>NC_047034.1:80986857-81620607 GCF_011762595.2 Tursiops truncatus
AGGGTACACAGCTAGCTACTCCCAGCCAGCCACACACAGCCCACAAATATGTTTTATTTGACATCTTCAGTATTTTAAAAGAATTTGAATTCATTATGGACATTCCAAAATGAGTGACGTCACCAAAAAAAGATTTTAGGCATTTCTTGATAGACTAAAAGATTGAACAGCACTGGTCCCACGTTTCTGAATGGGAAGCGCTGGCTTGAGCTAAGAAATGGTGCGCACTTCTTAAAGGGGTGGGCACACACTGTCAAGATTCAGCTTGGACAACTGGGAGAAAGGGATGCCAGCCACCCAGATGGAGAATGGAGTGGCCATAAGCCTTGTGGGATGGCCAAGATGATAAACACCATCATGATGATTTGGGACATAAGGATGATTTGGGATATGCTGAATGTGAGGCTCTCTGGGTCAACCAAGTAGAAATGTGCAACAAGCAGATGGGTAGAAAGGCCTGGAGCTCAGGAGATGGGGGCTAAACATAAAATCTTAGAGCTGTTTCACTGAAGGTGGTAGCTGGTACCGCCAAGGTGGGATTTAAGAGGTTTTGAAAGGCACAGAGAGAAGAAAAATGGTCTCAGGTATCCCTGATGAACACCTGCATTGAGCAGGGAGAGGAAGGGCATGGAGAAGGGCGGCCAGAGCGGCAGGAAGAGACCCTCGCGCTCAGCTGCTACTTTGCCCCTGCTGCTCCCAGGCGACTGCGAGCTCCTTAAGGCTCTGCCTTCTTTATCTTTGGATTCCTAATTGCCTAACACATAGCAATGTTCATTATAATCTTATTTTTTGATGTTACACTGAAAATAGAATTTTCAGTGCCAAACTAGATTAACTTATTTGCATCGTGCTTTTGGATCTTGGCCAGCTCCCAAACCTTAGCTGTGAGGTTCATTTAATTTTAATCAACATTGGAGGTGACCTAACTAATGCTGACAGATCTAATCAACCCTGCCCACATTTAGACCACGGCACTCTTAGACTAATGCAAATGAATGGAACTTCTATTTCTTTTTTTTTTTTTGGTGGTACACGGGCCTCTCACTGTTGTGGCCTCTCCCTGTTGTGGCCTCTCCCGTTGCGGAGCACAGGCTCCGGACGCGCAGGCTCAGCGGCCATGGCTCACGGGCCCAGCCGCTCCGCGGCATGTGGGATCTTCCCAGACCAGGGCACGAACCCGTGTCCCCTGCATTGGCAGGCGGACTCTCAACCACTGCGCCACCAGGGAAGCCCTCTATTTCATTTTTAAAGATCTCCTGAGGAGGAGGAGATGCCCTCAGTAAGCCATTCCAGCAGTTGACTACTTCTATTTGCCTTATGTTTAGGCAGCCAAACGTTGAACAGCAGTCTCTCCATACATCCCTATAGAGTTGGACAGTTTCTGTTCACAGTGGGAGAAATATGCTTTGTATTACTCTCTTTCTGCCAAATTACAGTAGAGCCCCACTGGAGTGACACAGCTTGTTTTACAGAGAGCTGGAGATACGATACCCTGGGTCGCTGCACAGACCAGCCTGTCAGGCTGAGAAGCAAACCAATCAAAGGGATCTTGCTCCCATCTAAGCTTCTCCAAATCTCAGCTTGACTCAAAGGGACCCCCGCCTGCTCTGGTGGGCTATCCAGTCCTGCAGTCACTGTGCAGGTGGGCACTATTCCTATGACTGTAGGTCATATTTTTACCTTCATCTAATCACTCCATAGAACAGCTGCCCAAGAGAAGACGGCAATTCTACAGAAAGATGAGTGAGAATATACTTGCAAGGTTTACCTGTGGGCCTGAGTTTCAATTCTGTTAGACCTGACGTCTTTTCTCCAAGCTTGTGCCAAGTGCCATTTGTAGACCAGAGCCATTCCTCCACAGCGCAGCGATATTTGCCCTGATCGCTGTCTTCCACGTTCAGAATGTGTAGCTGAAACGAGTCTTGGGAAACTTTCTCGGCGTGGAATTTTTGTTTTCTCCATGTGGTCTGAAATTCATCCCCGTATTTTACTACATGGGTTCGGTCCATTTCCAGGATCCTCAGCCAGGTTGCATTAGTGGACGTGGCAGAGAAGTACCAAGTAACAGCCAACCGAAGGTTTCCAGTGGATTGGCACAGGATGTTACACTCTATGTCTGTGTTGGAGTTGATGGAGATCTCTTGGACTTGACTACTTGAATTCACTTTCAGCTTGCTCTCTAAATTAAAAGAATGGTACCATTACTTTTGTTACTTTGCTAGAAAATAGAACTTTAAAGTAGAAGGGACATTGGAGGTCAACTAGGGCCATACCTCCTACACCCATCAAATGTGTGAATTCCCTCTTCAGCAGCCCCACTAACTGCTCATTCAGCCTTTGAACAACTCACTAACTGACAAAGCACCCATTCCACCTTTGGACATGCTGCCACCAGAGGACTCTTTCTGATATCAAGTTGAATTTGACTTCTCCATAACTTCCATCCACTGGTCCTAATTCTACCCCTGCCCCGGAGGCGTGGGATAGGGAGTGTGGGGCAGGGAGGAAGTGTTATGCAGAAAAGCCAATCTCTTCCACATGAAAATGCTTCAGTATTAGATAACCAACAAGGACCTACTGTATAGCACAGGGAACTCTGCTCAACATTCTGTAATAACCTAAATGGGAAAAGAATAGACACGTACATGTATATGTATAACTGAATCACTTTGCTGTACACCTGAAACTGACACAACATTGTTTATCAACTATACTCCAGTATAAAAGAAAAGAAAAGAAAATGCTTCAGTATTTTGGCACCGACATCTTCTCTTCTATAGCATTTCATAAATCAAATTGAGAGAAAGTGGCCCTATTAATGCTTTGTCCGTGTGTTCACTATCCAGATACTCCTAGATCCACAGTTTGCCTAAGTCTAATTGTATCTGCCGGCAAACATGGGTAAACAAGAGGAAGTTGTACGTGGGCTATTACAACTGTGCGTTTCTTTGCAGCCACTCGACTGTGGGAACATTGTACGGATATGGAGTCAACTATCCTTTAACCCAGAGCTTTCCTGCTTTGTCAGAAAGATGAATGGTAAAGCCTGGCTTCCAAACCTTATGTTTATCTTCTTGCTGACGTCACCAGTTCTACTTTTGTGGCTGCTTATTGATGCTCCCAGTAGGTCCCTTTACTATTCCTTGAACAAACATTTATTAAGCATGTACTATATTATGTGCCAGACTATTCCAGGCTCTGTGGATCCCTCCCCTCAGTCTCTGCTTAGAGGAAGAGACTAGTACAGGACAGAGGCTTAGAGATTATAGGATTGTGTCACCCAGGGGGGACAGAGGTATGCAGAAGTGGCTGTCAGAGCACACAGCAGGACTGTCTAACCCAAATATGGGAGTGAGGGGAGGCTTCCTGGAGGAGATATCTCTAAGCTACGTCTTAAGGGTTAATAGGAATTAATCTGATGGAGAAGGGGTTAAGGAATTCCATGCAAAAGAAGCAACTTGAACAAAGACTAAAAATGAGAGAGAGCATAGAGTATGTGAGGAACTTCCAGTAGTTCAGTGTGGCTGGAGCTCAAATTCAAGATGTAAAGTGGAAAGAGATGATGCAGGAAAGACATAAATGTATCAGATGGTAAAGGACCTTGCCATGTAATGGGAGTTTGGACATGAGGTAGACGTGGAGGAGTAGTGGATGACTCAGGTTTCTTGCTTGGATCACCGATGGATGGTGGGAACATGGAGAACAACGTCAGAGGAGTAGCTTTGGAGGGATAATAATGGTGTATTTATGTTTTGACATATTGAGTGTAGACATGTCTTAGAGGCAATTGCATTGATGAGTCTGGAGATCAGAAGAGAAGTATTTCAAGATAATGAATTTGGGATTTGTCAGTATATAGCCTGAATCCCTGGGTAGGAATAAGCCCACTTTGGGACAGTGTACAGAATGAGAAGAGAGGAAGTTGAGGATGAAACCCAAAGGGATGAGTCAGTGAAGGAGGAGGATTCTGCAAAAGAGAATGAGAAGGAGCAGTCGGCGTGTTAGGAAGGAAACCAAGAAAATCTTGTGTCATAAGGTCAAGAAAAGAGAAGTTTTAAGAAGAAAGGATTAAATCAACAATTTGAAATACATCAGAAAGGACAAGTAAATTAAGGCATGAGTTAATCAACAAGGAGATCATTGCTATTACCAAAAATATAGCTCAGTAGCTGAGATAATGACTGCTACCACGTTTGAACATCTGCTTGGTGTGTCAGGCACTGTACTAGGAATGTGCCACCATCTTTAAATTGCACATCAGCAATTTACATATGGGGGTCACTGGGCTTGGACAGATTAAGGTGCCTTGTCTAAAGTGATGCTTCTATCCAGTGCTTGTCAGGTCTAAATGACGTCAAAGCCTCTTGAACACTTTACCCTAAGAGAATGGAAGTCATGAAAGATACCAGCACAGCAGAATTTGCCAAGTTGTGTCTTACTTTTAATCTCTATCCTCTATTACCAACTGACAAGGTAAATTATTTTGACTGTAATCATAAATTCTCTAACTCTTGTATATTAACATATCAAAATGAATGGATAAATGTATTTAATGGGATTTACATTATCCATACCACCAGGGGACACATTCTAAACATTTAATGACTGATCAGGCATGGGTACTGACCAATCCGAAAGAATTCCTCACCACTGGATCTGGTCCTAGATGTCCCCTGCTGTGCCACGTGGTTCCCTTTAGTTGCTGAGTAGTGGGGACTTATGGGAAATGGGGAAGGGGCAACAGTTAGAATTCGTCAGTGTGGAAGTATTTCAATGTTTTAAAAACCAGTACGGCGGGACTTCTCCGGTGGCGCAGTGGTTAAGAATCCACCTGCCAATGCAGGGGACATAGGTTGGAGCCCTAGTCTGGGAAGATCCCACATGCCGCAGAGCAACTAAGCCCGTGTGCCACAACTACTGAGCCCGCATGCCACAACTACTGAAGCCCGCGCGCCTAGAGCCTGTGCTCCGCAACAAGAGAAGCCACCGCAATGAGAAGCCTGCGCACCGCAATGAAGAGTAGCCCTAGCTCAACTCAACTATTGAAAGCCCGCCTTCAGGCACAAAGACTCAACACAGCCAAAGAAAAACAAAAACAAAAACCAGTATGGCCATTTTGTGCATATTGACTTAATGTTAACCTGGATATCCCTCTGTGTGTGTGTGTGTGTGTGTGTGTGTGTGTGTGTGTGTGTTTGTTTCTGGTTCCTTTTTAAAATTGAAGTATAGTTGATTTACAATGTTTCAGGTATACAGCAAAGTGATTCAGTTATACACATATATATTTTTATTCAGGTTCTTTTCCATTATAGGTTATTATAAGATATTGAATATAGTTCCCTCTGCTATACAGTAGGTCCTTATTGTTTATCTATTTTATATATACTGGTGAATATCTGTTAATACCAAACTCCTAATTTATCCCTCCCCCTCCCTTCCTGTATATCACTTACATATGGTGCTTACTTATAATACAAACTTGGGGAAAAGGTATTCTATGCTTTAATTCTATAACTTACCCTAAACGGGAGGAATGTTTAAAAATAAAGCAGGATTAATTTCAAGTAGTGTTTACCTGGTAAAGTGACAGTGATCCTCAATGGGTGAGAGATGGCAGAAGCCCTCACGGGGCCGTTTGCGTGTAGGGAACTTCTGTCATAAACTTCTACATTACACTGATAAACTCCTGCTTCTTCCTCGGTGGCATCATGGATTAGGAGTTGAGAACGAAATAAAGACTGTGAAACCTTTGTCTTCTTTTGGAACTGGGGTAGGAAGTTCCCCCATTCAATAGTGCCATTATGGGTAATTCGAAGAAGCAGATCAAAGGCTCGAGATCTAGCTGCCTGGAACTGCCATGTCACGGTGAGTAGAACCTTGAGGTCAGAGTAGCGAACACCCACTATGCAGGACAGGTCAAAGGTGTTGGTTAATTTCACTTGTGGTTGACGGCTCATCAGACTAACATGTAAACTTGACTCTGTGGGCAGAAACGTGAAACACAATTTCTAATACATTCAGCAAATCGAGGTACAAGTTGTCCTAGTCATTGCCTCCTCACATTGAACTATGTGTTCATACGCTGGGAGTATCAAATACGTGGGGGTAGAAACTGATTCACAGTACAGTCTGTCCTGAAGTCTGACTTCAATTTTCTAAAGTTGACCCTCTTCTAAAGAGTGTTCTCAGCAGAGACAACAAACAGGCAGTGTTTCTCCAGTCTGCTGCTTAGACAGCTGCCGCTGAGTGGGTGGGGTGCTCCCCGGCCCCACTGGCTGGCCTCCTTCCCTCATCCCCACTCCTTGGTGCACCATCACTCTTTTGCACGTGCTCCAAGAGACTCTGCAATCCCAGGGCTGCAGCTGTCAGAAGCCTGAAATGCATGAGGCTCCGCTCCACTTGGCATATCTCTTTTCTAAGTCTATTCCAATTCATACGATTTTGTTTTTAGCCTTGAATAACAATTTACAAGTTGCACTCTAACGATGATCTCTATAAAGATGAGTAAACTTCAGAGATCAGCTGACAGACATGGTAGCCAGAGACTCTGCTCTGTGTCCTGGGGTACACGTACCATAACTAGGGGATTCAGGGTGACACACAATCGAATTCCACAGCATTCCACTGCAGAAGGAAGATACTGAAGATGCGTAAGTTCAGAAAAGGATTTCCCTGACACTTACTCAGAGGTTTTACAGTGACTGACATCTGAGCCCAGCTCTGATCTCTGGTCTTGCTCCGGGGCATCTCAGACACCCTGCACTCATACATGCCGCTGTCTGTGATGGTGGTGGAGGTGATCTCCAGCTGGAAGGTGTCCCAGTCCGTCTTCTCCAGCCTTGTGTTGCTGTGCTTATCGAGTTGCCCGTAGAAGGCACCCAGCTGCATGGTGCCGTCCTGCCCCATTCCAGCCACAAACTCCGGCTCTGTCTCGTCTTGTGGGATGTGCCACCAGGTCACGGACAGGAGACTTTTAGCTCCACCTACCTTGCAGAGAAGGGTTAACGCCTCTCCTTCCCACACTGCTTGCTTCCTGTTCTTGGTAGACATGACCACATATCTTGCTGTGGATTACAGATTTTAAAAGAAAAAATTATTTCAAGTAAATGAAATTTTTTCTAAAAAACGGTGAAATCTCATTAATTAGGACTTGACAACTTTGTGACAAATCCGATCAGGTTGTTCACTCCTGCACCACCCCCAGAAAAAAAGATTTCATCAACACTTAAATAGTAGAAACAGCAGAAAGAATACCAGGAGAACTTATTTACACTTAAACCATTTATAATTTGCCCTAATTTTTAGTGATTTGTTCCTTAGGAACATCTAGTTGGGAAAACATCTGGTAATATTTTGTTAAATTAATTACAGTTGGTGTATGAGGCTGAAAGTAATGAAGCCGTGTTTAGTTTTTTAGAATTCAGACTTTCACAGTTCAAAATGACCTTTCTCTTCTTACTTACCTTCCCCTAATTGGTATATATTCTGAACAGTGAAGGAGTATTGTTAATTATATTTCTGTTCAAAATACTGCCATTAGAAAACAATTACTTGGGGGAAAATGTATGTATATATAAATATATATATATATACAATAAATATATATATACATTTCCCCCCAAGTATTTTTTTAAATATATATATTTACCCATACATATACATTTCTCTTTTTCAAATCATATATTCATTCATATATATTGTTGAAGCGAGATCCTTCCTATATCTGAACTATAGTGTAAAACAATAAATGTAAATCTGGCTTCCAGATGGGAAATTAAAGATGTGTAGAAACGCAGACATTCCTTCAACAGATACTTCCTGTGCAAGGCCTTGTCCTGGGTGCTTTGTGGGCAATGTAAAGATCCCTCAAGCTCATGCATCCTAGGCAGCCCAGCCTCATGCTTCAGGTCAAGGTCACTGGAGTCAGAATTATCCTGGGCAACATAGTGGACCTCTCTACGCCTCAATTTCCTTTCCTGTAAATATGGGGGTAATAATAACACCTCCCTTATGCATTGTGAGAGGACTAAACGAATGGTACATGCAAAGGGCTTACCCCGGCTGGCAAGGAGAAGTACCCAGCAAAGGTGAGCTATTAGAGTTAGTGCGTCATGATAGGCACTTTGTGAAAGCAGAGGAGTTCAAAGCCAGAAAAGGAAAACAAAATAGATTTTTTTTCAAATTTATTTTTTCTGGCCTTGTGGGATCTTAGTTCCCCGACCAGGGATCAAACCCAGGCCCTCGGCAGTGAGAGCATGGAGTCCTAACCACTGGACCACCAGGGAATTCCCAGGAAAACAAAATAAAACTGGCATTAGAAATTTAAATAGGATCTAAATGAATTTGCAAATTGATCTTCTCTGCTGAGGAAGGAGTTCAGTCTTTAAGCACTTTATGTATAAATGTATATGTTACAAAGGCAGAATGAAGGCTAATGTCCACAAATAGGTTAATATATCTATATCTATTTATCTATCTATTACATATATATAACTTGCTTCCAAATTTTGGGTATTAGAGGCTTAATTATACTTAATTTTTTTTTCAAGTTAAAAATAGACTCATGGGCTTCCCTGGTGGCGCAGTGGTTGAGAGTCTGTCTGCCGATGCAGGGGACACAGGTTCGTGCCCCGGTCTGGGAAGATCCCATATGCCATGGAGCAGCTGGGCCCGTGAGCCATGGCCACTGAGCTTGCGCTCTGCAACGGGAGAGGCCACAACAGTGAGAGGCCCACGTACCGCAAAAATAAAAAAAAAATAAAAAAAAAAGACTCATAACTAAAGTTTAGAAATTAGAGGGGAAATTATTACTCATAATCTCACTACTCAAATATAACCATTATGATTAGCTTCAACCAGCTTCAGTTTTGTTTTGTTTTGTCTTTTTAACTGTGGTTTCCTTAGTTTACTGTGGTCGTTACTGCCTCTCGGTAAGAAGTAACACACTCACCACGCAAGCGTAAGGTATACATGCATAGCAGTAGGGAGTACCCTCTTCTGTTTAAAACATTCACGGAGTGATAAAACTCTGCTCATACTTGAAGTAATGGTTTGAGTTTCAAAACCAAATGCTCAACAGGATCTTTAATAAATCTGTTAATAACCTTTTTTTATTCTACGTAAAAAGAAACAGGCTGGACTCCAGCCTGCACAAAGGATTATTTTTAGCTTGGGAAGACCAACTACTTGATAGGCTCGTGATCTGTGTGCCATGAAGCACACCTTTAGGTCTCTTTAGCACAAATTCCTATGTCCTGAGTTTATGAAAGATTTACAGATCTGCTCCAGCAGAGACAGATACACGAAGTTGAGATTTAGCTCTGTGTAAATATGTAAACACGCCTACATAGTTTTTTTCTGAATCCTAGCAAGTCAGAACAAATGTTTAGTGTCAAAATTACCACCAACACACTTCCTGGCTCGCCACTCTAGGCCAAAGCTGTGCGTCTTCACTCCCAGCAAAGGGGGTGATGGAGAAGAGGATGGAAGGGGAATGTTTCTATCTTTGGAGAGGCCTCCAGTGAGCAAGTACAACAAGGATATCTTCATTTTTAGTTTGTTTTTGATTTTGGTTTTTGCAAAACCAAAAATTTGGGGCAATTCATTTTTCTAGACTTTGAATTTAATACCCAGCCCAGAGGATCCTAATATTACTTGCGGATTTATCAGTTTTCTCTCCACACAAAAAGCACTGATAATTCAAACACGTTTAAGGTCACCCAGCCTTCAGAAACTAAACAAGACCTGAGTGGCCTTCCAGGTACTCAGACCCATTGGGATAGGCATCTCACGACATCATAACAACATACAGGCAATAGAGTCTGCCCACTATCATTTACTTCTTCTTTTCTTACTCTGAGTCATGCTTTGGTGCAGAATTAAGACTTAGTATCAGTTTAAGATAATAGAGAATTGATGAAAGATGTCGCAGGAGTAGGAGGGGTAACGTGGGTGTTTATTTCCCAGGAAGGGGGCAAGTGTAAGCTCTTGCCTCTTAATCTACTCAAAACACACACACATACGCGCGCGCGCGCAACAAGGAGACAGAGGGCTTCATTAATACAGGTGTTCTCTGCTGAAAGAATACCCAATGGACAAAAATTAGAAATAACAGCAAATAGAATCAAAGAATCTAAGATGGCAAGAAGGTACTTAAGGACAGTCAGATTAGATGTCATTATCTTACAGTTGAAGAAGCTGAGATTTAGAGGTGAAGTACATAGTGTGTTCATGATCATGGCCCATTTAATGGCTCAGGAATAGGACTCAGGTCTTCAGCTGGTTTGGGTGCTTTCCTTTGCAGTACTCCACTCCACCTCAAAGTGATCTGATTGACACCTGACTTCAGAAGACCTCCCCTGTGTCCATGAAGGCATCCTGTACTCACAAAGGAGGGCATCTAAAAGCAGCCCAATCGTGTCTGGCCCCGACTTCACATACCTGCTGGCTTCCTCAGGTGCACGTAGCTGTCTGGTGACTGTTTTTTCTGGAGCACCTGCCAGGAGCCCATCTGAGCTCTTGTCACCTCCGCCACGGCACATCTGTAGGCACCTTCATCCCTTGGCCCCACAGAGAAGATCTTGAGAGAGAAAGACTTGGGGCTTAACTTTGAAACCTGGAGCTGTCCTTGACTTGCTCTTTCTTGATAGTTTTCCTTCAGACCCAGAACTCCACCAGCATCAATGTGGGCCATTTCAATATCATTGAAGAACCAAGTGCCATGAAGCTGTGGGTCCCGGCCACCGCCCATGACCAGGCAAACCAGTTCTAAGGGTTTTCCTTCAGGAACCGTGCTCTCAGCCGTGATGTTGACTTGAAAATCTCTCACTAGGAAACAAAAGCAAGGCAGATATATAGAGAGGCCACTGCATCTGTCCTTTCAATACCAGAGAGAGATGGTACCTCCTGTTAGGATAGTACAGGGATTGAATTTCATGTGGGAGATCAGTTCTGAGGAGAAGGTAAGCCAAAGAAATGCCTAGAATTAAAAAATGCCCTTGACTACTCTTTAAATCACCTAGAAAGAACAACATACATGATTTTCTGAATGCAATCCTATTAAGCAAGATGTATGCATAATGTGTAAAGTACACAGTAATGTATCTTTTTAAATAAAATATTTTATACTATGTTGAATCGATGTAAATTGTGATTTCTTGCTCTCATTTTTGGCTGAGCATATCCAGTGGAATTTTCCGAAGTTAAAAGCATATGTGATATATGGCAAGTCCACAGCTAACATCACACTTAACAGTGAAAAGCTGAAAGCTTTTCCTCTAAGATCAAGAATAAGACAAGGATGACCACTCTCACCACTTCTATTCAACATAGTATTGGAAGTCCTAGCCAGAGCAGTTAGACAGAAAAAGAAATTAAAGGCATCCAAATTGGAAAAAAAGGAAGTAAAACTGTCACTGTTGGCAGATGACATGATCTTACATATAGAAACCAAAAAAAACTCCACCAAAAGATGTTAAAACTAATAAAGAATTTCAGTAAAATTGCAGGATACAAAATCAACATACAAAAAAAAAAATCAGTTGCATCTCTATACCCTAACAATGAACTATCCAAAAAAGAAATTAAGAAAACAATCCCATTTACAATAGCATCAAAAGGAAGAAGATACTTAGGGATAAATTTAACCAAGGAGGTGAAAGACATGTACAATGAAAACTATAGAATACTGATGAAACTAACTGAAGATGAAACAAATAAATGGAAAGATATCCCATGTTCATGGGTCGGAAGAATTAATATTGTTAAAATGTCCATACCACCCGAAGCAATCTACAGATTCATTGCAATCCCTATCAAAATTCTAATGGCATTTTAAAATAGACAAAAAGAATTCTAAAATTCATATGGAACCACAAAAGACCCTGAAGAGCCAAAGAATTTTGAGCAAGAGCTGTAGGTATCACATGCCTGATTTCAAAATACATTACAAAGCTACAGTAATCAAAACAGTATGGTGCTGGTATAAAGCCATATAGACCAATGAAACAGAAAAGAGAACCCAAAAACAAATCCATGAATCTATGTCAATTAATCTCCAATAAGGGTGCCAAGAATACACAACAGGGAAAAGATAGTCTCTTCAAATAAATGGTGTTGAATAAACTGGATATCCACATGCAGAAGAATGAAGTTGGACCCCTATCTCGTGCCATATTAAAAAAATAAACTCAAAATGGATCAAAGATTTAAACATAAGACCTGAAACTGAAAAACTACTAGAAGAAAACAGAAGGGGGAATTCCCTGGCAGTCCAGTGGTTAAGACTCTGCACTTCCACTGCAGGGGGCACACGTTCAGTCTCTGGTCAGGGAACTAAGATCCCACATGCCACATGGCACAGCCAAAAAAAAAGAAAAAGAAAAAGAAAAGAAAATAGAAGGAAAACATTCTTGACATTATTTTGGGCAATGATTTTCTGGATATGACCCCACAAGCACAGGCAACAAAAGTAAAAATAGATTGTGGGATCGCATCAAACTAAAAAGATCCTGCACACAAAAGAAACAATCAACAGAGTGAAGAGACAATCTACAAAATGGGAGAAAATATTTGCACACCATGTATTTGAAAAAGGGTTACTAGCCAAAATGGATAAGGAACTCATACAAATTAATAGCAAACCAAAAAAAAAAAAAACCCCAAATAACTTAATATAAAGACGAGCAAAGGATCTGAAGGGACATTTCTCAAAGGAAGACATACAAGTGACCAAAAATATGGAAAAAGATGCTCATCACTAATCATCAGGGAAATGCAAATTGAAGCCACAAGATATCACCTCACATCTGTTAGGATGGCAATTATCAAAAAGACAAAAGATATCAAGTGTTGGTGAGGATGGACAAGAAAAAGGAAACCTTGTACACTGTTAGTGTACAAGGAATGTCAATTGGTATGGCCATGATAGAAAACAGTATGGAGGTTCCTCAAAAACTAAAAGTAGAACTACCATATAACCCAGCAATCCCACTTCCACGTACATATCCAAAGGAAATGAAATCAGTATCTCAAAGAGATATCTGCACCCCTATGTTCATTATTCATAATAGCCAAGATATGAAAACAACCTAAGTGTCCATCAAGGGATAAATGTATGAAGAAAATGTGGTATATATACACAATGGAATATTATTCAGCCATGAAAAAAAGGAAAATCTTGCCATTTTCAAAAACATGGATCAACCTGGAGGACATTTTGCTATGTGAAATAAGCCAGACACAGAAAGACAAATATTGTGGAAACTAAAAATTGACAAAATGAATACATAGAAGTGGAGAGTAGAATGGTGGTTACCAGGGGTTGGGGGAGTGGCGACAATGGGGAGATATTGGTCAAAGGGTACAAAGTTTCAGTTATGCAGGATGAATAAGTTCTGGAGATCTAATGTACAGCATGGTGACTACAGTTAGTAATACTGTGTGGTATTACTTGAAATTTGCTAAGAAGGATCTTAAGAATTCTCACCACATACACAACACAACCACGTGAGGTGATGGGTATGTTAGTGAACTTCATTGTAGTCATTTCACAGTGCATACAGATATCAAAACATCATATTGCACACCTTAAACATATACAACTTTTATTGATCTAAATAAATAAAATTTTAAAATAAAGAGTTTTACATTTTTAAAAACTGTTTTCAAAGGGAGGGGAAAGAAGCACATGTGATGTGTCTCCAAAGGACTCCCTGAGTATAATTTGGACACGTACCACCATCAGGACAATTTTTAATAGAATAGAATAACACTCCTAAAAAAAAAGAGAGAAAACTTCAATGATCCACTATTGGATCATTGCTTTTAGCAGGGATATATATGGTTATAGACCTCCTCCTACTGGACCAAAGTCCATGTGGAGAGACCAGGAATCAAAATGGAGGCTTCCTGCTTGCTTTGGCGAAAGTGTCAATGGCTCATGAAGAGTGACACCGTTCCAAGGAAACGGGGTAAGGCGGAAGGAGCAGTGACTAAGACAAGGCTTCACGTTGGAAATAGGCTACTCTGAGGCGCAGGTGTCTGTGGGGAGAGGGCCTTGGAGAGATACATCTGTCTTCCAACGCCAGCTCCAGCAGAGCGAGCTAAGGCAGAGCATTTAGCTGAGGCTCAGGGTCATGTTTCAAAAATGGGGACTTGACTAGTTGCCTCAGAGGGTGGTTGTTAGGACTAAATTCGATAATGTATTATAGATAAAGTGCTTACACAGAGCCTGGCAAGAATGGCAACAAAACTATTTCCATGCATGGCTGTGGAATCTACCTAACATTCAACAGATTTTATCCCATAGAAAACCTCCCGTGGACGGAGCCCCAAATCTGTCCTTCTTACTTATGCTTCCCAGATGACAAAAACAAAATTTACTCAAACTTTCTAATGATTTTTTTTTTTTTCGCGGTACGCGGGCCTCTCACTGTTGCGGCCTCTCCCGTTGCGGAGCACAGGCTCCGGACGCACAGGCTCAGCGGCCATGGCTCACGGGCCCAGCCGCTCCGCGGCATGTGGGATCTTCCCGGACCGGGGCACGAACCCGTGTCCCCTGCATCAGCAGACGGACTCTCAACCACTGAGCCACCGGGGAAGCCCTCTAATGATATTTTTGATCCAACAAAAGATTAGAAAAAAACAAAAAGAGAAAACTCCCTCGCGGTCCAGTGGTTAGGACTCCGCGCTTTCACTGCCGAGAGCGCGGATTCAATCCCTGGTCGGGGAACTAAGATCCCGTAAGCCACGTGGCACAGCCACAAAAAAAAAAAAAAAAAAAAAAAAAAAAAAAAGAAGAAAGACATCCAAATACCCACTACTAGCTGTTAATGAATTTCCCGAGAAGATAATTACCTGCTGGACGGACCCTCAGAGTTGTTTGATCTGTCTGCTTTTTCGTGATGGAAGTCCAGGTTTCATCTGGATCCTGAATCCATTCAGTTGCCTCACAGAACAGCTGACCCTGATCTGAGGGCCGAAGTCTCCCTATGGACAGCCTGAAGGTAGTGACCCCAAGCTTGTCGAGCCGCACGTCACCAGCTGCAAACCTCTCTGTATACAAGGGCCCAGGGAGCAGCATAAAATCTTTGGAGAGGGAAATAATCTTGCTGGCTTGGCTTCTTTCTCCATCTTGCATCAGGTACCAGGTGACAGAGAGGTGAGTATGTTGAGCTGTGGCTTTGGATGACTCACAGGTAAGTTCCAATGGCTCACCTTCCTCCTTACTGAGAGTCTGGGAAGTCATGGCAGCAGAGAGGGTATCTGGAATGACTGGATGCAAAGGAATGATTGTAATTGACTGAGTACCTGTCAGACTAGCCTCCTTAGATGAAGATGGCGCCCTGACCCAACATCTGTACAGTACATACTTTGAGTCGGTTTTCCACCAGCCATATGCTTTCCCTATTGCCAACAGGAACACTGGCATCTATATACATACAGACTAGGGAACTCGGCAAAGCTATTGGTTCACTGTTGTACTGACCCTGATTTTACATTTTTAGCATAGGCTGTAACCAATTTAGCTATTCAGACACAGAGGTTTTAAATGGGAGCTAGAAGACTATATTCTGATCCTATATTTGTCCCTATTTGACTCCATGAATTGGAGGAAGTTACCTCACTTCCTTGGGCCTTCACCTGCTCCTTTATCAAATAAAGTTCTGAAATAATCTGTTACAATTTATCATTCAGAGCCAAAATGCAACCCTTACCAAAGTTTCGAAAACCATCTTACTACCCTACCATTCTTTCCTTCCTCAAAGGAAATCACACAGCCTAAGTTTATGTGAAAGCAACACTTAGATTCAAAAATGAATGTTTATTGAGCATCTACTCAGAGCTAACCACTGTGCTAGAGAGTGAGGTAAATGTTCTCTTCTCATGGAGCTCAAGGTGAGGCCAGAGAGGGTCATGTAAGTAGCCAATTACCACATAAACTGGGTGAGTACTAATAACAGTAGTGTGAACAGAGCATCAAGAAAGAACAAAGATGGGAATACTGCCTGAGACAGAATGGGTTTCACAGAAGAGGTAATACCTAAACTGGGTTCAGAAGTATATGTAGGAGTTTGCTAGGCAAAGGGACAAAAGGGTAATTTCAAATAATATGACCCTTGCCCCATAGGTAACTATGTTAGAGAATGGTAGTTTGAGAGTAATTACTTCCAAGTTAATGACTTACTTCCTATGGTATTATATTAATTATATATAAACATATATTAAATATATTAATACTGGCTCTTCTATCAAGTTAATATTCTGCCTCTGAGAAGAGACATGAGAACTCTCAAAGCTTTGTCTAATGCTGTGCTATTATCGACCTATGAATAGCTGTGGGCAAGGCCTAGGAAGACCACGTACTATCTAACTCTTCATGACAAAGTCGATTGGGGAAATGAATTAAGAGCTTTAGGGAATATGAGATACCTATTTGTGACAAACTCCAAAATATCCAGAGGGGTATGTGGGCTCTTTTGCCAAAACAAACAGCACAATATAAAGTCATGTCACGTTGCAAGGCATCGTGTTGATGGAGAGAATCTGGCTTCTCAGGGGCTGGCTAGAAGAGGAGGGCACACAGCTTACCAATTAGATTCGTCTTTGCACTGTAACTCCCATAGTATTTTCCATCAGTGTTGGGTGTGTGACACTCATACTCGCCGGAATCCTTCATCTGGAGCTTGGCGATGTGCAAAAAGACTGAGTTACCCTGGACCTTCTCCACGTAGATTTCCTTACTTTGCACCCGCCGTGCATACACTGCATAAGAGAAGGTGGCATCCTTGGTGCTAATGATCTGGATTTCTTGGGTCGGGGCTGTCGGCAGGTAAACAGACCACTGGAAATGCTGCTCAGAAGGTCCCCGGTAGCCAGTTACGTTGCAGCCGATGCTAATGGGGTAACCTTCAGCTCTGAACAGCGGTCCTTTCTGAACTGTTACTTCTCTCTGGGCAGTGCTGAGCTTAGCTTGCAAGTAGGAGAAAGAAAGGGGAATAAAAATAGATTAGTGCTCCAGTTCCCAATGTGCCACATTATGTAGCTCCCTGTATTACAATTCTAGAAAATGAGATCGCAGGTTATTAGCTATAATCAACTCAAATGTTCAATACCTTCTTCAGGATGAGGAGCAGTGGAATGGCTTGATGAGTTAATTTTTCTTTTCTTTTTTTTTTTTTTTTGCGGTACGCGGGCCTCTCCCGTTGCCGAGCACAGGCTCCGGACGCGCAGGTTCAGCGGCCATGGCTCGCGGGCCCAGCCGCTCCGCGGCACGTGGGATCTTCCCGGACCGGGGCACGAACCCGTGTCCCCTGCATTGGCAGGCGGACTCTCAACCACTGCGCCACCAGGGAAGCCCGAGTTAATTGTTCTTTTGTAAGTTTAACTTCCATAGTAATCTCTAGTCTCTTAAAAAAAAAAGTTTAGCTTCATCAATGTAACATGACCACTTTCATAAAACATATCTGCTTATCTAAGTGCACCTGAAGTAAATACGATGTATAATAATTCACCTTTTACATTATTTTAGGGGAAAATTCCTCGATATACTTCCTCAAGCCTCCAATTCCTAGGTACCTGTCATCGAGCTTTTCTCACAGAAATGATTGCTGGAGAGGCAGGGTTTATGGCACTGCTCCTGGTGCCATGCTTTTTCCTGCTGGTTGGTTGGAAATATCTGTAGCTCCCGGCCAGGTGTGATGCAAGACTAGCTAAAATTAGCATCTGAAGAAGCAGCAGCACTTCCTTTCTATACCGTGGAGGGTTTTTCATTTTGTAATTTTTTAAAGAGCCACTACAGCTTTGTTGAAAAGCTTCATACAAGATGACTGTCAAGTCCAACAGGATCTGGGATCAGATTTAGTTTAGTTGTTCTCTTAGCCCAAGTTTTCAGTTGGGACCACTATGGAATGTTTCCTGTTGGGACAAATCTTAAGTATTAGGTTTAAAGGAGAAAATCTTATTCAATGGTAACATTTCCTTTGACATACACCTTTTCAAAATCAAGACTTCTTTAGAAATTAAAAGGTATGTATTTATTTATTATGTTAACATTAAAGCCCAGTTTATTTTGTGTAACAGAAAGAACAAAGAACAAATGACAGAGACGCCACAGGGTGAGCTAGATCTTTCACTCGGGGCCTAGGGCCCAGTGGAAAGACATCAGAAGGGTCCAACAGGGAGCAATTGCTGGTATTACAGAATTAACAGAATAGAGTTCATAAGTAGGCATGGAAGAAGTAGAGCATCTGCTGAATTTGTTGAATCCACAAGGACAAAGAGTAAAGGAGACCAGAGTGAAAAAAAAGTGAGAGAGGGGAAAATGACATTACAGAGACCATGAGTATAGGCTGAGTATTTTAGAATGAAGACAATTCTGATAGGAGGGGACCTGCAAAAACATAGGGAGAAAGGGTAAGAGATCACCTGATACAGTCAACTAAAAATTGCATATGGATACAATCAATGCAAAACTGGAAAACAAATATGCAATCAGTCAACCAATCACACAAATTTCCAGTAATCATTTAAAATATACTAATTTATTCATAAATCCCAGTTAATGTGATATATGTATGTTAGGCTCTTTTTGTAATAAGCATTTAGGAATAGAAGTTGGACCATAGGAGAAAAAATTTTTAATTTTTTTTCAAAACAGATGACTTTTTATTGAAGTATAGTTGATTTACAATATTGTGTTAGTTTCTGGTGTACAGCAAAGTGATTCAGTTACACACATATATATATTCTTTTTCAGATCCTTTTCTATTATAGGTTATTACAATATATTGAATATAGTTCCCCATGCCATACAGTAGTAAAATTTTAAAATATTATTTACCAAAAAATTGTACTACAAAGGCAATTTAAAACATTGTCAGCAATGCTAGCCAGGCTTAGAGACATACATCTTAGAGAAACGTGAGCACTGCACCAGGCTACACGTGAAAAAGTATCCATAGCAGCAGTGTTCATTACAGCCCCCAAACTAGAGACCATTCATATGTCCATCAACAGTAGAACAGGCAGACTGTGGTACATTCATAAAATGGAATCTTATACAGAAAGGAAAGTGAGTGAATTGCAACTGGTTGCAGAAACGTGGATCACTGTGTTTAATGAAAGATGCTGAACACTTTAGAATCTTTTTGACTATACTCTCCATAAAATTTAAAGAAAGGCAAGAAAACCACACTGTATTGTTTAGTGATGCAAACGTAATGGGTAAAACTATTAAAAAAAAAAGCTAGGAAGTAGGTACCATGAAAGTCAGCAAAGTGATTGTGTGTGTGTGTGTCTGGATGGGACATGTGGCAAGGTGGGTGGGTGCTTCTAGTGTCCTAGCAATGTTCTATTTCTTGACCTGCATAGTGATTACATGGTTTTTACTTTTTATGTATTAGTTAAATTGCACATTTATGTTTTATTAACTTTTCTTATATGTTATATTTCAAGATAAAAATGTTTTAAAAAATATGATTTCTGAGGTACCACTAAGATGTTTATGTCAGGACATGTTTCCACAATGTTATTTTTGGTGTCTAGGCAACACTTAACATTTTTTATGACTTTTCGGAGAGATGGTACCACATGTGAAACATTTTATTTTGAAAACTAGCACTTCATTTTCTACTGCTTCGCCTACTAATTCAATAAATATTTGTTCAATCACTTATAGTGTTTCTGATGCTTCAAGGACTAAGATATGAAGATGAGTTTGGGATAGTCTCTGACTTCTTGATTTTACAGTTTATTCAAGTAGGGTGGTAGTCATCTGTCCTGGAAAGAAATATGATAAAAGCGCTTTGAGGAATTTGAAGGAAGGAGACATTACATTTTGGGGGATGGAAATAGGTAAGGTGTATGGAAGATATAGTATTAAAAATGGACTTTGGAGAAGGTTATGACAAGTTAAGTGGAGAGACAGGGCCTTTTAGGTGAAGGAGATTTCATGAAAAGACTGTATAAGTAGTAATCAAAAGAATTGTTCAGGAAATAGAGAGTAATCAGTTGGATTAAGGGGAGAGTTACATGAAGATTAATAGAAAGAGGTAAGAGTGGGTAGGAATTTTGAGTCCAAAGCATGAAGGGCTTGACTATCATGTTTAAAAGTTTGGACTTGATTGATTAGGCAATGGGGAACCCACTGAAAGTATTTGAAAGGTCTTAGTAAAATTAACCTGAAGTGTGTAGGATGATGGAGTTAGAAGTAGACATCAGGTAATGATAGTAGCCCAGAAGAGGAGTGATAAAGGCAATAGAAATGGAAAGAAAGTGGCTATAATTTAAGAGCCACTGTGGAGATAAGATCTATACAGTTTTTCAGTGTCTTAGATGCTTGGAAGTAGAAGGGGTAGATGGAGGGATGGAAGGCAGGAGGAAATCAAAGATGATACCAGGTTTTGTAAGGGTGACTGGGAGTAATGGCACTGTTTACAGGAATAAGGATCTCAGGAAAAGGTACTGTTGTGTACCTTCGAAGGTGAAGGAGAAGATGGTGCATTTAATTTTGGAAATACTAAATTAGAGTACCATGGAAAAATCAGGAAGGAAATCCAGCAAACATTTGGAAATAATATTTAAATATGTCTATATCTGTAGCTATATCTATCTATCTATACTTTAAAATCTACTCAACCCTTTGAAAATATTTGTAATCCAGTCCTCTTAAGAACTCTGAGATGTTCCCATATTTAGCAATGTCAAAGTTGTAAATGGTACAGCCAGAACTGAACTTGGATTTACACATGTCAAATTCCTGGCTGTGTCCATTGTTTCCTCACTGCTTCCTGTAAATGCTTGTTAACTAGGGAGAGTTCTGGGCTGTAGATGCAGATTATGTCAGTTACATGTAAACACTGGGAAGCGTTCAGGAATGTAAGGAGAGGGCTGAAGAGAGATTATTAGAGGATCTCTCTCTTTAGGGGATAGGATGAGGAACAAAACCTACAGAAGGAAGAATCAGGGAGGGAAGAATCAGCTGGCAGGGCAGCAAGGACGCAGTAGCTTGAAAACCAAAGGAGCAAAACGGTCCAAGCAGAAAGAGCTTGTCAGCACTGGAATGCGGCTGAGAGGGTAAGGACTCTAAAGGCAGACGAAAGTCTTTGTAGTTTGATGATGAGGAGGTCAGTGGAAATCTTTGTAAAAGAGATTTCCAAAGAGCAGAAGCAGAGTATTTCAAGGATAAGAAGCAACTGCAAGAAGCATAAACTACTTCAAGAAGCGTCATGGAGAAGGGAAAGAGATAGAATAGGGTGGCATTTAGAAAGAGTAGATGGACGTGGGCAGAGCAGTGAGGGAGGATAGACACGGGTACCTCTACATGTCTACGGGCAGAGGAGCTGTAGAGGGGAGACATGGATGAAGCCAGGGAGAGGATGATGAATGGCATAAGGTGCTAGTAGAGGCACGAGGTCAAGAACATGATTGGGAGGGTACTCAGAAAAGCGGAAGAAACAGTGTGAAGGTTTAACAGGTATTGTGGAGACAAAAAGGAATGACTGACAGAGGCCAATTCAAATGGCCATGCATGGGGAATCATACATACACTGAAGCATCTTATTATACATCTGTTTCCTGTGGGATGTTGTACATATCTCTCCTCCTAAAGAGTGAAATACCTCAGAGGACTGACCCGTTGCTTTCTCTTTTAATAGACAGAGGGTTAGGCACCTCTGCACAGCAGGTCAGATTCTTGTTGACTGATGGACACAGAGCTTGGCATTGACATACTGCATTGGAGTCCCATTTTTGTAACACAAAGAATTCCCTAATGGTGTGGACTTTTTCCAAAAACATTAATGGGATTGCCAAATTTTCTATTTCAGTATTATTTGAATGGAAGCTATTTGACCTATATAAAATGTGGCCAACACCTGGCCACTTTTGATACGCAAAAACAGCAACTTCCAATGCTTCCACCTTATACAAAACCTAGCTGGAGAACACCAAACACAACAAGCGACTTCTCTTCCTTTACCCATATAAAATCCCTTTTTGCTTGGAGGCTGAGAATGCTTCCATCCATAATTCAGTGGATTTTTTTTTTTCGTGAATGCAGCCCCAGTAAGACAAACAGTAGCCCCTCCCCAGGACCCTCCCATGTTAATGACTTTTATCTGTAGGGCAGCTATTCAGGGTGAGGGGTGACAGACCAATCAGACAAGGCTAAGTCTAAGAGCTCATTTACCCATGACATTAACCTCATCTGGCCCCATATTCTAATAGGATTCATCAGTCTTTACATATTTATTTAAAAAATTAATTAGGACAAGGTATACATTTGCCAAACAATGCAATTGGTCAGTTGATCATCCATAATTTAATTAATTTCCTTCATTTTTCCCTCTGTATTTGTAATGACAGATAGCAGGCTTCCAAAATTGTTTTCAAGTTACTTCCTGATATATATGTTTTTCACATAAAAACTGTGGCTCTACACAAAAGTTGTGCTTAGGAAGAGTTTAAATTTAGAAGAAATAATTATATAACCCAGTTTAGGTAATGGTTTAAATGGGGTATGGAAAGGCTTGAAGCTTCCCCTTTTTGAACCTTGGTTATTACTCTCCTTTTCCCAGGCCTTTCATCTTACTCACTAGGGAAAAAAAAAAAAAGACAAAGAGAGAATTTGCAGTGGTCTGACTTATTGCACAATGTAAGCCCAGTTTCCCCATACACAAGCCAAACACACGGTTCACAGACACAAAGCACAGACACTTGAGAATCACACTCAGACACCTGAACAGGACACCAGCCAACAGTCCCCAAAGGGCCCCACCAGTGAACCTGGTCATTAACGTCTGCCAAGCCAGTCTAGTGGGCACTGATTACCCAGCAACTGGTCCCAGTAACCTCCTGCAGGCCACCTCTCACCCCAGCAGGTCCCATATCTGATCTTTACCTTACACTACCCAATGTCTTTTGAGACATGAACCCCATTCAACTCAAGCCAAGGTTTATTAAGCACCCCGTTGAGCTGAATGCTGCACCCTTTTCATGTATTAGCCACAGCCTTGGTCACACTGATTCTAAGCTCTTTTAGTTCCCCTATTGTCCAAGTCCCTTCACTAACTCCATCCAGTCTCTTTAAAGCAGAAGTTTTAAACTTGGGTCCACATGGGGGATGAAAAGATTCATAAACTTGGGTGGGAAAAAAACCCCACATCTTTATTTTCACTAATCTTAATGGAAATTTAGCATTTTCTTCAGTCATGAATGTAGACAATACATCATAGATATTTTCACATCACACCACATCTATTGCAGATATCTTGAAATATTGTTCATACTCATTACGACTTTGAAGTTTGGTGGTTCATAGACCACCTCCAGATCTTCTTATGTAATACATAAATAATGAAGCAAATAAATGACTACATCAAAATTTACTTGAAAGTATTTCAATAACCCTATTTCAATATGATTGATTTTCCCTATAATCGTATACATTTTAATTCACACATTTAAAAATTATTCGAAGTTGGGGTCTGTGGGCTTCACCAGATGCTAAGAGAACCCAGAGCACTAAAAAGTAGCTGCTACCTGCTCTGTCTGCTCTGAGACTATTTCATTCCTTCCCCAGTTCATCTGTTCACGCATCTCCCCGCAAGCTTCCCCTTTCGCCATCCTGTTCAACCATGTACAAATGCCCCTGGGCCAGCTGAGGTCCTTCCACTTGCCCCTCAGCAGAGCCAAGTGAACCTTCCTGCCCCTTTCTCAGGCTCTTAGTAGTCACTTCCCACTTCACCTCACAGATGAAGTCCAGAACCTTCTTTTAGGTTAGCCTAAAACTCCTAAGTGCTCTCATGACACTTCCTTCCATCCGGTCACATCCCCAAGGCACATTTATCTAGACAAGTTCTAACATCAGACATCACCTCTCAGTCTGAGGAGTTAAGCCTCTTCCTATCTCCAGGGATGAGTTAGCCCAAGAACATAAGGTTTTTACTGAGTTAGCCCAAGAACTTAAGGTGGAGGCAGGGCCAGCAAAATCAGCAGCTCTGGCCACACACACAAATGTAAAAACCAGTGGGATCAGATTCATGGGACTCAACCTCACATTGCATCTCCTGGAACTCAAGGATGTCTAGGTAGCCAAGAACATCATCAAAAGTCAAAAATGATTGCCAGCACCAGAGATGTGTGGCATGGTTTTTCCTGTAGAGACCAAATTGTCCCATTTTATCATCCAACAGTCTCCATTTGACTAGCTCCTTGACAACAGTAACCTACAGAATGATGACACTTACTCAGAAAGAGAAAAAAAGATGCCACTCGTGGGAAGCGTGCCATTTGGACCAGCAGAGACCTTTCCTGGTGGTGTCACTGAAGTTGCTCAGACGCCGAGTGACAGATGTTGCGCTCTCACTACAAAGATAAAGAGGAAGCGATGGTGCGGTTTCCAGCCCACTGAGAAACAGAGACGGCTTACCAAGAGCAATACAGTTTGCTTTACATGGCTCTTTGCTAATCATTCACATTTACCTGCTTATGAAGTTATCTTCATGGGTAGGTAAACATAGATAAAAATAAGAAAAGATGAGCCTCCTCCTGGTTAAATACATATCATTAGGTAATGATAAGGGAATTTAAGTAAACAGAATAAATAATCAAGCAGCAATTTTCTCTTCTTAGCCCTTACCTCGCCTCCCATCATGGCAGAGGAAAGGACTGAGAAACGAGAGAAGCGCCCTTAGAAGACATGAACCTGGGGAGACATGCGGTGACGGTGACGATAACACACTCTAGGTGGGTGTGCCTGGGTCTGCACAGACTGTATTTTTAATAGTTGATCTTAGAACAGTGAATTAATCTTTTCTAACCCTCATCGACAAAAGGGAGATACTAACAGTATGTGCCCCATAAGATTGCTGTGAGAATTGAATGAACTAATTCACTGAAAGCACCTAGAACAACATCTAGTACATAGAAAGTGCTCAATGCATATCAGAGACATTTAAGGGAATCTTCATCTGCCCAGCATGGGCCTGGGCACAAAGGATGGTGGGGGAGTGACTTCGCAGACTAGGATTAAGTTAGCCTGGCCCCGAACCCAGGCCAACTTAATCCTGGTCTGCGAAGACAAGAACATACACGGGACGAGCTTACTGAGGACGTTAGTTCCCCAGGCCGAGCCTCCATTTAGATGGGTCAGTAACAGCCTAGTCTGCTTCAGGCCACAGTTACGGCAGATCCCTGTTCCATCCACCTTTCCAACAATTTTTTTTAATCTTCTGGGTGCTATTGTAAGTGCTGCACATACGAAGCCTTTGTTCTCAGGAAACTTCCGTTTACTCAGATAACCACAAGGTAATTTTGGAAGCACATCAGTGGGGCACCTAAAGGGAGTGGGGGGAAGTGAGTGGGTGGGAGGGAGGGTCAAGATTGGCTGGGCCACATGAGACAACCAGGGAGGAAGGGGGACCGAGGTGCAGTTGGGGAGAAACAGTCCAGCATGGATAATGACACACCAGCTGTGCCCTCCTTCTGGAGTAAAGTTTGAGGCTGGTGTGAAGGGAGAAGAAGGTGCATTCAGAAAAGGCCGGTTTTCTTTAGGTCCTTGGAGATCTGGTATGATTCTAATAGGCAGAGAAGAGAGAAGAAAGGACATTCCACTAGGGAGGAATGAAATGTATAAAGGTACCGAGGCAGGGATGTACAGGCTGTATTTAGGGAACAATTAAAGGGCAGTTTACCTAGAATGGCAATTTCAAACTACCTCTCCAGGCCGTTAACCATAATATCAGTGGGGCTTGAAGTACAAGAATTTTTTCACCATTGCAGTTGGAGAAGGCATGGGTCACCCCCCAGGCACCAAAATTTACTGTATCGGTTAGTTATTGCTGTATAACAAATAGAAAACTTCGGTGGCATACAACAGTAAAGATTTTTTATTTTTGTTCACAAGCCTATGGGGTCAGCTGATGGGAGCTGGATGGTCTAGGATGGCCTTAGCTTGGATCCCTCTGACAGCCCTCGAAAAGGCTAGCCTGGGCACATTTTCACAGTGATGTCAGGGGTCCAAAAGGACTAGGGGAAACACATCAGTACTTTTTAAAGCTTCTACTTGCATCATGACTGCATGCCTTCTACAAGCATCCCTCAGATGAAAGCAAGACACATGGCCAAGTCCAAAAGCAAGAGATGGGTTAATGGACTCCATCTCTTTAGTGAAGGGAACAGCAAAGTGGCAAGGCAAAAGGAGAGGTAGAGAACAGGGGCCATCAATGCAATCAATCTGCTACGTGCACTGAAAAGAGAATTATTTTAGAAATAAGCATTGACCACAGAGACAATCATTGGCAATACTACAGAGGACGCTGTATTCCTGAAATACATACAACTAAGTAAATGCTATGCAAGTTCTCATTCTTGGCTGTTGCCAAGTTTTTTTTTTTCTTTCTATTTTCGTGGCTCCATTTCTGCCAGAATTTAACATTGACAGGGTGATGTCGCTTCTTTTCTGGAGGGGAAAAAAAGAAGCTTTCTGTTATCAAGGGGAAAAGAAAAAAAGAAGAAAGAAAAAAATAGAGCCAGTGAGAGAGACAGTTATTCTATTACCTTGGGAACCACTGCAGTGCATTGCAATTTTATCGGTTGAAAGGAATGTAAAAATAGAGTTCCTGATTCAGATGGAGGGAGAAGGCCAGTGCTGGACAAAGCAACACGAGGATGTACTAAAGAAAAAAAATCCTTTCTGAAGTTCCTAGAAGATTAATGAAAAGTGATGTCTTTTTTTCAGGTTTGACATGCTCAAATATTAATTCCATAAAATTATAGAAATTGCAAGTATGGTGGATTCCTAAGCATTCAGGCCCAAGAAATATTTAAACAGGTACCTTTTACATGTCAGGTTCTGTGCAAGGCATTTTCACATATGCACTGTTATAGAATAACTCACATCACTATGTGATAGGTATTACTAATACCATTTTACAGGTGAGAAAACTGAGGCTCAGAGGAATCAACTAACCTAGCCAAGACTGTATGGCTAGGAAATGGGTGCATTCTATGGCTGCCTTCTTACTTGTGGCTCAGTGCTCTTTCTATTCGCTTGCCATTCGCAAGCTTTCAGAAGGCAGAATATGTAGGACAGTGAGTGACTGCAGGATGGAAAAGAAAACCCCGAAGGGGTCAGCAGGAAGCTGATCAGGATTTTGCCCCTTTTTCTACCCAAGCTCCTATAATTCAGGTCAAAGTGATCGATACCCCACAGGTATGGGACTTGCCAAGGTGTAAGGAAGCCCTGGGGCTAAGCCTCGTTTCTCTATGTATGGATCACCAAGCAGTGACACCACAGGAAGGGATCACAGCGAGCTCAGTCAATCCCTCATAGAACAGTGGAAGAAACGGCGTCCTCAAGCGGGCCTGGTTACAACTTGGCCCACCAAGCTGTACTTCCCACCAGCCTGGCTGTACCAGGAGCTGACAGTTAGTTAACCAAGGCTAAGAGCTTTTCCACGTGTGTGGTAACTCCTCCTGTCTGTGGGGAAAAGCCTGAACTAGATTCCTGTGGGCAGAGGCAAAGGCCAGAGCATGGGAAGAGGGGTGGAGAAGGAGGTGGGGACTAGAGGATGGTGGCAGCAGAGAAGAGCAACAGATGGGATTCCCGGGCCATTTGCTGTTTCCGAATACTCCCTTGGGAAGAGCTACTTCTTAAATTCCCTATTAGGGAGCGGCTGACAACGAACTCTGATTTTAAAAAAAGGAAGGGAGGGCTCAGAATAGGTCCCAAAGAAAAGAAGGAAGGAGAATAGGAAGTTCGCTTTACCTGGGCTTCGGGTACGGGTGAACCCCTGAGATACAGTTGCCCCCTCATGGCCTCCTTGGCCCATAAAGCAGCTCAGGTGTCTCCTACCCTATTAAATAGCCACATTTTCACCCTAGTTTCAAACCGGCCCCTCTTCCTTCCCCTCTTCAAATGTGGGACAGTTTCCCGGTGTTCTGTATTCTGCTTGGTTTCCTAACTTGCTGGTACTTCGGCCCACCACGATCTGGGCTTGGTTCTACCCAAACATCCAAGGTCACAGCGGCGGACACTGCTCAGCTCTCCCTTGATTTGGTCCTTCTGGGGCACAAGGGAGGACCGACCGTTGGCAAATCTGCTTGGAATTCTTTACTACCACCTCTGATACCACGCTCTGGCCGGGATTTTCTCTCTCCCCTTTGGAAGTTGCTTCTCAGTCGTCTTCTCGGTGGACCCCTTCTCCAGGCTCCTGTCATCAGCCCTTTGCTCCCCTCGCTGCTTCTGCCTCTCATGCCCCACCTGTATAAGGACAATCACCAATCTGTCTCCACCTGCAACTTCTCCCTTAAGCTCCAGGCCAATTATCTAGCTGTGTCGAACGTTCCCACTTGAAGGTCCTGCAGAAAACTTAAATTGCGTCCAAAGCTGAGATCACTGTTTCCTTCTTCACTGGTATTTTCCACCGTGGTGACTGCACCAGCATCCACCCAGACCCACGGCTGGCCTCCACACTCCATATCTAGTTATAAAGTCCTACCAGTTTTTCCTAAAATCCTTAATGAATGCATTCTACCTGCTGCTGTCGCAATTGAGAGCTGCGATTTTTCACCTGGATTAATGCAGTTCAGTTCATCTTCCAACCTTGTCTGCACCCCGGCCCCTTCCACCAGAGTAATCTAAAGTGCAAACAGAGCCATGCACTGTCCTGATTAAAGGTTTTCAATGGCTCCCCCAAACTTCTAGACGATCAAGTCCAAACTCCTTGACTTGACCTTTACGAGCTGACCCTTGAGAACTCTCTCCTACCACCTCACCCTTCAGACACAGAACCTCTGTATTTCTCTGAGCGTATCTTACCATCCTCTCTCTTTAACTTTGTATATGCTATCCCTTCTGCTTAGAGCCCACTCTACCTGGTATATGCCTATTCATTAAAAAAGTTTTAAATCTAGGTTTGCACCTCCTATGCAAAACCTTTCTTGACACCTTAGAAAGTTCACCATTCCCTCTTCTATCTCTGTCAGTGAACTCCTATAATTTTACTTACTATATGTAATAAAGTGACTTATTTACATGCCTCCCTCTCCTGCAAGACCATGAATTTCCTAAGGGCAGGGGCCAGTTCTTACTCATCTTTCTATCTCTTCAAAAAATACTGAATGGCTAAAATAGTCAGGCACTGTAGCTGGTATAGTGATTTAGAACATGTACAGACTTTGGAGTCAGAAAGACCTGCATTCAAATCTCGAGCAAATTAGTTTCTTTAAGTCTCAATTTCCTCATCTATAAGAATAGGGACAGTAACAGTAGAAACTCATAATTAGAGCTGTTAGTTGATCAATTAACAGAAAAGTCAGGTGAAGACAGGAATCATAAAAAGACACTTAAATTTCTTAACAGTTTTATTTTCACCTCAATCATATACATATATATTTGTTCACCGATCTCTTAACACAGGCCCAGGTCTTTCCTTTGAGTATAGGTCTGTTGTCTGGAGTCTCCTCACTTTTTTGCATAAAGCAAACCTATGTCTTTTGCTACAACTTTCAGGTTTGTTTTATTTTTATTTATTTATTTATTTATTTTGCGGTACGCGGGCCTCTCACTGTTGTGGCCTCTCCCGTCGCGGAGCACAGGCTCCGGACACGCAGGCTCATCGGCCATGGCTCACGGGCCCAGCCGCTCTGAGGCATGTGGGATCTTCCCGGACCGGGGCACGCACCCTTGTCCCCTGCATCGGCAGGCAGACTCTCAAGCACTGCGCCACCAGGGAAGCCCTGTTTTATTTTTTATTTTATTTTTTGAAGTCTTTATTGAATTTGTTACGATTTTGCTTCTGTTTACGTGTATTTATATTTGCTGAATGAAAACTGTGGTGTGTGCTTCGGTGAATGGAATTTCAGGGTCTCCCTGTGCACAGCCAGTGGGCGAAGGTCACCTTAAATGACTCTTTCTTCCCATTTGTCTGTCGATCCCCAAACCAGTTGCTTTTTTCCAGTTGCTTCCCGGGTGCCTGTACATAGTTCTTCTTTTTATCAGAGCACTCTCCTGTGTTCTGCTTTAACAGACAACGGCTGTATGAGGAAGACAGTATAAACAGAAAACTGGATTTCTATGGCCTAGGTTTTGTACATACAGAAACTGCATGGTATTTAAATTATTGTTCGCCTCCAATGATGTATGCAGTTTCTTTAAAAACAAACCCACAAAATGTCTTAAAAAAAAAACATTGCTTCTGTTTTATGTTTTGGTTTTTCTGTCATGAGGCATGTGGGATCTTAGCTCCCCGACTAGGGACTGGACCCACACCCCCTGCACTGGAAGGTAAAGTCTTAACTACTGGACCGCCAGGGAAGTCCCCCAACTTTCAGGTCTGATTTCCTTAAAATGGAGTAAGAATTTTAAAAACACTTGTGAAGCCAATGGAGTACAGATCCTCCCATGTTTTTATGATTTGTCTCCCCTCAATCTTTTATAGTTGTTTTGCCTGGACCTAAACTGATAGCATTTAAAAAACAAAAAAAGCGATTTGCCTTTATCTAGTCCAGAGAATTCATCTTATTGTATCAACGCCTCTTTCTTTGGCACTCATATTTCATTGGTTTACATAATATTCAATGAAATGATGTAATCATAGTAACCAGTACTGGTGGCACAAATAGGCTGGAGAATAAACAGAACAGAGAGGACCCAGATGAGCATCACCCCCCCGCCCCCCAACCCCAGTGGAGCTGAGCCACCCAGGTGTATAAGCCCCCAAGCAGTGAGTATATTAATCATGTCATTTTGTTTCTGGTTTTTGATGTTTTGACACCTAGGATCTTGCTGATCCTGGAGAGACTGCCCCTCCCAAGGCTGGCCAGTTCCTAGAGAAAGGAAATCATTCCGAGTTGTCTGTAAGCACGCCTTCCATGTGCAAACCAACCAATCTGGAGTCCACACACCCTCCACCCCCTCCATCAGGCTCTCATGCTCAGGACCACTGTTCCCTGCTCTGATCACCCCAAGGCCAGGAACCAGATGTGTTGGCGGGGTGGGGGAGAGGGGAATAGCTGGTGTATTAAGAATATGCGGATTATGACCTGCTGAACGAGGAGGCACCAGCCACCCACATGGGGTCAGCAAGTAGCTCCCTCAGCATCTGAACTCCCACCCGGAGGAAGTGAAACCCCCGGGTCCTTTTGATTGAAGTTGCAATTTCAATAAACTTACACAAAGTCACAAGATTTGTTACTTACAGATCCCAGAAACCAGGGTCGGGGTTGCCACTGAGCAGGGGGAAGGGCAGTGCTCCGACGTCCCAGGTGTCCAGCAAGCAGGAGATAAAAAGCAGGGTAACAAGCACCTATTACATATAACATGGTTGGGGCAGAGGCTGCAGGCTCAACTCAAAATGGTTATTTTAAAAGGTGCCCCAGGAAAAGCAAAGTGGGAACTTGGGGTGGGAATCCTAAGCTCAGGTCCTCATCTAAATGTCCAGGCTCTGGCTGTGAGCAGGGCTATTATACTGTAAAATCCTAGGCAGCAACTCAAAATAGCTGTTTTCTCATCACACCAGATAACTAGGGATACGCCCTATGCCCCAGAACCTGCTGAAATTATCCAAACTAGTCAATCCTAAGCCTGCTTACCCTAAGTTGCCCATTCCTTCCTGTGAAAACCCCAACAAAGACTATTACCCATGCTTCACCCTTGCTCCCTCTGCTGCCTGAGGGACCCTGGTGCTTTCCCGTGTGGCCCCCTTTTGTGTGGCATGACCCTCCCTCTTGGGATCTGTGAGTGTAACAAACTGTCTTTTCAATGGCAGTCATCTCCCGATCTGCTGGCCCTGCCTCACCTAAATAATAATAAAACCTGTATTTTTTTTTTTTTTTTTTTTTGCGGTACGCAGGCCTCTGTTGTGGCCTCTCCCGCTGCGGAGCACAGGCTCCGGACACGCAGGCTCAGCGGCCATGGCTCACGGGCCCAGCCGCTCCGCAGCATGTGGGATCTTCCCGGACCGGGGCACGAACCCGCATCCCCTGCAATGGCAGGCGGACTCTCAACCACTGCGCCACCAGGGAAGCCCTAAAACCTGTATTTTAAAGCAGTGTGCTACACACACTGGTCTGTGGGTAAGAGGACATGGAGTGGCTGTTACTTGGAAGATCTAGTTACATGAAGAGCAGGTAAGAGGTCTTCTGCTGTAGTCACCTCAGGGTGACCTGAGGCACTTGCCCAGGTGTACGGCACATCTAAGCATCTTAGTGTTAGTTAGCTATTATCACAGTGGTAAGGGGTCCCTGCCCTCGGGGCACTTGCAGACAACCAGAGCATCTGTCAGGGGTTCCTCTCCTAGCCTAGAGGGGCAGAAAAGGCTCCCTGGGACCTGAAGGAGAAGTAGGAGTTGGAACAGGTGGAAAGAGGGTTCTAGAACGAGCAAACAGCAGGTGCGAAGGCCTCTAGGAAAGGACATAAGTGGCGGGTTTTCTGTGCTTAGCACAATGCCTAGGCCACAGGAGGTGTGCAAGCAAATTTCTGTTTTACTTTTAATATAAACCGAGGCAGGAACAGGCTCAGCAATAGGTATGGGACTGCTAAAGACCAGCTCTGACTGTGTCAGCCTTTTGATGTGAACAGAGTCCTCCATCTTCATGGAGAAGTGTGTAGTGTCGGCCTATTCTCCCGGCAGAACGTTAACGGTGCATTTATACACCGCCAGTCGCTTCTATCATGCCTGGATCAGGGCCAAGGTTAGGAACCGGGACACAGACCCAGCCCCTGAAGACCTCGCGAGTGAGGTGGTCCCTGCCCGGGACACACATGGGGAAGCCCAGCCGAGGCTGAGCGGCTGCTCCAGGGGCCAGCAGGGAGGTGGGGTTCCCGGCACTTCCTCCTGTGCAAGTCCCTGTAGCCAGCGGCCTGGGGAAAAAGCACTGTTTTTATATAATACGGGGACTAGCACCTTCTGGCCTAGTTCGGCTGCAGACCGGGTCACGAGTCAGAAAAGCCGTTCTGTCCCAGGCACGATATGGTCACAGAACTTGGGTGCGTTTCCTCATCTGCAGAGAGGAACAACCTCTAACTTCTCTCTTTCCTGACAGGAGTCCTATAAGGTCATGGGAATTCACAGAAAGACCAAGAGACCATCCATCAGCGACAGGATCCTAGCCCTCACCTTTCCACTTGCTGGGAATCTCAATACTGATCCTGTTAAATCCATTTCTTCTTTTCTCTTTGGAATATCTACAATGTTTTCATAGGATTCCAAGAGATCAGAAGGTGCCCGAGCTGCAACGGGAATTCAGTCACAGTCCTTCATGCGGAGGAGATAAAAGGGTAACAGAGGCGGAGATCAAGTGCCTCACACAACTTCAATTTAAATTAAACTTCGTTTAATGAAATAAAAAACAAATGGTGCATTGCATAATATTTTGTGGTCACAGTATAAAACAATACAATTAGTTCATATAACATTGGATATGGACAAAAATACACAGGACCCTTTCTTTGTCTACGTAAAATTCAGCAGATCCGTATGTGCCACACTAAAAAAGAAAGAAAGTCAACTTTTTTCTCCTAGTTATCTGCACACAATATTTATCACTGAGAATTTGGTCAAACAGCGGAGGAGAACTTACCCAAATCCTATAGTTCCCTTCTTCCTCTGTTGTCATCGGTGAAGCTAAAAAAAGTTTCTGAAAGTAGCAAGTTGTGTAGTATTGCTTATTTTTCCTGCTAGAGAGGCTCAGTCTTTGGCTCACAGATGTCAGTGACAAAATCATGGCTGCAGGCAGTCTGCAAAGCAAGAAGCAAGAGCCACCAGGGAAAACAGACAAGGGTCTGGGCAGGAGGGGCCACCTTAACGAGGATCTTAGGGAAAGCCACGTGGATAGGAGGGGAGAAAACACACACATAAATAAACTTCTAAATTAAGATTTAAATCCAGTTGGTGAGTCAGAGTTCCACCGTCCCATGAAAAACCTGAAAAGTTGTTAAAAAGTCAGAGCTTGGATTTTCTTTTTTTAAAAAAGTGAAAAGTGTATGTAAACATTATAAAGTAAACAACTGAAAGTAATTTTGAGGCTTCTATCGGAACATAGCTTAGGCTCCTTCTGGGGATATGTTTATGATTAGAAAATTAAAAAAAGCCAAACTTTTTATCGTTTGTGTTAAGCGGTGCAATTTCATCTGTGTGAATCGTGGCTGCGTCCTTCCATTCATACCAGTGCTTCTGGCAGGAACCTTTTCCAGAAGAGCATTTAGGGGGCCCTATTTGGTACAACAACCGAGTACGTCTCGCACTTTGAACGGGACACACATTCCAGCCAGTTTATGCCCCTGGAAGGAAGGAGGCCCTTGGTACAATGCCCTGGGATTTCTCCCCACTTTGTACCAGCTCAGTGGACAGAGGGTGGGGCTAGGGGGGCGGTCAATGCCTTCACAACCCCAGCCTTGAACTGCAACAGCAGTCTGAAAGGAAAAGGTACAGTGTGTGAGCACGTGTTACCTTTCCCGCCAATAAGTGTCAGTTGTGGCCCATCCGTGGTTTTACGTACACCTGGGGCCACCTGGTCACGTCCAAAGCCAAGTACCCTTTCCTCCTACCAAGGGCCTGTACTACAACAATCCTGAATCTTCTTTTAGGAGGCATGATAACTGCAAGGGCTCAAAGGGCACTGGCTGTTCCTAACACAGCACCTGTTTCTATTTCCTGTTTGCACAATCACCTGTGACCCACCTCCTCTGGAGTGGCCCAGTTAGGAAATGACATGCAGGAAACACCCAAATCTAGTGCTATCAAGGCCTCCATCCCTTCCTCTAGTCATCCGTGCTCTGGTGGGGCGGACCTGCTGCCTGTGTTCCCGCCACAGATGCTAGGCCTGGAATTCACTTGTGCTGCTTCCATTAGTGCAAAATCTAGTTTCTATCACGTGAGTGGTCCCCTCTGTGGGCAAAACCAAAAGGAAAAAATTCGGTGGAAACTTGCCTCCTGGGGGTGACTTGATGATAAGTGCAGAACGAATCGTGGGTGACAGAGGGAGGGGAAGTGGAGGGGAAGGAAGATGGTGAGCCCGAGGAGTTGGCTGTCTGGCCCATTGTGACAAAGAGCTGCACATGAATGGCCATCATTTTGTATTACTTTATTGCTCAAAACAAATGGATCTTTTTCCCCTTTGGAAGACAGAGCAGTATTAGATCCTTCAGAGCCAGGATAAAAGCACAGAGGATTGCAATGTGGGGCGTGAGTCACCAGTGAGCCTCAGGAAACCCCACTGAGATGCTTCCGAAAAGCCAGCGCTGTGCAGGGGCAGACACTTCGGGGGGGCGGAAGATCTCTTTGGGTCCGTTGTCCTTCTGGTATGAGTGATCAGGCGAAACGGACTGCTCTCAGATCTACTTTGTAGGCTGTTCACATGGCAATATAAATTGCTGGGTTTCCTTTGTGTTCCTCATAGGAAAGCAAACATACCACAAAGTATACCGTTTCTCACTAACCCGCTGCAGGGGATTTTAAAACGACTTGAAGGACTGAAAAGGTCATAGAAAATGCACGGTTCTTCCAGGTAATTTCTGATTCCGTGAAGTCAGTCTTGCAAGCAGCAATTCACCTCCACATTAAGGAGCCCACTCAGCCCACGAAGGATGTGGGGTGTCCGTGGTTCCCCCTGCAGACGCACAAGGCCTTTGCCTCTCACAAAGGGCGGGACAGAGAATAGAGGTGGCTTCTTCCGCCCGACACACCCCTGGCACCACTGACCCTCCGGGCACGAGCTCCAGACATCTAACTCCCAGGATCCCCCTTCTGCAATCCCCAGGGCCCCCTGAGGCATGGTGGCCTCCGAACTACGGAAGTGACTGTCTGTTCCTTTCCTTGTCCCCAACCTCCTCTTCCTTGCAGGCCTTCTTACTGCCCTGGACAGAGGTGGCTGTGCATTTTTCTTCATACGCATTCTTAAGGCTAAGGTGGCAAGATAAGGTGCTTGGTGGAGAGCCAAATTCTCAATTCCAGGGCCATTTCAGCACTCGCACATAAAGCAGATACGAAAGAAATGGAAAGGGGGCAGAGAAGCAAAAAACCCAACCAGAACAAAATGCATCTGGGCTCGATAGGAAGTTACGGACTGCAGGTTTAGATTTCAAATGTGGTCTAAACCCCCTGAAAATAGGGGGTGGGGGAGGGTAGTAAAAGCCACACATTAGCCTTCGGCACTGGTCTGTGTTGTCCCTCGGCAGGGGTGGAGGGTCGCCTTTAGCAGCTCTCTCAGCACGTGCCTCCGACTCAGAAGCCGGCCCTTCCGTTCTCACCCGAGACAAAGAACTCTGAACGCCTTCACCCCTTCCTCACCACAACCCCTCGAAACAAAAGGTAGAAACACACACAAGCCAGAGATCTATAAACCAGTAGGAGAAAAAAATTAGACAGAGGTTAACCATTAAAAAGCCGCCGTCGGGAAAACACACACTCGATTGTTCTATCAGAAAGTGCTGTGGGAAGAAGAGCCGTGTGCTGGTAAACATGTCCGCGCTCAGAACTTGACATGCAGAAAAGAGAGAGCGCCGAGTCCCACCTGAGATTAGAGAGGACTGGTTTTTAGTGTAACACACATCACGTTAAAAGATCACTGTCCTCTTCTCGCCCAAACTGCTCCTCGAACGTCCCTGCATCCCGGCCTTTCCCGGCACCGGCTAGTCCATCTCCATGGACATGAGCCGGCGGCGCTCCCGCCTGGTCTCCTGGACCTCCTTCTTACAGCACCAGTGCGAGCTGCAGTACCCGATGAGGCAGGACAGGAGCCCGATGACCGTGGACAGGCCGACGCCGATCAGCAGCGGGTACTTGAAGGCGTTCAACACTGGGAGGGAAAGACGAGAGGGAGCGGGTCAGTGATGCGAGGCGGGCCTCGGAGAAGACCGCCGCCTCCCCTCTCCATCGCCGCGGCGTCTCCACCGGGGATCTGACCTCGTGCATCCTGTACCCGGCACCTGGCATGGTGCTTGAGACAAGAGCAGCTCGGCCATACGTGTCCAAAAAATGAGCAAATGTCTCCCCACCCAGTTCTGTGCGGGAAGGCAGCAGAAAGCCAGAAAAAAAAAAAAAAAAAAAAAGATTCTCCTTCAATGTCTTTGAATGTCAACTTGCTTTTTAGGGTTTTGGCAGGAGATTGATTTTTAAAAGTCAGTATAAGGGCACCACACATTCGGTAGCAGATGCATCCTTAAAAAAACCATACATAAATCAATTCTATGCATCAGATAACTGAAGTGTACTAGGGGAGCTATTTTAAGTAACACTATAGTAAATTATCTAGCAAAGTGAATAATCACTCCCTACTTGTTTAGTAAATCTGGGTTTTCATATGGAGTGACTGCAAGCAAGACATTTCTAAGAGGCAAATATGGTATAAATGACTCAGTTGCGGGAATGTACAAACACTGTTTAGATCCCACACCCTCAAATCCCACGTCCCCGTCCCCCAAAGTACCAGCACGCCTTGGGTGGAGGCTGGCACTGTGGTTGTTTGCCTGACATTTAATACAACAGCCCCAGGAGAGATTATTATCCCATTTAACAAGAGAGGAAATGAAGGATTAGAAAGGCTAAGTCACCTGTGGAAGAGCTGGGGTTCCAATTCCAGTCTCCGCCAAACTGACACAGCATCAGGGGAACACACTCAAAGGCTCCTACTTAATCCTTGGTGGTACCTGGACTTGAATTCTCTCCATGAGTGTTTTCAGTTAATGTTTACTCTGACACTTTTTGCAGAGAAGACATGTTTCTCGTTAACCAAGGAACAACTGCCCACACTCTGAGAGGCCAGGGAGCAGAGGCGTGGGAAGGGGGCCCACTGACCATGGCGCTTTAGGCTGACTGTGGTGGTCGGTGTAGGCCAAGGCTGGGAGCTCCCCCTCCCATCCAGGAGAAACCCCCTTTACCAAGAAGCAGAACCAGTAGGAGGACAAGAGGGGCAGGAACCCACCTGCAGCCCCTCCTAGAGACCTGGACCCACTCTCCTGATCTGGTCTCTGCCCCTGCCTGGTGGTATCCGTGCCAACCCGAGGACACAGCAAAGTGGGTGTGTACAGAATTTAGAGAAAGCATCAAAAATCTTTCCAGTAAGTCTTAAAAATCATTTCCCAGTGGTAGCTCCAGCACACATGATACCAAAGCTGGGAAAACAGCAAGGGCTGTGTGTGCTCTTTCTGGGTACAGGCCCGGGCCAGGCTAGAGAGAAAGCAGGCACATTCCTCACAGGGTGGGAACCTGGATCCCGTCAGCGGCAGCAGAGCGTGGAGAGAAGACATTCCCCAAACACCAAGAGGGTTACTTGCGTGTCATTCTTACCATCCATCTTCACAGTTATAAAGATGGGCTTGGACTGGATCTCTGCCTCTTTCTGCCAGGAACCGGTGGGTGACTTCACCCACGGAGTCACGGAACAGTAGTAGTTGCCAAAGTCCTGGTCCTCGGAGCCATGCACTTGCAGCAAGAACTCTAGCACGCTCACGCGCTCCAGGCTGAGGTCGCTCTTCCAGTCCCTCTGGGCCGTGTTCACAATCCCCTTCCGATCCAGGGACGACAGGAGGACGGGAGCCTTGTCCAGGCCGAAGGAGTGCACCGCAAACCAGGTCACGTCAAAGGCCATGTCGTCTATGGATGACCAAGCCAAAACACTGGGGTCAGGGCCACAGGCACAAGTACCAAGTACGGCTAACATGCCTGTAACCTGACTGTGGGCCAGCACGGCCCTACGTGCCTTGGGTCTCCCCAGATCCTCTCAACAACACCCCATGATGAAGGTACTGTCACACTTCCCGCTCTGTGGCGGGACCGAATAACTGAGGTCACACAGCAAGGAAGTCACAGAGCACGTGGCTTAACCCAAGAGTCTAGCTCCGGAATGCACCCTCTTCACCACGCCACTGCCCCTACCCAGATGAAGGAGCACAGCCTCAAACTGTCTCCTCCAGAGAACACGGGATGAAAGGCTGGTGGTGTGTGGTGACATTGAACGCTCTGTCTCCCAAAGAAAGCAGGGTCCTTTGGCATTTTAGGCAGAAGAACCCACGACAGGAAGGACACGAAAGTCATAAGGAATGACCTGAACATAAAGTGAATCGTACAAAATGGAGAGTTGTAAACAGTTTAGATTTTATTGTTCACTGTGATTTTTTTTCCCCCTGAAGTGCTTAAGTTCAAAACAAGAGGAAAAAAATGTCAAGCTGAGAAAATTGAACACAGTTTAACAGTCCCAGAGAGTAATGCTGTGGAATCGTAAAGTACTCTGCAAAATTAAGATTCTAACAGCCTCACATAAATTAATATGGGCATAAGAGAAAGACGGCTTTGGCACAAGTGGTAGTTCTCATAGAACGTGGAAATAGAGTGCACATCCTAAACCTCTGACCTCTTCTTTTGACTGCTACCAAGTGATACCAGCTGTGTCAGGTCTGAGAGTCACCCAGCAAGCAAGAAAGGACTGGGAGGCCACAAACACTGCTTTATCTTACAACCGCTTGACGGGGCTTTCTGTACACATGTTAAGTAACATAATTTTTGTTAAACAAAAAGTAACATCCGGGCTTCCCTGGTGGCGCAGTGGTTGAGAGTCCGCCTGCCGATGCAGGGGACACGGGTTCGTGCCCCAGTCCGGGAGGGTCCTGCATGCCGCGGAGCGGCTGGGCCCGTGAGCCATGGCCGCTGAGCCTGCGCGTCCGGAGCCTGTGCTCCGCAACGGGAGAGGTCACAACAGTGCAAGGCCCGCATACCCCAAAAAAAAAAAAAAAAAAAAAAAAATATTAGTGTATTTTAGTAAAAATACACTAATAACCTCAAAAAGCATATTATAAGGCAAATAAATTACATTCAGATTCTTACATATTAAAAAAAGAATATAAGCAAAACTAGAAGCAGGAATTTTTTTTGGGGGCCACATCACATGGCTTGCGGGATCTTAGTTCCCCAAACCAGGGATCGAACCCTGCAGTGGAAACGTGGAGTCCTAACCACTGGACAGCCAGGGAATTCCCCAAAAGCAAGAATTTCTAAAAAATTATTCAAATGGTAGTTCCTTTTCAACTCAGTCTAAAAATGTTAAGGGCCACAGGCAAATCTCAACTCTACATGTGATGTCAGCCCTCTACTCTGAGGCACCAAAATATCATTTTTTCCTCCCCATCGACCCGCCGTGGCCCTTGACACAACATTTGATTGTTCCGAGGGTGAGGGTCATCTCTTGCAAGAAGACCAACACCCTGGGGGCAGAGGGAGTGAGGTCAACGTCCTCACACCCTCACAGTGCCCAGGCAGAGTGGGCCCCCAGATCACTCCCAGGTCCTCAGTGAAAACTAGCTCAGTGTCGCTGTCACCTGCAGGCGCCGGGTGGTTACTGAAGGCAAAGAGTCACAGCTGTGTCCCCATTACTTGTGTCCGGACTCTAACCCCAGTCCCGCTGTGCCGTACAGTGCGGTGGCCAGGCTGCAGGGTCAGGCTACCCGGGCTAGAATCCCAGCACTGGCTCTTGTTAGCCTAGTGACCTGGGTGAGTCACTTAAGTTCCCTGTGACTTAGTTTCCTTATCTGGAAAAGGAAATTACAATAGCACCCATAGTTAGTTAGCTTTATAAAATGCTTAGAACGGCACCTGGAATATAGTAAGCACTCAATAATAGTTGGCCACCATGAACATCCTTACCGCCACAGTTCAACATACACGGTCTGTACTAAGAGATGCTGTAACAGGAAGGGTACTGCCGCCTGCAGCAGATGCTCGTGCTGCTCTGCCCCAAACAGCTGGATCGCTGGGCCCCCAGATGCTGCAGGTGCCGGCTGCTAAGCTCTCACACCGGTACCCTTCTCCAGAGGACTGGCCTTAGCTGACAGAAGCCACCTCCCGGAGAGCCACCCCTGGAGGTGAAGAAACACTACCCCTCCCCAGCCATTCACTGTGGATAATGACTGACAAACTGGGGTGGCGGGGATATAAAAGCCCAGTTCCTTAGCTCAAGGAGGTCACACTCTGTGGTGCAACCCATGTTCTGGAGCTCCCCACAGGGAGTTAGACTTGTTTTGAAGATCTTTGCCTGGCTTCCTTCCCTGCTCTATCCTGACTCCCTCACTCCCTCGTTGTTGCCTCCTGAGGGCACATCTTCAATTAATCACTCGCACGCTTGTCTCAGGCTTTGCTTCTAGGGAACCTGACCTAAGACACCACCTCTAAAGGGCCGTGGTCTCCCCCTGCCCCTCCCCCTGCCTTGGCACTCGGCCCACTTGGGCCACATGTCCTTTCCGGAAGAGAATTCCTTCACAGCCCACAGGATGCGAGAGGAAAAACGAAATTACGACCTGTGTTTAATTATTCAGAATCTTCCACCCATGCAGTCTAAGAGTGCAAAGTTCTGGAAAATTGTGATCTGCAAGATAACAGCTACCTATAGCTTCTGCAATTACACTGGAGGGAAAGACTTATATTAAGGGCACAGCTGGTGACCCATCAATTTCCTGAGAAAGAGCATTTAAATGATTTATTTTTGTATATCTCTATAAATGAGCTTTTAAAATTTTTAAAAAAATTTATAAATGAGCTTTAAGGGTAAAAATGGTATTACATTATTCCAACTTTTGAAAAGGATCTCCCCGCCCACCGCCCCCTCCCGGCAGTCTCCACAGATGTGGTGGCTCAAACAAGACCTAGAGGCTCCTCCTTCCTAAGCCCCAGGACAGAGCTGACCCCTCTGTTGTTTTGGATGCGTGTTTTTCTTTGCCTTTCCTTACATCTTCCACAAACTCTTCTCCTTTTTCCTACCTCTAAAGCTCAACCACGTTCAAGTCCCCTATGAGAGTCAATTTCGGTATCAATCAACTCGTCCAGGGGTCAGTAAACTACAGCCTGCAGGTCCAATCCAGCCTACCGCCTGTTTTTGTAAATAAAGTTTCACTGGAACACAGCCAGGCCCATCTGTTTACATTGCTCTCTTCGGCTGCTCTCTCTCTACAACAGCAGAGTACAGTAGCTGCTGTAGAGATCATCTGGCCCACAGCGCCAAAAATACTTTCTACCTGGGCCCTTTACAGAAAAGGTTTGCTGACCCTGAACTAGCCACACCTGAACCTTCAACTGGAGTCCCTGCAGTAGCCAGACCTCAGGGGGTGGCGGCCCGAGCCCCTCTGCTGTTGGTCACACCAGATCCAATACAGCCCACCCTCACTTTGCTGACAGCCTGCCCTTAACACAGAATGTAGATCTGCTTCCAGTTTCCACCCCAGGGCCACACATCCCGTGGTCTCTGCACAGAACTTAGTGAACCCTGCACAATTTGGCCTTTTTGAGGCACAGATCTGTGTGAGGCCACGGCTCTGCTTATGATGGGGTGGGCAGTACAAAGACACCCAAGGTCAGAGCACGGGCATCCCCCAGGCGGTGAGTCAGGGTATCCACGGGTGCTTTAGGAGAAGGCAGAGGTGGCTACAGTCCTGCTCAGCAACAGAGACACACCTACATGCATTTAATGTTCTTTCAAACCCTGAGGGTCTACGAGTGAGAAGAACAGCACCGGGTACTAAGGGGGCCAAGGAGAAAAAGTGTAAGGCTGCTGGCCCACAACTGTTAGGTATCCTGTTGGCAGTACTTGTATTCTCTGCAAAGAAAAGATTTACAAAGATTTCCTAAGAATTTAAACTACAATAGCTCCCCGTGGTTACTGGCTACTCATTTCCTCTGCTCTGTATTTCTTCAGAGTGTTAATCGCTATCTGATATTATATCATATGGTGATTTCTTTCTTGTTTGTCTCCTTAACTAGGCTGCAAGCTCTATGAGGGCAGACATGGTGCATTTTGATCACTCCTCTATTTCCGGCAACTAGAACAGCACCTGTTTATAGGAGTTCACTAAATAGCTGAATGAATGGATGAATGAATGAAAGACAAAAAGCGAGGGAGCCAGACTCTGCCAGTGGGCTGCAAACGAGATTGAATCAGCCCCCGAAGTGGCCACTAGATCACCCTGAGAACACATTCAAATGTGTGGTTGTGTTTCCAAATCGTCAAACAGATAGTTGCATCCATTAAACACCTACTGAATACTGCCGAGCTAGGCAGTTTGGGAATAAACAGCCAATCCAATCCCTGACCTCCACATCTGTGTAACATAGTGGTGATGATATGAGAAACACTTACAAAAAGAAATACGGGGAAGGGGAAGGATGGAGAAAAGTACCTGGATCCAGGGCTGCTCCTTCAACAGTGATGATACAAAACAATTTGATGAGATCTCCCCGGATGACTGATGGCGCGTCCGAGTGCACAGAGGCATTAAATATAGGACCTGGAAGAAAGCAATGCCACTTCGTGATCCTCTTTCACACTTCTGTTTAAATCCTGTTCTTGGTGTGCAAATGGGCATCTAAATGTGGGATCCCCTTCCTTGGAACTGAGCTAGAAATTCACAAAATAGGTGTCCTAAGATTGCTTTCCTTCTATTCAGAGAGACATGTGCATTAAGTATATGAGCTTCATCTTAAGATTACAACCATGGTCTCATTTGAAGGCCACCCACCTCCCATCCTGGTACAGCCTGGGCTGTTTCTAGCTGCACATGGTTCACTTCCAGGCCAGAGTGGCTCAGATGCCAGAGGGTTCAGGATTAAATCAGGGATGCTTTTGGTCCCGAAAGAGTGAGCAGCCTCATTGTATTGGGTGCTGGCGACGGGCCCTGCTATTAAGAGGCTGAAATCCAGTAATGCCAACAATGACGACATTTCTATAAAGCATGGTGGGAGCACTGAAGGCGATTCATTCCAATCTGCTGTGAGAAACTGAGGAAACGTGGAAACTCCTTTTAAAAACTACCCAGGGACTTCCCTGGTGGCGCAGTGGTTAAGAATCCACCTGCCAATGCAGGGAACACGGGTTCAAGCCCTGGCCTGGGAAGATCCCGCATGCTGCGGAGCAACTAAGCCCATGCCACAACTAATGAGCCTGCGCTCTAGAGCCTGCGAGCCACCACTACTGAGCCCGTGTGCCACAACTACTGAAGCCCGCGAGCCTAGAGCCTGTGCTCCGCAACAAGAGAAGCCACTGCAATGAGAAGCCCGTGCATCGCAACGAAGAGTAGCCCCCACTCGCCGCACCCAGAGAAAGCCCGGGCACAGCAACAAAGACCCAACGCAGCCAAAAATAAAAATAAAAAATAAATAAGTTTACAAAAATAAATAAATAAACATAAAAACTACTCAGATAGGATCTGTCTTGCATACCTTTCTGAAACTCTCCCTTGATACCCAGTTTACTTTTATAAAAGACCCCTTTCCTTCTTCCAAAGGCCAGAGGATGTTTCTACACAAACCATGCTGACTCCTCATTGTATCATTGACTCACAGCAAGGCAGAGTTGTTCCAAGTTTCTAAGTTGTAAGGCAATGAGCCTATGCATGAGCAAGAAAATGTGAAGAATTAACTCAAAAGAATTTAGGGCTAGAAGTTAATAATATTTACCATAGAGTCAGTTGGATGCATTTGAATGTAGGCATAATTATTATTGTGCTATTTCATAACTAGGCACAAATAAATGACTTAATAAATTAAAAAAAAAATAGGTATGCCTTGTATGCAAGAAATCTGCAGCTCCGATCCGCTCCTTAGGCAGAGAGAAGGGCTAGGTACTGCATTCTGTTTTTAACCCCTTTACAGCTCACTTTTAGGTGACAGTGTTACATAGCTTTAGGCCAATCTGATCCTAAGAGCTTAATATTTACCATATGCCAATTCCTAATGTCTAGGAATAGGCAAACCTGAAGAAGATTCCAGAACACCAATGCTAGGGGATTTCCCTTGGGTTTTCTGGAAAGCAAAGATAGATGGCCCTGGACAATGATTCTGAAACTCACTAGAAGCTAAGAATACAGGTGTAACTACCTTTAAAATCAGATTACCAGAAAGGAAAAGGTACTTTTTGTTTTAACATCCAAAAGAAATGACTGTGAGAAAGAGAGTAAAAGGTCATATGAACCAATGAGGCAAAAAATTGAAAAGACTATACTTTCATTTCAACGTGAGTAGTAAGATGAATTCATCAGATGGCTTTCTTAACACCGAGTCCATGAGTAATCCGTGTTTTGCTGGGAGCAGGGTGAAGGTCGGTTGTAGAACATGGAAACCTTAAGGCATTAGGCAGCCCTGGGCAGGTTCTGCCGAGTACTCAGATTCAGTCTAGGGCATGGAGAACGTAACAGAATGGCAGTCCCAGGACATGGGGAAAGGGATGAAAGCAAAAAGGACAAGGAAACTTTACCTACTTCTAGACATCACATCCTTCAATTAACTCGGCTCAGCCATGGTTCCCTCAGGTCCTTACCACCCTGGATTTGCTCTGTTTATAGCAGTGAGGTGGGAGAGGATTAAGCCAGTTGCTCTGAGTTGGCTCAGTGGTAATGACTGGGGGGACTTCATGCCATATATGGTCATCCATGAGGACAGGTTAGTAGGGACGATGGTGAGCAATGGGGACTGAATTTTTTTTCTCTGACTAGAAATTTCATGGTTATAAATAGAACTATACTATGGGGCTTTCTTAAAGTATCCAGACCTCTTCTAAGAGAACACAAGATAATAAAACACAAGGAGATCCTCATAATGGATTTAGGTTCTTATTTACTTAATTTGAAACAGCAGAGAAATTTGGACATATTTCCTTCACCTTATTTGGACAAATTTCCTTACCTAATTTGGACAAATTTCACTTTCTTTATATTTCCAAAAAAAATCCAAAATGCCTTCTAGGTCACAAGTTACTGTTCTCATTTCCCCTCATGGCCGTGGGAACAACAGAGCATTTGTGCCATGCTCACCATGCAGACAAGGACCAGGGAAAAAGCCTGCATTGTGAACTATTCACAGTAGTGGATTTCCTTCGAATGAAATGAACAACTCACTGTTAATGTGGGTCATTATCCCAGGCTTAGAAATATTTTTATTATGGTCAATTTCTGTGGTAATGCTGTTTTCTTGAGGGGATGTGTCTGGTTAACTTCACAGATGACAAACTACAGCACAGATAATTTAAGTGAACAACCAGAGTCACTACATGTCCCTGGATTCCTAGTCTGCAGAGTACATGGACCACTTAGCATTTAAACACAAACATTGACACAAACCATGCTCCAACTCTCGCCCCTAACAAAAGGTTGTAAATGACAGTATTTTTGTGAAAGCCAAAACTACAGACTGTCGGCATGTCCATCAACAGGATAATGGTTAACCAAATTCTAGCAAGTGTAGTCATTAAAGTTGGTATTTACCTAGAATTTTTTATAACACGGAAAATGCTTATCTTATAATGGTGGGGGAGGGCAGAAAGCAGGTCATAAAATTGCATATACAGCCTGATTTCAAAGTTATGAAGAAAACATGCAAGGGAAAAATTCTAGGAAGACGAATACCACCAATTAACAGTCTCTGGTAAGATTATGGGTGATTCTTCTGTGTATTTTACTGTATTTTCAAACTTCTCTGTTAAGGAGAAAAACTTTATTATTCTTCTTTTAAAAGGCCAAAGTCCTTCACATCATCACATTTAAACCATATTATTCCTCCTCATACTTTGAATCAGTAGAAGTTACAACTCAGTAGGACCCCTTGGGGAACACAGTCCGCGTACCAAGAGGCAAGTGTCCTGAAAGCAGAGGACAGAGAGGTGGACACCAGGAAGGATCTCTTCGTTACATGCGTTTTACCGTGTGCTGCTAATTTTTAGGAAGTAAAGGCTCTCAGTATCAAGCCAATGTTTCCTTGGAGCTATTCGGGGCTACGGCATTGTGCTGGGTGCTGGATTTGATGGCAGCTCCTCTTAATTAAACTGTGAACTGGCCATGACAACTCCGTGGATTAAACAAAGCAAAAACCTGAGGCAGTCTATTCAACCTGTAAGCTACAGTGATTTCATCTGTTATGTGGAGATTTAAAGAACTGAGAAATAGATTCAATTCCCATTCCTCACCTAGAAATACATACGAAAGACTTTATGTCTCCCCTCTTTCTAAACACAGTTTTAAAGAAACATCAAATAACGAATGTAAAACAAATTGGAATAAAATCCTATAGGCAATAAAACAGATACACAGATAAAGGGCAAAAACCACACATAGTCATCTGAATCTCAATAGTCACAGAAAAAGCGTTTGACAACACCCAACACTTCATCGTGATAAAAATGCTCAACAGATTAGGAATGAAAGAAAACTTCCTCAACTCAATATTTGGTGTCTATGAAAAACCCACAGTGACCATGATACTTAAGGGTAAAAGGGTAAAAGGCAATAAAACAGATACACAGATAAAGGGCAAAAACCACACATAGTCATCTGAATCTCAACAGTCACAGAAAAAGCGTTTGACAACACCCAACACTTCATCGTGATAAAAACGCTCAACAGATTAGGAATGAAAGAAAACTTCCTCAACTCAATATTTGGTGTCTATGAAAAACCCACAGTGACCATGATACTTAAGGGTAAAAGATACTTCACGGGGAAAGTTCCCCCTAAGATCAGGAACAAGAAAAGGATGTCCACTTGTGTCACTACTATTCACCACTGTACTAGATTCTAGCCAGGGCAATTAGGCAAGAAAAATAATTAGAAGGCATTTAGTAAAACTGAATAGAAGAAATAAAACCATCTCTATTTGTATCAATAGATCACATGATCCTATATTTAAAAAGCCTAAGTAGGCCGGGGGAAAGATGGCGGAAGAGTAAGACGCGGAGATCACCTTCCTCCCCACAGATACATCAGAAATACATCTACACGTGGAACAACTCCTACAGAACACCCACTGAACGCTGGCAGAAGACCTCAGACCTCCCAAAAGGCAAGAAACTCCCCACGTACCTGGGTAGGGCAAAAGAAAAAAGAATAAACAGAGACAAAAGGATAGGGACGGGACCTGCACCAGTGGGAGGGAGCTGTGAAGGAGGAAAGGTTTCCACACACTAGAAGCCCCTTTGTGAGCGGAGACTGTGGGTGGCGGAGGGGGGGGAGCTTCGGGGCCGCGGAGGAGAGCGCAGCAACAGGGGTGCGGAGGGCAAAGAGGAGAGATTCCAGCACAGAGGATCGGTGCCGACCAGCACTAACCAGCCCGAGAGGCTTGTCTGCTCACCCGCCGGGGCGGGCGGGGCTGGGAGTTGAGGCTCAGGCTTCGGTCGGAGCGCCGGGAGAGGACTGGGGTTGGCGGCATGAACACAGCCTGCAGGGGGTTAGTGCACCACGGCTAGCTGGGAGGGAGCCCGGGAAAAGTCTGGACCTGCCGAAGAGGCAAGAGACTTTTTCTTCCCTCTTTGTTTCCTGGTGCGCGAGGAGAGGGGATTAAGAGCACCGCTTAAAGGAGCTCCAGAGACGGGCGTGAGCCGCGGCTAACAGCACGGACCCCAGAGATGGGCATGAGACGCTAAGGCTGCTGCTGCCGCTACCAAGAAGCCTGTGTGCGAGCACAGGTCACTATCCACACCCCCCTTCCGGGGAGCCTGTGCAGCCCGCCATTGCCAGGGTCCCGTGATCCAGGGACAACTTCCCCGGGAGAACGCACGGTGCACCTCAGGCTGGCGCAACGTCACGCTGGCCTCTGCCGCCGCAGGCTCGTCCCACATCGTGCCCCTCCCTCCCCCCGGCCTGAGTGAGCCAGAGCCCCCGAATCAGTGGCTCCTTTAACCCCGTCCTGTCTGAGCAAAGAACAGACGCCCTCCGGAGACCTACACGCAGAGGCGGGGCCAAACCCAAAGCTGAGCCCCTGGGAGCTGTGAGAACAAAGAAGAGAAAGGGAAATCTCTCCCAGCAGCCTCAGAAGCAGCGGATTAAAGCTTCACAATAAACTTGATGTACCCTGCATCTGTGGAATACATGAATAGACAACGAATCATCCCAAATTGAGGAGGTGGACTTTGAGAGCAAGATTTATGATTTTTTCCCCTTTTCCTCTTTTTGTGAGTGTGTACATGTATGCTTCTGTGTGAGATTTTGTCTGTATAGCTTTGCTTTCACCATTTGTCCTAGGGGTCTATCCGTCCGATTTATTGTTTTTTTTTTTACTATTTAAAAAAATTTTTCTTAATAATTATTTTTTATTTTATCTTACTTTATTTTATTTTCTTTTATCTTCTTTCTACTTTTTCTCCCTTTTATTCTGAGCCGTGTGGATGAAAGGCTCTTGGTGCTGCAGCCAGGAGTCAGTGCTGTGCCTCTGAGGTGGGAGAGCAAACTTCAGGACACTGGTCCACAAGAGACCTCCCAGCTCCATGTAATATCAAAGGGTGAAAATCTCCCAGAGATCTCCATCTCAACACCAGCACCCAGCTTCACTCACTGACCAGCAAGCTACAGTGCTGGACACCCTATGCCAAACAACTAGCAAGACAGGAACACAACCCCACCCATTAGCAGAGAGGCTGCCTAAAATCATAATAAGTCTACAGACACCCCAAAACACACCACCAGACGTGGACCTGCCCACCAGAAAGACAAGATTCAGCCTCATCCACCAGAACACAGGCACTAGTCCCCTCCACCAGGAAGCCTACACAACCCACTGAACCAACTTTAGCCACTGGGGACAGACAGCAAAAACAATGGGAACTACGAACCTGCAGTCTGCAAAAAGGAGACACCAAACACAGTAAGATAAGCAAAATGAGAAGACAGAGAAACACACAGCAGATGAAGGAGCAAGATAAAAACCCACAAGACCTAACTAATGAATAGGAAGTAGGCAGTCTACCTGAAAAAGAATTCAGAATAATGATAGTAAAGATGATCCAAAATCTTGGAAATAGAATAGAGAAAATGCAAGAAACATTTAACAAGGACCTAGAAGAACTAAAGTTGAAACAAACAACGATGAACAATACAATAAATGAAATTAAAAATACTCTAGAAGGGATCAATAGCAGAATAAATGAGGCAGAAGAACGGATAAGTGACCTGGAAGATAAAATAGTGGAAATAACTACTGCAGAGCAGAATAAAGAAAAAAGAATGAAGAGAACTGAGGACAGTCTCAGAGACCTCTGGGACAACATTAAACGCACCAACATTCGAATTATAGGGGTTCCAGAAGAAGAAGAGAAAAAGAAAGAGACTGAGAAAATATTTGAAGAGATTATAGTTGAAAACTTCCCTAATATGGGAAAGGAAATAGTTAATCAAGTCCAGGAAGCACAGAGAGTCCCATACAGGATAAATCCAAGGAGAAACACGCCAAGACCCATATTAATCAACATGTCAAAAATTAAATACAAAGAAAACATATTAAAAGCAGCAAGGGAAAAACAACAAATAACACACAAGGCAATCCCCATAAAGTTAACAGCTCTTCTTTCAGCAGAAACTCTGCAAGCCAGAAGGGACTGGCAGGACATATTTAAAGTGATGAAGGAGAAAAACCTACAACCAAGATTACTCTACCCAGCAAGGATCTCATTCAGATTTGATAGAGAAATCAAAAGCTTTACAGACAAACAAAAGCTGAGAGAGTTCAGCACCACCAAACCAGCTTTACAACAAATACTAAAGGATCTTCTCTAGGGAAGAAACACAAGAGAAGGAAAAGACCTACAATAACAAACCCAAAACAATTAAGAAAATGGGAATAGGAACATACATATCGATAATTACCTTAAATGTAAATGGATTAAATGCTCCCACCAAAAGACACAGATCGGCTGAATGGATATAAAAACAAGACACATATATATGCTGTCTACAAGAGACCCACTTCAGATCTAGAGACACATACAGACTGAAAGTGAGGGGATGGAAAAAGATATTCCATGCAAATGGAAACCAAAAGAAAGCTGGAGTAGCAATTCTCATATCAGACAAAATAGACTATAAAATAAAGACTATTAGAAGAGACAAAGAAGGACACTACATAATGATCAAGAGATTGATCCAAGAAGAAGATATAACAATTGTAAATATTTATGCACCCAACATAGGAGCACCTCAATACATAACGCAAATACTAACAGCCATAAAAGGGGAAATCGACAGTAACACAATCATAGAAGGGACTTTACCACCCCACTTTCACCAATGGACAGATCATCCAAAATGAAAATAAATAAGGAAACACAAGCTTTAAATGATACATTAAAAAAGATGGACTTAGTTGATATTTATAGGCCATTCCATCCAAAAACAACAGAACACACATTTTTTTCAAGTGCTCATGGAACATTCTCCAGGAGAGATCATATCTCAGGTCACAAATCAAGCCTTGGTAAATTTAAGAAAATTGATATTGTATCAAGTATCTTTTCCAACCACAACGCTATGAGACTAGTTATCAATTACAGGAAAAGATCTGTAAAAAATACAAACACATGGAGGCTAAACAATACACTACTTAATAACGAAGTGATCACTGAAGAAATCAAAGAGGAAATAAAAAAATACCTAGAAACAAATGACAATGGAGACACGACAATCCAAAACCTATGGGATGCAGCAAAAGCAGTTCTAAGAGGGAAGTTTATAGCAATACAATCCTACCTTAAGAAACAGGAAACATCTCAAATAAACAACCTAAACTTGCACCTAAAGCAATTAGAGAAAGAAGAACAAAAAAACCCCAAAGTTAGCAGAAGGAAAGAAATCATAAAGATCAGATCAGAAATAAATGAAAAAGAAATGAAGGAAACGAAAGCAAAGATCAATAAAACTAAAAGCTGGTTCTTTGAGAAGATAAACAAAATTGATAAACCATTAGCCAGACTCATCAAGAAAAAAAGGGAGAAGACTCAAATCAATAGAATCAGAAATGAAAAAGGAGAAATAACAACTGACACTGCAGAGATACAAAAGATCATGAGAGATTACTACAAGCAACTCTATGCCAATAAAATGGACAACCTGGAAGAAATGGACAAATTCTTAGAAATGCACACACAACCTGCCAAAACTGAATCAGGAAGAAATAGAAAATATGAACAGACCAATCACAAGCACTGAAATTGAAACTGTGATTAAAATCTTCCAACAAACAAAAGCCCAGGACCAGATGGCTTCACAGGCGAATTCTACCAAACATTTAGAGAAGAGCTAACACCTATCCTTCTCAAACTCTTCCAAAATGTAGCAGAGGGAGGAACACTCCCAAACTCATTCTATGAGGCCACCATCACCCTGATACCAAAACCAGACAAGGACATCACAAAGAAAGAAAACTACAGGCCAATATCACTGATGAACATAGATGCAAAACTCCTCAACAAAATACTAGCAAACAGAATCCAACAGCACATGAAGAGGATCATACATCATGATCAAGTGGGGTTTATTCCAGGAATGCAAAGATTCTTCAATATATGCAAATCAATCAATGTGATACACCATATTAACAAATTAAAGGAGAAAAACCATATGGTCATCTCAATAGATGCAGAGAAAGCTTTCGAGAAAATTCAACACCCATTTATGATAAAAACCTCCAGAAAGTAGGCATAGAGGGAACTTTCCTCAACATAATAAAGGCCATATATGACAAACCCACAGCCAACATCGTCCTCAATGGTGAAAAACTGAAAGCATTTCCACTAAGATCAGGGTCAAGACAAGGTTGCCCACTCTCACCACTCTTATTCTACATAGTTTTGGAAGTTTTAGCCACAGCAATCAGAGAAGAAAAGGCAATAAAAGGAATCCAAATCGGAAAAGAAGAAGTAAAGCTGTCACTGTTTGCAGATGACATGATACTACACATAGAGAATCCTAAAGATGCTACCAGACAACTACTAGAGCTAATCAATGAATTTGGTAAAGTAGCAGGGTACAAAATTAATGCACAGAAATCTCTGGCATTCCTATACACTAATGATGAAAAATCTGAAAGTGAAATCAAGAAAACACTCCCATTTACCACTGCAACAAAAAGAATAAAATATCTAGGAATATGGAGACAAAAGACCTGTATGCAGAAAAGACAAGGAGACAAAAGACCTGTATGCAGAAAATTATAAGACAATGATGAAAGAAATTAAAGATGATACAAATAGATGGAGAGATATACCATGTTCTTGGATTAGAAGAATGAACATTGTGAAAATGACTCTACTACCCAAAGCAATCTACAGATTCAATGCAATCCCTATCAAACTACCACTAGCATTTTTCACAGAACTAGAACAAAAAATTTCACAATTTGTATAGAAACACAAAAGACCCCGAATAGCCAAAGCAATCTTGAGAACAAAAAACAGAGCTGGAGGAATCAGGCTCCCTGACTTCAGACTATACTACAAATCTACAGTAATCAAGACAGTATGGTACTGGCACAAAAACAGAAACATAGATCAATGGAACAGGATAGAAAGCCCAGAGATAAACCCACGCACATATGGCCACCTTATCTTTGATAAAGGAGGCAGGAATGTACAGTGGAGAAAGGACAGCTTCTTCAATAAGTGGTGCTGGGAAAACTGGACAGCTATATGTAGAAGTATGAGATTAGAACACTCCGTAACACCATACACAAAAATAATCTCAAAATGGATTAAAGACCTAAATGTAAGGCCAGGAACTATCAGACTCTTAGAGGAAAACATAGGCAGAACCCTCTTTGACATAAATCAAAGCAAGATCCTTTTTGACCCACCTCCTAGAGAAATGGAAATAAAAATAAAAATAAACAAATGGGACCTAATGAAACTTCAAAGGTTTTGCACAGCAAAGGAAACCATAAACAAGACCAAAAGACAACTCTCAGAATGGGAGAAAATATTTGCAAATGAAGCAACTGACAAAGGATTAATCTCCAAAATTTACAAGCAGCTCATGCAGCTCAATAACAAAAAAACAAACAACCCAATCCAAAAATGGGCAGAAGACCTAAATAGACATTTTTCCAAAGAAGATATACAGACTGCCAACAAACACATGAAAGAATGCTCAACATCATTAATCATTAGAGCAATGCAAATCAAAACTAAAATGAGATATCATCTCACACTGGTCAGAATGGCCATCATCAAAAAATCTAGAAACAGGGGCTTCCCTGGTGGCATAGTGGTTGAGAATCTGCCTGCCAATGCAGGGGACACGGGTTCGAGCACTTGTCTGGGAAGATCCCACATGCCCTGGAGCAACTAGGCCCGTGAGCCACAATTACTGAGCCTGCGCGTCTGGAGCCTGTGCTCCGCAACAAGATAGGCTGCGATAGTGAGAGGCCTGCGCACCGCGATGAAGAGTGGCCCCCAATTGCCGCAACTAGAGAAAGCCCTGGCACAGAAATGAAGACCCAACACAGCCATAAATAAAAAAATAAATAAATAAATAAATAATTTTAAAATATCTAGAAACAATAAATGCTGGAGAGGGTGTGGAGAAAAGGGAACCCTCTTGCACTGCTGGTGGGAATGTGAATTGGTACAGCCACTATGGAGAACAGTATGGAGGTTCCTTAAAAAACTACAAATAGAACTACCATATGACCCAGCAATCCCACTACTGGGCATATACCCTGAGAAAACCATAATTCAAAAAGAGTCATGTACCAAAATGTTCACTGCAGCTCTATTTACAATAGCCAGGAGATGGAAACAACCTAAGTGTCCATCATCGGATGAATGGATAAAGAAGATGTGACACATATATGCAATGGAATATTACTCAGCCATAAAAAGAAATGAAATTGAGTTATTTGTAGTGAGGTGGATGGACCTAGAGTCTGTCATACAGAGTGAAGTAAGTCAGAAAGAGAAAGACAAATACTGTATGCTAACACATATATATGGAATCTAAGAAAAAAAGAAAATGTCATGAAGAACCTAGGGGTAAGATGGGAATAAAGACACAGACCTGCTAGAGAATGGACTTGAGGATATGGGGAGGGGGAAGGGTAAACTGTGACAAAGTGAGAGAGTGGCATGGACATATATACACTACCAAATGTAAAACAGATAGCTAGTGGGAAGCAGCCGCATAGCACAGGGAGATCAACTTGGTGCTTTGTGACCACCTAGAGGGGTGGGATAGGTAGGGTGGGAGGGAGGGAGATGCAAGAGGAAAGACATATGGGAACATATGTATAACTGATTCACTTTGTTATAAAAAAAAAAGAATACAATTACTTTTTATTAAAAAAAAATGACCACACAAACAGTGTCCTCTGGGCTGATGGGACTCACTATGTTTAAAAACACTGATTAGGGGACTTCCCTGGTGGCACAGTGGTTAAGAATCCACCTGCCAATGCAGGGCACACGGGTTTGAGTCCTGGTCCGGAAGATCCCATATGCCACGGAGCATCTATGCCCGTGCGCCACAACTACTGAGCCTGCGCTGTAGAGCCCACGAGCCACAACTACTGAAGCCCACGAGCCTAGAGCCTGTGCTCCACAACAAGGGAAGCCACCACAATGAGAAACCCTCACACCGCAACAAAGAGTAGCCCCTGCTCGCCGCAACTAGAGAAAGCCTGTGTGCAGAAATGAAGACACAATGCAGCCAAAAATAAATAAATAAATTTATATTAAAAAAACCCACAAGTACTAGTACTTCTAAAGAAATGTTTCAACTCCACTATAGGAGGAAGACTCCAACTAAATCTGGAGCAGACACGTGATGACTTGAGAATTTCTGAAATACCTGTCTACCTTTGAAAGAAGCACAAAATTTTAAACTCTCAAGATCGGAAAGAATGTAATGGTCAAATACTGTGACCAATCAGCTTGTGTTTTAAGTCCTTCTCTCTATATTCGCCAAATGTCACCACGAGCCTATGAATCACGCCTCTGATGATAAGAAACTTGCTTCTTCCTCAAGCTTTAAGTGCTACACAGTCATTCCTTATAACGACCAACTTGAATCCAAGACTTTTTCTGTATTACAAGTGTTGTATTCATATTTGTATTCTTAGGACCTAGTAAAACATAGGAACACAAGTGCTCAGTGAAGTTGGTTTTATCAAATTGAAAAAATTTCCTTAGGTCATATATTACATTGCAGTCTAGTTAATTGTCCACAAATTTTATTTTCCCAGCTGGATTGTAAACTCTGTGAGGAATGACATCTTGTTTTATACATCTTTGTATCCTCCGCATCCCCTAGTATGGTATTACGCACATAGAATGTCCCAAATAACTATTTGTTGAATTTAAAATGTGAATGAATGAATGAATAACTGAATGAATAAATCTTATTACTAAGCCATTTTCAGGGACATAGTTTTATACTGCTCTTCAAAGCTAAGGACAAACACTTATATTCCATTTCTAAGACTTAAAAGAATGACTTCAGTTACAATTTTCTTATACCTAGAAGTTTCTACACAAAGCAGCCTATTAGATTATGGAAGAATACTGGTACTTACTCCTTGTTAATTTTTTTTTTTGGCATTTTTTAAAATTGAAGTATAGTTGATTCACAATATTGTGAGTTTCAGGTGTACAACAAAGTGATTCAGTTATATATGTTTTCTTCAGATTATTTTCCATTATAGGTTATTACAAAATATTGAATATAGTTCCCTATGCTATATAATAAATCATTGTTGCTTATCTATTTTATGTATAGTATCAATAGTTTGTATCTATTAATTGTATACTCCTAATTTATCCCTCCCCCTCTCCCTTTCCTCCTTGGTAAACATAAGTTTATTTTCTATGTCTGTGAGTCTGTTTCTGTTTTATATATAGATTCATTTGTATTATTTTTTAGATTCCACATATAAATGATATCATAAAAAAAAAAGCCTAAGTAGTCAACAACAACAAAAAACTATTAGAACTAATAAACAAGTGCAGCAAGGTTGGAGGATACAAGACCAATTTATAAAAGTCGATTGTGTTTCTATACACTTGCAATGAACAAATTGAAAAGGAAATTAGGAAAGCAATTAATTTATGATAGCATCAAAAAGAATAAAATACCTAGGATAAATTTAATGAAAGAAGTTCAACATCTGTACATTGAAAACTACAAACATCACTGACAGCAATTTTAAAAGATCCAAATAAATGGAAAGACATCTCATGCTCATGGATTAGAAAACAATATTGTTAAACAGTAATACTCTCCAAACTGATCTACAGATTCAACACAATCCCTATCAAGGTCTCAGCTGTCTTTTCTGCAGAAATTAATGAACTGATCCTAAAATTCATCTGGAAATGCAAGGGACCCAGAATAGCCAAAACAATTTTGAAAAAGAACAAAGCTGGAAGGCTCACACTGATTTCAAAACTTGCTAGAAAGCTACAGCAATTTAACAATGTGGTTCTGGTATAGGAAAAGACATAAGGATCAACAGAATAGAACTGAGAGTCCAGAAATAAACTCTTATATTCATGGTTAAATGATTTTTGACAAGTGTACCAAGACAAGTCAATGGGGGAAAGAACAGACTTTTCAACAAATGGTGCCAGGACAACTAGGTATTCCCATGCAAAAGAATAAAGCTGAATCCTTTCTTCATACCACACACAAAAATTAACTCAAAATGGATCATAGCCCTAAATGTAAGAGCTAAAACTGTAAAACTCTTAAAGGAAACCATAGGTGTAAATCTTCACGACCTTGGGTTAGGCAATGTTTTCTTAGATATGACACCAAAAACACAAGCAACAAAAAGAAAAAATAGATAAATTGGACTTCATCAAAATTAAAAACTTGGGTGCTTCAAAGGACACAATTAAGAAAGTGAAAAGACTACAGAGTAGGAGAAGATATTTTCAAATCACATATGTTGTTAAGGGACTTTTGTATTCAAACTATGAAAAGCTCTACTAGCCAACAATAAAAAGACAAATCAATTTAAAAATGGGTGAATGGTTTGAATAGAATTTCTCCAGAGAGGATACACATATGACCAATAACTATATGAAAAGCTGCTAATCATCAACAGTCATTAAGGAAACGCAAATTAAAACCACAATGAAATACTACTTCACATCCACTAGGTTGGCTATAATAAAAATGATGGAAAATAATAACTAGTGAGAATGTAGAGAAACTGGAACCCTTACACACTGCTGGTGGGAATGTAAAATGGTGCAGCTGGTTTGGAAAACAATTTGGCAGTTCCTCAAAGAATTAAAGAGAGTTACCATATGATCCAGCATCACTCCTAGGTGAGAAATGAAAACTTATGTCCACACAAAAACTTGTACGCTAATGTTTATGTCAGCATATTATTATTCATAATCGCCAAAAGGTGGAAACAATCTAAAGGTCTATCAACTGATGAAGAGCTAAACAAAGTGTGGTATATCCTCACACTGGAATATTATTCAGCCATAAAAAGGAATGAAGGATTGATACATGATATAATGTGATGGACCTTGAAAAGATTTTGCTAAGCAAAAAAGCCAGTCACAAAAGCCCACGTATATGCTTCAAATCATATGAAATGTCCAAAAAGGCAAATCTATAAAGATACAAAGGAGATTAGTGGTTGCCAGGGGCTAGGAATAGAAAGTAGAGGGAGTGACTACTAACGGGTACAGAATTTGCTTTCTGGAGTGATTATAAAGTTCTAGAATTAGATACTACTGATGGTTGTACAATATATATCTGTGAATATACTAAAAACCACTGAATTGACACTTTAAATGGGTGAAATTTATGGTATGTTAACCATATCTCAATAAAGCTATTATTAGAAAACAAACAAGCAGATAGATACACAACAAAAGAAGCGTGTGTTTCCTCTGCTCTTTCCAAATCTAAGGGTTTAAATCAATATTTACTCTTAATTAATCTACACATTTAGAGATTATTAGATGCCAGAAGATTTTTTCATTATACACTATAAAAACTTACAATAATACAAAATATTAATAGAAAACAAACTTTACTAAGGTATAGTTTACCTTTAATATAAACGGTAATAATTAAATTCAACAAATATCTTGCATTCATTGTATTGATCAGTTAATACCTGAATCTTTACAGGTGAGTATGAATTTACATATTCAGAAACTTCTAACTGGAACCCAAGGCACATTTAGTGAAAACATTCAGTATTAAACTCAAAAGTGATGATCCTTCACTTTGATATTCTAAATAAGATTGGGAATCAAAAACTTTTAAATCTCTACCTGCTGAAACACAGATACACACACAGATTTGTCAAAGGAGCTTAATGAATTTCACAGATAAACATTTCCATTTCAGAATATGTACGTATGCTATTAAAAAAAAGTGGAACTTTCCATCTTCTGGCATAAAAACATTTTACTTACCAAAGATAAAATCATTCAGAATGGACACCAAAATGCTCATTTTAATTAACCCTCCCATAGGTGAACACCACTAATAGTTATTCTTAAAAAAACAGGTTGACAGATATATTCACCCATACCACCACAGCTCTGGAGACTGGACTAATTGGAAATATTTTTCTAGTCCAAAAGCAAGGTAAAGCATAGCCCAAAAGGTTGGGATACTCATCCCCTGTATGGAAATACTGCTCTGATAAGTTGGGCCAAGAACAGTACCCATCACCTTCAGTCCTAGGGACCTCAAAGAGTGAAAGCCACAGGCTGGGTAAGACTTGGGTCTTAGCTTTGAATCTTCCACTCTTGGCAAGTCATTTAACCCCTCTGGAGGCTCAATTCCTTCTTATCTTTATACTCCATCCACCATGTTCCTTGAAGGATTTGATATAGGTGTGTGTCAGCTGATCTATTTTTAAAAATGAGGGTAGTATGTTCACATAAAAACTTGTACACAAATGTTCACAGCAGCAGTATTCATAATAGTCAAGAATTGGACACACTCAAATGTCCATTAGCTGATGAATGGATAAATAAAATGTGGTATATCCGCACAATGGAATATTATTCAGTCATAAAAATGATGTGCTAATGAGAATTTATTTTGCGTTAAACGCTACAGTACAAAAAGAAGGGGATATGTGGTTTTTTGGTGTTTGATTTTCTTAAAAAACAGTAAGTAGTATTTGTAGTTGTGAGTTACATAGGTTTATGTGGAGAGAGCACAGTTTGCTATAGCCACCAAAAAAAAAAAAAAAAATTGTCTTCCCAACACGTCCCAAGCACTTTGGGATTCCTAAACTTATTTTCTGATATAGAAAATATGATATTTACTGGCATTTTTTTGCACTTCTCAAGACAAAAATGGCATTAAGTAAAAGTTACATGTAAATTTGATTCACAGGTACTTAAACACTTAAAAGCTGCAACTGAAAGAAAAGGTCCCCAATATTCAAATAATTATATTTTCTTTTTCTGACTACATTATGGAGTTTATACCTCATTTATTTCATATATGTTTTCTTTAAAGCACTGCTCCTTTTGACATTAAAGTTTTCATTGTACTACATTTTTCATGTAACACAAAATCCAGGACTGCATTTTACAGTGCTTTTTCCCTCACACTGCTGCTTAAAAAAACAGCTAGCACTGTGAATTTATAACATGTCAAAGATGACACAGAAACTACATTTATTTTTGTTCTTTTTAAAACGCTGTGAGCAACATTTATCAAGATATCGTGTTAAAGTACTGGCAATCTCTAGGTACTAAACAAAAGGCTGCAACTCTCTAACATTAAAGTATATATATGTATACATATGCATATATATATAGCAACAAAAAATTAAAAATAAATTTAAAAAAAGAATGAAGTACTGATACATGTTGCAACATGGATAACTCTTGAAAACATCATGCTGAAGTGAAAAACGAGGGGATGCAGCAAAAGCAGTTCTAAGAGGGAAGTTTACAGCAATACAATCCTACCTCAAGAAACAAGAAACATCTCAAATAAACAATCTAACCTTACACCTGAAGCAATTAGAGAAACAAGAACAAAAAAACCCCGGGCTTCCCTGGTGGCGCAGTGGTTGAGAGTCTGCCTGCCGATGCAGGTGACACGGGTTCGTGCCCCGGTCCGGGAAGATCCCACATGCTGCGGAGCGGCTGGGCCCATGAGCCATGGCTGCTGAGCCTGTGCGTCCAGAGCCTGTGCTCCGCAACGGGAGAGGCCACAACAGTGAGAGACCCGCGTAACGCAAAAAAAAAAAAAAAAAAAACCCAAAGTTAGCAGAAGGAAAGAAATCATAAAGATCAGATCAGAAATAAATGAAAAAGAAATGAAGGAAACAATAGCAAAGATCAATAAAACTAAAAGCTGGTTCTTTGAGAAGATAAACAAAATTGATAAACCATTAGTCAGACTTATCAAGAAAAAAAGGGAGAAAACTCAAATCAATAGAATTAGAAATGAAAAAGGAGAACAACTGACACTGCAGAAATACAAAGGATCATGAGAGACTACTACAAACAACTATATGCCAATAAAATGGACAACCTGGAAGAAAGGGAGAAATTCTTAGAAAAACACAACCTTCCGAGACTGAACCAGGAAGAAATAGAAAATATAAACAGACAAATCACAAGCACTGAAGTTGAAACTGTGATTAAAAATCTTCCAACAAGGGCTTCCCTGGTGGCACAGTGGTTGACAGTCCGCCTGCCGGTGCAGGGGACACGGGTTCGTGCCCTGGTCCAGGAAGATCCCACATGCTGCGGAGTGGCTGGGCCGGTGAGCCATGGCCACTGAGCCTGCGTGTCTGGAGCCTGTACTCCGCAACGGGAGAGGCCCGTGTACCACAAAAAAAAAAAAAAAAAAAAATCTTCCAACAAACAAAAGCCCAGGACCAGATGGCTTCACAGGTGAATTCTATCAAACATTCAGAGAAGAGCTAACATCTATCCTTCTCAAACTCTTCCAAAATATAGCAGAGGGAGGAACACTCCCAAACTCATTCTACGAGACTACCATCACCCTGATACCAAAACCAGACAAAGACATCACAAAGAAAGAAAACTACAGGCCAATATCACTGATGAACATAGATGCAAAAATCCTCAACAAAATACTAGCAAACAGAATCTAACAGCACATTAAAAGGATCATACACGATGATCAAGTGAGGTTTATCCCAGGAATGCAAGGTTTCTTCAATATACGCAAATCAATCAATGTGATAAACCATAGTAACAAATTGAAGGAGAAAAACCATATGATCATCTCAATAGATGCAGAAAAAGCTTTTGACAAAATTCAACACCCATTTATGATAAAAACCCTCCACTAAGTTGGCACAGAGGGAACTTACCTCAACATAATAAGGGCCATATATGAGAAACCCACTCTCAATGGTGAAAAACTGAAACCATTTCCTCAAAGATCAGGAAGAAGACAAGGTTGTCCAGTCTCACCACTATTTGAAATTTTTCTTGTTTCTTGATGTAGGCTTGTATTGCTATAAACTTCTCTCTTAGAACCGCTTTTGCTGCATCCCATAGGTTTTGGATCGTTGTGTTTTCATTGTCATTTGTCTCTAGGTATTTTTTGATTTCCTCTTTGATTTCGTCAGTGATCTCTTGCTTATTTAGTAATCCACTGTTTAGCTTCCATGTGTTTGTATTTTTTACGTTTTTTTTCCCTGTAACTGATTTCTAATCTCATAGTGTTGTGGTCTGAAAAGATGCTTGATATGATTTCAATTTTCTTAAATTTATGGAGGCTTGATTTGTGACCTAAGATGTGATCTATCCTGGAGAATGTTCCGTGTGCACTTGAGAACAAAATGTAATCTGCTGTTTTTGGATGGAATGTCCTATAAATATCAATTAAATCTATCTGGTCTATTGTGTCATTTAAAGCTTCTGTTTCCTTATTTATTTTCATTTTGGATGATCTGTCCATTGGTGTAAGTGAGGTGTTAAAGTCCCCCAGTATTATTGTGTTACTGTCGATTTCCTCTTTTAGAACTGTTAGTAGTCGCCTTATGTATTGAGGTGCTCCTACGTTGGGAGCTTACATATTTATAATTGTTATGTCTTCTTCTTGGATTGACCCCTTGATCATTATGTAGTGTCCTTCCTTGTCTCTTGTAGCGTTCTTTATTTTAAAGTCTATTTTATCTGATATGAGTATTGCTACTCCAGCTTTCTTTTGATTTACATTTGCATGAAATATCTTTTTCCATCCCCTCACTTTCAGCCTGAATGTGTCCCTAGGTCTGAAGTGGGTCTCTTGTAGACAGCATATATATGGGTCTTGTTTCTGTATCCATTCAGCAAGCCTGTGTCTTTTGGTTGGAGAGTTTAATCCATTCACGTTTAAGGTAATTATCGATATGTATGTTCCTATTACCATTTCCTTAACTGTTTTGGGTTTGTTTTTGTAGGTCTTTTTCTTCTCTTGTGTTTCCCACTTAGAGAAGTTCCTTCAGCATTTGTTGTAGAGCTGGTTTGGTGGTGCTGAATTCTCTTAGCTTTTGCTTGTCTGTAAAGCTTTTGATTTCTCCATCGAGTCTGAATGAGATCCTTGCCGCCTAGAGTAATCTTAGTTGTAGGTTCTTCCCTTTCATCACTTTAAATATGTCATGCCACTCCCTTCTGGTTTGTAGAGCTTCTGCTGAGAAATCAGCTGTTAACCTTATGGGAGTTCCCTTGTATGTTATTTGTCATTTTTCCCTTGCTGCTTTCAATAGTTTTTCTTTGTCTTTAATTTTTATCAATTTGATTACTATGTGTCTTGGCCTGTTTCTCCTTGGGTTTATCCTGTATGGGACTCTCTGTGCTCCCTGGACTTGGGTGGCTATTTCCTTTTCCATGTTAGGGAAGTTTTTGACTATAATCTCTTCAAATATTTTCTCAGTCCTTTCTCTCTTTCTTCTCCTTCTGAGACCCCTATAATGCGAATGTTGTTGTGTTTAATGTTGTCCCAGAGGTCTCTTAGGCTGTCTTCATTTCTTTCCATTCTTTTTTCTTTATTCTGTTCCACAGCAGTGAATTCCACCATTCTGTCTTCCAGGCCACTTATCCGTTCTTCTGCCTCAGTTATTCTGCTATTGATTCCTTCTAGTGTAGTTTTCATTTCAGTTTTTGTATTGTTCATCTCTGTTTGTTTGCTCTTTAATTCTTCTAGGTCTTTGTTAAACATTTCTTGCACCTTCTCGATCTTGGCCTCCGTTCTTTTTCCGAGGTCCTGCATCATCTTCACTATCATTATTCTGAATTCTTTTTCTCCACTTCATTTAGTTGTTTTTCTGGGGTTTTATCTTGTTCCTTAATCTGGTACATAGCCCTCTGCCTTTTCATCTTGTCTATGTTTCTGTGAATGTGGTTTTTGTTCCAAGGCTGCAGGATTGTAGTTCTTCTTGCTTCTGCTGTCTGCCCTCTGGTGGATGAGGCTATTTCCACTCTCACCACTATTATTCAGCATAGTTTTGGAAGTTTTAGCCACAGCAATCAGAGAAGAAAAAGAAATAAAAGGAATCCAAATTGGAAAAGAAGAAATAAAGCTGTCACTGTTTGCAGATAACATGATACTATACATAGAGAATCCTAAAGATGCTACAAGAAAACTACTAGAGCTAATCAATGAATTTGGTAAAGTAGCAGGATACAAAATTAATGCACAGAAATCTCTTGCATTCCTATACATTAATGATGAAAAATCTGGAAGAGAGATTAAGGAAACACTCCCATTTACCACTGCAACAAAAAGAATAAAACACCTAGGAATAAACTTACCTAAGGAGACAAAAGACCTATATACAGAAAACTATAAGACACTGATGAAAGAAATTAAAGATGATACAAACACATGGAGCGATACACCATGTTCTTGGATTGGAAGAATCAACATTGTGAAAATGACTATACTACCCAAGGCAATCTACAGATTCAATGCAATCCCTATTAAACTACCAATGGCATTTTTCACAGAACTAGAACAAAAAATTTCACAATTTGTATAGAAACACAAAAGACCCCGAATAGCCAAAGCAATGTTGAGAAAGAAAAACAGAGCTGGAGGAATCAGGCTCCCAAACTCCAGACTATACGACAAAGCTACAGTAATCAAGACAATATGGTACTGGCACAAAACCAGAAATATAGATCAACGGAACAGGATAGAAAGCCCAGAGATAAACCCACGCACATATGGTCACCTTATTTCTTTTTATTTATTATTTTTTTTTGCAGTACGCGGGCCTCTCATTGTTGTGGCCTCTCCCGTTGCGGAGCACAGGCTCCCAATGCGCAGGCTCAGCGGCCATGGCTCACGGGCCCAGCTGCTCCGCGGCATGTGGGATCCTCCCGGACCGGGGCACGAACCCATGTCCCCTGCATCGGCAGGCGGACTCTCAACCACTGCGCCACCAGGGAAGCCCTGGTCACCTTATTTTTGATAAAGCAGGCCAGAATATACAATGGAGAAAAGACAGCCTCTTCAATAAGTGGTGCTGGGAAAACTGAACAGCTACATATTAAAGAATGAAATTAGAACACTCCCTAACACCATACACAAAAATAATCTCAAAATGGATTAAAGACCTAAATGTAAGGCCAGAAACTATCAAGCTCTTAGAGGAAAACATAGGCAGAACACTCTGACATAAATCACAGCAAGATCCTTTTTGACCCACCTCCTAGAGAAATGGAAATAAAAACAAAAATAAACAAATGGGACCTAATGAAACTTAAAAGCTTTTGCACAGCAAAGGAAAACATAAACAAGATGAAAAGACAATCCTCAGAATGGGAGAAAATATTTGCAAAGGAAGCAACTGACAGAGGATTAATCTCCAAAATGTACAAGCAGCTCATGCAGCTCAACATCTAAAAAATAAACAACCCAATCAAAAAAATGGACAGAAGACCTAAATAGACATTTCTCCAAAGAAGATATACAGATTGCCAACAAACACATGAAAGAATGCTCAACATCACTAATCATTAGAGAAATGCAAATCAAAACTACAATGAGGTATCACCTCACACCGGTCAGTGTGGCCAACATCAAAACATCTACAAACAATAAATGCTGGAGAGGGTGTGGAGAAAAGGGAACCCTCTTGCACTGTTGGTGGGAATGTAAATTGATACAGCCACTGTGGAGAACACTGGAGGTTCCTTAACAAACTAAAAATAGAACTACCATACGACCCAGCAATCCCACTGCTGGGCATATACCCTGAGAAAACCATAATTCAGAAAGAGTCATGTACCACAATGTTCATTGCAGCTCTATTTACAATAGCCAGGACATGGAAGCAACCTGAGTGTCCATCGACAGATGAATGGATAAAGACGACGTGGCACATATATACAATGGAATATTACTCAGCCATAAAAAGAAATGAAACTGAGTTATTTGTAGTGAGGTGGATGGACCTAGAGACTGTCATACAGAGTGAAGTAAGTCAGAAAGAGAAAAAGCAATACCATAAGCTAACACATACATATGGAATCTAAAAAAAAGAACCTAGGGACAGGTCAGGAATAAAGACGGAGACATAGAGAATGGACTCTAGGACACGGGGAGGGGGAAGGGTGAGTTGGGATGAAGTGAGAGAGTGGCATGGACATATATACACTACCAAATGTAAAATAGCTAGCTAGTGGGAAGCAGTCACATAGCACAAGGAGATCAGCTCGGTGCTTTGTGACCACCTAGAGGGGTGGATAGGGAGTGTGGAAGGGAGACGCAAGAGGGAGGAGATATGGGGATGTATGTATATGTATAGCTGATTCACTTTGTTGTAAAGCAGAAACTAACACATCATTGTAAAGCAATTATACTCCAATAAAGATGTTAAAGAAAATAAAAAATAAAGTGAGAAAAGCCAGACACAAAGCTTACATATTACATTCCATTTACGTGAAATGTCCAGAATACGCAAGTTTCTAGAGACAGAAAGGAGATTAGTGGTTGCCAGGGGGTAGGAGGTTGGGGAGCTAAAGGGTGTCAGCTAAGGGTGCAGGTTTCTATTGGTTGTCATGAAAATGTTCTACAAGTAACTGTGGTGATGGTTGCACAACTCTGTGACTATACTGAAAACCACTGAACTATATATTTAAATGGATAAATTGTATGGCATGTGAATTATATTTCAGTAAAATTGTTTAAAAACATGAAGCCATTGGATCAAAACCCTAGGGCCCCTTCCAGCTCAATCTAGGATTCAACAGGGTTCCCTGCTCACCTGAGGTTTGGAAGTCTATCTCAATAGGATTGGAGAGACTGGTTGCTGCTTCTCGCCACAGGCTGCCCCTAACAGGAGACCAGGCTGTCACCATGCAGCGGTATAGCCCTGCATCCGAGACCTGAGTCTGGTACATTCGATAGCGAAATTCATCTTCCTGCACTTTCTCTAACACAACGCCGTCCACCCGCGATGCATCTGTCCAGTTCTCCAGCTTCACCACAGAATCCTGGTCCAGGGAGATGATGTACTTGGTTTCGTTAGGACTGGAGAGGTCCCCAACAGGCTTCTCAGCCATGATGAGAACCGAGTAGCGTGGCGATTTAATATTTTTGGAAGACACTTTGCAAGTCATCTCAAAGGTATTTCCGGCAGCAAAGAAAGGCTTGGGCTGCCTTGCCTTCACCACAAGCACGGAATCTGCAATGAAGTACCAGAAAGACATGATTTCTAACAGGATTAGGTAAATGGATATGCATCTGAAAGCACAATGTCAGGGAAATAGGAATTTATTTGCAAATTGCCGCACAGTAGCGTTTAAGAAAATCTGGAAACTCAGAAAAGTAATCACGTGTGTCAGTGAGCAGGCTGAAATCCCCCACGCTGGAAGAGGCAGAGCAGTCTGATTCGATTCAATGGGTGTGAGGGAAGAGGGGATGGATGGGTGAGAATTTGTTTTTATGGATTTTCAAGTCCTTGAGAAGTTTCACCCAGAGAGAGGATTTGGGAAGCTGCTGGTGCCCCCAAGGGTGTGAGGGAAAACTCGCTTCTAGTGAACTGGGGAAGACAGGGCTCTGGGCAATGCCATTTGCCTCTCCCTTCTGAGGCTCCACTGGGTGCAGGGAAAGTACACTTAGCCTAACCAGCCTGCTTGGAAGAGCAGAGCAAGGGAGCAATGGGTTCTCTCTGTTTCATCATATGATGGTAACATTATAAAACAGATTATTACTAAAGTGACTGGAGCTTACACTTGTAGATCCAGTCATTTCCACAGAGATGCTATATTAACATTTTGAACCAGTGTCCAGGGCTACTAACTTAAAGTGTGTGACTCCCTGCCTCTCCGTCAGAAAAAAAATAATCCCTAAGCATATACACATTAGAATTCATCTGTATTATAATAGCTCAGTGTCAGGCACTTGGAAGGTACTTAAATATTTGTTGAACGGATGGATAAATGAATTAAACGCAACTCTTTTATCCTTTAATGAGATAATTCTATAACCCATCTGGTACCAAAGAAAATTTTTATGTTGGGGTTATTTTGGGAATAGTTGTTCCAAACCTATCAGGAGGACATGTATGTTACGGGGTCTCTCCAGAACCACTGATTCCTGAGGTTCCACTGAGCCATTCACATTCTTTCTTGGAGTTTAAATTTGTGAGATTAGAAGAGATCACTAAAGGTTAGACAAAAAGAAAAGTCCAAGGACTATGTCCTCAGGCATCTAATGTCCGAGGATCAGGAAAATGAACAGAAATCAGCAAAGGAGGCTGAGAAGAAGACTTACGAGAAGAAGACTTACGAGGTTGGAGAAAAGCCCAGAGGGTAGTATCCCACAAGCCAAGGAAAAGCCAAAGTATTTCCAAGAAGAGGGAATGATCAACTGTGTTAAGTCCTGCTAAGTCAAGTAAGATGACTAACAACTGGACTTTGCAATATGTCAATCACTAGTCATCTTAACAGCTGGGGCAAAAGCCAGATTAGAGCAGAATAGAGAACAGGAAGAGAGAAAATAGAGACACCGAGGACAAACGAATCAAATTCTTTGCCTATCAAAGGAAAGGAACAGAAATGAGTGGGCAAGGGGTATGGGGAACAGACAAGATGGAGGGGGAAGCAAGACCAAGATTAGTTTAGCTTTAATTAAAAAAAAAAAAAAACTCACAACAAGAGATCTAAAATAGGCCAGTGGGAAACAATGGGAGTGATGTAGAAAGATAGGTGTGTTTACAGGATAGGTTGTTTGGAACTGAGAGGATGGAGAGCTCTCAGTCATCAGAAGTGAGATGTCTAGTGTAGGGTGTGAGCTTGGGAGTGAATAACCAAATAGGACAGAGGTCATAATGACTAGAAAGGAGGGCAGGGGCCTGAGAATGAAAGGTTTCTCAACCTTAGGTGCAGCTGGGAACCACCTTGGGAGCATCTGACAATTCCAATGCCCAGATTACACGGAACCTCAGGCCAGTTAAGACAGAACCTCTTGTGGGACTCAAGCATCAGTAGTTTTTAAAGCTCCTCAGGTGATTCCAATGTGCAGCCAATGTGCCCCAGCGCCCATACGGATAGTGAAGCTAGCAAGACAGCAGGAAAAGCAGAGAGCGGCTGCGAGACAAAACTGAGCATCTTCAAAGAATGCGCGAGGAGGACCCAGGAGTTGACAGGTGACGGCAATGAGAGGAGGTGGAATGATCTGATCACAGGAGATGTGAAGTCGGATGTTTTTAGGGAGGAGGGAAAAGAGCCTGGAGGCTGCAGTGAGGGACGAGGAGGGCACCTGACTCATCTAGGCCCGGTTACGCTGTGGGAGGAAAACACCACCACTCAGGAAGGCTCCAGGGGAAATGGTGTCCTTGGGGAGAGCGAGGTGGGTCATGTTTACTGTGAGGAAGAGAAGGGACTATTCAGAGATGAGGTCAGGAAGCAGGAGATTTTGCCAAGCTCTAGAGGGCCCTGTTTGGGGTTTGGGGATCTCAGAGGCGTGGCAATGAGGCGACAGAAGCCATGTGGTGGGCTGTACGGTGCTTCACATCCGGGGCATGAAGGAGGACCCGGGAGGCCTGGCCTTCCTGCAGTGACGGACTAGACCAGGGATAAAAGACTTGACAAGTCTGACATCCCAAGGCACACAGGGCTCTGAGCATTCGGAAGGATACACATCAAAGAAACTGTTTCCCTTAAGTTCTTGTCAGCTCTCCCCAGGAACACTCTCTCTGAATGGGTGACTGACCTCTCCGGGGCAGGTGCAGTGGCCCGGGGCTGCCCGCTCATTCTGGGGCATCTGAAATGTGCCTGCAACCAGCGGGAACTCACGGACCTGGATACACTCTCAGAGGCGTGTGCAAAGTTTGGCTTCAGATCACCCAGTGGGGCCATAGGTCGATGGCGTACACCAGGCACCCTGTGAGCTCCTACAAGATGATCTCCTACCACCGACCAAGCCCCAGCCCTCTTGTTAGACTTACCCTTCTCAACGTCGTCATCGTAAAGGGGTTCGTGCTGAGGATAAGAGGCACAGTCACTGGAGTGTGAATTTCTTGGATCCCTAGTGTACATGGAAACCTGCAGAGTGACTGTGCATCTGAAAATGCACAGTGGGATGACTTAAGCCAAAACAAAACAAAAATGTTCATGAACAAGAAGGAAGTGCCTACCTTCTGATGCCCAAAATATGCTGACAGGTTTGGAGAAGACGTCCTTGCTCTTCACCCAGCTGTTGTTACGCTGTTTGGTCCAGGCAGACACAACACAGTAGTAACTGCCCCTGTCCTCCTCTGTAGTCCTTTGGATTCGGAAATTGAACGTGTCTGTACGCTCCTTAGAAAAAATGAAGTCTCCATCCTGGGCCCGTTGCTTGCTCCTCTCTCCATACTTCAGCGTCCAGTCCCCGTTCATGACTGCGAGGAGCTCGCTGGCCACCACGTCATCGCTGCGCCGGTTCACCCTGTGGTACCAGGACACAGTGAAACGGACACTCGCCTCGGTGCTCTCCACATCCACTATCCGGCATTCCAGCTCGGTGAGGTCATCTGAGAACTCAGGGACCTTAGAAGCATTCAGGTACACCTGATAGTCTGGTTCTGAAAGAGAGAGAGGGGCCAGGATTAAAAAAAAAAAAAAATCAAATCAGACAGAGCAATTTACCAAGAATTAGCAAAAGGAACAAGATAAGCACTATTGTTGTCCTGACAATTAAATGCCCATTCTATTCGCTACGGTGATAGAAATGGAAGTCTTCATGTTGTATGGGAAGGATCCTCTGAGAGTCTGTTACTGCAAAACCTTGCAAAACCCACTGTCCCCCCTCAAGAAAACCTCCCAAGGCCAGAAGCCAAATGTCCCCACTCAGAGTCTTGAACTTTCCAGAGGGTGAGGCCAGCTGTTAGTTTCCCCAGGAAGTTGGAGTCTTCTGAGAAGAACCTCTTAAGAAGTTTGGTGTCCATGCTCTACCAAGACGTTCTCTGGCATGCCAAGCAGTGCCCACAGACCTCCAAAGCCCCCACTGGCACAGCACTGGAAAACCCAACCTCAGAGTACATTCTAGCTCTTGAGGCCAGTCAACCCACCGTGTCGTGGGTTCCTGCCATCCTTGGCTTTGACCCAAAGGCAAGGCCCTCAGGTCATCATTCCTCCTGTGGACGGCCATCCTCCAACTCCCCAAACGGTATTTTTTTCACTGACACACGTAACTCTCCCATTCAATTCTGCCAACCTTGAAGGCAGCTCACTGTGATCCTGGCTCTAGTAAAGCCCGCTCACTATGACCATCCTGCTTCCTGCCAGGCGTAAATTCTGATGAGGGAGGGAGGGAAGCCAGCGAGTGCTCTCCTAGTGTCCCCACTGCCACTGTCTCAGTCCTGTTATTTTTCACTCGTATAGAACCCCTCCTCCTGTGAAGTTCACTGTTTGCATTTAATCCATTTCTACAACTCCACATTTCAAAGCCTCCCAGGAACTGGTATGAGGACCCCCTTCACTGCTTCCTTTCTTCTACCAATACCTCCTCTGCATGTCACATCTAATTATCTGAAGTTCTCCAGTCACTGCAGTCTTGCACCACCGGGTGACCTGTTAGCGGTGGCCTCTCCTCTTGACTGCCCTGCAAACTTGCTCTCATTCTTCAGTGTCACCTCCTCTGCGCTCCCTTCCTGGACACCCTTTCTCTGTGTTCCCATAAACCGTGTAGGTACTGTTGTAAAGCAGTTACTACTCCTTGCTTGAAGGTCTTGTCCCTAAGGTTCAAACATACAGCCGTGTATAGAGTAGTCACTCAATAAATGTTTGCTGCCTGGATACTAAGACTTCTGGAAAAAAGCTACATTTTTCTCCTGTAGCGCTTTGCCTGCTAGGAGACGAATGATTCTACCTAAACAGAATTTTCCATTTGCCAACACTGTATTCACATCACCTCCATCAAACAGTTTAGTTTTATTTAACGTTGCTTTTATTTATGACTCATAAATTATAAACTGCTGAGGTCAAGGAACTGTTGTTTTGTGATTTATACTTCTAACGAAATGTATAACATCATGACTTCCCCAAGAATGACTCAGTGGCCAGGAAATGGAAAGAACTCAAACTCCTAATTCCCTCAAACGTCATCTTCACAAGCATTTAATTGCAAGTGAGCCTGGACCCTGTTCCATAAAAAACTGAACCGGGGCTTCCCTGGTGGCGCAGTGGTTGAGAGTCCGTCTGCCGATGCAGGGGACACGGGTTTGTGCCGCGGTCCGGGAAGATCCCACATGCCGCGGAGCGGCTGGGCCCGTGAGCCATGGCCGCTGGACCTGCGCGTCCGAAGCCTGTGCTCCGCAACGGGAGAGGCCACGACAGTGAGAGGCCCGCCTACCGCTAAAAAAAAAAAAAAAAAAAAGTTGAAGCAGCGCAGCTCTGCCAGCTGATGGGAGAATGTCCTCAGTGATGTGGACATTACAGAGAAATATGCTAGAATGTCATCTGCCACCTCGTTTCACAGGTGAAGGTGCCAAAGATATACAGCTTGGGGGTTTCCTGGCCCTGGGCAGCGTGCCAACACACACGCTGCCTCTCCAGTGACTGCTGACTGTGGAACAAACACTGAAATGTATTTACACCATCACACGCATAAGACGAGGTATTCCCAGCTTAGCCCGCATCCAGGGTTTCAGACCCTTTCCTCATGTGGGACTTCAGCACAGCAGCTAGAGTGAGGACAAGGACAACCAAGTTCATGTAATGTGGAAAGGACAGACTTGAACTGGTTGTGCGCACAGCAAGACTGCCCTCCTCAGTCCTGTCAGGACCAAACGGGAACACCAGACCATCAAGAGTCCAGCAGCTCGCTCCATTCCGAGCACAACGCGGAGACCCTTCGCATGTGTCACATTAACCTGAACAACAAACTGTGAAGCAGGAAAGAGCAGTGGTGAGGAGCCAGGGGTCTGGAAGTCAGACTGTATTTGAATCCTGGCTCTGCCTTCACTTGCTGTGTGACCTTGGGCAGATTACTTAATCTCTCTGGTGCCTCATCTGTAAAAATGGGGAGAATAACAGTAACCACCTCACAATGTTATCATGAGGATTAACAGTTAAAATAATACACGTGAAAGTGCTTAGACTGGTGCCTGGTCCGTGTATGTGTGGCGGGGGTGTGGGGGGTGTACTGGCAGAGGTGTGTGCGGAGTGAGGTGAATTGGGTTGTGAATGTGTTATTCTTGAGATGCAATGGAGACACCAAGTCAAGATGCTAAGGTCACAGCTCTGTGCCAGTGTTTGAACCTGGAGTCTAAGAAAGAGCTGGGGCCAAAGCAGGGGAACAGACACACACACACACACACACACACACACACACACACACACACACACACACACACACACACACACACACACACACAGCTGAAACCTCACTCCAAACACACACAGCTGGCTCCTCCTCCTAACTTTCCAACTGCTACTCCTGGTACCACAGCCCACCGTTCACTCTCCCAGTCCCCCCTCTTGAAAGGTGTACCATATCCCACTCTCTTCAGACCGTGCCTAAGTCTCACCATTCTCCCTCCTCAGCGTCTCTTCCACTTCTCACATTCCAGGCCTCACACACAGTAGGTGCTCTATAAATATCTGTGCATAGAAGTGAAAACCTCACGACCACCATTCCCGTCCTGGCCCTCTGCCACCAGCCAAGACTATTATAATAACCTTCCGACCTGCCTCTAGGCTCACACCACCACCAGGTCATCTGTTCAAGAAGCTTCCCAGTAGGTGGCTTTTCTCTCACCTACTGAGTGAAGAACACTCTCCCCAGCCTGGCATTCAAGGCCCTGCAGAGTGTGAGTCTAAGCCCTCTGTCCAGCTCCACCGCCCATTGCCCTCTTGTACACGCTCTAGACTCCGTGCCGGTGGCGCCTGTTACCACTCCCTCATCACCTCCTCTGCTTCCTCCCGCCTGTTGCCTCTGCCTCAGCACCCGGGACACCTGCTCAGTAAGGCGCTGAGTAAATGACTGAGCCGATTCCCCCCTTCTACTCCCTCCTCTCCCCCTTGACGGATCTGTTTAAATCTATGTATCCAAATGCGGAGAAAGGAGAGTACAGGGGTTGCAGTGCATGTGCATCTAGTTACAGGAATGCCAGCTCGGCAGAAGCGCAAAATCTCTTCATTGACTGGTTTGTCTCCTTGTTCTCTGTTAAAACTAAATCTTAGGCCCGCAAAAGGAGGATCCTAATGCAAAAACAAACACGTGGATTCTTGTGGACTTACAAGGCATAAGTTCCAGGGATTTAAAGGATGTGCAAAGGTCATCTGAACGATCCCCCAGCCTTGGAGGTCGCCTTCGGACTTACACTCCTAGAAAAGACATGACTCCACTACGTCAGAATGGTAGGCGTGTGAGTGGGTGCCTATTTCTTTTATGTTTTGGTGCATGTATGGAAATCTTCCTTTATTGTTGTTTCACAATTTTAAAACTTGTTGCCAGAGGCTGGGCATACTCCTCAAGGTCCGTCGTGCACAGACCTCTTCAGGTAGCCTCTCCTACTGAACAGGAAGCCTCCTGTGAACTCACCAGCCTGTCCCAACTCTCCTTCTTATTCAGCAAACATTCAGAGACCCTACCACCCGCCAGGTTCCCTGCTCTCTGAGGACTTTACTTGAACATTGCCTTGAACTTCAGTTACAGGTCTGTCTGCCTCATGGACCTTCTATAGGGCTCTTCTCAGGGTCTGGGACCCACTGTTTGATTCATCTGTGTGTGCTATGTATGCAGTGCCTTGTACATAAAAGACATTAACACACTTGCTGAACTGGACTAAATTTAATATTTTGCATAAAAATGCTCATTTTCAGCATAAGTGTTACACGACTGATTACTGCTATATTCTGCTTGATCTCATCAAGAAATCATCTAAGAATGTAATAGTGGTTATGTTTAAAAACTGCTTATCAGTTAAAGATGCATACTAAAGTATTTAATGGCAAAATGACATGATGTCTGGGATGTGTTTTACATTCTTCCAGAAGGAAAAGAAAAGAGGGGGCAGGGGAAAGAAAGAGAGAGAGAGAGTGTATGTACGTGTGTGTGTCTAGGGGAGGGAGAGAGGTGAAATAAGATTAGCAAAATACTGATAACTGTTGAAGCTGGTGGTTTGTTCTACTTCTGGGTAAATTTCTACTCCAAAAGTTTAACACAAACAAACAACCCGCCCACAGCGTAAGCCCTTTTACAGAATACTGAGGCCAGTCTAAGGCACGACATCACTAACCTTCCAAGAAACAGGGATCTCTCCCTAATCTAGCTCCCAGGACGACCTGCTCATTTACACACCACCTCCTGCAGCTGCGGCCTCCCATACTGTAAGCCCCACCGAGAAAGACTTTGTTTTCTGATTATGGGTCATTAAACGCCTTTGTTATAACTTCCGAAACAATGAAAATGTTCCGAATCATTGGCTAATTTGTAAAAGCAGATATTTTGTGCCTACCACATGCAGGGACCTGAACCGGGGGATTTCACAGATTACCTCATTTATTCACTCTCACGACAATTCTGTAAGGAAGGTACAAGGATACTAATAACTGGCATTTATGGAGGGCTTCCTGTATGCCAGGGACCAGGCCATACACTTTCCTTGCATGCTGGTTTAATCTTCAGAACAACCTTATATGATAGATACTATTTTCACGTACTTTCCCTAAACCAAACCAAACCAAACCAAAGCAAAACCGAAATCAAAGCCCAAAGGAGGTTAAGTTCAAAGACGAAGATCTTGCACAGCGCGTGGGGGGTGGGGGAGCAGAATCATAGGAGAGGCTTTGGCTCCGTGGCCTGGCTCCCACTAGGGCCGAATTGCACAACCTCATTACACACCCAGTTATTCATGCTTCTCAAAGCCAGCTCCATCCCAGAAGACAAGAGGGATGATAACAGCTGAGGCACTGATCCTGAACTGTGTACAACAGGGCCATGTTCTAATGCCCCCTTTGAAGTTTAGTTAACTTGGGGGAGCTAATTAGATGAACAGGCTGCAAGCACGAGTCAGAAGAAACAGGAGGAAGAGGGCCCTTTTTTCTACCGATGCCAGTTTTATTACCCTGAACTGGGCAGGTACTTTAGATGCAGCTGAGCGAGTTGACTAATTGTCAGAGTTGCCACTATCATCACTGGTATACAACAATTAAATATTCTCTGGGGGGCTTCCCTGGTGGCGCAGTGGTTGAGAGTCCGCCTGCCCATGCAGGGGACGCGGGTTCGTGCCCCGGTCCGGGAGGATCCCACATGCCGCGGAGCGGCTGGGCCCGTGAGCCATGGACGCTGAGCCTGCGCGTCCGGAGCCTGTGCTCCGCAACGGGAGAGGCCACGACAGTGAGAGGCCCGCGTACCGCAAAAAAAAAAGAAAAAAAAATTCTGCAGATCTAAATCTTATCTTCTGTAGACGGCAAAGAACGCTCAAGTCTCTACCAAGTACTTAGCAGATTAACAGCTCCTTTTAAAGAAAAATAATTACCTTCCTCGCCGGCACAGGGCTGGAAGAGGGGACGGTCCGCAAGTGGGGAAGAATGCAAATCAGGTGCCTCAGCCCGAGTAGCACCGCTCGGCTCTGCCGTTTCCTGCTCCTGTATCTGAAGCCCGTGGAACCCTCTCCAATTAACACCACAGCAGTCTAGGACTCCGGGCAGAGAACTCAACCATGAACTGATTAGTATCCAACTCTTGCCAAGGGCTCATTTAAGACATCTGATAGCAGAGAGAGATGGCTTCACATGCAGATTAGCCAGCCATTCCTCCCGATTCTCCGTAGTTTTCGCCATATACTAAATTGGATCGACACAAAGCGACATTCGTCCTCCACAGTAACTCAGCCTCTTACAAAAACTCCTTCACACACTTAAGATTTATGCCTTCAGCTTTTATGGGGAGTGGATATAAGAAACATCCATTTGAACAATCACTCAGAGCGTTTGTAAAAGAACAGTTGAAAGCACTGTCCATTATGCTATCGAATGCCCCTTAAATAAAACAAGCGCATGATAAATTCAGCGCCAAGAAAAAGTTTGTCTCTCTTTTGTTTGTTTTCCATCATCAGAGGAGGGCTGTATAATCCCCTCTCTTTTGCCTCAACTCTCCAAAACTTCAGAGGCAAATTCAGTGCTCAAATGCAGTCACTAATCCACCCCAACCATCTTGCAATACCTATTCTTTGATTTTTTTTTTTTTACCCCTTTTGATCTTGATTTTATTTTTGTGCCTCCTGCTTTAAATTGGACTTCGTTTTGCAACCCAACTTAAATCTTTTTGCCTTCAAAAGTAGGGCATCCATCCTAAGTAAAGAGATTTTTTTCTTACCCTCTAAAAAATTATAGTCCTCCCAGCTGCTACAAGTGCTCCTGGACTTGACAGACCCATTCACGTCATTGCCCTGATGTCTCTGGTTAACACGATGGAACGTGAGAAGACCCCAATCAGCTTCAATCCCTCATCTACTCAGTGCACCCAAGCAAATGAGGACAAGAACGACCCAGCTTTTAGGACTCTATGCTTTAGAGTTTCAGGAGTGAAGCTGATCCCCAAAGCCAAACCGTTTCCACATAGGATGACAATACTCGGGACAGACTCCCCTCAAGATGAAAATACTTGGGACAGACTTGACCTAGGGCCATAATTCTGTCCAAGCCATTCTAAACATTTCTTTGGAAATAAAAGGAACAAGCATTAACCGCTGCATAGATTCTACTTTCCAAAGATGATGCAGTAACGTTTCCCATCTCACATGCCCTTTTTGAAATGTGACCTTGCTGGTCTCCCATTAAGAGATGGGGTCTCTTTCTCTATCCCCTTGAACTTGGACAGACTCTGTGATGGCTCTGACCAATAGAAGACAGCGGAGGTGCACTGTACCAGTCCCAGGGACAGCTTTCAACTAGCCAGGCACTTCTACTTCCTGCGTCCTGGCAGCCAGCCGCCACGTAAGAAGAATGACTGTCCTGAGAAGACGGCGCCATGAGAAACCCAAGCCACATGGACAGGGCCTGGATGAGACACCACATGGGGACAGAGAGAGATGCCCTGGAACGTGGTGACAAGTGCATGAGAAAGCCATCTGGAAGGGGATCCCCAGCCCTAGCTGTCCCAGCTGTCACCATGTGCATCAGAGATGAACCCCATTGAGTTCTTCCCTAATTCCTGACCCTCAAAATTGTGAGCAAAATGAAAATCAGTGGTTTTCAGGTGGGGATTGGGACACTGCCTCACTCGCACTGTTTGCAGGGATCAAATATTTAATGCGTGCAAAGCCCTTGGCCTAGTCCCTGGCACGCAGTAAGTGTTGAGTACACAGTAGTTATTATGTTTAATATGTCAGGTAGCAAAATTGAGCATTTTGTGTAATACCTGCACAGGGAACTGGCTTTCTCAAGAGCTCTTCTGTGACAACATTCCACAGTCACGCAACGTAAGATGACCTATCTAAATAGACCACTTCCTGTCTTATTGCCACCTCTCAGTTAGCCTCAGCAGGCCCCAATTTACATGTGGCATGGTATCCACGTGCATACGCAGACACGTTGTAGATCTAGAGCGAATCACACAGTGTCAAGCCAGGCCTGACCACTGCTGAGCGGAGAATCCAATTGGGAGGTCCTGGAGAAAAAGCCTACTGCTGTACTCAGGCCCAACTCGCCTCCTGACAACTGTCCAGGGAGCTGTAATGGTATGAGGCACAGGCACAGGGAAGGAGGAGAGATTTAAGGGGAAGACAGGAGAAGAATACCACTTACACTCCTGACAGGTTTGCCCATGTGCAGTACCTCTGAATGTTCTGAGCTGAACTTATTGCTTTCTTTGCAATTCTTCTTCTCCTATGCACATATGTTAACATATCCATGTGTTGGCGCTGGTTTATCTACCCATCAGGCCAGTGTTTACTGAGTGCCCATTACGTGCAAAGAACTGGGAGAGATGCGGGGTCTGGGGCCTTAGATCAGCCAGGGAAAAGCACACTGACAGCTTTCGCAACAACCGTGTTGGATCCTCAGAATAATAACCAAACCTTTTCCCACAATTTAGTCTCTTTATTTCTTCCCACTCTCTGGAGAACACAGCCACCAACAAATCCCTTCCAGCTAAAAGAGCCCATTCCCTCCCCGAGTTCCCCTCCTGCTTCCTGACAGTCTCAGCATCTCTCCCCCGGGGTAGGCTGGGATCAGCGCGTGAGGACTTCAAAGAGGCCGTCTAAGTCGGTGGGGGAGGGGTGCGGAACATCCGCGCTGGGATCTGACAGCACCGCACAAGGCACTGAGGACCAGGGCTGTGAGACACATTCAGCTCCGGGGCTGAAAACTCTTCTTCTGGTGCTGACAACATCTGTTTTATTTTGAAGGTTGCTAAGGAGAGTTCTAGCTGGGCTAACGTTGTTCCAGTTCAGTACTTCATGATGAGTTTCTCGCACGGGGTTCAGAAGGCAGGAATAAAAGCTCGCCAGATGAACCCGCTCCTTTCACTTTGCAGATATTAAAGAATCACTTTGCTACCAGGGATGACTAACACCCCGCCTGGTCTCGCTCAGAATTGGACGGACCCTCTGCTTACTCTCTTATGACTCGTCTTCTCCCTGCCCCCTCTGTCCCCACTTGCCAACTCCCCATCTTTGCCAAATAACAGCTTATTAGGAAGAAACAGACAGTGAATGTGCCACTAGCCCAGGAGAAGATTTCACTGCAGAGACAAGGAAGAGCTGAGAAATGAGTTGGGGCTCACGGCGGGGGGACGTTTAGCATTAGACAAAGGAGGAAATGATTTCCGAGCCTTTGAAGATCTGTTTTACCTCCTAATAGAGCAATGCCAAACGCCTTCATGCGGGCTCGGAACAGTCAGGGGACAGTAGAGAGACCAAGCTCAAAACAGGGAAGAGGCTAACAGGCAGGCCTGTCTCCATCTTTGCAGTAATGGACTTGGGAAGCGAAGCACTCCACACTCCACCCGGCCCCATCCTGCCTAAGTCCACTTGCGATTAATTACAAGATAGTAACAAAATTAGGAAAAGTCGGCCCTGGAGGGCAAGCATTCAGGAAAATAAGAGATGGGGAAGGTGAGCCTGGTAAAAAAAGAAGAGGATGTGACAATGACCTTCACATATATGACAAGTAACAATGACATGGGTGGCAAGGAGGGCAACAGTTGAGGGCCACTCTGCTCCTCCCTTGGGAATCGGACGTGAGGAGAGAGCCCTCCAAAAGAGCAGGGGAAGCAGGAAGCCCCCTGGATTTAACTGGTATCTGTAAAAAAAAAAAAATTCATTTGGGCCTTCCAGGGCATTTGGTGAAAAAAACGTGTTCCATTAACTAAAGGAATTCTTTTTCTTCCCTGGGCTTTAGAAAAGCCCCAGCTCCTGCCAGAGAGTACCTAGGAGTCTAGGCAAAGGAAAGGGAGAATGGCAGTGTTCTCCCTCCAACAGAGATCTATTTCAAAGAGCCATTCAGCAGGGCCCCCGACCCTGCAAATCTCGACAACAGAAGGAATATATATCCTCTCAGAGGAGGGTACTGAGACAACTGAGGCCACGTTATCTAAACATTTCCCTTGCCTGCCAGATTCTATTTCAGCCAGTTTGGCTTTCTCCCCCAGCTTGGGATCTATGCAGGAGAGAGTGTGCTTGTCCTGATATCAAGAAGGCCCAAGCAGTGCAGAACACGCAGCTCCCTTACTCCTCTCCGTATCCCAGAGGAGGGATTAAGCCAGAGAGGTGAAGAGCCAGCCCTCCGAACCACTCACCTAGCCAGGTCACAGCCACAGCACCTGGGGCCGACATGGCCTCTGCCACCTTGTGCCAGCTCCTGTTGTGCCCGGGTGTCCAGAGCGCCACGTGGCAGAAATAGTAGCCAGCGTTTTCTTTGCTGACATCTCGAACCAGTAAATGGTAGGAGCGCGCATCCACGTGACTCAAGGCCATGTGAGGAGAGCTGTGCACCAGGGAATCATGGTCCAGCCGAGCCAACACATGGGGGCCGGGCAAGGTGCTGTCAGGCGTCCTGCTGAAGTACCACGTCACCGCGGGTCGGACGTCGTCCGCTCGGTCCGTTGTAATGTTGCAGGTCAGGTCCAGCTCCTTTCCTTCAGCCACAGACACATTCCTGGCCACAGCGGCTCGAAGCACTGGAAAATTGAAAACAAGGACATCTAGATAATCTCCATCGTATCTGCTGCTTCCACCCCCGTCCCCTTAGGTCATCTCTTTTTACCTTCTTATTTGCAACATTCAAGTTAGAAGGCTTTGTACAGTTTTGAGTGCTTGAGAAATGTACTGAATGAATGAATGAAACATACCATATTTCTTTTTCTTTCATTAAAACAATAACAAGCACTTATATATATATGCTTACTCTATGCCAGGCACTCTTCTGAGTGCTTTATAAATTTCATCTTCAAAACAACCCTACGAGGTAGTACAATTATCATCTCCATTTTACTGGTAAGGCAGCTGAAGCACAGAGAAGTTAACTAACGTGCCCAAGGTGCCACAGCTAATAGGTAACAGAGCTAAGATTCAAATCCCGGCTGTCTGCCTCTAGGGACGCTGCTCTTAAGTGTTACACTATTATCACGTACACTATCATTTTGAAAACAAGTCTGCTGAACATTACAAGGCTAAAATTATACTTTCTCCATATGCACGACAGGCCTTGGGTGACTTTCAGAGAAAAGACAGCTCAGCTCTGGCCGGTACATATTATCAGTTGGGGGCCAGGAGCTGGAGGGTAGGAAGTGAGGGTGAAACCATCTTCTGGGTAAAAGGGGGCAGGGAGGATCCTAAACAGAAGGACTGGGAAAGTGAAACCAGACAATATGCCTGACGAGTCAAGTCTTCCAAAGGCTATGCACTTAGAGCATCATTTATTCTGGTCCACACACCCGCCTTAAAGTCAAGAGTAAAGCATATATTCTAAAACCAAACCACAATGATTTCTGGATTACCCATGCCACTGCCCTCTCTGTGTGGATAGTTAAAAGTAGACTATATTTAGACGAAGCACTGAAGGATCTGGTGTCACGGTCTCCAGGCAGATGTGGTTTCAGCATTCCCCTGTCAAAGCTTTTTACACGGAAACATTTTAGTTTATTCAAGGGATTTTGTGCAAAGAAGTTGAACATCTGTAATCAGAGTAGAAAAACATGCAACACGTGCTAATGCTCTAGGAACAACTGCTTAGATGATAACTAGCTGACACCTCCCAGGGGATTCAAGTGAACGCACAGCAAGGTCCTGGTCTTCCAGCAGGAGTCACTCAGCACCAGCTGCGGTCCCGGGTCAGCTCAGCGACAAAGGCTGTCACTCAGTTCAGAAAAGACGCAACCCCAAAACCCATGCCCTTTGGAGTAAATGACTTTCATATAAATATTTCCAAAGGCTGATGATATTTCCAACAAGTGTTTCAGGCCAAGTTCAACATCTGCCTTGATGAAGGCAGAAAATGAGGTGGGCATAGTATTAGAAAAAGGAATTTGAAGTCTAATTTCTCACCTCCACCCACCTTCTTCCACATTCCTCCTCCTCCTTCAACCTTTAAACGAGCCAAAAATAATAAGAGATATCTTTTGAGGGGAGTCAGTATGGAAACTGCTGCTCCGAGCCTGTGCTGCGGTTTGAACCTCCCCACGTACAAACCGTGGTCAGGGATCCCAGAATACTGCCAGAGTCCCTCTGTGCCGGCCACCACTACTGGCGGTAAAAGAAGGCTCAGGAGGGAGCCAGCTGAGGAAAGAAGAAGTGGGCAATATGCAGCTGTGGACAGTATGCATGGAGAAGACAGATTCTTGCGTTTAGAAATACTGGCAGAAACATCTCTTTAGCAGTATAGTTCACTTTCTAATTTCTTTTCCCTGCAAGTGGCTAAAAATCTTGTCACATCACTAAGCATAGTTGTCACATGTTCTATGGGATTGGAGGGTTCACTACTGGGACAGGATGAAGCACGGTGAAGGGAAAAAAAGAATCAGTTCTAAGGACTCGTCATGCAAGAGGGGACCTCAGACTAAGCCTGGAGTGATGCAGGTTTTCTCCTACTGGATGTAACTGAACCTATAAATTAGACACCAACATCTGCATCAACCAGACCACTCCTAATATAGGGGGGTTTACTGCCACCTACATGACCTACAGCCCCACCATTTAAGTAGCTCTGTGCCATTTATCATAACAATGCCATAAGAATACTTAAGAAGCTAGCTATGGACAACATTCGTAGCAGCACTATTTACAATAGCCAAGATATGGAAGCAACCTAAGGGTCCATCAACAGAAGAATGATTAAAGAAGATGTGGTGTACAAATACAATGGATTATTACTCAGCTGCAAAAAAGAATGAAATAATGCCATGTGCAACAAAACCTGTAGGGTATTATCCTTAGTGAAGTAAGTCAGGCAGAAAAAGACAAATAGTGCATGTTTTCACTTATATGTGGACTCTAAAAAATGAAACAAATGAATCAATATAACAGAACAAAAACAGACTCACAGGTACAGAGAACAAATCAGTGGTTACCAGTGGAGAGAGGGGGAGGGGGTGGGGCAAGATACAGGAAGGGGATCAAGAGGTACAACTACTAAGTATAAAATAAATAAGATACAGGATGTAGTACACAGCACGGGAAATATAGCCAATGTTTTATAACTTTAATGGAGTAAAATCTATAAAACTATTGAATCACTATGTTGTACACTTGAAACTAACATACTATTGTAAATCAACTACACTTTAATTTTAAAAAAAAAGCTAGCTGTGGAGAATGCAGGTGCTGAAAATGAGAAAGACCATCACTCTAGTGTGGTGGGTCTTAACCTGGGGTCCACAAAGAGAATTTAAGGAATCTGTGACATGGACGGGAAAAACAAATTGTCTTTGTTTTACTAACCTCTACGGGAAACATAGCAGGTCCTCTCATTATGAAACTAAGCAACAAACCAGTGTAGCATTATCTGTCCCTGGGACCTTGTTCCCAATAGACATCACAGATATTTTCACATCACCTGACAATTGTTGCAGATATCTTAACATATCATTTATATTCATCACTTATCAGAAATTACAGTAGTTGTTAGGCCTGCCACTATATCTTATTATTTAATGCAATAATAAAATATTATATTATTATATAACAAATTTGTCTTAAAATATTTTGATTACTCTTCAATGTAATTGTTTTCCTTTGTCATCCTCCACATGGATTTTATGAATTAAAACATATTAACTCTGAGAAAAGGTTTGTGAGCTTCAAAGGACTGTCAAAGACGCCCATGGCACAAAAAGCTACGAGCCCTCAGGCTCAGGTGAGAGCCAGATGCTACCGCCTGCCTAATAGACACAGGGTATTCAAGTCTTATAACTATACTCTGGGTTTTGTGGCTTGTTTGAAACGAAAAAAAAAAAAAAAAACCTTTACAACTGAAATTCTTGTATGAAAAAATAATTCTCTGCCAAGCTGAAATTCTTAACCCTCCTGCCCCGTTAAAACAGTCGTTCGATGCAAGCTGAATATCTGTGGTTTCTTAGGTCAGATTCCTGGCAGATCACTTCCGAAAAGGCAGGTGACCTGAATCCATCCGGAAAGTGATTTCTGCAGCCAGGAGAACCAAGACTGAGTGTGACCTGCAGCCCCTCTTGTCGGCAAGAGCACCTCCAACCTCACTGACGGCCACTGTCACTCAGTGGCCAGTCAGCGCTGCTTTTCCCAAATCCAGCTCCTGTGTTGTGGTGTAAACGCAGGGTAGAGTGCTCAGGACAATGCAGCTTGCAGAGGAAAAACACTCCCCGTGTGTATCGTTTCCTGCTTTCCTTCCAACCTCAGCAACAGAGCGACCACACACTCTTGTTTATAGTCAGGAAATGAGTCCAGCCAAGGTCTTCCCAGTTTACAGAACAGGGGGCAGCAGCAACAGCAGCAGAGTACTCTGAGATCTGGAGATGTCAGACTCTCAGCAAACCAAGTGTATCCAACCATCCACAGCAGTGACATCACCCTGAGATGGGCTCTTTTCACCTTCTCTCTGCCAAGCCAGAAGCTCCATGAGGCCTGGGAACGATCCTTAAGCATCTCTGACCCCAGAGCCCAGGACAGAACTGAGCACACAGTAGGTTCTCTACTGATGCCTGTTGGAAACTGGCCTGTTTTTCTTTCCTATTTGTTTTTCTTTTATTTTTATGGGTTTCCGAAAATGTATTTTGCATTTCCTTAATTACTTCTCTTGCAGGAGTAAGAAGGGTTTTGTTTGTTGTTTTTGAAAAGGCTCGTTCACAGATGACAAAAACTTCTTGCATATAGACCCCACAGCTGAATGCTTCTGGGGTATGTGGCATAGAGGACATAAGAAGAGGCCCAGCCCTAGGGAATCCCTCACCTACAAGGGGATGTCACATCTGAGGGGACCTGAAAGGCAGGTCTAGAGGACCCAAGTCAGACGAGAGGTTTGGGGATGAGCCAGACGCGTCCCCAACAGCTGTGGGGAAGGGCAGATCCAGAGATCTAGGAAACACTAAACAAAATGAAGCCAAGGGAGCGGGCTGGGGGCAGCTCCACCCCAAAGCCCCTCTGACCACCAGGCCGGACCTCTCCTGGCACTTAAAAGGACTTAATCTTTCAGTCACAAAATACTCAAAGTATCTTATGCAACCTGCAGCTTCCCAGGGGTCTCGGCATTTGGCACAAAACAAATGCATCCTCCCCAAACCATTAACACCACCCTACTCCGTCACCCGTCAACGCGAGGCCTCCCAGGAGGAGCAGAAATCTTGTCAGAGAAGAAAAAGGCTCCTGGCCGAGTTCTTTACACCACATTGCCCTGAATAACATACAGTCTAAAACATGCAATTTCCAGAAGCTCACCTGTTGGCTGGATCACCACGGTGGCCACATCCACGGCTTTTTCTTGAATTTCTTGCCAGTTACCCTGCTCTCCGATCCACTCGCTGACGACGCACCGGTAGGAACCCTGGTCGGAGGCCAGGGCCCGGGACACGGAGAGGCGGTACCCGTCGCTCCCCACGGTGTCCAGGCGCACGTCCCCGCTGCGGTAGCGCTGCTCGTAGCCGGGGCCGGGCCGCAACCTGCCCTCGTGGGTCAAGGAGAGGATGCTCCGGCGGGCGGGGCCGCGCCACACCTCCCAAAGCAGCGCCAGGTGCGTGTGCAGCGGCGACGCGGTGGAGGCCGAACAGCGCAGCTCGAAGGGCTCGCCCTCGCGCAGGCTGGGGCCCGGGGAGGGCTGCGGGCCGGCGGCCACGCGCAGAGCATCCGGCAGCACTGCAGGGAGAAAGCGGAGCCGTCAGCACACCGCCACCCCAGCCACTGCGCAAGTGCCCAGCACCGTCCGGGGCTTGCGGCGCAATTTCCTCCTCCCCTCCCCTGTTCTAAAGCCCAGATGGGCACGGCTGCCCATTGCGCTTCATCTATGAGCTCAACTTTCTGACTTGAAAAAAGAGGAGACACTAATAAGACCCCTGGCTAGAACGAGGTGGTGCAAATTCCCTTCTGGGAGCTGTGCCTTGGAGGTCTACTTCTGCCACCCTCAGGCAAGTCACTTTACCCCTCCGTGCCTCGTTTTCCTCAACTCTAAAAAGGGATGACAACGAGACCTATCTCCGGAAGTTGACTGAGAATTAAACCAGTTATAAGGGAAGGTGCCCAGGACGGTGCTTGGCACTCAGCAATTACAATCAAATAACCAGCCGCTACTGTCCAACACTCCATTGTTAGGACACAGGCTAGAGTAGAGAACCAGGGGTATCTTCTAGGAGTTAAGGCAGTGTGATCCGCAAAGCACAAAAGCACAGGAGAGCTTCCTGTGCCTTGAGGCCTGGGGAATGTCTAAGAATGACTAGAGTGAGCAGCGGGTATCTGCAGGGTAGGAACCCATCCAGGAAAACTGACGCCTCAGCTATTTAACTATTAGGACCCACTGGGGAAAAGCTGGGCTCTTCCATAGTCTAGAAAAAGGGGGCCTGAGATCAGGGAAGTGTCGGTGACTGCTCTTGAGGAAGGGAAGCCACACGTGAAGTAACCAGCGAGGAGGTCCCTACCAAAGGGCAGGGACGACCTCTCAGGCTTGCCTACCGGCTGGCTGAGAGAATCCCCAAACACCACTGTGCATCATCTCCTTGGGTTTTCCTGCCATCCCACACTCAGAAACGAATTCAGTGTCCTTGAGAAGGGACTACTCTAAATAACAGAAAAAAAAAACTGCTACATGTTTAGAAGGACACATCACAAAGACCTATCTCTTGCAAATGAATATAATGACCTTCTACTATACACATCAGTCTGTGAGTCCAGCTAACATGACTCAGTTCCCAAGACCAGTTATCCCTGAGGCCATGGATATATAGTTTGAAGAACCATGAAGCTGAAGGCCAGAGAGACACTAGACCATGCATGGCAGCCACGAGAGGCTCCACTTGGGCAGCCAGCCAGTCTCTTTCACGGCCATCCATCTGCTTTCCTGACCCCAGGAAAGCCTCTTCTTACTCCTGTCTTTCAAAGACTGGAGAACAAACAGAAAGATACTGGGCAGTGGGGGCGGAGGGGTAGGTTCCCCCCTGCTGCCTCCAACTCCTCAAGATGAGAATTACACATGGAGACGAGGGTGCATCTGACCTAGTGGAGGTGTACCGTGTGTGTGATGGCTACAAAAGCAATGCATTATTTAACTCCAACGCAAGAATGTCTTACGGGACTTTTTTCTCAAAACCATATTTGGATTTTGTAGAGGAATGAGAAGAGGTAATGGAAGAGGTAGATTGGACATTTTAATACCTGCATAATGGGCATGGCCGTTTTATTCCCTCATGAGTCTAATGGGGGAACAGTATCTGGACAATATGGTAGCAGTCCATAAATCATTACAGAAGGAATGAATGCCTGAACCAACCCCTTCTTTCTATATCATCATGTACATCTTCTGCTTTCCTGATCATTAATTACACTACTACTCTGATATAATTCTTTTTGGAACAAGGCAGGATACACATAAATGCATACTTAAGTAATAATAATAACAACACTAAAAATGTTTCTATTTTGCTAGCCCCAAATTAAAATTGTTTGCTCTTGCCCATTTACTAATTAGCTGTATGATTTTAGGCAAGTCATTAACCTATGCTCTTCCATTTCCTCATGTGTAAATTTGGGAAATACCCTACCCTCTCTTCTTCATTGGGTTGAGAATTGAATGTGTGAATTAATCAAACAGAACTTGGAAAATGAAAAAACAAACAAACCCAAACATTCCAGATACATAAGGTGTGATTACTTGCACAGCCAGGCCAATAAGGTTGCAGTGACCACATCACTCTTTCTCCACATATGACCCCTACAACTTCTAAATCATGAAGGGTACAAAGAAAGACATGAGCTTTTAAGTATCTGTTAGTCCCATAAACCTGAACATCGGTGTCATCATGACCGTCACCTCCTCGTCCCTAACCTGACTGTTTACTATGGCATTGCTCTGAGGCTTTACATGTCCTAACTCACCTCGACCTTTACAGAAGGTTTTCCAGAGGAGGAAGCTGAGGCATGGGACATGCCCACGGCCACAGAGCTGACACGTGGGAGAGCGAGCCATGGGACTTACTGAGCGCAGGCAACCTGGCTCACAGCTGGGGTCGCCATCACATACCACTCTGCCTCAACTCACCAGCCACGGGAGGGCTCACAATCACAATGGAGTGAAGAGAAAGGGCCCTCAGAGGCCACCCGGCCCATCCTCTGCCTTTAATCAGGTAAGACATTATTCCTCCATCGGACAGAGGTGGCAACAGAGACCCAGAGGACTTCAGTTTCTGGCACAGTCCCGCACAGCTGAGTGGCAGAGGAAAGTCCGGTCCTCCAGTGCAGCAACCCCGCCCCCCGTGAGGATGTACCTTTAACTTGCACTGTATCCTCATAGTTGCCCTGGACGGTGGCATCCGTGCTGGGGGTGGAACACTTGTAGTGGCCTTGGTCTGAGGGCTGGACGTTCTTTATGTGCAGTTCCACGGCGTCGTTGGCCGTCCGCCGCAGCACGATGTCACCCCTCTGCAGGCGCTCACGGTACAGCTGGGCGGGGAAGCCCACCTCCCAAGTGCTGGCGAGCTCCACGAAGCTGCTGCCCGAGGCCAAGAAGCTCCAGTCAAAGTTCTGCTCGCTGGGGCCGTCGTAGTCGCTGACGTTGCAGGGGATGACCAGTTCAGTGCCCACCACCCGCACCAGACTCCCCGCGGGGACCCTCACCACACGCCCTCGACAAAGAGCTGCAACAACAAGAGGTGAAAGGCAGGGCTTGAATCCAATAAGGTCTTCCCAGTATAAATGTGGTAAAACTGTGGGCGCTCCGGCTCCCAGGCACATGGTGGAAACGTGACATCGACCAGCTGGGGAAATGTGACACTGACCGGCATGCTGCCAGTGTCTGTGCAGAAGAAGGCTGAGCCCACCCCAAGGACCCCAAGCCAGGAATACCCCCCTGCGGTGAGTACCTCTCATGCAACAGTCTCCTAGGATATCCAGGGAGGAAGAGAAGCACTAAAAGTAGGCTAACCATGAACTTGAATAGCTTTCTCCCTCCTGTTACTATTTAACCTACTGTGATCACTCAACATAAGGCAGAAATACTTTAGGTTTTGTGTGAAAGAAAAGGACACAGCTAATCAAGTATTTACATTTCTTCCCACCCAATGTCAACATTCTTCCCTAGAGACCACCCCCGGGGGCTCCTGAGATCTGATTTACAACGATGGCTGCCAATTTTTAAATCCTAGAGCAGCCTGCTGATAAAATGATTTAACTCTGGTTATCTGACATTGCCTATAAATTAATTTTAAAATATGACGACTCTACCAAGTATTAATTTTCTATTTTCTGGCTCATTTCCTTCTCTCTACTCTTCACCCTGATCTAAATTCAGAAAGAGGATAGGGAAGCACAAAGGGAGACAGTGCCTGCTCTGGCTGGTTGCTGGGCGTTGGTAGGAATGCAGCGGCTTACTGGGGATGAGAGGCCTGGTGGACAAAGCCTAGAGTTCACTGGCATTCCCTGCCCCAAGTGCAGACCTCACAGGCCTCTGGGATGGCCCTTAGGGACCGTCACCTGTGTGTCCTTTAAGATCGCTTCTTTGGGGGTGGGATAGGGAGGGTGGGAGAGAGGGAGATGCAAGAGGGAAGAGATATGGGAACATATGTATATGTATAACTGATTCACTTTGTTATGAAGCAGAAACTAACACACCATTGTAAAGCAATTATACTCCAATAAAGATGTAAAAAAAAAAAAGATTGCTTCTTTGCAATGAACTTCAGCACATTTTTTTGCAGTGTGTTTATTATCTGTGTTAGCATTTCAATTCAGACCAAATGAACTTGCACGGCTCTTTCCTGATGTTCTATGAATAGGTACAGCATTAAGAGATACAGGAGAAAGCATGGGCTCTGAAATCAAGGAGACAAGTTTAAACTGAGAGACCTCTCTTAGCTTTGGCTTCCTCTACTATAAAATGAGGAAAGAAGGAGTCACTGAGTTGATGAAATAAAATGGCCAGCTGAGACTCTGCCATGTAGGAAGAGCTCGATAAAATGGAACCTCTATTATTTATTTTCAGTTCTGTGTTTCTGTCATTTGTTACGGGTTGAATTGTGTCTCCCTACCACCACCCCCCACATTCATATGCTGAAGTCCTAGCCCCCAGCACCTCAGAATGTGATCTTATTTGGGAATAGGGTTGTTGCAGATGTAATGAGCTAAACTGTAATGAGGTCATACTGGAGTAGGGTGGGCCCCTAATCCAAAGACCAGTATCCTTAAAAGGGGGGAAATTTGGACAGAGACAAGCACTCAGGGAGAGTGCCATGTGAATATCAAGGCAGAGATTGGGATGATATGTCTATGATCTAAGGAATGCCCTGCACCCCCGGTCCCGGGAATGCACACTGGGGCTGAAACAAGGTCAGAGTCCTCCTTGCTCATTTTTGCTGAAGCTGCAGGAAGACACTTTCACCTCCTTTGGAATCAGGGTACTGCAGAGCTGCTTCGCTCTGAAGCTGCATGTGGGCAGCCCTCCTGACCAGGTGAGGGAGCCGCCTACAGCAGGAGAGACCCAGGTCAACACTGGGACCAAAGAGGTGCAGAGAATGTGCCCTCATGACTAGATGGCATCATCTGAGCCACTAGATCTGCCATACCTTCTAAATCATTCCATATGCACACACACATACACACAAACGAACACATATGCACACGTGCACACACACACACACACACACACATACACGCACACGTCTTCCCCTGGACATTTCAATTCCTTGCAATTCTACTCACACCCACTTATATTCCTTAGGATAATTTCTGTCACTGGAAACTCAGGGCACTGAAATAATACCCAGCAAGCAGTGAGGTCATCATCACTACATTTCAAAGGAAACAGGTCATCCTTTTTACATTTAATTTCAGAGATGACTGGATAATTCTGACTCTCCCAAAGAGACCCTTCAGAAGGAAACTTCAGGACTTCCCTGGTGGCGCAGTGGATAAGACTCTGCGCTCCCAATGCAGGGGGCCAGGGTTCAATCCCTGGCCAGGGAACTAGATCCCACATGCATGCTGCAACTAAGAGTTCCCATGACACAACTAAGGAGCCCGTGTGCTGCAACTAAGACCTGGTGCAACCTAATAAATAAATAAATAAATATTTTTAAAAAAAAAGAAGAAGAAGAAGGAAGCTTCATGGTGGAGACCCGTAAGAGGGAGCACAGCCTAACGCTTATCCTCCTTGAGCCCAGTTTCCATCTGTGAAATGGAGACGCACCCTTGGGGCTGTGTAAGGATTAATTGAGCCACAGAGCACTCACAACAGTGCCCTGCACGCAGTAAGGGTCTGCGGTTACCTGCTTTGCAGGCCGCCTCTAGAATACACCTGATCACAATCATTCACTTTGCTTCCTTGACAGGTTTACAAAGGAATTTCCTAACATGTAAACCTTTGCAATTTCTAGCCCTTGTCAAGAAGTTCACCAGGGTTAACAACCGGCTCAACGGGGCCCTTCGGCATGAGGCTACCTTCCTTGTAAGGTGTCTGTCTTTATTCTTAGTGAGTGGAGCTCAGCAAACTGAGCCAGCTGCTTGTGTCAGCTCTCCAGTCCTGCTTCCACAGTCACCCAAATCATCTTTTTAACGCACAAATCATATGTCACTTCACTGGTCAGAAGTATCTCATGGTTCCTCATCACCTACAGGATACACTCTATCTTCCAGACCCCCCACTGCGATGCCCCTGGTTCATGCCACCTTCCCTCTCACCTGAATTATTGCAACAGCCTCCCAACTGGCTGCCTGCCTTCCCTCTGCTCTTGCCCTCCACTCTCAACACAGCCAAGCCATCTTTTAAAAATTTAAGTGCATTACATCCTTACTCTGCTCAAAGCTTTCCAATCACTCCCCATGTCACTCAGATAAAAGCCAAGTCCTCACAGAGGCCACCAAGACCTCACAGGACCTGGCCCTCTTTTCTTCTCCAAGCTCCTCCCTCCACTGCACTCCAGCCGTGCTTTCCTCCTAAGACTCTTGAGCAGACAGACCTATTCCAACCTAGGGCTTCTGCACATTTTCTCGGTCCGGAGCACTCTCAGACGTAAACCCCGCTCCATCACCAGCTTCACATTTCATTCTAGTGTCGCCTTATTAGTGAGGCCTTTCTTGACCACTTAAAATTGTACACACCCACCCTCATTCTTGCCAAATTTTCTTCTTATCACTTACCACTAATATTCTTTACGTGCATCCCTATAGTTTTACTATTATTTATTATCTGCCATCTCCCACCAGGATGCAAGGTCTAAATGAGCAGTGATTTTTATCTGTTTTGTTCACTGCTGAATGCCAGTGCCTGCCTAGAACTGGGCCTGGTACATAGTAGTTGTTCAATAAATACTTGCTAAATAAATGAACGAATAGAAGACACACAAGATCCTTCATAGTCTGGTCCATGGCTACCATTCCAGCTTCATCAGCTACCATTCTCCCAGCCCTTAGTCCTTAGACTTCAACAAAACAAATGGCCCTTCAAGTCTCTGCAAATGCCATGCTCTCTTGGGCCTCACAGCCTCTGCTTCTGTGCTTCCTTCATCTGGAATGCCCTCCCGGCAATCTCTCGGCCTCTTGCAAGAAGCAGCTGTAGCACCACCTCCTGTGGGAAGGCTTCCCCATCTCCCCTGGGGTCACTTAGGCACTCCTGCCTCAACTCAACCTGCAGAAGTACCTTCGACTCAGGCTACATTACAGTGCCACTGGAAAAAGCCAAGCAGATAGGAACAGATGCTTGAAAGATCAAATTCTAATCTAAAAAAAATATAAACCCGAGCAGTGCCGTACATGCAGAACTGGGATGGCCCCTCATCTGTGCAAAGCAAGATTCTGAAGTTTAGTTAACAGAATTTCAATTTGCTACCAGCAGTCTGCTATCTAGCACATATTTCCTTTAATATTGTTAAATAACAGCTAATGATATTTAAAAAATAAACACAACTTGTAAAACATAGAGCATATGGCTCTTTCCAAATCAAAAAGAATATCTGCAAAGCCACACATTACCGATTTTAGTTGAAACCTCTTGTAACAGTTGACTAAGGGGAAAAAAACAAAAATTTTCCTCTGGTTTTCCAAATTCTACCGGTATTTCAAATGAAGAGTCCCAAACACTTTGGCACCTGAACTGTGTTAGGTTAGCTTTCTATAAAAATGTCTTTACTAAGAAACAATTTAAATTTGTTTTCAGGGGTCAATATAAGAAACCATTATATGAAAAGCATTTCTTTATTAGTTTTGAAAGGACTATTGAGGCCACTATTGTGTTGTTCAATGACGCAAGAATCCATACGACAAAAGTCTCTTAAAATTTAGTACCAGAAAAAAAATACCAGTTGATGGACCATTGTGTGTTCTTTCCCCAGCAAACAAGAACTATATAGGCGTCTCTCACAACCCAAGTACCTTTGATACTCAACACAAATTAGGGTACCTTAATAGCACATTTTGTGCAGTGTATTAAGGCACTGATGCTAAACCTCTCTCTCATAATCCCAATTGCTAAGTGGCCCAGCACCACATCACCATGCCCTGGTGATGCCCAGACCCTCTCAGATAGGTCTCAGAACCCTGCACTGCTTCCTAATTCCTGTTTTTAAAATTTCTGCCTAAACCTACCAAAACAAAGTAAAACAAAGAACACACAAACAACCCTGAGTACAACCGTTACTGCTTCATCACCTCTTTTACCCGTATTCCAACTTCCAAGTCCTGTTTTCCCCAACATATATAAAATTCATGTGTCCTTTTGCACCTTAGCTTCAAGGAAGTCTAGTACGAAATATGATGGTGAAATATGGAAACCATTCACAATCTAAATTTCTAATGATTATCTCTCTCCTCTACCTCTACACCTTCCTGTGCCTTCTCTGTCTCCCTTGTACTTTTGATTTCTTTACCCTTTAGTTTAAGGTTTATTGCATGTACGTGTGTATTTCACTGTAAATTGCCTCAGATATGTTTTTCGGGAGGAGGGGAGATAAGTGAGGTATGAATTTCAAAAGACTAATAATGGAGATGAGATACTTTCTGCTATGATGGACTAGCTTGTATCAGATCAACTCCCTGCCCTCTGCCCCCACCCCAGAACAACTACAAAAGATGGACAAAACACAAGAAACAGATCATTGAATGCACTGGTGATCGATCCAGGTATCCGGGACTAAGGGGCCAAGATCACAGAAACACCCCACGGTGGGCCTGACAATATGCACTGCTTTTTCTCTTCAACTATTTGCCAATTTCAAGTTGTGCAGTAAAAGGTAGTAGTTCAGAACTGCCAGTGCCTCATGGGGCCAAGAAGACAGCAACTGAAGTTCAGGGCCATTAAGAAAGTCATAGTCTAAAACAAGCAAACAAACACAAAAAGAAAGTCATAGGCTGAGGTGGGGGGAGTTGGTGGGGGAACATTGGTAAGTGTCCGAGAAGTTAAACAGAAAATAAACATTAAGAGGTTAAGCAAATTTTTCGACCATCTCACAGTACTGGGGAAACAAAAATTGGAATTCCGAGTTTACAAAAGACGGTGGACAATAGTAAACACCCCAGACTGAATTACAGCCCTGGAAAGGGCTATGCCTTTGGAGTAAGAGCAAAGCTGAACAAACAACCAGCTCTCAAGAATACTGAAATCTTGTCTCAAAACATCTCAATTCCTCACTGGATTACAGTGAGCTTCTCTTACTGTATTAGCCTGCTAGAAAGAAAAATAAAAAAATAAAACGTAAATCTTCTTGTGAAGAAGATAACATCACACAGAGCCTCTACAATTTTTCAATATTCAATCAAAACCTACCAGACGTTCCGTACAGCACCAAATGACTGAAAACAAAAGACAATAACCCAGACAATAGAAACAGATGCACAGGGATCCAGATATTGGTGTTATCACACGTGGACTTTAAAATAACTATGATTAATTTATTAAAGAAATAGACAACAGGATTTCACTTCTTAACTTTATTAAAATAATCAGATTAAAATCCTAGGACTAAAAAAAAAAATCTAAAATTAAGAACTCAATAAATGGGTTTGATATCAGATTAGATGCAACATTAGTCAGTATAAGATATCCAAACTGAAGCACAGGGTGTAAAAAAGATGAAAAATGCAGAAAAGAGTCTAAGAGACACATGAGAGATGATAAAAAGGTCAAACACGTGTAACAGAGTCCCAGGATGAGAAGGAATATGATAGAATTAGAATTAATTTCTGAAGAAATAATGGTTAAGGTATTTCTTAAACCGACAAAAGACGTCATGCCACAGATTCAAGAAGTACTATATATCTAAAGCAGCACAAATACAAAGAAAACCACACCTAGGTGCATCATTGTAAAACTGCTAAAGGCACGGAAGGGAGCAAGAATTCAATGATACCTGACTTTCAATAGAAACAATGCTCTTAAGACAATGGAATGACATCTTTTTTTTTTTAATATTTATTTTATTTATTTATTTACTTGGTTGTACCGGGTCTTAGTTGCAGCATGTGGGCTCCTCAGTTGAGGCATGCAGGCTCCTTAGTTGTGGCATGCGAACTCTTAGTTGCGGCATGCACGTGGGATCTAGTTCCCTGACCAGGGATCAAACCCGGGCCCCCTGCACTGGGAGCGGGGAGTCTTAACCACTGCACCACCAGGGAAGTCCCTGGAATGACATCTTTAAAGCGATGAAAGAAAGTAACTACCAACAGAGAATTCTACACAGAAAAGATATCGCTAACAAAGGAAGGCAAAATCAATATGCTTTCAATCAACTCTCAATCAGGGAAAGAGAATTAATAAAAAGAAATGCTAACGAAATACCAAACTGATATACTAAAGGGAGTTCTTCAAATAGGAGGAAGATGACCCCAGATGGAATCATGGAAATGTAGGGAGGCATAAAGAGCAACAGAAAGGGTAACTGTGTGGGTAAATCTACTGAATGGTGACTATGTAATACAATATTAGTAATGTCTTCTGGAATTTAAAATATATGCATAATTAAAACATATGACAACAACAGCACAGAAAGCAAGGGAAAGAGTGAAATAAATGGAGCCTAAATGTTTTCTAAGGTCTTGCATTTGATAAAAGGACCATCAGTAGACACTAATAAGTCGACAATGTATGTTCTGAACTCTAGAATAACCATAAAAATGAGAGAGTGGATAACAAACTAATGAGAGGGGGACAATAAAAAATACTTGATTAATCAAAGAATCTGTAATTTCAGCTAAAATCATATAAGCTTTTCTCAAGTATTTACTTTGTAATGTGTTCACTTTGATTCATCATCAAATTTCTCTCCACAACGCTAGGATAGAGTAAGAGGAGGAATAATAACGTACTGCATCTCTCTTATATGCCAGACCACCCCTATCACAGAACCAAGGAAACTGAGACTCAGAGAAGTTAAATAACTTGCTGAAGGTTAAATAACATAGCTGAAGCTATGAAGTGAGGGACTCAACCCAGGTTTATCTGGCCCATGCACTGCACTGTCAAGGCAAAGATGGGCTGGGCTGGTTTTGTCTTCAACTGCATTGTTGATACTAACCATATTCTGTTGATTTTGTCTTTGCTCTGAGTAGGAAGAAGCAACGGCTTGAAATTCCCTATAAAATACTTCCAATTCTCCACGGGCAATGTGAACCAGATAGGTAACAAAGTAACCAAAATGAGTTACTAAGGGAAGAAATATATATTCTTGGCATGAACTAGAGGAGAGACATCCCGTTTTTAGAGAAACGGGATTGTTAAAAATAACTTCCAGTTTCTTCAAAAATTTTTTTCTGATAGACTGCCTTCATTATTTTAAGTGATACTAACTCTACATCTCACACTTTCATGTTCAAAAAAGGTGAAGAGAACTTCATTCTAAAAACATATGGGAAGGACTTTTGGAAGCCCACCTCTCTGACTTTTCAGCGGTGCACATAATTAACATGCAAGAGGTAATTGTTTCCAGATTCCTATTTGCCTACCTCTGAAGTCCTCCAGAAAATAATTAAATGCCTTCAACTTTCTTCCATCATGTAGAATGGACGGAGATAGGCAAGAAAAGTCGGGCAAGTTTTTCAGTGCAATTATTCCTGCAATGTTTATTTCAACAAGCACTATTGGCAACCACGAGGAATCATTAAGAGAGACAAGCTAATGAAGATGAAACTGTATTTATCCACCCTCTTCCACCTCCTTATGAGATCCATGGGAAATAGATTTTATTCCCTGGGTTATCATCAATATTATTCTAAATCAAGGCCTGTAGAGTACAGCAGATCTGCAAAGGATTTTTGCAATTGTTCCTATTATTGCTCCAATTTTATCACCTCACCGAGCTGCCTAGAAGCAAACAATCTGATTTTACAAACGGAGCCATTTGTAAGATAAGTATTGTAAGTTACTGAATCCAGTAGAACAGGCAGAACGGAAATACCGAAACCGAAGAGCTTGTGGTATTTCACTCTGCCTTGTAAAATGACAGCTAAATCCCCCTTCTCCAGTCCTTACAAGGCCTTTAAGAGAGACCAGGGGCCTATGGATTTCTATACGAAGTTCCCAGTCCACACGTGATTTAGAAGTGAATACACAAGAAGGTTAAACCTGTAAACTCTCACAGAGCCTTTATTGCAGTATCTGACTTAACGAATGCAAAACCTTTGTCTCCTCTGCTGGACTGCCGCTGAGAGGTCTGGCAGGAAGGGATCATGCCGGCTTTCATCTAGACAGTCCCTAAGTGATGAAAATGCAGCAATGTACACATTAAACAAGTTACAGCCAGCAGAGAATGTGTAATGAAGTCACATATGGCAGTACTTCAAAATCCCATCCAAACGCCAATAAGGTTCTACTAGAGCGGGCCTTAGAATCATTTTTTAAAAAAAGGTTCAGCTAAGACCTCAGAGAGATAAACTAGACAAATGCAGTATGACTCATTTAACAAACAACTACTGAGTAAGAAGCCCTCGTGCTGGATGATATGTGAGAGAGGAAGGTAAATCAGCCTTGGACCTTCTTTTAAGGGACTTACGGTATGTTGAGTCATAAGGGGCACGTGAAAACTCTAACAGGAGGAACGATATATAGTAGCCAAAAAGAGGTACTAGCAAGTGCTGTGGGGTTCCTCAGAAAGTGAGGGTGCGTCCCTCCAAAGGGATTAGTGAAAAGCTTCATGCAGTGTCAACATTTAAATCGGGCCTTTGAAAAATGGCTGGGGAGTAGGGTTTGGGCAGGGGACACCGCGGAGGAAGATGATCAGAGTTAAAGGGAGGAGCATAAGCAAAGGCCTAGGCGGGGACATGTGGGGAGTGGTGAAGAGTAGGGCGAGCAGAGCAGTGCAGTTAAGAGCAGGCTGGAGTGGACACACACACGCGTGGTCAGTCGGGAGCCCTCTATGAGATGATGGGGCCGGGGGTTGGGGGAAAGGTTGGTACAAGAATCAAAAGAAGAGCAAGGGCAGGGAGTGCCTGGTGGCGCAGTGGTTGAGAGTCCGCCTGCCGATGCAGGGGACACGGGTTCATGCCCGGGTCCGGGAAGATCCCACATGCCTCGGAGCGGCTGGGCCCGTGAGCCATGGCCGCTGAGCCTGCGCGTCCGGAGCCTGTGCTCTGCAAAGGGAGAGGCCGCAACAGTAAGAGGCCCACGTACGGGAAAAAAAAGAAAAAAAAGAGCAAGGGCAGGAACGGAAAGGCAGCAGCTCTAAGAGCCATGCTGGAAGAAGAATCCATTGATAGACCCGAGATGAGAGACATGCCAAGGGAAGCTGAGCGCTGCCAAGGAAACACAGAGGAGAAAAGTAGTCAGTGAGATTCAGACAAGTTGAAAGGTCCGCCAGGCATGGAAACCCCCCAGTCCAAAGCTATCTGAGCCCCAGATAAATGTGGAGTCACATGCTTGGAGAGGAGATCTGGTGAAGATATGGGAGATGTGGAGGTCCATGGGGTCACCGGGGGACAGAGTACAGAGAAGAGGGAAAGGGACAAAATCACAGTGAGCTCCTATTATTTAAGACACAAGCAGAAGAAAAAGGGCAAAAAGGAATAGTAGCCAATTAGGAAGAAAACCAACGGCTTACGTCCTAGCAGCCAAGGGATGCAAGAATCCCAAGAAGGAAAGGCTGGAGTGATACCTACTGTTTTACTTAAGGACACACCCATCTACTTGCTCCTGGGAGGCTGCGAGCCCCTAAGGCAAGACCTGGTTCCTATACTATCTGCATCCTGCACAACATCTAGAGTAGAATCCCATTATGCTTCAGTTTGGAAAAAATGAGCAACCATGTCAAACCTGCAGAAAAGTCAAGGCAGACAGGTGCTGTGAAAAGACTTCTGCACTGATGACCACGCAACCACTGGTAACCTCCACAGAAGCACATTTGCAGTAATGTGGTATGGGACTTGGAGAGTAACAGTCAGGAGAAAGGAATAATCAAGATGTAAGTAAGAGAGCGTACAACCGTGAAAAGACCCCAAAGCAGGCAAGAGGAGATGAAGGGCACAAGTGGGCAGTTTATCCTGGAAAGTCAGCCAGCTGGTCCTCTCAGCACCTTCTACGCACTGCGGACATTCGGCCAAGAGTCCCTGCTCAAAAGAAGCTTGTGTTCCAGTTAAGGGGAGAGTGGGGAAACAAGTCCAGAGCGCTGATAAATGCTATCAAGATAAAATAGGCCAACGAGCTGGTGACTGGGGATGGGGGATGGCTGCTTTTAGCCAGTGTGGTCAGGAAAGGCGCCTCTGAGCAGGTCACCTATGAGTTCAGACCAGAATGAGAAGGAGGCAGGGGTAGAACTCTGGGGTAAGACTGCTCCAGGCAGAGAGACCCGCAAATATAAAAGCACTAAGATGGAGCAAGCCTGGTGTTCAAGGGATAGAAGAAGAGATCAGTGTGACTGGATTATAATGAACGAGGGGGCAGAGGCCTTGGACTCTGGTTGAAATAGGAAGCACATAAAACTAGGGAATGATGGAGCCTGCTTTATTGTAGAAAGCCCACTGGTTGCTGTGTGAAAGACGGATTACTGTGGGACCAATTTGGAAGCAAGGACACCAGAATGGAAGAAGTTACGGCAGACCAAGCAAAAGATGATGGACGTTCGGCCTCAGCTTGTAGTGGTGGTGATTCTCAGGAGTAGTCAGATGCAGGATATATTTTGGATATGAAATGAAAAGACACACTGCCATTTTGAATGTGGAAAGTGAGGAACACAGGAACTGGTATGATACAGGCTCTGGCTTGAGCACCTGGGTGCATAGTGAAGCCACTAACTGAGAGGGGAATGTAACGGACAGGAAGGAATTTGTATCAGGCAAGGCTAGAGTTTTCTTCCAGCCCTTTGAAGTCTGAGATGCCTGCTGGACATGTGAGTGGGGGTACAGTGGAGTAGGCAGTAAATTTATGTGTCTGGCGCTCAGGGGGGAGGTCCAAGCAGAGACATTCATTGGGGAGTCATCAGCACATAAATGGTATTCAAAGCCACAAGTGGCATGGGATCACATAGGGACAGAGTGTATACATACAAAGGAAAAAAGAGCCAAAGGTGGAGCCCTTACCTTTTTCAGAATTTAGGAGAAAAGGATGGGTAAAAATACAGCAAGGTTTTGAGGCAAAAAGCTTGAGGAACCTTAGGTTGGTCTCCAGTGTCTCAGTGAAGTAGCAGAGAGGGGTTTAGATCCTGGAGATCGTGGACAAGGTTTAGAATAAGAATTAGAAGGAATATAGTGGAAAACCATCACAAAACTAACACAAGGTTCACTGAGGCAGTAAAGACACCCTAACTGGTAGGAAACTCAGGTGGGCAGGTTGTAGGATTTTCCCCAGCAAGATGATAAAGCTCAGACTTAGAGACTACGGTTGGTGTGGGTTACTCAACTACAATATGAGGACTGGCAAAGAAATGTGGCAGAGGGTCCTTAACAAGCTCACTGCTGGCATGCTGACCACCAGGATGAGAGCCCAGGAAGTGAAAGCGGCTTCGGAAAAAAGGTCAGGGGGATCACAGTGAGGATGAAGAATAGGTTCAACACATACGAGGGAATCTGAAAGGAGGAAGGCAAAGCACTTGTGGTCACACAGGGAAATATCAGAGTTGACAATCAAAAGGTGACAAAAAATTTTTTAAATTTTTAAAAATTTTTTAAAAATTAAAAAAATAAAAAAGTAAAAAAAAATTTTTTTTAATTTTTAAAAAGTAAAAAAAATTTAAAAATATAAATAAATAAATATTAAAAATAATAATTTTAAAAAATAAAAAACTTAAAAAATTTTTTTAAAAAAGGTGAAAGAATTCAGAGTGATGACATGGTCCACGTGTGGCCATTAAATCTCACGAAGTGTGTTATTTTCTCAGGAGCTAAGATGACCATAGAAGGCACTTCCTGAGTCCTTGCTGACCTGAGCTGGCTGCAGAAACACAAGGAAGGGACAATATGACTAACAGACCATGGGGGTGAAGAAGGGAGGTACAGAGATCTAAACCTTGCTCTCACTTAACATTTACACGACAGTTTCTGGCTCTGGTCTGCAGTCATTCATATCTGCAAATCTTCTTTTAGCCTTCATACCAGGAGAGGAGGGAGAGTAAGCATCTGTTTCCCCAGGTCAAACAGAACCTTGGTGATAGAAGGCTTCGCGCTCCATGGGAACTGACAGGCTCTTCAGTCAATGCAACTTTCCTTAGCTTTTGCTGCTGAGATAACCATGCCCTCTGGCACTACAGACAGGAAAGGCAAGGAAGACAGGAGATACAACTGAGGAACACAGCTGCAAGTCACTTCTTAAAGACTGGATCATTAACTAAGTGAACTTCTTACCACTGAAGCACTAGATCACCTAACCAGGATGTCGCTCCAGTTCCATGGCCTTTGAGAGATCCCAGGAGGCCAGTCATGCCAAATCCTTAATTCCACATTATGAAATCGTGCAGGTTTGTATTGAGTCAACATGGCCAAGTTGGAACTACACTCCCTGGAAACCTTCTCCCTGTGCAGTTCTGGGTTAGAGTTGGACAAAAGAGACGTAAGTGTGTGTGAGATTTGGGAGGTGGAAAGGAAGCAACAGCCATCATGCTCTGGTGGTCGTCAGGGTTCAAGGCAGCAAGAGACAGATGCACAGGTGTTGGTGGGCTCCAGTGTGTTCTAGCTCTTCTTTCTGCTCTGGGTTTCTTCCCAAATGCTATCTTTACTGACCAACTCGGATCCAAGACCACCAGATGCTTGATTGCAAACTCATAGGTGGTAGCTATAAATAGGCAACTACCCTTACACAGGCTCTTATGCCAGACCCCCCCTCCCAGTCCCGTGTGCCCCACTCGCAGTCCCACTCTGCCTGGCTTCTCGATTCCTCTGCCAGAAACAGCCTGTCCGCCCCCACTAGTGCTTCGGAGGGACGACTAGTGGCTTTTCCTTGATCCCTTTTCAGACCTTCATTTCCCCAGCTCCTCCCAAAATTGTGTAGTCTAATTCCTCTACTAAATGGCTTATTCCATAATATTCACAGCGGCTCTGCTCCTCTGACGGAACACTGATACATAAGCCAAGTACGGAGCAGAGAGCTTCGCCCTCGAGGACCCCGTAACTGACAAAACCCACCTTACATTTACAGCATGGCTTTAGCGTTTTCAAATCCTGTTCACATGATTTAATACTCAACCCTGAGAGGATTAAATAAGGAAACTGAGGTTCCGAGAAGTCAGGTGACCAAAGAACAACACAAAGACGCAAAAGCCACTTCGTGCCAATCTGTACCGGTGGGTAACCAAAATAACTCAACAGAACACGAAATGATTCAAACGATTCTCTGTCCAAGGATCAGAGACAGAAAAAGCTGAGGCAAGATCCAGCCACAAGGATTATTTTAGAGTGTTCTATAAAATTAACAGCTGCTAGAGGCCCCAGCGCTGCCTAGCCCCCCTCACTACTCAGCCATTTTCAATCCTCCCCATGTTTGAACAGGCCAGCAGAGTCTGCCAAGTTCTGTGTGAACACCTGGTCCTCCTTTCAGTCTAGGTGAAGGAGAATGGGAGCTTCACATGAGTTTAAACTTGCATCTGGGCATGAACGCACCTGAGCTGTTAGTAAAATTCTCCCCGACTCCTTCCCTTGAGGAACTTTGTCCTCTTTCCCCCAATTTTACTGTTTTCTATGCCCATTTTCTGCTCTTCCTTTGCCTTGTCCATCCTTTCTCCCCAACAAGGCCTTAAGCCTGCCCTTGATATTTACAGACACACTGCCAGATGCCATGGGTGGTACGGAGGTCTATGCCAGCTTCCCCAGTGAGGCCCAGTGAGGAGTACAGTTTGTTAGTTTGACTTGAACAAAAAAAGACTCTGAGTTCACATGCCCTTCAAGGAACAGACCCTTGACTCCATTGATCCAATATTTCATTCCTTCACTCAGCAGCTCTTTACAGCACACATACTGGGTGCAGAACCACATCATCAGGTGAGTCGATGAGCCGACACCTAGCCAGGTGTCAAAGTTAAAGACGATGGAACAGTGTGGCAGCCTCATAGAAAAGTGGGGGGAGGGATAAATTAGGAGTCTGCGATTAGCAGATACAAACTACTACATATAAAACAGATAAACAACCGAGTCCTACTGTACAGCACAGGGAACTATAGTCAATATCTTGTAATAACTTATAATAAAGAATGTGAAAAAGTTATATATGTATAACTGAATCACTTTTCTGTACACCAGAAACTAACGCAACACTGTAAATTAACTATACTCCAATAGAAAAAGAAAAAGGAGGGCTTCCCTGGTGGCGCAGTGGTTGAGAGTCCGCCTGCCGATGCAGGGGACACGGGTTCGTGCCCCGGTCCGGGAAGATCCCACATGCCGCAGAGCGGCTGGGCCCGTGAGCCATGGCCGCTGACCCTGTGCGTCCAGAGCCTGTGCTCTGCAACGGGAGAGGCCACAACAGTGAGAGGTCCGCATACCGCAAAAAAAAAAAAAAAAAAAAAAAAAAGAAAAGAAAAGCTGGGAGGAGATGAGTCCTCCAACAATGAGAATCTTTTAAAATATTAAGTTAATAAATGACATGAGGGACTTAGGGAAGACAGAACCAGAAAAAATAGACATTCACTCAGGACATCAGGCTTAAACTCCTTTAGGTGACATTCCAGGCTCTTCACAATCTTACGACTCTCTCTCCAGCCTCAACCCTTTCCCTCTGAAGCCCCTACGACTTAACCCTCCATTCCAGCCACCAAAAAGTTTTCTTCACACGCAAGCTTTTGTAAACAGGTGTATTTACTCACGCTCTTCCCTCTGCCTGAAACAAATAACCCGTGCTTTCTCTACCAGACAAAGCCTACTGACGGCTCAGACTTAATGAAGGCCATCTTGTGGAAACCTTTCCTGATCCGGCCCCAGCCCCAAGCAGAGTTCAGAATGTGCCTACTGAGGGTCGACTCGGCATGGACACCGTGACCATCCCAGGCTCATTTGCTTGTCCGCCGCCCTCGCGGGACTGTGAGCTCCATGGCGGGGCAGAGGGCTCGCTGCTCATCACCACATTCCTAGCCCAGCAACGTGCTTGCGGATGCAATGGCTGGGATCACTCCTATCTCAATGAACTTCTGCAAACTGGAATTTTAGAGCCAGAACTAATCTTTGGACCATCATCTAAATGGGTTAACGGGAGTTACTTAAATCTCATTTGTATCAGGAATTGCCCCTCATTGATGAATTTTCAAAAAAGCTCTTCGATAAGCTCATCACAGAAAGTGAAAAGCATACGGTTTGAGCAACCGTAACGCACAGCATCATCAACCAAGAGACCAGTTCTCAGCACCCCAGGAAGTGATAACATCTCGATACTCCAAACCCCACATTTTGCCACATGCGTTTTATTATCACCCTTTGGGGCTAGAGAAGCCAACAACTTGGGTGCTTTGGATCCTTACAAAGGTTTCCCAATCCAGACAAAGCACTAAAGCCTAAAAGAAATGCATATACAGGTAGAGAGGACACAAGTAGTGATACAAACAGGTATGGAGAATTGTGTCAGCTGTCCCATCTTTTCTGCAAGAGCTCCTCTGTCTAAACTGGCCCAGAATGCTCTCCCTTTTCATTAAAGTTTCAGCATTTTTTTCCTAACAATCCTTAGACACTTCTGGGTTTTTTTTGGTTTTTTTGGCTGTGCTGCGCAGTCTGCAGTATCTTAGTTCCCCGACCAGGGATCGCACCTGTGACCCCTGCAGTGGAAGCTGGACCGCCAGGGGATCCCCCTTAGACACTTCTTCGAGGCCACCTCTTTTCCTGGGTATATGTCATGCCTCCACATAGAGACTGGCAGCTACAGGATTCGGGTCTGTGACTATGTCCTCATATGCCCGGAGCTCGAGACTAAAGCCTGGCACAGGGTGATTAATAAGGAGTAGTTACGACCCAGGCCAACAGCGAGACAAGGCACATGCTGCAGGCAGCAGCCCCCTGCCCCTTCCCGCAGACGTGGCCAGAGCTGGCCACTTATGAGAAGAGCGATGGCAAGAACCCAGCCACCAGGCACGTGAAGCCTGCACTGGAACCGAAGAAGTACGCTTCCCCACGCTGTGAGCCACTGACACGAAGCCCAGGAAGGAGCAGATGCCAGTCGGGGATGGGAGAGGCTGTGACGACCCCACAAAGGGAGGAAGGGGTGGAGGAGGTAGAGAGTGAACAGTGAGAAGCATGAGTCGTTTGTCTTCCACACGAGCTGGCAAGGAGAAAATGGAGAAAATCACATGAGGAAGAATGAGGACTTTCTCATCCCTGCCTTTTCACGTGTGGACTCCATTTCTCCTCCCCTACCCCATCCCACCAACCTGTCTTAGAAATGAAGGCACCTGCAATCACTTCGGAAATACTACGGTAGTAACAGAAAAAGACAGTACGCACACAAACGAAAGATAGTGAGGACACACAGATAACCTCTGTCCCCTTTATGACTTAAGGCCCACAATACAGACTTTATATGTGTATTTCATACATGCGTTGTATATGTCATATACATTATACATGTACACATGAGATATACAGGTGTTTTCTAAACACATCATTTAATCATTCAATAACTCAAAGTCCTAAGACACTCGGGTAAACAAAAGCAGACCTGGCCCTGCTTTCATGGTGATTACAGTCTGGGGTGAGACAGACGCTCGACCTAGTAAACAGAGCATTATAAACCGATGGCCATGCTCTGAAAGAACGGGTCCAGCGAGAGCCCAGGACAAAGGAATGGACACAGCTGTGTGCTTACCTTACAGGCAGCCGTCCCCCAGAACGCGTGCTCACCTCTCCCAGGAAGTGAGGCTTGAACTGGGCTCCAAAGAGTCAAACAAATAGAAGTAACTCCAAGACAATCTATAAACACGAGAGGGGCAACGTGTACGCAGATGACATAGTTGTTTCTAAGGGCATAGAGTGAGGGTTGCTTGGGAAGACTTCAAGCGGAGTCATCGAAACTTAATTATGGGCTTCTTTACCCTGAGGTCCAAATGGTGTCAATGAACGCCCTGGAGAGAACACAGAGCTTGCTTTACCATTGCCATTTCCGTAGGACCAAACATACCTTGCTGCGGGATAACTCCTGTTAGGCCTGTACAGGGGGGTACAACTGGGCAGTATATACCACCTTGCTGCCTCTGTGACACCCCGAGCTGTGGTAACAGAAGCACTGTCCCCAGTTACTTACAAGCTGGGTTCAACACTAAGCTTTCTGGGACTCATATTGATGTTCGGAAAAAACTTGTTTGCAGAATAAACTGTTATTAAAGTGGGACTCTGATGACCACATGATTGCATAAACCTTGTTTCCACAGAAGAAATTCCCCATCCTTCCTCTAAAACTTATGCGTCTCTTATTTGGTGACGGTCTTTTGAAGAGATGCTCTGATAAACTACCTAAGGGGAACATCAGCAATGGTTTTGTGAGCCATTTTCCTCTTAAGAAACCACCAACAATAGGATTATGGCCCGACTTATCACCTTAATTTAGCAGGCTAGCTTCCTGCGGGCCCCAGCAGACCTCGCCAGCCTCACGCGTGTGGGTTCTTAGCTTTTCTGTGGGTGCCGGCAATGCTGCTGACAACTTTCAGGGTGATTCTGATCCCGTTCTTCCAACCTCCCTGACCCAGAGTTTGATACCCACACTCCCTGAGGTCTCTCTTACTGTTCCAGCTTCAGTCAGCGAATCCCCAAATGGAACACCATCCCGCGCACGCTGATTCACGCCCGCCTCTGAGAAACGGTGCCGGCCATTTTCCTACCTGAAACGCTTTTCCTACTCTTGGCTCAAACCGCCTTCCAGACCCACGTGCTCCACGGAGCCTTACGATAAAGCAGCTCCCGGCCTGTTTCATCCCTATGATTCTGACAGCTCCATACGCACAGCTATCCCATAATGCATCCACTCAGATGTTTAAAAAAGCACCAACAACCCATCCTGCTGTTCAGTTGTAACTGGTTCGGTTTCCATTTTGGACTCCATTTCCTAATTCCTTTGTCCTCTTTCACAGTGTCAGAAACATGGTAAAGGGTCTCTAAATGCTGCTGAAGTACTAAAAAATAAGGCCACAAGGAAAAGCAGGAACGTCATATATCAATAGTTGGGCACAGCGTATTTATTCGCAACTGTGTTCACTTCGACCAGCGTGACCGAGTGCCTGCCACGGTACTATGGTCTTAACTTGGAACATACTGTATGGATTTCCCAATCAAAGATGATGGACTATAATGCCTTCTAATAAATAAGAAAATATATGGATGTGCCAGCCTTCAGAAAATGGAAAACATGAACAGCTGCGCCAAAAGTGGTTTGGGTTTGCTTTTTTTAAACTCCTCACTGCAGCATAAGCCGACAGCAGCACACTGGACAGACACCAGATCAGCCAACATTCTGTTCTGAGGACATCCTAGAGGGGCAGTGCAGTTATAAAGCACTATCCACCCCTTGGCCCCCAGAACAGCATATGACAGCAAGCCACCTCAAATGCAGTGGAGAATTCACTCCCAGAGTGTTCTCGATGAGCCCCCAGAAGACCCACGTCCAAGACATGGGTCAAAACCAGCATCCACACGTGCACCTCAAAGTAGCCAGAGGGCTGGGCAGCAGCCGGCATGCAGTAAGGACTGAGCTCATAACACACAACCAACAGCATGGAGGTGTTCCAGAATGTTTCCTTTTCACTGTGAATGTATCCAACATCACTTGCGCCCTCCCCTTTCGGGCTAAGAGAATGAAAAGGAAGGAAGTCCCCAAATGCTAGAACACATCGCTTAGCCGATTAAGGCTACTGATGGGCAACGTCGGAATTTCAACTCTCCTACTCTACAGGAAGGCGGAAACTCCAAAGTGGTGTCAACGTTTGGACCCAGCTAAAGGTGTCCGTGTCTCTTCTCGCTGTGGTTTGGGGTGTCAGGAAAAGGAGAACCGTGGTGCATAACTGTCTACTGGTTCGACGTGAGAGCTGAATGGGGAAGAAAACACAAGTCACATTGCTGAGGGCTGAAACTGGATTACTCAACCGCAACTTACTTGTGGCTGATATCCTCAACGAAACTTACTTAAAAAAAAAAAAAATCAGTAATAAGGAACAGTCTGCCATCTAGAAACGCTTTATTGGTTTTACTGTTTTTGTGATTTTTTTCCCAGAGGTCCATCAAAAAATGCAGTTAGTGGTGGGGATACCTCGGTAACCTAGAGTACTGTGAGGAAAGACGCCAGTTTCACCACACGGGATGGGCTAGGAGGAGGAAGCAGTTGCTGCTGCAGTGACAGAACAGCAAACAGCTCCCAGAGCCCTCAGAGGCACCAAAGCCCCGTTGCAGAGAGGTGCCAGGCAGATGAGACAGAAGGCGCAGGCTGCACACAGGAGTGCTGGGCAAGATGGGCGAGGAGCCAGGGCTGGACCAAGCGGCCCATCTGGACCACAGCAGGGATCAGCATGAACTCAAAGAATTCTGGAGATGGAAGGGGGCCTTGGGATCAGCTAGCCCAGCCCCTTACCTTACAGAGGCTAAGAGCTATTCAGCAACTTGTTCAAGGTCACAAAACTAGTGAGTGGAAGATCAAGGGTCAGAATCCCAGCCTCCTGTTTTAAAAGACAAGGACACAAATGTTATCACATCTTAACTGACTGTATCAATCCCTTTCTATGTTTTCCAACATGTATTTGAATATCTGTACTAAGACAGAGAGCAGTCTAGTGTATTGCGGTTATGAGCCCAGACTCTGCAACCAGGCCATCTGGGCTTGAACCCAAGCAGCTGGACCACTTGTGTGACTTTGAACAAGTTACTTCACCTCTCTATGACTCAGTTTTCTCTTCTATCAAATGGAGGTCCTAACAGTACCTACCTCATGGGGTTATGAAGCCTACTAAATGAGTTAATATATAGAAAATGCAGGGCCTGGCACCAAATAAGTGTTATATAAAAGATAGGAAGGAATTTTTTTTTAATTTATTAATTTATTTATTTTTGGCTGCGTTGGGTCTTCGTCGTTGGGTCTTCATTGCTGTGTGCAGGCTTTCTCTAGCTGCAGCAAGTGGGGTCTACCCTTCATTGCGGTGCCCGGGCTTCTCATTGCCGTGGCTTCTCTTGTTGCGAAGCACAGGCTCTAGGTGCGAGGGCTTCAGCAGTTGTGGCACACGGGCTGAGTAGTTGTGGCTCGCAGGCTCTAGAGCTCAGGCTCAGTAGTTGTGGTGCACGGGCTTAGTTGCTCTCCGGCATGTGGGATCTTCCCAGACCAGGGATCAAATCCGTGTCCCCTGCATTGGCAGGCGGGTTCTTAACCACTGCGCCACCAGAAAGTCCCAGGAAGGAATTTCTTAAGGAGGAAATAATCCTCATGTTGGCTCCTCCCCGGCCTACCTGCTCCCAACTCCCATTCATCCTAGTCACAGGTTAAGACCTTTTCCCTACAACACCTGGGACTAATGCTTCTAAAACGTCACTGCTTAGTCTCCTAATCCCTTCGGCCAGACCCAGTCAGATGTTAAATTGGCCAAAATGACATGAGAGGTGAAATCTTTGGCTACTACTCACCCAGCCTACTACCCCTCGGATAGGCACTTCCAAGACCCTGGACTCAGAAGTTACCTCTTTTGACCCTCACCTCCTACCTTTCTGGCCCACCCACTCCCTTGTGCCTCTGAATCTGCTTTTTTACCCTCATCCTGTCCTCCAGGCCCTCAAACCTTCTGCAACTCACCAGGCTTTCCAGCCTCTCAGCTGCCTGTCCCACCTGGACTCCTTGGCCAACTGTCTCCATGATGCTGTCAGAGCTTTCTACAGATTCCCGCACCCCTCCTCTCACGGCAAGATCACACCATGTCCCTGCCTTGTTCCCCGGATGCTGAACCTGGTGGAAGAAAGTCATGAAACCAGGCTGAGTACCTCCACTACAGACCTAAGCTAGCCCCACCCTTCATGGCTAACTGACCGCCTACCACATTCCCACAGAGCCCAGCCCGTCCCACTCTCCTCTAGTTCTGACGCTCTGAACATGGCCTTTGCCTCAAAATTCACCAAGGAAGCCCAGGCCACCACATAACCCATGTGTGAAGCACTCTACCAGACAAGCGTTTCTCAAAATTTAGCACTCGAATCCCCTGGGGATATGGTTAAACCACAGACTCTGATTCAGCAGACTGGACTGGGCCCTGAGATTTTTCCCAGGTGCTGCCGACGATGTTAGTCCCCAGACCCCACTCTGAGTAGGAAAGTTCGAGGGATTTACATACGTGAAGTTTAATGTGCGCATTTTCCTAGACACATTATTTTTAATCTTCATGACAAACCTGCAAGAGAAGTAACAGTCCCTTTTTACGTGTGCAGAAAATAAGATTCCAGGAGGTTAAGAAACCTGTCCAGTTTCACAGTGCTGAAGGGTAGGACTCAAATGGAGGGCTGATTCCAAAGCCTGAGCCCTATTTTTTCTCTCCATATGTGATTTTGAAGAGCAGAAACAGTTTAGAAACACACAGGTCATGGTTTATTTGTAATATAAACTACTGAAATCTTAGCTGATGAAGATGGGAGAAAGATGGGTGATAAAACTGCCCCGGAGTCCCCGTGCTGGAGATTCCAACTGACAGCTGAAGGCCTCAATGCAGCTGTTAGAGAGAAGGTTAATTCCACCAATCAACATGGACGAGGACACCCAGAGGAACATGGGGGAAACTTTCAAAAATGTATACAGAGAATGAAAGGGAACATATAGATGACCTCCAGCTGATATGTCCGGGGATTCTGTGGCCACTCGCAGGGCTAAAAACGCGGACAGCACTGCAGAAACCACGTGTCCTACAGCACACGGCTCCTGCCCTATCCCCCTCCACCTCTCCCTTCCATCCTCTCCACAGCCTCCAAATCCAAGGCTTCCCTTTCTCTCTCTGGTTTTCGTGCAGCATTTGACTATTCCCTCTTTAACAAATCTACCTACATCCATCTCTGTTTGGCTTCTGATAGAGTGATCTCCTGGTTCTTCTGCCATCCCTGTGACTACTCCTTCTAGAACTCTCCCATTTCCTGTCCCCCAACTACAGGCATTCCCATGAACTCGCTCTTGACCCTCGCCTCCATCATCCGGGTGGTGCTGCACCTTCCGGGGATACCATCCACCACACATCTAGTGCATCCTGTCCCACCGGTGGAGGGCAGATCTGAGTTGGCTCTGTTCGCTGCAGAATCCCCAGGACTCAGAACAATGCTTGGCCTAGAGCTGCAGGCACTCTCTCAATATCTGCTGAATAAATAGATGAGCTACTCGCCATGTCACTGAGCTTCTCATCTTCCATCTTCAAACTGCCCATCCTAAGGCCAGGCTGGGGTTCAGGGGCTGCGGTTCCCCAAGTAAGAGACAGAACTGTCAATTTCCAGCCAATTACAGCACACATAGGAAATGGGACTAGCTGTATGGCTCTCAGGGTAGACAGGGCTTCAGGTTTCAAGGCTGCTCTGACCTGTGGGCTCCAGGGTCTGAGGGTGTCAGTTGTCCCAGTCAGTGCTTTTGAGATCTTGGAATATTTTCCTCCACACCAACTGTAGTCTTTGTGAAGCAACAGAATGAGACCCAGTAATTAACTCTGACACACCTACAACCCACCTGAACCCCATGTGGGTCCCTTACCATGGCTCACAAGCTGGGAGGTTCTAGCCCAGTCCAGCCCTAAGTAAGAACAAGGAAGTAACAAGATTATTAGTATGTTCTTGGCTTGATGTCACTTTTAAGGTCTGAGAAGTGACCCATCTGTCTGCATTACTGCCTCTATTTCAGTAGCATTCCAAGGTAGCACCCATCCTGAAATGTGCCTTGACCCCTTACGCTCAATTCTGTTCTCCACGGTTCTAAGCCAAATTTATCCTAGACAGTGCGACAGTGGCCAAACACTGTTTCCCCATTCCCCTGAAATACCCTGAGGGATGCAAATGCTTTCACATTCGGCACTTATAAAGGTGCAAAGCAGGATGCAATTAAGGTCCCCAAACATCACACTTAAACTTGAATCGGGCTGCTTGGTGACTGCCTAATCCTGCACAAACACATAGGGAGTGTTGTGGAGAAATCAGCCTTTGAAGAACACAAATGTGCCCACAGCGCCAGCATCTCTAGTCTCCTGGAAATAGCATTGCTGGTCCACGACAGTGTTAACTACTGGGTCTAATTCTGTTGCTTCGCAAAGACTACAGTTGGTGTGGAGGAAAATATTCCAAGATCTCAAAAGCACTGACTGTGCCAACAGCAGTGCTTTGCCTTTTCCAGAAGATAAACTACAGAGAATTTTTGCCGGTTCAAGTTATTTTCCCAAAGCGAAGGGTCAAAGGGCCTTGCTACCCTGCCTTTAAGAAACCAAGGCAATTAAACAGAATAGCTATGAACTGCCCTGACAGCTCCCCCCAACTTCATTCGATAAAGTGAGACGCAGACACGCTGACAGACAAGCACACACCTTATTTAACGGCCAGACACTGCACTAGTATGGAAATGTACGTTCAACCTGTGGGGTAGAAATCAGCTCAGCGGCTCGGCACAGAAACAAAATAGACATACAAATGCCGACTAGCACGACTACCTTGTAAGGAATGATCACTGACAACTAGAGTTCCTATTCAGCAGGCTAATAAGAATAATTACAGCCGGGGCAGGCATTAATCAGCTTGGCAGATACAGGAATTCTGTTAACAAGGCTAAAATGAGAGCCGAGCACTCTCTGAAGTCCACAGCACTTCAAAGACGGTTGCGCTGGATGGATTGACTGGGGTTCCTCCTGCCAGCCTTTCTCCTCCAGCGCTTTCTGGAGGAAGCTGCAATTTGGTCCCTTTCCTCAGAGCAGGGGTGGTGACGCCTTAGGGGTTGCAGAGCTGTCACATCTATGAGGTGCATCCTGGCACTGCCCCTCCCTTCCGGAATCGTGCCTGGGCTGCACTCATCCCTTCCTCTTTTTAACCGCACTTTTGCTTTCAAACCAGTATTATACTTTTTCGTCTACACTCATCTTGAGTGATACACAAAATAAGACGATGGCGAACATCGGTCAATCTTTCCTTAGTTGAGACCAAATTTGGGTCCCGTGATCAAATTCTGGCTCAGCCATGGAGTAGCTGTATGATTCTGGACAAGTTATTTAACTTTTCTGGGTGTCGGTTTCCTCATCTGTAATATGGAGAAAATAGCAGTACCTTTCTCAAAATGTTGCCGTGAGAATTCAATAAGAAAATGTCCGTAAGAGCCTGACGCTGGGTATGCACACTATAAATAGCAGCTGTTATTACTCTGTGCCTGTTAGGTGCAGAGCCCTGTGTAGAAGCTATGAGAAAAGACCAAACAAAATATTCAGTATACGGACACATGTACCTTATCTATGAGTGGCTGTGCCTGGGCAGTGGGAGGGTGGGCACATTCATCCTTTTACCTTATATCCTTTATAAGTGACACCGAGACTGCAAGCTGTCCCCCAGATCTGTTCTTCTCTTCTTCTACAGTAGCCAGCACACGGCTCCCACATTCCTCTGCATTTCCCGGCTTCCCTTGCAGTTAGTGTGGCCTGGACTAAATCCTCTGCCATGGAATGTGTGCAGAAGTGATGGGGGCCACTGCCGGGCTTAGCCCAGGAAGACTACATGCTCTTTCCCCTTTACAGGGCTGGAAGGGCGATGGTGACAACCCAAGTGATCTTAGAAACTAGGGGCTGGGGCTTCCCTGGTGGCGCGGTGGTTGAGAATCTGCCTGCCAATGCAGGGGACACGGGTTCGAGCCCTGGTCTGGGAAGATCCCACATGCCACGGAGCAACTGGGCCCGTAAGCCACAACTGGAGAAAGCCCTCGCACAGAAACGAAGACCCAACACAGCCATACATACATACATACATACATACATACATACATAAATTTAAGGGGAAAAAAAAAAGAAACTAGGGGCTGAAGACAGCAGAACTGCCCATCAGCCTGGGAGCCAGAATGCCTGTGTGCAACAGTGATCAGACCGAACCATTTCATCCGAAACATCCCCAAGAAGAGTTAGGAAAGACACTTCCATTGTTTGAACCACTGTTCTTTGATTCCATTTGTTAGAGCAATTTAGCCTACCCAATACAATAATACATTACCCTTCTATGTTATTTGGATTTTAAAACATAGATGTAATGTTTTTGTTCTTTAAAAACTACTTCAATGGATTTCCAAGTATTTTTTTTAAAAGACACACATTAAGAGAGTATCTTAGTGACTTCCCTGGTGGTCCAGTGGTTAAGACTCCACGCTCCCAATGCAGGGGGCCCGGGTTCGATCCCTGGTCAGGGAACTAGATCCCACATGCCGCAACTAAAGATCCTGCATGCTGCAACAAAGATCCCACATGCCGCAACTAAGGCCCGGCACAGCCAAATAAATAAATAAATTTTTTTTTAAAAAAAGAGAGAGAACCTTCATCCCCCTCCACAATCTTCATACCTTCCTCTCTAATTCATGCTCCACGCTAGGACTGGCCTCCTCAAACACATCACCACGTTGTATCAATCTCACCCTGCAAATTTTCAATGGCAACCCATGACCCACAGAAAAATGATATACACGCGCATTCATTCAGTCAGCCAATATTTATGAAACACCTACTCTGTGCCAGACACTCGATTAGTAAGAGGAATACTATAGTGAACAATACCAACCTGGTCCCTGCCCCATGGGATATAATCAGGGTGAGGATTTAGACCAGGAACAGATAATCATATACAGAGAGATAAAGAAGTGCTCTGATGGGAGAAGCACAGGCTGTGTGGCAGTACCCACAGGCCAACAAGCCCACCCACATAGTGAAGACTTCAGCACTGCAAGAATAGCCTTCAGAATCCATCCCAGACCCACTTTTCCAGTTTGCCCTCCTAGTATCCCTCCTCCCACCTTCACTTACATGGAACTTACATGCCCTTTTTGAATGAACCAGGCACTTTCATCCACACTGGATGCCTTTCCCCAGAGCCTGGAAGGCTCTTCCATCCTTTCTTTCAAAATACTAATTATCCTCAAGGCTCAGCTCAAATGTCATCTCTTCAGCAAAGTCAACCCTGACCCCAAGTCAAAATTAACCATGCTGTTCCTTGCTTCCTACCAGCACTTGGTTGTATGTCAGGTATTTCATTCCGGCTTGTAGTTGGCTGCTCTATTAACTGTCTGCCCACCCCCACTGACCACTCAGTGAGACACTGGGTCTTGATCATTTGTCTGGGACACTCTTACGGACACACTGGGCATTCAAGAAATGCTGTATTAAATGGATGGATGAGACGAGTCAGACATGGGCAATGGAAGTGAAAACCTGCTTTATGAAGCTGAGTGGGTTCTGTTGTGACTGTGATAGGTACACTCATTTAGGGAAGCTTTATGGAGGAAGTAGTTTTAGGGGGAAAAGGAAATACACAGGTAAGAGGAGAGAAGCGGGAGAGGCATTCCCAGGTCATGGGAAATGGAAAGGCCAGAAGATTCACATACATTCTATGTAAAGGATAGCAAACAGGTTCCTTAGAATGAAGCATCTGAATCAGACAGAAGACTAGAGGGGAGAGAATACAAGGGGCAGAACATCCTCAGAAGGAAATCATAAGGGACTCATGAGCTAAGGTGGGACCTCCAGAAACGATCCTTCCGGAAAACGATGAACTTAGAAGGGAGGCTGGAGGAAAAAGTCAAACAGGTACAGATGTCAGATCTGTGTGGGGAGCTGTCAGAACTCGAGCTAGGACAGTAACTTTAGATACAGGAAGGACAGGGAAGACGCTCGAGTCTGCACTATGGGAAAAGGAACAGAGTTGGGCGACAGTGTGAACATAGAGGTCAAAGAGAGTGACAGCAAGATTATGCCCAGGTTGCAATACAAGAGCAAAGATGATCTAGCATATCAACACATTGGGTTTCAGGAATCAGTACAGTGCTAGAGTAGTGGTACCACAGGGAGGGCCTCCCGGAGGTCACACGGAAGCCACACCAAGTGAGATTCGGTACAGCAAGCTATCAGGTGAACATGAAGTTCAGGGACTGTTAGGGGACAAGGCATTGGCTGGTGACACCACACACACTGCCTGTGTGTAGTTGACATGAGATGTCCAGCCAGGGCAGGATGTACTGGAATACCTCCGAGACTTCCCCAAGCTGTACTTTCCCCACTTCTATTTTTGCTTTTGCTGGTCTCTCTTTGCCCCCTCTCCCTTTTTCTCCCTCACCATAGTTACTCACGGACATTCTTTTAAATTTCTACCTGGCCTCGCCCTCTTAACTAGTACAGGGGCTGTGAATTGCACAACTTTGGGGAGGGCCATTCACACAGAGGACGAAGCGAACAGCAGCTCCTAGAGTTGTGCACTCAGTGCACGATCTGTGCAACTAGTAGCCGTGGCCCTGCTTGACCCAGACACATCAGCCAATTATGTAATGGGTGTGGACTACCACCAGCAGTGTGCAACAAACGGAAAACTTACAAGGGCCCCAGAGTGAAAGGAAGAGAATAAAAGCACTAGGACCACAGAAGAGATGCTACAAAATTAGGTGAAAGACCTGGAAGCTTTCTGCACCTGGCTGCAGCTAAAGCAATGTGTCTGGGTGAGCTCTTTTAGGGACGGAGTTCCAGAAAACCCCTCAGACATGAAGGAAAAAAACACAGTAGCAGCTAGAAAGCCTGCCCCCCCCCCCCCACCAGCAGCAGGAGTCATGGGAGTTGGGACAGTGTGGAGCCTGGTGCCAGCTGGACGGGAGTGGCTGTGGAAGGTCTCCACTGGGACCCTCTGACCGTAAGTGCAGAGTAGTCATTTACCCTGGGTGCAGCTGGGACAGACACCACACACCATGTGCTTTATAAAAGATTCAGCTCTGCCTTCTCTAGCGGTGTGGAAGAGAACCCCTGGTCAGGTCACAGAATTCCTTCTGTTCTGGTTGACACTGACCAAAGGGCTTCAGGAAGAGCAAAGCTTTTAAGAGTCAGCCTTCCTGATCCATGGTGGGCACTTAATCAGCAGATTATTTCTGTGGCTGATAACTACTTGGTTATATTAATATAACCATATTACACGATGTGAAGATGGTGTCTGTGTGTATGGGTGAACGGAAGATGGAGAGGGGAAAAAAAAAATCACACCAAAGATTCCTTGGGTTGGGGGAGGGCGCTAGGCCAAATAATCTAGAGGCACCAAGGTTGAGAGAGGGTGGAAAACAGGGGACAGTAAGGGAGGAAAAGTAACAGGTAGGAAAAGTTGAAGAAGCCAAGGTTCCCAGGTCTTTGTGTGCAAATATGCAGCGAGGCAGCTTCAGAGGAGCTGAAGGAGAAGACTGAGGCAGAAGAGCTAACCACAACTAACATGACAGAGGGACCCGCGCACCGATTTTTACTGTAGCGCTCGGGGCCACCCGGTGACCTTCGCAGAAGGAAGTTGGCGGATCCTCTCGCTTCCCTGGAAAGGCAGCCCGGCGCGGGGGAGTGTGTGTGGAGTGCGGTTCGGCCGGTCTCGGCCATGGCGGGGCAGATCAAAGCCGCGGATTTCCGCTCCCGAGCCGGGGACGCGGGCCGGGACCGCAGGCACCTTCCGGGCCGGGAGTTCAAGGTGAGCCGGCCGCGGGCGGCTAACAGGTAGGGAGGGCCCGGGGAAGCCGGCCTGGGGCCACTCCCCCCCGCACATGTGCGGGCGAGGCTCGGCCTGGAGCACGGCGACTCGCACCCCGCGCGATTCGCGCCCGCTCCCCGCCGGGCCCCGCCGCCCGCGGATCCCGGCCCGCTCTCCCGGGAGTGGCCCCGGCACCGTCGGCGCCCCAGGCCGCGCGCGGCAGCCGCGCCCCACAGGTCCCCCCGCGCCTGGCCGAGCCCCCCGCGCCCCGCCGGGCCCCGCGCGCACTCACCCAGCGACAGGAGCGCCAGCAGCAGAGGCCTCGGCGCCAGGCGCCCCATGCTCGCCGGGCGGGAGCGACTCTCCCCCTCCTCCTCCTTTCCCGCCGCCTCTCCTCCTCCTCCTCCTCCAGCTCCGGCTGCTCCAGAGTCAGCGCTCCTCCGCCTGGGCCGCGCGCCTGCTCCGCTCTCCTCGCGAGCCGAGAAATCCCAGCGCTGGGGCCGACGTGCGCCCCTCGCTCCGCTCCCGCCCGCCCGCCTCCGCCCTCCTCCTCCAGCCGGCCGGGCACCGGGAGCCGGGCGCCAGGGCCGCCCCGCCGAGCCGAGCGTGTAGCCCCGACCGCTTCCCGAAAGCAGGAGGGAGGAACCGCAGCGCTCGCCCGCCCGCGCCTCCCATCCGGCGCTTTGCCAGCAACAAACACAAACTTTCCCAAGCCCCTCCCCGCTCCAGGTAACAGAGGCAGGGCCGGGGCCACCCGCTTAAAGGGGAGGAGACGTCGAAGCCCACCCAGCTCCCCCCTCGGGGCCCCCGCCCCGCGGCAAACTTTCCTCCGACCTTTAAAAGTTGGCCTTAGAAAGACTCATCTGGAAATCCCATCGCTTGAGCTCCATTCCGAGCCACCCCGCGTTCCACCACTCTGGAGTCACCCACGCGGGGCTCCAATTCCCTCAGCTAACTCCCCGCACCTTCACCCACTTGTCCTGAACTAAGCACCCCACCAACCAGCCGCTTGGACCTGGCTAAATATTATTCAGATATGACTGAAAGAGATGTAAGGACTTTCTTTGTTTTTAAATATTTCTTTATTTACTTTAGTTATTTATTTGGTTGCACCAGGTCTTAGTTGCAGCAGGCAGGCTTCTTAGTTGAGGCATGCATGTGGGATCTAGTTCCCTCACCAGGGACTGAACCTGGGTCCCCTGCATCGGGAGTGCGGAGTCTTAACCCCTGTGCCACCAGGGAAGTCCTGAGAGGAAAGGACTTCAAAGGCTGCGGATTCTTGCCTCCAAAGAGCAGAGGCCTTATTGTGTGGTGCCTTGCCCTGGGATTCACATCGAAGTGTCAACACCAGAACCCAGATCTCACAGGCTCTGCTCACTGCCCTGAGGCTGGGTGGGCCTGCCTCGCCTCTCCTCACCCACCTCCTTCCTTCTCAGGGGTGCCTATGGCACTGATTAACACTCCCCACAAATAGACCCATGGGGGGAGGGGGGCAGACCCTGGGAACCCGTGTATTAATAGCTACAGTACTTCATATGGAATGTACTCTTTAGACTTTTTATTTATTGCTTTAAGTGGACACAACTGTTTGCCAATAAAGATTCTTTTCTCCCCCCATAATGGGGCTTTGTGCTTTTGATTTGAATACAAAAGGCCCAGTATTGGGGGAAAAAATTAGTGTTCATTGTTTAAAACTTCACAAGGATAATTCAAACATACAGGGAGCAGAACTGGTGCCCCCGCCCCCCAATACCACAGCCTTTCATTAATATATGCAAAACAAATCACAGATGTTAATGGGAAACTGCCCCAATTGGGGAGAGGAACATTGCTTTTACTCTGATAATCATTATTTCCACTAACAAGTGTTTCTTATTTCCACTAACAAAAGTGCCTAAATTTAGCCAGGTATGAACCCTTCTGCAAGAGACTCTTAAAAATTCATACCTGGTGGGACAATAATGTGAATGTACTTAACGCCATTGAACTGTACACTTTAAAAACAGTCAAAATGGTAGATTCTATGTTATATATATTTTAACACAATAAAAAAATTTTATTTTTTATTATTTTATTTTATTTTTGTTGGGGGGGTCTTCACTGATGCGCGCAGGTGCGCTGGCTTCTCATTGCAGTGGCTTCTTTGGCGGAGCACTGGCTCTAGGCACACGGGCTTCATTAGTTGTGGTGTGCAGGCTCAGTAGTTGTGGCTCTCAGGCTCTAGAGTGCAGGCTCAGTAGTTGTGGCACACGGCCTTAGTTGCTGGCATGTGGGATCTTCCCGGACCAGGGATTGAACCCATGTCCCCTGCATTGCCAGGCGGGTTCTTAACCGCTGCAGATTCTTAACTGCTGCGCCACCAGGGAAATCCAAAACAAATTTTTTTTCAATTCATTTTTGTCACCAAGCCTTTCTTCATGCCATTTACCCACCCTACAATTCCTTTCCATTTCCCATCCCATAGAATTTTTCAGGCAAATTTTTCAATTTAATTCAATCAACCTTAAATGCAAGCCTAATATTAGGCCTTGGGGGATGCTGGAACTACAGAGAAGAGTAAGGCCTGGCTTCTCCAGAAGCTCAAATCTTTCCCTTTCTTAACTATGCACAGTGCTTAATGTCTGAAGCACACATTCTGGCACTTGGTCACGATTGGTTTAGCACATACTATGGACTGAATGTCTGTGGACCCGCCAAATTCATATATTGAAGCCCTAATCCCCAATGGTGTTTGGAAGTGGGGACTTTGGAGAGTAATTAGGTCCTGAGGATGGAGCCCTCATGCATGGGATTAGTGCCCTTATAAGAAGAGACATGAGAGATTATATCTATGCTACGTGATGATATAGCAAGAGGACATCTGTCTGCAAACTAGGAAGAGATTCCCTCACCAGGTACTAAATGGACCAGCACCTTGATCTTGGCCTTCACAGCCTCCAGAACTGTGAGACATAAATGTCTGTTGTTTTAAGCCACCCAGTTTATATTTGTTATATCAGCCCAAGCTAACAACATACACATTGCTCCCATCTCTGTCTAATAATGGAAGGGCCGAAGAGACGGTCACATGCTCATTTTACATCTCTCACATCACTGCAGAGTCGATGTTTGCTAAAAACTCTTCTGTTGAACAAACAAAGTGCAAGTCTGGGTGTGTGCCTGGCATATGGTAGGTCTTTAGTAAATATTTGTAGAATGAATCAATGCTAGGCACTGGGCTAGAGCCTGGGAATACAGGGGTAAATATAACAGTTCCTGCCCTTGAGGTGCTTACAGTCTGTGCATCCTGACTTAGTAGGCGTGACAGCATTTGCAGTTGTGACACAAGGGAGTGGTCAGTCCTGGGGAAGCTTGTCCAAAAAAGCTCAGAGGGCATGACTGTGAACCAAGTCTTGAATGATCAGCAGGTCTTTAGCTGTGAGGTGGAGGGGTGATCTTACAGTAGATGTTGTATATTTAATGTGATAGTGATTCTTCTCCCCTCCCTTCCCCACACCTAGATGTTATTAAGTTAATGGTGCATCTTACAATCATGGAAACAACAGTGGTTAGTTGAAATGGAAAGAAGAAATAAGACTGTCCAGGCAGGGCCAGTAGACTGAGGACTAAAAATGGGTGGCCTGTTGGTGGTGGGCAGTTAACTGTGTCATGAAAGTCAGCCCAAGACAGCTGTTGTTGTAGCAGAAAATGAGGCTAAATTAATAACTCCAGATGCTTGGTCATAACACCACACCCTTTGCATAGCCCTGACTACCAAAGGATAAAATATGTTTCGAACTAAAGGAACAGAGCACCTGAAGCAGACCAGCACAGTTTGTTAAGTCATGACTCTGGAATCTGATGATACTCTTATTATGAAAGATATTTATTTGCCAGAGCGAGTAACCCCCTATACAGGTAAGGCTTCTGCCCCAACGAACTGTTCTCAGTTTGCTTAGTCTGTAAGCTTGCCTGGGGCAGGAAGGCTCACTCTCCAGCAACTCTGACCCACACCCATCCCCAAGGAGGTGAGTCCCGCCTCCATGGGATTCCTGCCACATCACAGAGACCCTCAGAGGCTCTGGTCACAACAGCCAGCCATTACTGTCTCTTGATTACACGGATCTGTCTGCAGACATTACCCCTGAAAACTCCATGAGGGTCCCACAGACTCATTCCTAACAGGTTTTCCTTCTGAGATCAGTAAAATCACATTGTTTAAAGTTGAACATGGAAACGTTAAAAGGTCCCATGGAATGAATTTGCCGATTTTGCCGATTGTCCTAAGATTCACCCAGACCTCATGTGTTAGCTTTGCCACCTCCACCAGCCCATACTCTCTCTCTCTCTCTTTCTGTCTCTCTCTGTGTCTCTCCAGATGACCTGGATGCTACTTTAGCAGAATGGCCAGCAAAGGCGTGTGTTCAATGGCAACATTTCATTACACTAATCAATTTCATTAAATTGTCCTTGAATTGTTTCCAGGTGTCTATTTCCCCTATTGAAGTTAAACAGGGGATTACTAAAAGTAATTACGAAGTAATTACTAAATTTCAAAAAGAAATTTAAGATTTAATCATGGAATTAGAGAATGGAATTAAGAGTTAAAAAGGGAGGGGTGGTGAGAGGAAGCCTTCATTTCCTGATGAGTGAGAGTCATTCGGTGCTGGTGAAGCCGTGAGGGAAGTTGTGGAATGCCCATCTGACAAGCTTCAAAAACAGTAAGGGGCCTTATCTGTTTGAAATGGGTTAAGCATGGTCCTGCCGAGGGCTGTGCTCTGTGACCTCTGGCCTCAAAGACCAAAATGGGAGATAGTGAGGAAAGTGTCCTGAGATGCCTGGAACTGCCCCTGATTCCTGGCCAGAAGTGACTTCCAAGCATTTACTCCTGCAGGGACACTGGGGTGAAAATGTGAGAAGAAAAATAAGAAAATGGAATGAGACAAGTCTTTTGCAATAAAAGCTTTCTACAAAAGTGAGGCATTATGACTATATTAAGCGTATGCATAGCCCTTGCCCTAGAGGAGTTTATAATCTAGTTTAATGTATCAAAAGACCTGGAATGCTGTAAAGGAAGGGGAGAAGATTGATGCCAGAAGAGCAAAGGAAATTGAAAGGGAGGTAAGTAGATTAGAGAGGCACCAGTTATTGTGTGTAGTATTGTGCCAAAATACTATCTTCCGAGCTGAAAATACCTCCGACAATGAATAGAGACAGCAGAGTCCATTACAAGAAGGAAGTGCAGCCACATCACAGAAGTTGGAAATAGTTAGAGGGAGCTCGGGATGTTGGGGGAGATGATTTACCGAAAGCTAGGGCTGCCGAATGTGATGGTACCCAAAGGTGCCCACCTGGCCTGAACTTGTGCCCTGGAAGGTACTGTACCCCAGTCTTCACACAGAAGCATGGGTGGGGGTGGGAGTGTCCCCCTTCCTTCCCCTGACCATTCCTCCACCAGCCTTTCTCACCCAACTTGAGCTCTGCTTGAGGGTTCAAATGGAACAATGCCTTAAGTTCTAGGCACTACATCTTAAAAACACTTGCAAACTAAAATGCATCCAGAGTAGAGCTACTTGCTAAAATACAAGATGCCCAGTTGAACCTGAGTTTCAGAGAAACAAAGAACACTTTTTCAGTATAAATATGTCCCAAATATCATATGAAGCATACTTAAACTGAAAAAGTATTCCTTGTTTATCTGCAACACAAATTCAGCTGGACATTCTACATTTTTATTTGCTAAGTCTGGCAACCCTCATCCAGAGAGGAGTTACCTTATATGGAAATAGGTTCTTCTGGAAGACTTGGAGAAGACAACAGGGAGCTCTGAATAGTTATCTTCAGATTATGGTGAAGTTTTGCGTTTCAAAGGAGGAATAGACTTGCTTCGGGTGTTATGTTGAGTCACTGGGTAAAAGTTGCTAAGAGACTGAATTGGCCTTATTTGTCATTACCAGTTAGTCATCAGTGATGAGAGGAGCTCTGTTATTTGGTGTTATCCTCTCCTCTCTAAAAAGCATTCAGTGAAAGGTTACATGCCTACCTGTAAGGGGGGCCATGGGGGAATTACTGTATTGGGTGGGGCACTGGACTAGCTGCCTTCAAAGGAAGTCCTTTTCAACCTCAAGACTGTGTGATTTATCTAAATCCAGGCAACTCTCTTTTCTAGTTCCTCTTCCAAAGTTAAGTCTTTGTCTCTGTTGTTTCCTTTTCTTAACTTCCACCTGTTTGGGCTGGGCTGGTGTGTGCCCTTGCAGCATTAGAGAACAGGGCACAGTCAGATGTCAAAGCTGTCATTATCAAAGGATAATACCCCTGCTACCTACCTACGGTACTGCTGGGGACTCAGATTAATGATTGCAAAACCAAGCTACCATTTTTCGTAGATATCTCCCCATTTTTATCCATTTTGTAGCTCATAATGGCCCTCAGCAAGTCACTGAGCAGAGAGATACATTTTTGCAACTTTGTCTCTCCTGGAAGGTACGTGGGGCATGGCAATTTGCAAGCCAGCGTCAGGGATACTTTACTGAGTGGCTTTCCTTTCCCTGGGGCAGAGGCCGGTTTGTAGCCCCTGCTTCAGTAATTCTTTCTGGCCTAAAATTGTTGTATCCGTGCTTTATGACATAAAGCCTCTGTGGCTGGCGTCCATCACCCATTTGCCTCTAAGTTAGAAAGAATGCAAAGTTACTTTCTGAGGAGAATCTTGGCGGCCTGCCCACGAAAACCCTGGTGGTCTGCTTCCCAGCCATGGTGGGTGTGCTCGTGTGGCCCCAGCCTCTCACAGGAGGATGTCAGAGCTGCTCCAGGTGGGCTGATTGATGGCTAGCGCAGTATTTATGGAAGATTCCCGGCGTCAATGCAGTCGGTACGTTTCTTTAGGTACCCTGAGATCTACCCCTGAATTATGAAGGAAGCAGACCATCAGTGAGCTTGATATCTGGCTATATCCTATCGGCACCCCCATAAAGTTGCTTTCATGGAATTGCATTTTGTCACGATGTGCCATCAGTCTGTACTGAGGGATGTCCTAAGGAACAGTCCTAAGGACAGGTTTACAGATCCTCTTCATCGCATTAGGCAACAGCCTCTCTACTTAGGACCCAGCGAGAAATTTTACTCTGGTCTCAGTACTACAAAGAGTTGTGCTTTTCCTTAGCGACTGGTTTCTTTTTACCTAATGGACTTTGTAAATATTATAACTGGCAGTTTTCCTTTTTATGGTAGTGGTTAGAAAGCTTATGGTCAAATCTGTGGCCTTCATCTAGCAGAAAGGAATAGGACTTCCAGCATAAATTTTTTTTTTTTTTTTTTGCGGTACGCGGGCCTCTCACTGTTGTGGCCTCTCCCGTTGCAGAGCACACAGGCTCCGGAAGCGCAGGCTCAGCGGCCATGGCTCACGGGCCTAGTCGCTCCGCGGCATGTGGGATTCTCCTGGACCGGGGCACGAACCCGTGTCCCCTGCATCGGCAGGCAGACTCTCAACCACTGCGCCACCAGAGAAGCCCCAGCATAAATTTTGAATTACCTCACTTCCAGCTCCTCCTTCCCTTGCCACCATAATTTTCCCTTTCCCTCATTTTATCTTTTTTCATTTGCATTTCTTTTATTCTGTTCAGGCAGTGACACAATGTAGGAAGCAGTTTCCTATCCTCCCTACTGTAAAATTCTATTCTACACCTCCTGCCCTTCAAGAGACATTTTAAATTCTAACTCCTCATTTGCAGATTAAATACAATGAGGTAATAATCACAAGAAACGAACTCTGCTTCCAGGCAGAGGCTGGAAGGTGATTCGCCTGTGTCAGCCACCCTTGAACTCCGAGTACTGTTGGGATGAAGAGGGCACTGAAACCCATCAGAGTCTTCGGAGCTCCTGAGAAAGCACATCGTTTCCAAGAGAAGCAGGCAGTGGCCTCTCCTCCGCTAACCCTCGAAAAGTGTGCTGTTCCTTCGTCTTCACTGATTAGCAAATATGAGAAAGAGCTCGCTCTCTCCAAGCACACAAGGGTTGGAGGGTTGGAGTGGTCTGCGAGTGTCCTGGGCAGATGGATGGTAAGTGACCCCAGATTCTATGTAGGCAACCGCTCAACCGCTCAGTGTGACGGTCCTGCCAGCCCTGAACTGCTCTGCTGCTTCTCACTTCTTAGCATCTGCTGCCATCCTGTCCTCCCTCTGCAGTGCCTCTCACACTGCTACATGTAGCCACCCCTTAGGTTAGGTTGCCTTGAAAGCAAAACCTGAGACCCTGACTTGGGTGTGAGTGGCTGATTTGGCAAGTGATCTCAGAAAGCAGTACTGAGGGAATGGTGGGGGGGCAAGTCGGGGAAGGAAAGAGAGAGAATAAAGACTGTGTTCTCCAGGGGGCCATCTGTGTCCCATGTGCCTCAGAACTGTCCCCCAGGAACAGAAGCCTCAGGCATTGGCCCTCTGATTGTCATGTCTCAACAGCTGAGGTTGGCCCCCAGTGACATTAACTCCTCCACGCCTCTGTCTGCAGCTTCTGGGCCCAGAGTCCTGATGCAGGCAGGTGGAAAAACACGGGTGTGCTTGGGCTGGGCCACTGGCAGCATGCACTGAACTGTCCCCCTTGGCTGCGTGGAAACCATGGGAGGGGCCCAGGGCTGTGTCTCGGGGCATCTACTATGACTACCGCCCTCCCTGTTTCCCCAGGCTGCTGTCCTCACCATGCCTTGTGCATATCTCTAGCTCTGTATTTAATGCATGTGCCGTATAGTTGCACAACTGTCCTGTATGTACATCTGTCTCCCCCACCAGAATGAGAGTAGAAGCTGTGTTCCACTCACCCAGCACCCAGCACGGTGTTCGACACATAGCAGGCCTGCTTAGTAAATGCTTCCGCTCCAACTGTTAGTGTAATTTTATCCCTTATCTATTGAAGTGCCTCATAAAATTTTATTTGAGGAAAAAATAATCCCAAACCACTATCTACTCTAACCCCCTCATTTTACAGAGGAGGCATCTGAGGCCCAGAGAGCCCAAGTAACTTGTCCACGATATCACAGTATATTAAAGTGATTACGGAGTATTAAAATGATTTCATCAAGTACGCCAAGTGCAGACAAGGGAGCCAACTGGAGTTACAGTGTAAATTATTAGCACTTCAAACGGAGGGTATGACCACCTCTGTTCTGGGTTTCCAGGAGGAAATTGCTTAAAATAAATTTACTTGGAACGTTCTTGAGATCTGATTAAAGAGGTGAATGGCTCAAGTGAGGTTCTCTCTTCTAGGAGAAGAAATTCATCCTCTGTAAACACATTTGCAGGTAACGTACCAAGGACTTTGAATCAGAAGGAACTCATTTAGCATTTCCTTCCACCAGGCTGTTCATCTGACAGTGGCAGCTATAGGAAGAATGTTGTGTTTGTTTTTAATAAAAAATGAGGTGTGAATGGTACTACTATCTTAATAAACTGGAAAAGCCTTCTGCCAGCCCTTGCCTTTGCCCATGCTCCCTTCCTACCTCTAGACCATCCTTCTATTGCTGTCTTGGGCACATGTTTGATATACAGAATGCCACGGGTGGTCAAAGACTATGATGAAAACAAGAAAAATAAGATTTGACCACTTCTCACTGCATGCTAGTATTAAAAACAAAACAAAACAAGAAAACCTGAAACCCGTTATTTTGTGGGGAGGGGGGTTGTCACGTGAGTCGTGAGAACTAGTCATTCCTGCCAAATAAGACAGTTAGGGGGCTTCCCTGGTGGCGCAGTGGTTGAGAGTCCGCCTGCCGATGCAGGGTACACGGGTTCGTGCCCCTGTCCGGGAGGATCCCACATGCCGCAGAGTGGCTAGGCCCGTGAGCCATGGCCGCTGAGCCTGCGCATCTGGAGCCCGTGCTCCTCAGTGGGAGAGGCCACAACGGTGAGAGGCCTGCATACCACAAAAAAAAACACAAAAAAAAACAAACAAAAAAAACAAACAGAGAGTTAGGATTTATGCGAACAGACCTACTCGTACTAAACTTTTGTTTGCCCAGACATGGGTCAATATTATTCTAGAAAAGAGAGGCTGGTGTAGCATTTCCATGGTCCATGACACTATGACAAAAACAAAAAAGAACTTGGTGAGTGTAAGGCAGACACCTTCTCCTCATCTGTGTGGCCCATTCTTAAAAGTTTTCCTTTGGACACTCATCTAAGCCAGAAGCACCAAAAATCAAATGATGAAGAAAGCAATGGTGCTGGTTTTCTTCAGGCGATGTACGGTAAAAGTTAAGAGACCTGAACTGGAGTCACACAACATAGGTAAACTTTCAGGCTCTGCCACTGACAAAAGCTCTCTGACCTGACCCAAGTTATTTAAACTCTCTGGGTCTTTTTCCACATCGGTAAAGTGGGGACAAAAATACCATTGTTTGCGGGATAACTGAGCAATGGTAAATTACACATTTCTGTGGTAGAAGCTGTTGGTGTGTCACTCAACGGTGAGTGCCCCCACCTCTACCTCCACCATGACAGACACCCAGATGCCACCAGAATGTGTGTCCCATTCCACCGTGTGGAGTTATCACGGAGAATCAACTCTCCTGCCGGGAACTGTATTTCCACTCCCTTTCCATCTAGATGTGAGTAAGTATGAGCAGAAATTCCATGTGTAACTTTGAGGGGAGCAGGTTAAGAAGTAGTTCTGTGGCTTCTTTATAGCCTCTTTCCCCCATCTGCTCAGTGGAAGCAGACACCTAAGGTGACAGAACCACGAGATGGGGAAGAAACATGAGTCCCCGAATCTCTACATGAAGGAAAGCTGCCCACGACCAGGAACACCTGCCTTGTCCTGTCATGCTAGGGAGAAATTAGCTTGGAAGGTGTTCAGTCACTGAAATGTGAGGGTTTACTTGTTACAGCTGCTACAGTTACTCTCAGTAATATACCTCCCTTCCTCTCTTCTAACAGAACTTCACTGTTGCTGAGAAGTCCACCCACTTCTATTGAACCATATAGCTCAAGGGAGACTGCCTCCCTCCCCGGCCCAGCGGGTAACTCCTGATCACTCTACAACATGAGCTCTCTAAAGCGCCAAGGCTAAGCTTCAGAAATTCTATTCCCTTGTCAGTGATTAGTTTAAGCATGAACACGTGAGCAAATTCTGGCCAATGAGAGGTTAAAGGAGGTCTTCTGGGAGGGGTTCTTGGAAAGGTCTTCTTTTTCTTATATAAATATAGCTACTCTAGCTTTCTTACCATTACTGGGTTTTTGTTTCGTTTTGATTTTCTTTTTATTATTACTTTTAAGCTTTATTGAGGTGTTAATTTACATATAATAAAATTCACCAATTTAAATATACAGTTTGATGAGTTTTTACTAATCTAGACAGTCATATAATCACAACCACCACAATCATAATAAAAAATATTTCTACCTCTCCAAAAGTTTCCCATGCTCCTTTGAGGTCAGTCTCCTCCCTCTATACCCTGTCCCTGGCAACCACTGATCTGGTTTCTATCACTATAGTTTTGCCTTCTCTAAAATGTCATATAAATTGAATCATACAGATATAGTCTTGTATGTCTGGATTCTTTCACATAGCATAATGCTTTTGAGATTCATCCATGTTATTATATGTATCAGCAGTTCATCCATTTTTATTGCTGAGCAGTATTCCATTATAGATATAACACAATTTGTTATCCATCAGTTGATGCATACTTGTGTTCTTTTAAGTTTTTGTCTATTATGAATATAGGTACTATGAACATTTGCCAGCAAGTATTTATGTGGACATACATTTTTTTCTCTTGGGAAAATGCCTGGGAGTGGTATTACTGGATCATATGTTAGGTTTATGTTTAAATTTATAAAGCACTGCCAAACTGTTTTCCAGATAACATTTTGGAATATATTATTTGACATTCTTACCAGAAACATATGAGAGTTTCAGTTCTTCTACACCCTTGTCAACACTTGGTATTGTCAGACATTTTTAACTTAAGCTATCCTAGTGGGTCTGTAGTATAATTTTAACGGGGTTTTAATCTGCATATCTCTAGTGACTAATCATGTGGAGTATCTTTTCACGTGTTTATTTGCCATCTGAATATCTTCTTTGGTGAAGTGTCTATTCAAATGGTTTGCCCATTTTTAATTGGGTTATTTCTCTTCTTATGAATAGCTTATAGAAGTTCAATATATGTTTTGAAAACAAGTCCTTTACCAGATACATGTTTTGCAGATATTTTTTTCAGATTCATGTTTGCATGGTATATCTTTTTCACCTCTTACCTTTACCTATCTGTGACTTTTTACTTAAAGTGCAAGTTTAGTAGATTGTATCTAGTTGGGTTGTGCTTTTTAATCTGTCCTGACAATCTCTGCCTTGTAATTGGATTGTTTGAAACATTTACATTTAATGCAACTTCAGTATGGTTGAGTTTAATTCTATGATGCTGTTTGTTTTCTATTCATCTCAACTGGTCTTTTCTTTTCCTGCCTTTATTTGGATTGAGTTTTATTTTGTTTTTAAGTATTCCATTTTATCTTTTCTTTTGGCTTTTAGGTATACCTCTTTGCTATTCTTTTTAAAAGTGGTTTCTCTGTTTACAGTCTGCATCTTTAACTTGTCACAGCCTGCCTCATATAAATAGAAGAGGTTACAACACTACTTCCATTTCCCTTTCTCCTCCCTTGTGCTATTGTTTTCATTAATTTTCTTCTACATTTGTTATAAATCTCAGACTACATTATTGTTATTTTTGGGTTACACAATCAATTACCTTTTAAAGTAATTTAAAAATAAAGAAAAATGTCTCATATTAATCCACATGCTTACATTTCCAGAGCTCTTCATTTCCTTGTGTGGTTCCCAATTTCTATCTGGTATTGTTTCCCTTCCACTTGAAAAACTTCCTTAACATTTCTTGTACGTGTACTACTGCAGGTGATAAATTCTCCAGTTTTTATTTGCCTGAAAATGTCTTTATTTTGTCTTCATTTCTTGAAGGAACAATTTCCCCTGGATGTAGAATTCTAGATTGTAAGTTTTCATTTTCTTTCAGCACTTTAAAGATGTCATTCATTGTTTTCTGGCTTCCTTGACAAAAAGTCAGCCTTGTCAGCCTTATTTTTGTTTTCCTGTATACTATATATCTCCTTCTGTGGCTACTTTAAAGATTTCCTCGTTATCATTGGTTTTCAGAAATTTTATTAAGATGTGTTTTGCTGAGATTTTCTTTGTATCTATCCTCTCTTGGGTTTATTAAAATATTTAAGATCCGTGGCTTATAGTTTTCATCAAATTTTGAAAAAATTTGGCCACTATTTTTTCAAATGTATTTTTTGCCCCTGCTACCCTTTTTGTCTTTCTGAACTCCAATTATATGTATGTTAGTCACGCTATTACCCCATAGGTCACTGTGGCTCTGCCCATGGTTTGAAAAACATTATTCAATCTGTGCTTCAATTTGGATAGCTTTTATTGCTATGTCTTCAAGTTCATTGATCATTTCTTTTGCAGTATTGATTTTGCTGGTAAGCCCATCCAGCAAATTTTTCATTTCAGATATTGTATTTTCAGCTCTAGAGGTTTCTTTTCATTATTTTTGCAGTTTCCATTTATTGCTTCATTATCTTCGTGTTCTATCTTGAATTCTTCGACATATTTATAATAGCCGTTTAAATTTTTGTTTGTTTGTGTTTTCTTTTGGCCACACCACATGGCTTGCAGGATCTTAGTTCCCTGACCAGGGACTGAACCCAGGCCCCAGCAGTGAAAGCATGGAGTCCTAACCACTGGACTGCCAGGGAAGTCCCTAAAATTCCTTTTTTGAAAATTCCACCTTGATGTCATTTTTAATCTGTTTCTACAGACTGTTTTTTCTTCTGGTTAAGAGGCACATTTCTCTGCTTCTTTGCATGTTCAGTAGCACTTGGATGCTAGGCATTGTGGGTATTATATTGTTGAGTATCTGGATTTTGTCATCTTCCTTTAAGGATTGATAGGCTTTATATGGGCAGGCAGTTAAGTTACCTTCAGATAAGCTTGATTCTTTTTTTTTTTAAACTATTAAAAACTTTTTTTTATTCTTAGAAGTAATGTATGCTTATTATACAAAAGTTGGAAGTCTAAAAAGTATAAAAAAAGGAAATAAAACAACACAGAATATAATTATTCAGCAATAACCACTATTAATATTTGTATATTTCCTTTCAATGTTTTTTACCCCTTAAGGATAAATTTCATTAAAAAAATACAGAAACAATATTATAATGAATAAACAGCTCTGTTTCCTGCGTTTTTTTTTTCTTTTTTTTTGTGGTACGCGGGCCTCTCACTGTTGTGGCCTCTCCCGTTGCAGAGCACAGGCTCCGGACGCGCAGGTTCAGCAGCCATGGTTCACTGGCCTAGCCGCTCCGCAGCATGTGGGATCTTCCCGGACCAGGGCACGAACCCGTGTCCCCTGCATCAGCAGGCGGACCCTCAACCACTGTGCCACCAGGGAAGCCCTCCTGTGTTTTTTACATTACATTTTCTCATGTTATTAAAAGTCTTTTATAAACTTTTTTAGCCTTTTATTTTGAAATAATTTCAGATTTACAGGAGAGTTGCAAAGGTAGCACAGAGTTCCCGTGTCTCCTTCTTCCAGCTTCCCTTGATATCAACACCTTCCATAACCACAATATAGGCATACCTCACTTTATTGCACTTCAATTTACTGCACTTCACAGATATTGCATTTTTTTACATACTGAAGTTTTGTGGCAACCCTGCATTGAGCAAGTGTATGGGCGCCATTTTTCCAACAGCATTTTCTCACTTTGCGTCTCTGTGTCACATTCTGGTAATTCTCACAATATTTCAAAAGTTTTCATTATTATTATATTTGTTACAGTGATCTGTGATCAGTAGTCTTTGATGTTACTATTGCAAAAAGATTGCAAATTGCTAAAGACTCAGATAATAGCATTTTTTAGCAATAAAGCATTTTAAATTAAGTTATGTATATATATATATTTTTAGACATGACATTATTGCACACTTAACAGACTACAGAATAGTGTAAACATAACTTTTATATGGGCTGAGAAACAAAAATTTCATGTGACTTGCTTTATTGTGATAGTCGCCTTATTTCAGTGGTCTGCAACTTAACCTGAAATATCGCTGATGTAGGCGTGTACATTTTATCTTGAGTTGCCTGCCAGATTTAGTAAATAAAAACACAGAACACATAGTTAATCTTGAATCTCAGACAAACAGTGAGCAATTTCTTAGAACAAGTACGTCCTAAGTATTGCATGAGGCATGTGTGTATATGTATATACACACACACACATATATATTTTTACAAAACAGATTGATTCTTTTGAGGATTTTTTAACCTTTGCTAAGGCAGGTAGCCTTTAGGGTTAGTTTAGCCTTACTATTAGCCTTACTGCTAAGGCATGACCCTTCTGGAATCTCTACTAAATGCTCAGGTATACAGAGAAGACTCTCCATTCTAGCTGGCTTGAATACAAACAGCTGTCATTCCTGTGTGAACAATGGGAGTCGTGCAGCTTCATGAGTTGTTTTATTGTCCAGCCTTGTACAGTTTTACTCTTGAGTTTATACAGCTTAGTATTCGACCAAAGACCAAAGTTTCCCCTTAAACAGATCACGGGGGGTTCTTTCTCTCTGTAGCTTTAGTCTCTCTAGCACTCTGCCCCCCATTCCAAACTCCACATCCCCAAATTCTGATTGTGTCTCCAAAGCTCAGAGTGGCTGCCTGCTCTGCATGGGTCCCCTTCCTGCTCTGTAATCCAGAAATGTCTGCAGGAAGAAAGCCAAAGCAATGGTAGGGCTCATCTCATTTTTTTCCCCTTATCTTGGGGCTCACTCTGCACTGCTTGTGAACAATGATGGAAAACAGTTTTTTCCTATATTTTATCCAGCTTGATAGCTGTTTATGACAGAAGGCAATTCCAGTATCGGCTCCAGCTTGATGGCCAGAAATGGAAAAGTTTCTTTTTTCTTATTAAAAAAACAAAGCAAAACACATACACACATGGTGTCTTCTTTCTTGGGTGCTGCCGTGCTTGGTTGTGATGATGGTTGTGTTAGCCAGGTTATAGGTGGGAGAAAAGCTGGCTTGCAGACAAAGCCAGTATGATAAGAATGGTAGGGACAAAGTGGGAAATTACCCGGGTCCTTGGTGACGTGGTTGATCCACTGAACTAATCAACCCAGGAAACACTTCCCCGCCTCCTTGGAGACATATTGCTATGTGAAAAAACTTTTCTTCTTCATTTTTAAGCCAGTCAGTTTGCAATTTTTGTTATTTGATGTCAAAAGTATCCTAATTAATACAAATTAATGTACTAATAAAATAGCTAATGTTCAGTCATTGTTAGTAAGTAATTTAAAAAATACAGTTGTAAAGCACTGTGTGCTAACTAGCTCATGTGCTGAGAGATTTATGTGTATTATCTCACTTAATATCATGGTCAACCTAGCAGGTAGTTAGCACGAACCCCATTTTACAGATGCAGAACTTGAGGCTGAGAGAAAAGCACGTTTTTCAAGCTTACAGATTTAATCTGTGGCACTGCCAGGATCTAATCACAGGCCTCTCTGACTTCAAAGTTACACTGTTAGTCTTTCTAATATTGGTTTTTAAGTCCCTGAACTTAATCTAGACCATAGTTCTTTTCATTAAAAAGGAGAAAACCAATCAATGATAAAAGTACCTTTCAGGGCTTCCCTGGTGGCGCAGTGGTTGAGAGTCCGCCTGCCAATGCAGGGGACACGGGTTCGCGCCCCGGTCCGGGAAGATCCCACATGCCGCGGAGTGGCTGGGCCCGTGAGCCATGGCCGCTGAGCCTGCGCGTCCGGAGCCTGTGCTCCGCAACGGGAGAGGCCACAACAGTGAGAGGCCCGCGTACCGCAAAAAAAAAAAAGTACCTTTCAAGATGGGAATCCAGGACACCCAAATGTTAGCTCAGTTGGGGGAGAGAAAGTTCTAATCTAGTCTCGGGTCCTAACTTCCCCTGCCTGCCCGTTTCTGAGGATAAAGTTTTGGCTGCTTTCTGCTAAGTCAGCACAGCTGGCTTCATCTGAATAAAGACCACCTGAAGCAAGCGAGCACCTGGGAATTAGAGTTCGGTCCCCAGCAGCTAGAGATCCAGATGTACAGCAAGGCTGAAACAGCAGCCAGGGAGTATCATCAGGGCCACCTGAGTTGAGGGAAGTTTTCAAGTCAGAGTCAGGGCCACAGCAGGTGGGAAACAGAAGTTGCTGGGAGAAAGCCAAGTCCCATGTCATGGTCCTGCTATCAGGAACCTGAACGGTGCTAATTTAGAGATGCTGGAAAGAGCCATGATCCTTAAAGCTTACTCTGTCTGTGCTAGGAATGCCAAAGTCATAGTTTTAAAACTTTGAGGGATGTAAAAAAATGGACTGCATTCTGGTGGTATACAAATAGAGTAAATCCTTTAGGAAACTCTTTCCTCAGTCACTTAGTGTAAATGAAGTTTCTGAGAGCTGCTATCAGCAGAGAGGAAGAAAGAGATAGAGAGACAGAGAGAGAAAAACTCAGGAGCAGGGCAAGAAGATGGACAGTACTGAAGCAGGGAAGCAAGACTAGAGCTGGCCTCCAGTGGGTCAACGGCACTGAATCCAGTCGATCCTTCTGCAATGATCGACTCTAGGCAGACTCAAGACAAGAACAGGGGGTGGGGGACTTCCCTGGTGGTGCAGTGGTTAAGAGTCCGCCTGCCAATGCAGGGGACACGGGTTTGATCCCTGGTTCAGGAAGAGCCCACCTACCGCCGAGCAACTAAGCCCCTGCACCACAACTACTGAGCCTGTGCTCTAGAGCCCACGTGCCACAACTACTGAAGCCCGCGTGCCTAGAACCTGTGCTCCACAACAAGAGAAGCCACTGCAAGGAGAAGCCTAAGCACCGCAGTGAAAGTAGCCCCCGCTCGCCGCAACCAGAGAAAGCCTGCATGCAGCAACAAAGACCCACACAGCCAAAAATAAATGAATAAATTTAAAAAAAAAAAAAAAAGACAGGAACTTCCCTGATGGTGCGGTGGGTAAGACTCGCACTCCCAATGCAGTGGGGCCAGGTTCGAGCCCTGGTTGGGGAACAAGATCCCACATGCCGCAACTAAGAAGCCCACCACGTGCGTGCCGCAGCTAAACGTGCTGCAGTGAAGATCCCGTGTGTTGCAACTAAGACTCGGCACAGCCAAAATACGTAAATACATAAATAAATGTTAAAAAAAAAAAAAAAGAACGGGCATGAGGCTGAAAAAGCACATTTCTGTTCCTAACTAGTGCCTTTTCCAAAAGAGTTGGGCAATAAACTGGAGTGAGTCATGGAGTCATCAATAGAAAGGAGGGCACTTGGAGGGTTGGAGGGAGTGTGTGTGTGTGTCTGTGTGTGTGTTGAGGGGAGTGAGCCACAAGACAGAGAGAAGGACGGAGACTCACCCTTCTCCCCAATCCCAAGAAACCTGAACATGATAATAATTTGGGTAGAACTGCCTTCAGAAGTGAGGAGGAAACAAGAGACATCTAGCATGACAGACTGAGTAAAAAGAGCAATAAAAATTGCATTAGCTATGCAGGAGAACATGGAAAAATGAAAACAGTGAATTTGCTGGTGGGGGAGGGTAGGATTATGGATGATTTTTTTAAAGTCTGTTATTTCAATAAATAACTTTTTAAAAACGGCATCCTCTGTTTGAGAGTCAGGATTTGGTCTGGAGTCCCTGTCTTGGAATTTACTCCCTGCCGGAGGGGCTGGTAGCACTTTAAATTGATCCTGAGAACAAAGAAGGGAGACTTTGCCACATTTTAATGGCCTCCAGCTGCTAGACCAGCCCCACCCAGGCCTTAGCCTTGGCCACACCCTCAGAATGCTCTGCTTTTGGGCAGTCTGTGCTCCCTGAGGTTTGGCTGTCTCTGATGGAGTTCGATCGGCTCCCTGGAAAACGTTACTGCCAGTGTCACCAGTTGCAGCCGACATCTTGCTTTTGGCATGAGGACCCTTGCTGGCTTCACCTTCCCGGGCTCTCCCGCAGGGAGGTAGTGGGCCTCTCTTCTCTGCAGCTGCAGGGTGGGCAGGGAGACTTGCTGGAAGGCCTGGGCTGGTCGATCAAGGAGTACAAAGGCCTGACAGTCCCCATGCCAAGTGGTCCATCCAGCCCAGGTAAAACGATGTGACATGTAGCCTGTCGTCCAGCTCCACCTTCACAGCATCTCATAGGGGAGGTTCAGCAAACTAACCCATTTTACAAATCACCAGATTTGAAGATCCCTCCCCCTTTCTCCCAGCAATTTAGATGCTTAAATTGCTTATCTCCTGTATTAATTACATTTTTTAACTTTTAAATTAAATGAAATGACTTCGAGTTTTCTCAAAAAATTAAAAATTACCATACCACCCAGCAATTCCACTTCTGGGTATTTACCCAAAAAAATTGAAAGCAAGTACTCTTACAGATGTTTGTGTACCTGCATTCACAGCAGCATTATTCACAATAGCCAAAATGTGGAAACAACCCACACGTCCATTGACAGGTGGATGGATAAAAAAACATGTTATATACAAACAACGGAATATTATTTAGCCTTAAAAAGGAAAGGAATCCTGACATATGCTTCAACATGGATGGACCTTGACGATATCATGCTCAGTGAAAGAAGACAACTCAAAAGGACAAATACTGGGTGGGCTAAAATGTTCATTCAGCTTTTTCTGTAAGATGGCCCTAGTAGCACTTATTTGTCTTTAACTTCATTTGAAACAATTTTATTAGATTGCATGTGACAGCTTTCTTATCAGCGTGCATTTAAAAAAAGACATCAAAATTGGTGAATTTCTGTGTAGCCATCTTAATACTGAAGATGGAAGAAAAAAGCAACGGTTTCGGCATATTATGCTTTATTATTTCAAGAAAGGTAAAAACGCAACTGAAACGCACAAAAAGATTTGTGCAGTGTATGGAGAAGGTGCTGTGACTGATCGAACGTGTCAAAAGTGGTTTGCAAAGTTTCGAGCTGGAGATTTCTCAGTGGACGATGTTCCACGGTTGGGTGGACCAATTGAAGTTGATAGCGATCAAATCAAAACAACAATTGAGAACAATCAACGCTATACCACGTGGGAGACAGCCGACATACTCAAAATATCCAAATCAAGCGTTGAAAATCATTTGCACCAGCTTGGTTACGTTCATCACTTTGATGTTTGAGTTCCACATAAGTTACGCGAAAGAAACCTTCTTGACCATATTTCCACATACGATTCTCTACTGAAACGTAATGAAAACATTTCATTTTTAAAACAAATTGTGATGGGTGATGAAAAGTGGATACTGTACAACAATGTGGAATGGAAGAGATTGTGGTGAAAGTGAAATGAACCACCACCAACCACACCAAAGGTCAGTCTTCATCCAAAGAAGGTGATGTTGCGTATATGGTGGGATTGGAAGGGAGCTCTATTATGAGCTCCTTCCAGAAAACCGCATGATTAATTACAAGTACTGCTCCCAGTTAGACCAACTGAAAGCAGCACTTGATGAAAAGCATCCGGAATTAGTCAACAGAAAATGCATAACCTTCCATCATGATAACCCAAGACCGCATGTTTCTTTGATGACCAGGCAAAAACTGTTACAACTTGGCTGGGAAGTTCTGATTCATCTGCCGTATTCACCAGACATTGTACCTTTAGATTCCCATTTATTTCGGTCTTTACAAAACTCTTTTAATGGAAAAAATTTCAATTCCCTGGAAGACTGTAAAAGGCACCTGGAACAGTTCTTTGCTCAAAAAGATAAAAAGTTTTGGGAAGATGGAATTATGAAGTTGCCTGAAAAATGGCAGAAGGTAGTGGAACAAAAGGGTGAATACGTTGTTCAATAAAGTTCTTGGCGAAAATGAAAACTGTGTCTTTTATTTTTACTTAAAAAACTGAAGGAACTTTTTGGCCCACCCAATATCTTATGATCCTACCTATATGAGGTACCTAGAGTAGTCAAAGTGATAGAGACAGAGAGAAGAATGGTGGTTGCCAGGGGAAGTGGGGATGGAGAGTTAACAAATCCACCGTGTCAGCTGCGATGATGAAAATGTTCTGGAATGGATATTAGTGCTGATTGCACAACAGTGTGAGTGTGCTTAATGCCACTGAATTGTCCACCTAAAATGGTTGAGATGGTAAACTTATGTCTATTTGACTACAACAAAAATTAAATGAAACGTATTAAGTAATTTAGTAATTCATTTAGTCAACGAGCATTTACGAGGAACTTATATGCCAGTGTTGTACTAGACACAATACAAAAAGAGAGTAAAAAATTTTACTGCTCCCAGGGAGGTCACCATCCAAAGTGCCAAATACAGTCTTGCCAAACTAGACTCATTTCCTTCCTAGACACTGTTAAGGGAATCCATAGATAGAAATCCATCTATTTCTGCCAGAACTTTTCTTTTCTCAAGTCTTAGTCCCCTCTACTCAGTCCCTTTCTCCCCTGTACTTACACATACCTATGGACCTTTACTAACACTTATAACATCATAATGTAATCACTGGCCTGTATATCTGTCTCATCTTCTAGACTCTGATCTCCCTGAATCACCCTGTACCTAGAGCCTAACGTCAGAAATGCTGTATTCATGTGTCAGACGGAGAATGTGGGATAAGAGCCTTGCTACTCAAAGTGTGGTCTGAGGACCAGCTGCGTCAGCATCACTTGGAAGCTTATTAGCAGTGTAGACTCTCAGACCCCATCCCAGACCTATTTAATCAGAATCTGCATTTTTAGAGGACCCCCAGTTGATCTGGGTGCACATTCCATTTGAGAAACCTGGGGTTAGAGGTTAATATATGTGGAAGGTGAGCATGTATTTGGGTGGGTGTGTTCACACACACTTTTTATGGGGTCTGACCACCCCCTAAGAAGACCCTAATTGGTAGCCTCTGGAAGCATCCCCTCTGATTATTCAATCTGTCTCTAGTCTCACCCACAACTTTCCTCCTAAACAGTGGCTGAACTGGATTTAAATAAGAAGTAGAAGAAAATGAGCTGTAATAGAGAGGATTCCAGCCAGCCTGGGTAAGGTTCCGCTCAGCACAATGGAACAGTTACTACTTCCTCATGTCAAATCTTATTACCACAGCAAAACTGACATGGCAAAATCCCTCGCATAGTAAAGATTTCTGCTTTCCAGCTGATTCTCTACTTCTTTCAAGGAAGAACTTCAAAGATTCATAGTATTTTTTTAACATCTTTATTGGAGTATAGTTGTTTTACAGTGTTGTGTTAGTTTCTGCTGTATAACAAAGTGAATCAGCTATATGTATACATATATCCCCTTATCCTCTCCCTCTTGCGTCTCCCTCCCACCCTCCCTATCCCACCCCTCTAGGTGGTCACAAAGCACCGAGCTGATCTCCCCGTGCTATGCGGCTGCTTCCCACTAAGCTATCTGTTTTACATTTGGTAGTGTATATATGTCAATGCTACTCTCGCACTATGATGTTAAAGGTACTCAGTTAACGAACATTTGTTAAGCTTCTGCATTCATTCCTTCATCTCACAGGAGAGCAAACCAAATGCCGAGTGAGATTGGAGAAGTTTGAGCTGATTTGGCCCCTAGGATCAAGGCTAGACAGAAACTGTGAGCACCTGGCAGATTAATGAGTTGGTAACCCTTCAAATTGTTATTTTTTAAATATTTGTTCAACACTTACATGGGATTCCAAGAATTAACTGATCTTCTGTTAATAAAAATTGCATATAGAAACAGATCCTCTTGTTAATTTATTCCTACTGGCCAAAACAGAGTCTGGGTACCAAAAAAAACCTGGAAAAATATTTTCCATCTTCTGATGTTCTTATTCTCACTTCCATTTTCTTTTACAATTTTCTAAACAAGACAACTTCATGATGGGAATATGAAAGGGTTTACAATGTAATTAAGCACTATGTTTCCCTTATTTAGGTTCAGAATTCACCTAATTGTGACTTCTAGCTTCAGGTATGGTTGCATCAAGCACCTGTACGTGTCACTTCTGCGTACAATCCGCAGAGACAGGTCGCTTTGGCAGAGTGTTCTGTTTTGTTTTTTTAATTGAAGTATAGTTGAGTTACAATGTTATATTAGTTTCTGGTGTACAGCAAAGTGATTCAGTTATATATATTTATATACGTATATTGTTTTTCATAGTATTTTCCATTACTGTTTATTACAGGATATTGAATATAGTTCTCTGTGCTATACCGTAGGACCTTGTTGTTTATCTATTTTGACAGTGTTTTTCAGTTTACTACTCAAGGGTGCTGTGTGTTTTGTGGAGACAGATCAAAGCATAGCCTATGCTCATGACTTCAGGGGAAATCTAAATTAAGTGACAATCGTTCCCATTTATAATAGTGGTGTTCTGTTACCCTGGGCAGTTGCTTGGCTGGATCTTATTCATCCAGCTCTGACTGAAATCTAGATATATCTAGGCATATCTTGAGGATTAAAGGGACAAGCTGCCAGGAGACTATTTGCATGAAGGGTCAAGGAGTGTCAGGGAAGAAGGGACTATTGGGAAAAAGAGGCATCCTAAAGCCTCAGCCCCACAAACTTGTCTCAGCACTTCCCATTCTCTCGTGGCAGCTCCATTTGCCCTAGGACAACAGCAGGGGCCTTTGGAATGTTTCCTGGCTTCTCCCCCTTCCTCTTCTCACTGTGTAAGGGTGGACCTGATCCAGAATGTGGCTCTGGCACTGAGGAGTAGCCAGCTCAGTGTTCCTCTCTGCAGGCATCCGCAGCAGAGCATCAGGGGACCAATGGGGACCAGAGAAGGAGAGAGGAGGATGGAGGATGTCACATGGCAGTTGGAAGGGCTTGTCCATGAGCACAAGTGAGCCTTCCTGGGGTCCCCAAAATAAGATCAGAGAGCCAGCAATAACACTATTAGGGTAAGTCTATTTATATCCTATGCTCATTTGTTCTGATGAAATGAACAATAAACTAGGAGTCAGGACCTTTGCTTTTTCCTACTCAGGTGACCATTGGCATTCAGTGACCTCTCTGATCCTCAGTTTCCTCATTTGTAAAACAGGACAATAATAACTGCCTAACCCCCTCCCAAGAGTATTGAGTTTCGTGTGATATAAAGTACTTGAAAACATTTTGTTAGCTGTAAACGAAGTAAGGTATTAACCAGAAGAGAGTCAACCCCCAAGGTCACAGCCTAAGAGAAAGGGCTGTAGACTAGGACGAGAGAGGCACCTAGGAACCCGAAGTGAGAGATTTTACATTTGTGCCGAGAGAACAAAGAAATGCTATGAGATCGCCAACTCCAGCTTGTTGGCGGAGAAGCTGAGTGTGAAGGGTGCTCCTTGGAATTGTGTGACAGAGAGCTCAGGTTCTTTGCCCCCTCACCATGTCTCTTCGTGTTGTACTAAAACTTGACTGTGTGTTTGAATCACCTGTACTAGACCTGATTGGACAGGACTGTCAGCGCTGGTATCTTCTGGGGGGAAAGAAACTAAGTAAGAGTTAGAAGCAATGGGCATAGTCTCTGAGCGGACATGCCTATCTCCGTATTATCCTGGGTGGTGGCAGAAAAAAAATTAATACAAGATTTCCCAGACCAGCATGTCATATCCTGTCTAAAAGAGGGCTTTCCCGGGCAGAGAGGAGGCTCACTCAGCATTCTGTAGTTATTGTCATCATGTCATGGTCTTGGGTTCGTTGATAATAGTCAACATACAGAGAAGCACAGGTTATAGCATGCAGTGCTCCAACAGGTTCTGGCCACACAAACCAAGCTGGTGACTTGAATGGTAGAAAGCCTTCCGTAAGAAATTAAAGTGGCCTCGATTATGTTAGAAATCACCGTTAGCCTCACCCGGGTGGATCCTATCACAGTGGAAAATTTGGGTGTTTTTCCAGGTTAGGTAGGCTGTGCTTTCCTTGGGAAGGAATACTACAGAATGCTGTGCTAATCACATTTGGACAAAAAGCATTGCAGATATTTCCGTGTTCCACACAGAAAGCCTCAGCAGTGAAACCAGAAAATGCAATGTTGGCAGGGACTGCTGGGGTTCCTGGAAAGCCATTCGGTGCAGACACCTGGGGCCAGATCCTTGGAGCAAAAGAGGTATTCCCTTCTTCTCCTGGGCAGTGATAGCTGTCTTGTGGTCCACTCCCCAAGGTCTAAACGGTTCAGCTGTCAATCAAACAACCTTCGGTCAGTCATCAAGATCCCTTTCTGCTCTAAATTTCTATGACTCTGTAATCAAATACCCATTGCGCAAGTAAGTATTCAAGGCTCTATTCCTGGCACTGTGGAAGTTACGTGGTCTCTTCTTCCCATCCCCCATCCTCCCAAGAGCTTATCTATTTAAAAAACAGGTGAATAAAACTGTTCACATCTATTTAACATCTTCTACTAAAGCATTGCAAGCAAATTATTTTTCCAGATAATTGAAGCTTACTTACTCCGTAAGTGCCAAGGATTTATTTGAATCTGTTTTGATGGAAACCTTTTCAAAATGTATTATACAGCTCTCTGTTTTCTTAAAATGATAGTCTGAACATTATGTAGCCTTTCTTTAAGTTACTATTCATTTGCAACCATTTGTTCAACAAGTGTTTTGTATGTAACTAGTATTGGGTAGACACTCCTAACCCCTGGGAATATAACAGTGAGCAGTACGTAAATCCTGTCCTCCAAGTGCTTCCAGGTGATGGGGAGACAGACAAATTAGCAGGCAGGTGTTTTACAGAGAGCTACCACCATGATAGGGTAGGGGGAGAGGAGGACTTTATCTAATCTCGAGGTCAAGAAAGGCTTCCAAAGGGGCGCTCTTGTAGTTGAGAACAGAAATACCAGCAAAAATTAGTTGAAACAGAAATGAGAAATTGAAAGGCATCTTTAAAGAAGAGAGAATTGCAAAAGCATATGTCAAGACATGCTATGGAGGCTTGAAGCAAAATGCAGAGAAGATGGGGGGGCGGGTTGGGGGGGGAATAGTAGGGGAGGGGATGTGACGTGATGAAGCCCACAGGGCACCTGATGCAAAGAAGGCTTGAGTCTAGAGACATTAACAGAACCAAGACACGCACCAGGAGCTTTCTATGCCTTTGGATAGGAATTGCATCTTCATCTTTTCAGTCTGTGCACAACGCAATTTGATTAATTGGTGGACAAATGTTAATTGGCCACCTACTAAATGCCAGGTGTTGATAATAATAATGGCTAATCATGAGTGCTTACTATATACCAGGCATATCACTAAGCACTTTAGAGGTTGCCTTTTTTAATCCTCATGAAATAGGCATTAATATTACTCTCATTCTATGGACGAGGAAATTGAGGTTCGAAGAACTTAGGCAGCTTGTCCACAGCCACACAGCTCATCTGGCCCATACCATGGCAGGTTCCACAGATCATGAAGAAATATCTAGGGAGATTTTTGCAGAAGTGCATGACATTTTAAAATGACCTCCACCATCATTTCTGCCCTAGTCTATAGATCAAAGCAGTCCCAAAGATCTCCAAATAAAGGGAGAGGAACTTGACCTCACCAGTGGATGGGAGGAGAGTATAATGTCACATTGTCAGAAGAGCATGAGGGGTGGGAGATATTGTGGCTGCCATGTTTGGAAAAGGCAATCTGCCTGGGGGTACCTTGGGAAAAGGTCCACAGATTGAAGGCTTTACCCACTGCATGGCTGGGCCCATCGTGCAGTGCATGAACTGCAGAAACACATGCAGCAACCTCGGCCCCATCAGTTTTGCTTTGGGGGGGTCCCTGACTGAGTGAATTACAGAGGGAGGGAGTGTTTTCTGGATCTCCATACTGAACCACCTGGAATAATTTTTACCTTGCATTGCTAAGGTCTTATCACCAAGGCTTGTGTGCACAACTGGGTGCACAGCTAGTAATAATTCCAGTGATGTGATGGTCTCCAGTCTACCAAGCATTGTGGGAAGCTGCAAGTGGGGGCAGCTATGAGGGGAGCAGTAGTTATAGTGTTTGTTCCTGAGACTTGATTACACCGGAGTCACTACCTCTCCCCAGTAGGCTGTGTTTCATTGCGAACTACGAACATAGGAAATAGTTACCCTTGGAGAGCCTATTTAGGAAGGAGTATCCTGGAAAGGACTGGAATTTCTCTTAGTGAAGTGGTTGGAGGCTCAGTGTATCCAGGTATACATGACATCATTTGCTGGTTTTCTACCAGCCGAGACAAAGAAGCAAGAAAGTGTTACAAAGCAAAACCAAACAAACAAAAAAAATACCAAAATAATCCCAGGACTCTCTGGATGACCAAATCCATTTTATTGCAGCAGATGGCCAGAGAAGTGAAATAGTGGGACGAGAGCTCAGATAGGTAAATTGCAGAGGACCTTGAACATCAGGCTAAGGGGTTTCATCTTCTTATTTAGACTAGTCACTTCCGAACATTTTTGATCATGCAATACACTAGTAGGACATTTTTTTTTTGAGCACTCCTTGAAATGAATACTCATCATGTCTGCACTAATATACAATGTACATTATACAGCCTTTTCAAGGATAGAATTAAGGCAGAGACCAGATCATTATTAAAGATACTTCCAATATTTTTTTCTGTACCCTGACAGATCAGCACACACATCTCATGTTGGAGGCCACTGGCTCAGACAATGGGAAATCTTTGAAGGGTCTTCTTGCTGCCGGCAGAGGCATGGTCAAGGCAGCACAGGAGGAAATCTAAGCTGCTGGAGACTCAAGCAAGAGGTGCTTGTTATCTCTAGACCTGGGCAGGCCCTAACCCTCTCTGTGGTTTTGTTACCAAGAGAATCTATTTATTATTCACGAGGGGACTCACCAGGTTCCCTCCTCACTTTTCCCATCTCTCTCCTTTCCCAGCTGTTCAGGGTTGGAATACTCATTGCATTGTTCCAGCCGCTGAACAAATTGCACGGAGATCTGTAGACCTGCAACATTTCAAATAAAGGAAAATTATGTCTCATTCTGTCAAAGCTTTTTCTTGACCCAGCCTGAAAAGATATCCGGTCTGCCTTCCTCTGTTACCATGTGATACGATTTCTCTCATCACCAAAATCTTGATAGCTCCCTTTCTCTGGCGGCTTGTGTTGGAACTTTGTGAATCACCCAGTGGGCCAATACTGCTGCTCTGCGTAGGAGAATATCGGATAATATTGTGTAATAAACATTCAGCAGTGTGAATACGCACAGCTATCAAATGTTAATTCTCTTGGCAGGCTTTAAAACAAGTACCAGGGACTTCCCTGGTGGCGCAGTGGATAAGAATCTGCCTGCCAATGCAGGGGACATGGGTTCAATCCCTGGTTCGGGAAGATCCCGCATGCTGCGGAGCACCTGAGCCCATGTGCCACAACTACAGAGCCTGAGCTCTAGAGCCCACGAGCCGCAACTACTGAAGCCCGCATGTCTAGAGCCGGTGCTCTGCAACAGTAGAAGCCACACAATGAGAAGCCCGAGCACCGCAGCAAAGAGTAGCCCCCGCTTTCCGCAACTAGAGAAAGCCCTCGCAGCAACGAAGACCAGATGCAGCCAAAAATAAATAAAATTAAATCTTTAAAAAAAAAAAAGTACCAGTGTGCACTGAGGTCATGCTTTGGGCTGTCTGGTCCTCTTGTTTGTCAGTAACCCTGGGCTGACTGTTGGTTGGAGTCCGTGGGCTTGTACTTTCCAACTGGTCATGGAAAGCCTGTCAGCCTATCCCCTTCCATTACTGCTGCCTTTCAGTGGATGTGGCCTATTTATTTCTTTATTTTTACTGGCTGAGGTTGGGAACCCAGGTTTAACTAGCTTTTCAGTCTAATGGGGAAGTGGGCTTGAGATGGGTGGCAATGATCAAGCCAGAGCCTTGCTGTGACTCTAGGGCCAGACTAGGGTGAGACAAGTGAGGTACCCAGGGCACACAGCTTGAGGAGGTATCGGTCTCAGTATCACTCACGTGCAGGGCCAGCGCCTGGGGGGGATGCCTCCTCGAATGTTGCCTTGCTCTAGGGGCCCCCTTTCCTCTCTAGACTGACTTAGTGCCCAGGATTGAGCTTTGGAGATATGGGAAGATGGATCAATTTTACCAGGGATTAGCTGAATCTCATCTGGTCTAAGTATATACCAGATTCTGAGGTTTTCCCATTAGCCCAGAAGGGCTGAGCCCAGATGGAGTTGGGAATGTAGCCCATCGTGATTCAGAGTTTTGAAAGTCTCTATCTAGGCTAGGAAAATGAAATAGCAGAGACTGGGGGAGGAGAAATAATCCATGTCTCTTGCATTTGCACACGTCGTCATGGCCCTTGGTAAGTGGACCGTGGCAGGTCCTCTGCTTGTGGGAGCATTTGAGTCATATGTTTGCATCCTGTTGGTTTAAGGAGCCTTAGTCTTTTGAGCTCTGACCAGTGGGCCATCTGTTACCGAGTTAAAAATGTTGCTTCTGCAAATTGGCTGCTCTGCCTGCCTGCTCAGCTTCTAGCCCATTGGCAGCAACAGTTTGAGTGTAATTCCATTCGCTCTTTCATTCCTTCCAGGTCCTTCAGTAAAGAATAGCACCTCGTGAAATTCTTCCAGCTCACACACTTCTAACCTTTGAGTCAACCTTGAGGGTAGGTCAAAGGGTATCAAAATGGCTCCAAATGCACCGATTAAGCAGCTCTCTGTCTGAACACAATGGAAGTATTCAATAAAAGGAAAAACTGGAAGCAAAGATTGTTTTGCTTTGTTTCTTCCTTTTGAAATGGGGACAAGCTGGAAACAATCTAAATACCCTAAACGAGGGACTGGCTAAGTCAGTTACGGTACAGCAACCCGAAGGAATGCTATACAGCAATTAAAATAAGAAAATAATCTATGGAAGTACCTTTGTAATGTAGTGTTACACTTTACAAAAGCAGAATACAAAATTGCATGTTCACTATGTGAAATATTTGAGTGCGTGGACAGAAGAAACACGCATCTGTAAAACTGGTTGCACGGGGGTGGTGAGTTTACTGGCGACTTTTTTTCCTCATTTAAACATGCTTTTTATGATGTTATTTATATAATGATATTGGCATTCAAAAAATTCCTAAACACTTTGAAGAAAATGAAGCTGATCTGATGAAGGTTGGAGATTTGTGTCATTCAGTGAACGCGTAGACCCCCCCTCTGACAGGCTGGAGTGTGGGCCCTGGCTTCTAACTGTCTGCGTTGAGACCCGACTTTGCCACTTTCTAGCTACGTGACCTTGAGCATATTCTTATCTCACCTGTCAAGTGGAGTTAAGAATCGTGTCTGTTTCACAGGTGATTGCAAGTCTCCGTGAGTTACCGTATGTATAGTGCTTAGAAAAAAAATTCCTGGCCCAGAGCGTTCGGTAAATATTAGCTCTCGTGATTATACTGTGGATCTAAGCCACATCAACCTGGGCAGAAAGCTTAAGTCAGAGGAATTCCTCTGTCTTCACCATGACCCACACTCATAGGTCTTCTCTGATTTTTTCCAGGATGCTTCAAGGGTATTTGGCAAGTGAGGGGGTCCTCACTGCCTCAGCTGGCTGGCAAAAAGGCAACCATGCTAGCTGGAGGCCCGCAGCCTCCGTGGAGGGACTGGTTATCCCTCCCAAAGATGGAGGGGCACCCGCTGCTGAAGGTGCGGGGCTGGCGGTCAAGGTGGCCACTACTGCAGATGCCGCAGCTGGTGCTCATTCCTGTGGATGCCCAGAGTCACACGCCAGCTGCCCCACGTCAATCTCCTCTGTGCCCTGCTGCCTGTCCTGGGGAGAGCATGGCTCTCCCTTTTCACATGTATACAGACCACTCACCCTCAGTCCATGGGGACAGGGAAAAGTCTGAGTGACAACAACACTGTGCTGCTCTTCACACTGTCCCTCCTCCCACCACTGAGTCAGAGCCCGAGCTGAAGTCTGTGTGTGTCTGGCTGACTTGCCCCTCTTTCCCAGGAGGCCCCAGCTGCCTTCTTGCCACCCGCCTCCCACTTGCCAGTGGGACAACCCCAGATTTGACTGTATCCTCACGTGAGGATGATCCTGCTCCAGCTGGGACCCCATGCAACGCAAAGCCAGACAGACATCCAACCTGGAGAAAACATTTGGTTTCAGGAATGAGGACAGATGCCCAGACAGCCAAGGGCAGGGATGGCTGGAGTGTGGGGGGCAGGTGCCTGACGCTGCTGCTGACTGGACACCGAGGTTGGAGGGAGAAGGAAGGACAGGGAAGGCAGCTGCTGCCAAGGAAGAAGGTCCCTAGCAGATGCTAAGAAAACCCTCAAGCTCCTTTGCGCAAATCAGCTTCAATCTCCCCAGAGGATCTCCCTCAACCCCTACCACTCCACACCCCCTATTCTTTTCTGGTTTCTAATCTTTACAAAAAAGAGTGTTTGAGGTTGGCGGGAGGGGCTGTTCACATGTGTGATTGTCTCACATACCTTGTTCTGGAGACAGACCTATTATCTCAAGTAATGTTTCCTTTCCCTTTCACCAGAGTGGGATTAGAAACGGGGACAAGTTTCCTTAATAAAGGGGAGGGGGTGTGTCTGAGGAAACCTGGATGTTGTGAAAAGGGAAAAAGAGACAACGTAAAAAGCCCTGGTGGAAATAAAGTGCTCAACCAGTCCTGGATCCATTAAAGTAATAACATCATTGCATGGCAGGTTTATCACTCCCTTGCAGCTCCTCAGCATAGGAGCTGTGGCTTTTTAAAAAAATGAGAACAGAGTTGCGAGCTGCTGCTCCAGTGTGGAAGGGCAGGTCTCCCTGTCCCTCCCCTCAGCGATCCTACCTCACCACCCCGCCCCCCAACCTTGGACTTCTCCCAGCCTCTAGACCCGTCACTAAAATTCATTTCACTCTTTAATTAGATTTCATGGAGTAAGGGATTGGGAGGGGTGCTGGGAAAGGCATTCATATGACCTCTTTCTGTAGAGAGGGGTAATGCTGTTGATAGGGAGGTGGGACAAAGGTTGCTATGGAGACATATTCCCAGACATACAGACACACACTCATTTAAATGCTTTTTTTTTTTTTTTTCCAGCAGGGAAAGGATCCGGTGCCCTATTTTTAGTGTCAGATTTCAGGAAAACAATTCACTTTCGTTTCATCACACACACACTGCTGGGTTTTAAAGTAGGTCACATTTTCTAAACATATCAAGAGCTCAGATCTGTCTTGCTTGAGTAGTGCAAGGTTCCACAGAAGATTTTACTGATTGAGATGAAGATCTCAGACTTGCCTTGGTACAGTTTTCTTTCATCTCTGTTTGACAGGCATTAGAATAGGCAGAATGAATAGCTGTAGGTAAATTTACATTTTAAAGACTAATGCAAAATGTCTGGGCAGTGATAATGGTAAGGGGAGGTATAGAAATTAAAAATGACAAACTGGTCTGTTATTCTGTTATCAGATTATCACTGATTATCATAAAAAATAGTCCTCTAGTGGGAATTCTACATAGCCCATTGGGGAAGAAATAAGTCCTGACTGGTAGCTGTCCAGTTTAAATCTGGGATCTTTGTTCCAGTTTGACTGGGTATGTCAGAATATGTGAGTCCAGTGTTTGGGGTTTTATTTCTGCCCCATGCCAAATAGTAATTTTTAAGTGTTTCTGTCTACATTTCTTGCTTTGTGCTCTTCCCCGAATTTCACAACCCCTCTGTGACGAGAATATCCTATTGACTGGAATGAGCACTGGACATTCCCCAGCAGAATTAGCCTGAGGGGAGATTGTGAATTGGTCCATAATTTCCAGCAGCCCTAGACTCACCCACTCCCCTGGATCATCCCAGGACCTCCTGCTCCCTAGGTTTGGTTCTTTCTGAGGTGGCAACAAATCCAGAGTAATTTAGGAAGGATTACCCTCTCCTCCCTTGAAACACATTATATATTAAGTGAGTCCTTTTTTTTCTAATGGGGAAGCTATTTTTACACTGGTGGAGACTTCTGACTTCCCTTTCATAGCATGGAGTGGGAAACTTCCTGTGTGTAGAATCAAAGGTACCCTGTGGTCCACAGCCTTAAAAATAATAGTCTGATAGAAAAAGAAATGAAATCATCAAGATAGAATACTGACAGTGGTATCCTAAGTAGTGGGAGTTCAGCTGACTAATTTTCTCCTTCCTAACTTTTTGTATTTTCTAAACTTAGTTGAGAATACATTGCCTTATTAATCAGAAAGTAATAAAAAATAAAAACAAAAATGATAAACCCAGGAAGACACTGGCTCCAGGACCCCCAGGCTATGCAGCCAGCTATGCCAAGACCCAGTCCTGCCAACCAGTGGACCAACAGCTCTTGTACCAGGCAAGGCCTGGCAGCCAACAGGGCCAGGGCCAGCCCCACCTACAAGCATACACACAGTAGTCAGACCTTCCACAAGAGAAGGGCACACACACCCCACATAGAGGGGACCCTTAGAGTATATAGCTCTGGTGACCAGAGGGGAGTGTTCTGCTGGGCCCCACAGAACATCAATATCAGCCCAATTCTCCAAGATCAGATAATGTAACCAACCTACACAATACACACAAATAAACACAGACAAAATGAGGTGATGAGGGAATATGTTCCAAATGAAGGAACAAGATAAAATTCCAGAAACAGAACTAAGTGAAGTGGAAATAAGCAATCCACCTGATAAAGAGTTCAAGGCAATGATCATAAAGATGCTAAATAAGCTGGGGAGAAGAATGGATGAACACAGTGAGAAGTTTAACAAAGAGAAAATATAAAGAAGACCCAAATAAAGCTGAAGAATACAAAAACTGAAATAAAAAATAGACTAGAAGGAATAAACAATAGATTAGATGAAACACAGGAAAGGATCAGCAAACTGGAAGACAGAGTAGTGGAAATCACCCAAGCTTTGGACTTTAAAACAAAAACTGCAACAAGAGACAAAGATGGGAGCACAAGAAAGAAGAACTACAATCCTACAGCCTGTGGAACAAAAACCACATTCACAGAAACATAGACAAGATGAAAAGGCAGAGGGCTATGTCCCAGATGAAGGAACAAGATAAAACGCCAGAAAAACAACTAAATGAAGTGGAGATAGGCAACTTTCCAGAAAAAGAATTCAGAATAATGATAAGTGAAGATGATCCAGGACCTCGGAAAAAGAATGGAGGCAAAGATCGAGAAGATGCAAGAAATGCTTAACAAAGATGTAGAAGAATTAAAGAACAAACAAACAGAGATGAACAATACAAAAACTGAAATGAAAACTACACTAGAAGGAATCAGTAGCAGAATAACTGAGGCAGAAGAACGGATAAGTGACCTGGAAGACAGAATGGTGGAATTCACTGCTGAGGAACAGAATAAAGGAAAAAGAATGCAAAGAAATGAAGACAGCCTAAGAGACCTCAGGGACAACATTAAATGCAACAACATTCGCATTATAGGGGTCCCAGAAGGAGAAGAGAGAGAGAAAGGACCGAGAAAATATTTGAAGAGATTATAGTCAAAAACTTCCTTAACATGGGAAAGGAAATAGCCACCCAAGTCCAGGGAGCACAGAGAGTCCCATACAGGATAAACCCAAGGAGAAACAGGCCGAGACACATAGTAATCAAATTGGCAAAAACTAAAGACAAAGAAAAACTATTGAAAGCACCAAGGGAAAAACGACAAATAACATACAAGGGAACTCCCATAAGGTTAACAGCTGATTTCTCAGCAGAAGCTCTACAAACCAGAAGGGAGTGGCATGACATATTTAAAGTGATGAAAGGGAAGAACCTACAACTAAGATTACTCTAGGCGGCAAGGATCTCATTCAGACTCGATGGAGAAATCAAAAGCTTTACAGACAAGCAAAAGCTAAGAGAATTCAGCACCACCAAACCAGCTCTACAACAAATGCTGAAGGAACTTCTCTAAGTGGGAAACACAAGAGAAGAAAAAGACCTACAAAAACAAACCCAAAACAGTTAAGGAAATGGTAATAGGAACATACATATCGATAATTACCTTAAACGTGAATGGATTAAACTCTCCAACCAAAAGACACAGGCTTGCTGAATGGATACAGAAACAAGACCCATATATATGCTGTCTACAAGAGACCCACTTCAGACCTAGGGACACATTCAGGCTGAAAGTGAGGGGATGGAAAAAGATATTTCATGCAAATGTAAATCAAAAGAAAGCTGGAGTAGCAATACTCATATCAGATAAAATAGACTTTAAAATAAAGAACGCTACAAGAGACAAGGAAGGACACTACATAATGATCAAGGGGTCAATCCAAGAAGAAGACATAACAATTATAAATATGTAAGCTCCCAACGTAGGAGCACCTCAATACATAAGGCGACTACTAACAGTTCTAAAAGAGGAAATCGACAGTAACACAATAATACTGGGGGACTTTAACACCTCACTTACACCAATGGACAGATCATCCAAAATGAAAATAAATAAGGAATCAGAAGCTTTAAATGACACAATAGACCAGATAGATTTAATTGGTATTTATAGGACATTCCATCCAAAAACAGCAGATTACACTTTCTTCTCAAATGCACATGGAACATTCTCCAGGATAGATCACATCTTGGGTCACAAATCAATCCTCAGTAAATTTAAGAAAATTGAAATCATATCCAGCATCTTTTCTGACCACAACGTTATGAGATTAATAATGAATTACAGGGGAAAAAAACGTAAAAAACACAAACACATGGGGGCTAAACAATACGTTACTCAATAAGCAAGAGATCACTGAAGAAATTAAAGAGGAAATCAAAAAATACCTAGACAAAAATGACAATGAAAACACGATGATCCACAACCTATGGGATGCAGCAAAAGCTATTCTAAGAGGTTATACAGGCCTACCTCAAGAAACAAGAAATATCTCAAATAAAAAATCTAACCTTACACCTAAAGGAGCTAGAGAAAGAAGAACAAACAAAACCCAAAGTTAGCAGAAGGAAAGAAATAGTAAAGATCAGAGCAGAAATAAATGAAATAGAAACAAGGAAAACAATAGCAAAGATCAATAAAACTAAAAGCTGGTTCTTTGAGAAGATAAACAAAATTGATAAACCATTAGCCAGATTCATCAAGAAAAAGAGGGAGAAGACTCAAATCAATAAAATTAGAAATGAAAAAGGAGAAGTTACAACAGACACCACAGGAATACAAAGCATCCTAAGAGACTACTACAAGCAACACTATGCCAATAAAATGGACAACCTGGAAGAAATGGACAAATTCATAGAAAGGTATAACCTTCAAAGACTGAATCAGGAAGAAATAGAAAATATGAACAAACCAATCACAAGTAATGAAATTGAAACTGTGATTAAAAATCTTCCAACAAAGAAAAGTCCAGGGCCAGATGGCTTCACAGGTGCATTCTATCAAGCATTTAGAGAAGAGCTAACAATTATCCTTCTTAAACTCTTCCCAAAAATTACAGACGAAGGAACACTCCCAAACTCATTCTATGAGGCCACCATCACCCTGATAGCAAAACCAGACAAAGATACTACAAAAAAAGAAAATTGCAGACCAATATCACTGATGAATATAGATGCAAAATCCTCAACAAAATACTAGCAAACAGAATCCAACAACACTTTAAAAGGATCACACACCATGATCAAGTGAGATTTATCCCAGGGATGCAAGGATTCTTCAATATGTGCAAATCAATCAATGTGATACACCATATTAACAAACTGAAGAATAAAAACCATATGATCATCTCAATAGATGCAGAAAAAGCTTTTGACAAAATTCAACACCCATTTATGATAAAAATTCTCCAGAAAGTGGGCATAGAGGGAACCTACCTCAAGATAATAAGGGCCATATATGACAAAACCACAGCCAATATCATTCTCAATGGTTAAAAACTGAAAGCATTTCCTCTAAGATCAGAAACAAGACAAGGATGTCCACTCTCACCACTACTATTCAACATAGTTTTCGAAGTCCTAGCCACAGCAATCAGAGAAGAAAAAGAAATAAAAGGAATACAAATTGGAAAAGAAGAAGTCAAACTGTCACTGTTTGCAGATGACATGATACTATACATAGAGAATCCTAAAGATGCACCAGAAAACTACTAGAGCTAATCAATGAATTTGGTAAAGTTGCAGGATACAAAATTAGTACACAGAAATCTCTTGCATTCGTATACACTAATGATGAAAAATCTGGAAGAGAGATTAAGGAAACACTCCCATTTACCACTGCAACAAAAAGAATAAAACACCTAGGAATAAACTTACCTAGGGAGACAAAAGACCTGTATGCAGGAAACTATAAGACACTGAGGAAAGAGATTAAAGATGATACCAACAAATGGAGAGATATACCATGTTCTTGGATTGGAAGAATCAATATTGTGAAAATGGCTATACTACCCAAAGCAATCTACAGATTCAATGCAATCCCTATCAAATTACCAATGGCATTTTTTACGGAACTAGAACAAAAAAATCTTAAAGTCTGTATGAAGACAATAGACCCCGAACAGCCAAAGCAGTCTTGAGGGAAAAAAACGGAGCTGGAGAAATTAGACTCCCTGACTCAGACTATACTTTAAAGCTACAGTAATCAAGACAAAATGGTACTGGTACAAAAACAGAAACATAGGTCAAAGGGACAAGATAGAAAGCCCAGACATAAACCCATGCACCTACGGTCAACTAATCTATGACAAAGGAGGCAAGCATATACAATGGAGAAAAGACAGCCTCTTCAATAAGTGGTGCTGGGAAAACTGGACAGCTGCATGTAATAGAATGAAATTAGAACACTCCCTCTCCTTGACAGCATACACAAAAATAAACTCAAAATGGATTAGAGACCTAAATGTAAGACCAGACACTATAAAACTCTTAGAGGAAAACATAGGAAGAACACTCTTTGACATAAATCACAGCAAGATCCTTTTTCACCCACCTCCTAGAGTAATGGAAATAAAAACAAAAATAAACAAATGGGACTTAATGAAACTTAAAAGCTTTTGCACAGCAAAGGAAACCATAAACAAGACGAAAAGACAACCCTCAAAATGGGAGAAAATATTTGCAAACGAATCAACGGACAAAAGATTAATCTCCAAAATATATAAACAGCTCATGCAGCTCAATATTAAAAAAACAAACAACCCAATCCAAAAATGGGCAGAATACCTAAATAGACATTTCTCCAAAGAAGACATACAGATGGCCAAGAAGCCCATGAAAAGCTGCTCATCACTAATTATTAGAGAAATGCAAATTAAAACTACAATGAGGTATCACCTCACACCAGTTAGAATGGGCATCTTCAGAAAATCTACAAACAGTAAATGCTGGAGAGGGTGTGGAGAAAAGGGGACTCTCTTGCCCTGTTGGTGGGAATGTAAATTGATACAGCCACTATGGAGAACAGTATGGAGGTTCCTTAAAAAACTAAAACAAATTACCATATGATCCAGCAATCTGACTACTGGATATATACCCAGAGAAGACCATAATTCAAAAAGACACATGCACCCCAATGTCCACTGCAGCACTATTTACAATAGCCAGGTCATGGAAGCAACCTAAATGCCCATCGACAGACAAATGGTTAAAGAAGATGTGGTACATATATACAATGGAATATCACTCAGCCATAAAAAGGAACGAAACTGGGTCTTTTGTTGAGACGTGGATGGATCTAGAGACTGTCATACAGAGTGAAGTAAGTCAGAAAGAGAAAAACAAATATTGTATATTAACGCATGTATGTGGAACCTAGAAAAATGGTACAGATGAACCAGTTTGCAGGGCAGAAATTGAGACACAGATGTAGAGAACAAATGTATGGACACCAAGAGGGGAAAGTGGTGGGGTGGTGGTGGTGGTGGTGTGATGAATTGGGTTATTGGGATTGACATGTATACACTGATGTGTATAAAATTGATGACTAATAAGAACCTGGTGTATAAAAATATAAATAAAATGAAATTCAAACCTAAAAAATAGAGAAAAAGAGACAAAGAAGGACATTACATAATTATAAGAGGATCAATCCAGCAAGAAGATATAACAATTGAGAATATATATGTACACAACATAGGAGAACCTAAAGACATAAAGCAAATATTAACAAACATTAAAGAGATAAATTGACAGTAATGCAATAACAGTAGGGGACTTTAACACTCCACTTACATCAATGAACACATCATCGAGAATATCAATAAGGAAACACTCTCCTTTGATGACACATTAGATCATATGAATATATGAATACCTATATGAATTCCACCAAACATTTAAAGAAGAGTTAACACCTATCCTCCTCAAACTATTCCAAAAATTTGAAGAGGAAGGAACACTTCCAAACTTATCCTGTGAGGTCAGCATTCCCGATACCAAAACCAGACAAAGATACCACAAAAAAAGAAAATTACAGGCCAATATTACTGATGAACATATATGCAAAATTCCTCAACAAAATATTGGCAAACTGAATTCAACAACACATTGAAAGGATCGTATACCATGACCAAGTGGGATTTATCCCAGGGATGCAAGGATAGTTCAATATTTGCAAATTAATCACTGTGATGCACCACATTAACAAATTGAAGAATAAAAATCATATGATTATCTCAACAAATGCAGGAAAAGGTTTTGACAAAAGTCAATATCCACTTATGATAAAAACTCTCAACAAAGTAGGTATACAGGGAACATACCTCAACATAATAAAGACCATATATGACAAGCCTGTAGCTAACATCATATTCAACAATGAAAAGCTGAAAGCATTCCCTCAAAGATCAGGAACAAGACAAGGATGCCCGCTCTCACCATTTTTATTCAACATAGTATCGAAAGCCCTAGCCACAGCACTCAGACAAGAAAATGAAATAAAAGGAATCCAAATTGGAAAGGAAGTTGTAAAGGTGTCACTGTTTGCAGATGACATGATACCATATATAAAAAACTAAAAGTCCTACTAAAAAACTATTAGAACTAATGAATGAATTCAGTAAAATTTCTGGATACAAAATCAATATACAGAAATCTGTTATGTTTTATACACTAACAATGAACTATCAGAAAAGAAATTAAGAAAACAATCCCACTTACAGTTGCATCAAAAATAATAAAATACCTAGGAATATATCTAACTAAGGAGGTAAAAGCCCTGAACTCGGAAAGCTATAAGACATTGATGAAAGAAATTAAAGATGACACAAACAAATGGAAACATATACTATGCTCATGGATTGGAAGAATTAATATTGTTAAAATGACCATACTACCCAAGGCCATCTACAGATTCAGTGCAATCCCTATCAAAATACCGATGGCATCTTAACACAGAACTAGAACAAATAATTCTAAAATTTTTGTGGAAACACAAAAGATCCTGACTAGCCAAAACAAACTTGAGAAAGAACAAAGCAGGAGGTATCACACTCCCTGATTTCAAACAATACCACAGAGCTACAATAATCAAAAGTGTATGGTACTGGCACAAAGATACATAGTTCAGTGGAACAGAATGGAGAGCCCAGAAATGAACCCACACTTACATGTGGACTAACTAGTCTACAAAAAAGAAGTGAAGAATAGACAATGGGGAAAAGACAACCTCTTCAATAAATGGTGTTGGGAAAACTGGACAGCTACATGCAAAAGAATCAGACTGAACTACTTTCTCACCCCACATAAAAAAAATAATTCAAAATGGATTACAGACTTAAATATGAGACCTGAAACCACACAACTCAGAAAGAAACATAGGCAGTACACTCTTTGACATTAGTCTTAGCAATATTTTTTTGAATCTGCCTCCTTAGGCAAGGGCAACAAAAGCAAAAATAAGCAAATGAAACTACATCAAACTAAAAAGCTTTTGAACAGCATGGGAAATTATCAACAAAACAAAAAGGCAGCCTCCTAAAAGGAAAAGACATTTGTCAATGGTATATCTATTAAAGGTTTTATATCCAAAATGTACAAAAACTCATAGAACTCAACATAAAAAAAAAAAAAAAAAAAAAGAAAGAAAGAAAAAGAACTTGATTAAAAATGAGCAGAGGAACAGAAAAGTCATTTTTCCAAAGAAGACATACAGATGGCCGACAGGCATATAATATACTCAACATCATTAATCATCAGGGAAATGCAAATCAAAACCACAATGAGATATCACCTCACACCTGTCATAATAGCTATCATCAAAAGGACAACAAATAGCAAGCGTTGGTGAGGATGTGGAGAAAAGGAAACCCTCGTGCACATGCACTGCTGGTGGGAATGTAAATTGGTACAGCCACTATGGAGAACAATAGGGAAGTTCCTCAAAATATTAAAAACAGAACTACCATATGATCCAGCAATCCCAATGCTGGGTATTTTTCCAAAGGGAAAAAACCCACTAATTTGAAAAGATATATGCACCCCTATGTTCATTGCAGCATTATTTACAATAGCCAATATAAAAGCAACATATGTGTCCACTGATAGATGAATGGGTAAAGAAGAGGTGGTATATATAAATACAATGAAATATTACTCAGCCATAAAAAGGAATGAAATCTTGCCATTTGTAACAATGTGGGTGGACCTAGAGGGTATTATGCTAAGTGAAATAAGTCAGAAAAAGACAAGTATCATAGGGTTTCACTTATATGTGGAATCTAAAAAAACAAAACTAATGAACAAACATACCATAACAAAACAGAAACAGACTCATAGATACAGAGAATAAACAGGTGGCTGCCAGAGGGGAGAGGGTTGGAGGGATGAGTGAAATAAGTGAGCGAGATTTAGAAGTACCAACTTCCAGTTACAAAATAAATGTTATGGGGATGAATTGTACAGCATGGGGAATATAGTCAATAATATTATAATAACTTTGTATGGGGACAGAGAGTAACTAGATTTATTATGGTGATCATTTTGTAATGTATAGAAACATCAAATCACTATGTTGTGCACCTGGGGAAAAACGATGTAACATTATTATTACAAAATGTGATATAATGAATATTATTTAGAGACAGGAAGGTAGTGCCAATGTAATAAACTAAACTGGTTTCTTTGCGGGGTGGGAGGGGATAATAAGAAACTGCTGGTTTTCACAACATCCTTTGTAAAACCATGAGACTCTTTAGTCTATCTGCATGTATAACTTTGATAAAAATAAATATTTTTAATAACGATAACCTCATATTAAATGACATATGCTAATTACTATGCTAGGTGCTAATTGTTCTTTTGTGTATAATTCACACACCACACTCTGAGATAGGTATTATGATCCTCATTTAACTGAAGAGGAAACTGACAAAGAGAGAGTTTGCCCCTGGTGACACAACTTGCAAGGCGCCAAGTGAGGATCCAAACCCAGATCTGTCCAAATTAAGACCTAGGGCTTCCCTGGTGGCGCAGTGGTTGAGAGTCCGCCTGCCGATGCAGGGGACGTGGGTTCGTGCCCCGGTCCGGGAGGATCCCACATGCCGCGGAGCGGCTGGGCCCGTGAGCCATGGCCGCTGAGCCTGCGCGTCCGGAGCCTGTGCTCCGCAACGGGAGAGGCCACAACAGTGAGAGGCCTGCGTACCGCACAAAAAACCAAAAAACAGAAAAGAAAACAAATTAAGACCTAAGTTCTAACATCCTAAGCACATGCTCCTAAATAAGTACAGCTACCATTTAGTAAACACTTATTAAATGCCAAACATTTTATGTGTGTGTGTGTGTGTGTATATATATAAATATATATACACACACACACACACACACACACACACTTATTATACACATTATATACATATATATGTCTATACATATATGTATATTTGTATATATAGTCATATCTGTACAACAGGTAGTTTTGTTTTTTAATTCGTATTCTACAGTTAAGAAAACTGAGGTTCAGAAAGGTGAAGTAATTTTCCCAAAGTCATAGAGGTAGTAAATAACGGGAGTAGGGGATATTTGAACCCAGGTTTGTGCAAAGCTCATAGTAGCTCCCAGGGGCTGTGGGGTCAGATTGGGGGATTGAGGGAAGCTAATCTCTCAATTAGGGAACGGACATTATCTAATAGAGATGTCCTATTGTCACACATACAAAACTCTATTCATTGAAAACTCCGAGTTCTGACTACCTAGCAAAATGTATTTTCTTGCTGCGTAGATTTCAGGTAGGCTCCATCAACACTCTTCACAGGAAAAGGTCCTAATCTATAGGAGCCCCAGCCTACTCACGGTAATGGCTGCTTTGTTTATAAAGACAGCCTCAGGTGGTCAGGGACCCTGAATCTCTGGGGTACCAGCCTGGACAGTTGCATGAAACGCAAGTTCATTTCTTTTGTAGTAGCATGACTAAATTCTTAGGTTTATTTTTGGTAGCAATTTTGCCTATCTCAGCTAAAATATAAATTGGTACCAGGATTTGGGGTTGGAGGGTAGGGTTAAAAAATCATTACAAAATCCTAAAATGCTTAGGCAGCAGGAAGAGTAGGAAACGAAAACTAAATCTGTTCAATTTTTAAGATGTTAGGAAAAGTGGTAAGGGATGTGTTTTCTGCCTTTGGCCTGCCATCTAAATTGACCAGCAGTCCAGTGGTTTGGGAACTTAAAAGTGAAAAAGGCAACTCATCTGATGCCTCCCAAAGACACATTTATAGGCAGTGGCTCTAAAGCTGCAGTAAGTTCCATTCAGGTAAGTGCCAGTAAAAGTTCTCTACCAGACAGTGGCGATAGCTTAGCTGTTCATATCCAATTAAAAGTGTTGCTTTCGTTCCAAAAGTTACAGTTTCAAATAGCCTCAACTAACTGCCATTAAACTCGGGGAGGAGAGGGCAGAGGACAAAGGTCTACAATTCAAAGACCTTAGGCTTCAGGTTTGAAAACTATTTTTAGACAAGATCTTTGGCTGTTGTTACTTGTACGTGGAACTAATAAAAGGCACGTGGACGAGATGCCTACTGAGTTTTTGAGGGAATTGCATTGCCAAAGACACCATAAGCCTAACCTGCAAAAGGCTGTGACTATTCAATGTCTAAAGCAGCCCTTGTGCTTCCAAATCAGCAGGAAATGGGCTCTGAAAGCCATGCAGCCCTCTAAGGGCACACTCACTGCTTCCTGCCCCAGCTATGGCCATGGAGGGTAATGGACACAAAAGTACCTCCCAGAGGACAGTTGGCTGACCTCTTCTGTTTCAGAAGACAGTCTCCTCTATTCTTGCTCAGCAGGATTTGAGCATTGTTTTAGACTGTGATTTCTGAGGGTTTCCCATTTTCTGAATGGCGGTTTAAATTACGGTTCTCCTACTCTCACTCCAACGCTTTATATGGAGTGTGGTAGGCGGCAGATAAGTAGTCTTTTAGTTTGTGGTTTGCAAGATCCTATAACATCGCATCTGGACTCAAACAGGGTGACTACATATCACCCAAAGATCTTGATTTTGAGCTGGAGACAGTCCCAAGATAAGATTTGGGTGTTCCTTCTTTTGGGGACAAAGTGTGTCCTATGAGGAGAAAGAAGGGTGCACATATAGTTTTAGGAGGTCAAAGGGGTAAGCTGTGGTAGAGACTGCTTAATTGTCCCAAAGCATTAGTTTTCTTCAACTTTATAACATTAGAACCCTTAATATTTAGCCAGGGGAGGAGATGTTCTCTTCTCTTTGTCTTTGTCTTCTTTCTCCTGGCTGGAATGGAGATGTGAGGGCTGGAGCTAAAGCAGCCATTTTGGATCATGAGATGATTTGAGAACTGGAGATTATGCAAGGCAGAAGATTAAGGAAAAAGAATCGGAGTCCCTCATACTGTGGAGCACTTTACAATCTGTGAACTACTTACCCAACTTTATATGAAAGAGAAATAAACTTCTGCTGAAGACCAAAAATGGTTCAGAGAGGCCATGAATTGAAGTAAATATAATGCCACCTTGTACTAGATACATAAGTTAGAGGAGGATCCCATGCTCAGGGTGTTCATATTCTGTTATACCACAATTTACAACATCATCAGTATCTCCAGGAGACACTAATACAGGTATCCCTTGGTCTCAAACATTCTCTTTACACCACTTTACTTTTAAGAAAGACCTACATTAGTACCTGTTTTCACTAACCAAAAGAAATCTGAAGAGGATTTTTGCTTTTATGAAAAGTTGTTTTGTGGTGAGCTGTTTTAGAGGCAGTGTGCACCTGTAGCAGCAAGAGTGGTACCACCAAGCTCCTTCCCTGGGAATTATGCTCAGCATCTCAGCATCAAGCCACCATGGATGTGAACTATGCTTGTGAGCATCTGTTCTGTATCTCAACTCATGTTGTGCATCCATTAGCAAGATGTGTCGTAAAGTAATTTTTGCTTCACACCATTTTGACTTAGGAAGGCTTCTAAGAACTCTCTACTTTCAGATAGTAGGGGAGAACTGTACCTATCCCTCTGTATTGAGACACTGGAGCTTCGGAAACCAGATTCATTTACTTCTCTGGGTTTTAGCCAGAGAGCTTGTCTGCAAAGCCCCCTTTTTAGACAACTGTCTGCCAGGTTGGTTTAGGAAAAATTGCCCAAATGGAAAAGAATATCTGTGGCTATGGAAAATGACTCAACTATTCCAAACTGTTTAAAAAGTAAATCCATTCTTAACATCCCAACAACTGTTTAAATTTTGTTCCATCTAGTTTGGTATAAATCTATTTTTACTTCTTAACTCTTAATATCTCTATTGACTTCAGTTTTTGTGTGGAAATTTTAATATTTGATTTCTTCAAAATTCTATTTTATTAACTTGATGCAGTTGCAAACTCCTCTGATGTCACATCATTATTTAATCACTTCAGTATAACATTGATTCAATGATTTTGCTATTGGTTACCTAAATATTATTAGTTCCCTTCCATTTCCTCTCTTATACAATAATAGTGCTTCTTTATAAAACTGCTTTGAAATTACTAAGGGGAAAGAGCTACATCAAGATAAAGTGCTGTGTTGTTCTTTCCTTGGAAATATGCCTGGGCTCAAATTTGAACTTGGGGTATAAATTGTAAAAGATTCTGCCAAGAGTACTCCAGTTCTGATATGCAGTGTTAGATGAATTTCTGCTTCCAAGCCAGGTCACTGTGCAACTTGAGAGAGATGGGAAAGGAGAGTTAGGCAGGAGAAGGACGGGTTTTATTCTATTGTGCAGAAACGGAAGCTGAGTTCCATTTTTCCCCCTCTCTCTCCTTTCCTTCCCCCTCCTTCCCTTCCTCATTTCCTTCTTTCTAAAGCTTCTAATTTCTTCCCTCCCACCATCTCCCCTCCCTTCATGCCTTCCTTCCTCCCACAAATACTTATAGAATCCTGTGGCAGCTAATCTTCAGAGATGTTGATGAACTCGGAGAGCTCATGTGTAGGCACTCAGGACCACAGACACAGCTGAACTCCTAACCAGCAGGCAGCATCATGTGTCAGTCATGTCTTTCAGATGACACCAGCCCCAGATGCCATTTGACTGCAAATGTGAAAGATTCCCACTGAAGAACCGCCCAGCTGAGCCCAGTCAGCCCATGGGATAGTGAGATTATAATGAACTGTTGTTTTAAGTCACTACATTTTAGGATGGTTTATGATGCATCAATAGATCATTGAAATGAGATTTACCATAAACCAGGTACTGTTCTAGAATATGGAGGTGAACAAAACAAATAAAAATCTGTTCCCTCATGAATCCACAGGCTACTGGGAGAGATAGGCAATGAAAAAGATCAATATACAAATAATAATAAAATCCAATAAGAGAAAATAATGTAGTAAAGGAGAGTATGAAGTATGGGGGGATAGGAAGGTTTGATTTGGGTTGCCAGGGAAGGCTCACTGAGAAAATGATTTCTGAGTCATGAACTAAGAGCAGGGGAGAGTAGCTACGTGGCTTCCTGGGGAAGAGTGTCCCGTGGAGCAAACGTCACTGCAAAGGCCCTGAAGTGGGAGTGTGTCTGGGAAAGTCAAGAACCATAGAGGCAAGAGTAGCTGGGACAAAGTGAACAAGGGCAAAGTGTCTGGTGATGAGGTTAAAGAAGGTGGGTGGTACACAACATGCAGGAGAAACATGATGGTGGCTTGGATCTGGGTGGTGGCCATGGTAAATGGTGAGGAAGAGGTTGAATTCTGGGTTATTCTGAAAGTATGTGATGATGGACTGAATTTGGGCTGGGAGAGAAAGAGAGGAATCAAGCATGATACCAAGGTCTGAGCCACTGGAAAATGAAGATACTATGAATTGAGATGGAGGATACTATGGAAGGAGCTGTCTGAGGGAGAATATTTGGTGCCCTTTATTAATTTCCTAATTTTTGCCCTCCCTCCCTCCCTTCCTTTCCCCCTTCCTTCCCTCCTTCCTTTATTCCTTCCTATTGAAGTGGGATGTCTCTCTACCTAGTTTGAGATGCAAATAATGTGCCCAGTCCGTTCCCAGAGCACCTCACTCCATATACTGGCAATAGCAGGAAGTCCAAAGGGAGAAACCAGTCTTTCCCCCTACAAATCTGTAGCCACCATTTTATGTCTAGGGATCTCAGAGTGCAAACAAGTGTCCAGTCCAGTCTGGGCCTCTCTTAGTAGGATCTCTGGGCAGAGAGATGCTGGCAGCTGAGTAGAGCTTGGCCAACGTGAGTCATATTCAAAACATGGAAGATGTGCAAAGTCCTTTCCTCTCGTATCAGCCACTGGTTCTAGGATGACCTGCCTTGTCTTGCAAAAGCATCTTTCCGAGGGCTAGCCCACTCACCAGAGTAATGCTCAGTGATGGATACTTTCAACCAAACTGCCAGGACTGCTCAGAAGAGAGATCCTGGGGTCCCTCATTCTGTTGCTTCCCCAAGAGATAGTAGGCATCTCATGGACACACAACAGCAGAGATTTGGGCTAAGGAGCAATATTTCCACATGGTGACTTTGCAACTTGGTAGAAGAAAAGTTGGATCAGTGGTTGAGTCTCTCTGATGGAAGGTAAGAGTTTCAGAAATTTGAAGCAATTCCAGACTCATTCAAGCCTGGAGAATAGTGGTAGTACCTGAGCCCGCTGCTCTGGATCCTCCAGTGTGTGCTCTCTGAGTGTGCTCAGTCATGAGGACCTCATGTGCTTCAGCCAGTAAAGACAGAATGAATGAATAAGTCTCGGGCTTCCCTGGTGGCGCAGTGGTTGAGAGTCCGCCTGCCGATGCAGGGGACACGGGTTCGTGCCCCAGTCCGGGAAGATCCCACATGCCGCGGAGCGGCTGCGTCCGTGAGCCATGGCCGCTGAGCCTGCGCGTCCAGAGCCTGTTGCTCCGCAACGGGAGAGGCCACAACAGTGAGAGGCCCGAGTACCGCAAATCAAAAACAAACAAACAAACAAAAAACAATAAGTCTCAAGGGTTACGGTCAGGGGTGTGCTGCTAAATGTTTAACAAAGGCTCCCTCAGGGGGTGGGGTGTGGAAAGAAGCATTGATTAATAGAGTTTGCCAATTCGCATGGTATAAATACTCTCACCATGACTGATTTCAAGCTACCAATGTGACATTACTGAATGCAGAGCTGGGAATGCACAGTAGCTCACCGTGATGTACAAAATTCCCACCATACAGCTACAATGGATGTAAATAACCTCCAGAGCATAGATAATAGTGAAATGTGAGAAAATAATTAGTAAGTGATGAGTTTTGAGAATTTATTATCTTTGTTTTTAATATAACTATTTAATTAAAAGTTTACATAATTTAATATTTAATAATGGCTGTATTTAACAACTGGTTGGAAAATTCCTGAAAAATTAACCAGCAATTCTGTCAGTTCCAGAACACCACTGGTTTCCAGCTCTTGCCAGCCAATTCTTTTGTATACACACACACACACACACACACACACACACACACACACACAGCCACGTCCCTGGTGTCAAGCTGGCACCAGGTAAATTTAGGACTGACTTCATGAGGACCTGGACATCTGGTAAAGCTTTCTACCAAGCGCTAGGAATGCCAGTTGCTCTCTTGCCTCCCGGGAACTTTATTGCCTCCTGGGAACTTTATTGCCCAGCCTCTGAGTCATGCCACCATGGGATACATTCCTGACTTTGAACCTCAGGGATCAGGGACTTAAACTTTAATCCTTCCCCTCCCAGGAGGCATTGAACTCTCAGGTAAACAGATCCTCTACTTCCAGAAGGTCCAAATCTGCATATGAAAGAATGGGGAAGGTTTTTACCAGAAAGGAGGTAAGAGAAGGGAGGGGGGGAAAAAAACAACCTACTAAAACTTCTCCCAAGACAAAGTTTGTCCTACAACTAAGGGAGATTGTGAGTGACTTGTCACTGAGCAAGGAGTATCTGCTTCAGGACAATTCTTCTAGAAGACAATGGGTCCAACACTCCTGCATTTATGGAAGCAAATGCAGGAAGCCACTTAGAGGTTCTTCACAGAACAAGGAAGACACACACTTCAGTGCAATTTTCTGTCCTTGACTATAGAGAGAAGCAACTCCTACTGCAGAAAAAGGAAAGCACAAGTTTAATCTATGGTGTATCCCTCTGGGGAAGCCTCCCCCCGCCTCTTTTTGTCTTCTCCCCTCCACCACTTCCTTCCTTCTCTAAACATTTACTTAATGCCTTTCTCAATGCATGCTACCAGATACTAGGAATGCCAAGAGGGGTAAGAGGAGAATCCATTCTTGTTCCCCTTTCAATTCTTTCTCTACAAATCTGCCCAAGTGCTCTTTTAAAAATGCAAATCAAAAGGTAACCCAGCTCTTTTCCTTCTCATTTGTATTCCATTCCCTTCCCATCCCTTCTCTTCTTTTCCCTTCCTGTCTTTGGAAAATATTTATTGGCTTCCTTCCTTTCTTTCTTTACCAAAAAGTCTGAACGAGGTGGAGGATGCAAACTGGAGAAGGGATGAGGCAGGGGCCATGATCCAGTGGGATAAGAAATTGGCTACATAGAGGTATATTGAGGTGGTGGGAACAGGGTTACCGCTGTTGGAGAGGAAGGCACAAATAAGGCAAGGGGGAAACAAAATTAAACCTCATGCTGTTGGATTGAAACCCGAGCTATCAGCGCAAATTATGGTTTAGGTACATAGATCGATAGATGAAAAGAGATGTAAATGTATGTGTGTATACACACACATATATATTTTCTAGCTCTGTCCAGTGAAAGAACCTAAGATGACTGACACCCCAAGTAGCAACAAGTAGACTTAGTGCTCAGATCTTGGTTCTCAACACCACTCCCCACACAAGGAACCCTGGTTTCCTTAGACAAACGGCTGATTCCAGGGCTGGGGCTGGGAAAGAACAAGATGGCCCTGAAACATCTTGTACCAGAATGAAAGGACTTTCTCCAAGAATGATGAGCACATGTCAAAAGGACACAGAGGGGCTTCCCTGGTGGCGCAATGGTTGAGAGTCCGCCTGCCGATGCAGGGGACACGGGTTCGTGCCCCGGTCCGGGAAGACCCCACATGCCGCGGAGTGGCTGGGCCCGTGAGCCATGGCCGCTGAGCCTGCACGTCCAGAGCCTGTGCTCCACAACGGGAGAGGCCACAACAGTGAGAGGCCCGCGTACCGCAAAAAAAAAAAAAAAAAAAAGACACAGAAACAATCTTGAAGGGGCTTCTATTGGCCAAATCTGGGACAATTTGAGGATCAAAATGAATAATGGTAACTCATTGAATAAAATAGAAGTCTATGAGTCCCTATAGATAGTCATAGAAATGAACATATAAATATGAAGAAATTATTTCTTACAGTAGAAAGTCAACCAATAAATGCAGAAGAAATAATCATATTAGAAAGTCACCATTTGGTAATCATCAGTGTAATAATTTAGGCAAGAAACATCAAAGCGTGGTGGTGAATATTGGTAACATTGGGGTGAGGAAAGGGCCCAGGGTGCACGCCGCATCTCCCGGGCGTTCCTGGATCAGTGTGGGTGGCAGTGCTCAGGCAAGGGTCCCTCAGAATTGCACCTGCATAACTGGCCCTGTTGCACACCTTCTCTGTCTCCTGGGCTTTGTTTTTTTCCTTATCACTTACGACCTTTCTAATTCATAAGCTTGAACTAAATTTTATGGAAAGATTTAAAAAATTGTTCCTTGGAATTAAGCACCATATTGTAATACCTTTTAATAGAATAATGATAAAATAACAGCTAACATTCGTTTCACATGTGTTCTCCCATTTAATCTTGACAACAATCCTTCCAGGGAGGACTATTTTCATCCATACTCTCCACATGAGGACACTTGGGCCCAAAGACATGAAATAATAACTTAGTGAGAAAAAAGAGCTGGCTTACAAATGCTGGTAATGTGACTCAAGGAGTGGGGGTGAGGGACGTGCCCGACAGACCCCACAAAGATCAAGTTTAAGCAACTAACATTAGCATTGACCTGCCAATAAAACTCATGACCATGCAGCTATGGGCACTCGTTTTCCAGCCACATTCACATCTTCGAATGTGAGTTTTTTCTCCTGCCCATACTTAGAGTGCCTATGATAGCCTAAACTGAGGGAGTGGTTGGAAGCAGATTATGGTGAGGGAGCCAGCAGGAAAAGTTAGTCCAGGTGCAGGCCATAAGGCGTGTATTAGTCGGTAGAGAGTTTAAAAGTAATAATAAGACCAAGTAAAAACCATCTGGTTTGTATTATCACCATGCACCAGGGCAGTTCTAAATAATGTCACTGACAAAATGCTCCTCCCAGACAGGGGCTGACTCTTTACCCTCCACCACCTTGGAATGCCACTGGCTGGATGAGATGCATCTTACTCGATAGTAATCTTTATCCAGTTTTGATTTCCCAGAATTTGTAGCGCCTCGGTAGAATAGATGCTCAATAAATATTACACTAAAAAAAAAAAAGTCACCTTAAACTTAGATATTTGTGTGGCCCTTTAAAACTGGGCTGGACTCCCCCAGAGACTTGCCTGGGTGTCACCTATCACAAAGGAAACTTGAGGCAACACAGGCCCACTTTGTTAAAACACTGAGGAAAAACTGAGGCAATCACCCAAGATCTGTAGGCGAAGTTGGAGCTTTGCCTGAATGATATAGACAACTGCCTTCATTTTTTACTCTGCATTGGCAGTGGTTATCAGACACGCCACCAGGTGGTTTTAGTTATATGTTTTATTTCCCTTTTTTGGAAAACCAGCGAAAATCACCTCATAACTCAGAATATTAAGGATCCATTATTTCTAGCTGGGCTCGATATCCTAAGGGAAACTAAGTGCTTAGGAAACCCTCCTGCTACTGCACAGACACCCTCCAAACTCTCAAATTACCCAAACCAGCTCATAATTGGGACCAGCTGGCAGGATGAGAGCTGAGGCCCCTGCGCCAAGCGGGGAATCATGTTACAAATTTCATCCCTGGAAAGGAGCTCGTCTAGTTCCATTAAGGGTTAAGATGTGGGAGGTCAAAAGAACAGTGCTTAGGAGCTGGGACTTAAGTTGTTTAAATAGACCCTGAAAGCAAAGGGTGCTCAGACTAGCAACTACAGCTCTTCGATTTGTCTGGGATAAAGCATGTGTGAAATAATTGAATTGACTGTGCAGGGCTATAGCATCAGCTGAATTTCACTTCATTTTTCCAGAATTGGTGTAATTGATTTCTAAACAGCTCCATAGCTCTCCTTTTCCCCAACTTATTGCCACTCAGCTTGCAAGTACAGACCTTCCCTTCCGCAAACCAGGAGCAGGGAGGATTTTAAATGAGTGATGTCACAGCTGGTATCTCCTAATCTCAAGTGTTTCTTGAGATCTGCTTTCTCAATGGGCTAGCAGCACCTGGACTCTGCACCACCCCACCTCACTCTACCTTGAGCCAGAACTACAGCTCTGCTCTTGGAGAGCAGCTCATGAGGCCTGTCCTCCCAGCCTTGGCACTGGGTCTTCCAGGCTGGACTGGGAATCTGGAGGAAACAAAAACAAGCTCTTGGAGTGAGTGCACGTTTTTTCAGCAGAGTCAAGTGGCAGTAGTGACCGTTAGTGGCTGGAGGCCGTGGCGCTGATGGCCCTGTCCCAGCTGAGTGGTTTTCAGTGGTGTGACCTTGGCTGTCCTCTCTGGTGCTAGTTTCCTTCGGTTCTTGCTTGTTGGCCAGCCAGATTCTCCAGGCTTCCTGTCTATTCTGTTAACTACCTGATGGCTTTCCAATAATTTTTTTTTTTTTTTTCTGCTTAACAGAGTCAATTTCTGGTGTCAGAAACCAAAAACCCTGACTGGTGCAGCATCTGTCCCCCTTCAAGACTTAGGAGACTGGTGTCAGCACTGAAGGGGGAAAAGGAGAGATCAAATAAAGCAGGAGAATCAGAATAAAGAAAGGGAGTTAGGCAGCAGAAAAGGCTGAGGCCTTTGTGCGAATGTCGGGGGAATGAAGGGGAGGAAAGTCACAGAGGAGGGGAAAATAGGGGGTAGAGAAAGTAAAGGAATTGGCAGGTGAGGCGGAACAGCCTAGAAGGGGTCATTCACCTTGCTAATGCTTGTAATAGGAGCCTTGAAGGAAATTGGCAAGCGGCCTCCTGGAGGTATTTCTACATTTCTATTTCTGGCAGACAACGTGGTTTAGATGATTTTGTGTGACTGTTTCAGGAACAACAGTTCCTTGATCTGGATTTGCTTCTGGAGATAAGTGAAGGTGTTAGCTTCTACCTCAGACATTTATCAAATGAGCTGCATGCTTGGAAGCACACAGATACGTGGGCATGCATATGCATACTGTGATATGATAAATATATGCATGAGAAAAATGGGTCTTGGGCTAGTTATGTGGGTGGGGGCATTTTATGTAACAAACCTATTGAATATCTCAAAGGGAAAATATTACTTACTATGCCCTATTAGCACATCGTTCGTCTTACTGGGAAGACAGAATGAAGAATATTGAACAATTAATAGAAATCATAGGAAAAATTATGATTAAGTGCCACCTGCTGGCTTCTGTGAGTTTTATTTTTTATGCAGCTTCAAGCCTGTCCTCATAATCATCAAATGTCTTGCTGAGGGTGAACTCACTCATTCCATTATTTGGCCTATTAATGAATGCCTCATTTTGTGGATGTGTGTGTGTGTGTGTGAATGAAACTAATTTGGGAGAACAAATTCGCCCTACAAAAATCCATTTTCCTCTCAATTCTGATTTGAGAGAGCAGACAGACAAGGGTTTATTTTAAAATTCTGTTTTCGTGGCAGATTGCAAAAGCTGTGTGCTTAGCATGTGTATAGAGGGGGAAGGCAGGGGAATGGTTCTTTGAAAGTGACTTTCTTCCATTCCACTGCTCTCCTCTGAGAATGGATACGGTTTGCATCTCAAAAGCTCTGTCTAGCTTATGGCAGGTGAGAAATTTCCATGTCTCGTTTTGATGACATTGCAACAAGCAAGCGTCTCATCACTCAGAAGTTAGTGGAAAGGGAAACAGGTTCCATGCCAGTATATTTGACCTCTGGGTCTAGTTCTGGAGCCTGGGCTGCAATTCTCAGCAGGAAGTAGGTCTTGCTGTTAGTAAATTACCATGACTTGTGTTTACATGGTGAGTCAACAAGCCTAGGTCAGCTCTCCTCTCCAAGCAGACCCTTGAGCTGATTCTTTATCTGGGTAACTCACATTCCAGATCCATTGTTTGCCTGTGATTAATGAGATTGACTGTCAGGACTTCCCAAGTAATAATAGATACCATTAACTAAGTGCACCCTATCTACTAGAAACTGTGGTAGACTATTTAGAAATATATAAATGCATATTTTAAATATTTATATAGTCAAATATTTACAATTCATCTTAGAATTTCAACGATACATAATGTCAAGAGAGTGTCCTTTATTATTTTAATGTTACATTTGATAAATAAAAAGGGTATAGGTAATATATGTGTGTTATTACGTATAACGATAAAATGAATAAAAATGAACCTACCACGTGACTCAAGATGGGGACCCAGAACATCACCAGTACGGCTACATTGTGGTAGATTCTCTATGTGCATTAGTTCCATCTATCACACTTTTACGACATAGGTGTTATTCTCCCCACTTTACAGATTAGTAAATTGAGGCTCAGAAAGATAAAGCAACTTCTCAATCACACACAGCTGGTAGGTAGGAGTGGTGGAGGTAAACGTTATCAGGGTTCAGCAATACCCACTTCCCACTCCCTCTCTACGGGCAAGGCAGCCTCCTCCAGGCCCGATCACAGAGGCATCAGGACACTCACTCTACCCTTGGGCTTGTGAATGTGTCACTCTGGGCTGAGGCAACATAATATTCCTGGAAGATTGCCCAGGCTCTCTCCTGCCCGGTGTGGCAGGTTCTGTTACGGCTCGACCCACATCCCCCGGGTGCTCACCGCTCCGTTCTTGCCAGTGCTTTTTCCCACCCGTAACTCCGCTCAAGTGGGCCAGACAGGTGGGAACTGCCAGGAAGTGACTGCCTCCGGGAGTGGCTTTGCATAATGACATGCAGGATTCGGTGGATAAGTACCACCCCTCCTTTGGCCCCGGAGTGGAATAACTCCAGGCATGTTCGATTCTGCCTCGCAGGGTCATCCAGCAGCATCCTGTTCCACAAAGCACCCTACATTGATTTCCGTTCCTTCCCCATCTCACTTCCACGTGCCCAAATAAGCTACTTGCGCTCACATCCTGGGCTGGGGATCAGCCTCTGGAAGAAAGTCCAAGCTGAGTACCTCGGTGTGTGTTCCGAGGAGGCAGCTACTCTGTGATGTGGGTCCTCTACGTGATGGCTGTCTCGTGCACTGTTCACATCCCCTTCCAGGAAAGACTTGTCGCCCCAGGGGCTGGAGTAGCTGTCTGCAGACAGCTTTCCACGGTCAGTCCCTGCAGGGATCACCTCAGCTGCAGAGAGCCACCTTGCCTGTGGTCTACCCCGGGACTGACACGGAGGTATAAGGATCCAGCCATCTTGTTCCAACCCCAGACAGCGCTACAGGGCTATTCATGCTGCAGAGACCCGGGGGGTTAGGCCAAGGCTGTTGCCAGGCCTGCACTGCAGCTCACCTCCTCCCTCTGCACAATCCTGTCTCCTTCTGCACTTTTTTTTTTTTCCGGTACGCGGGCCTCTCACTGTTGTGGCCTCTTCCGTTGCGGAGCACAGGCTCCGGACGCACAGGCTCAGCGGCCATGGCTCACGGGCCCAGCCGCTCTGCGGCATGTGGGATCTTCCCGGACCGGGTCATGAACCCGTGTCCCCTGCATCGGCAGGCGGACTCTCAACCACTGCGCCACCAGGGAAGCCCTCCTTCTGCACTTTTACGTAGGTGTTGATCCCAGGGGCACTCCCTAACAACTTCCTGCACGTTAATCTCCTTCCTGAGCCTGCTTTTCGGGGACCCCAACCTGCCACACGTCATCAGTATGGGTCCAGGACCGAGCAGGGCAGACGCCTGTCCCCATCGTGGACTTGTACTGAATGGGACTAGCCCTTTGTGGTATCAAGCTGATGATATTTCAGGGCTAATGTGTGAGCACAGGATAACATAATGCTTTACATCTATCTGCCTCCAATGCCTGCGTTCTTTCCGGGTATCACTCCATTTCCTAAAACAATCATTCCTCCCCTGGCTTTGGCTGACAGTTCTAACATCTTGCATCTTGACTGCATTCTGGCTTTTCTCATGTATGACCTTTGACCTTCTTGTCTGGGGGACTGCTGAGGTTGGCTATACAGGTCCAAACATGAGGTTTCAGAGGTTTTATGTGACTCATCTAGCCTCACACCCAGGGCCCAGACTTAAGAGGCTGGGCCTGGGCCTCTTGCCTGCAGGGCACTAGCTCTACCAGATGGGAGGGTATGACTGGTGCTTCGTAACACATGTTAAGAAGCATGTTAATTCCACACACAGTTTGAAAGCACTTCCTGTGTCCCACATTCTGAGGACATGACGATGGATAAGAAACAGCCCTTGTTTTCAGCCTTGTCATGGAGATAGGCCGTACCTGCAACGCAATGTTGTAAGTAAATAAAGGGGTGCAAAGAAGGGGCCCAGGGGGACTTCCCTGGTGGCTTAGTAGTAAGGAATCCGCCTTCCAATGCAGGAGACGCGGGTTCAATCCCCGGTTGGGGAACTAAGATCCCACATGCCATGGGGCCACTAAGCCTGCACGCTACAACTACTGAGCTCACGTGCCTCAACTAGAGAGCCCATGTGCCGCAAACTACAGAGCCCATGAGCTCTGGAACCCGCGCCACAACTAGAGAAGAGAAAAGCTGCATGCCGCAACTAGAGAGAAGACCGCGTGCTACAGCAAAAGATCCCAAGTGCCACAATGAAGACCCGCCACAGCCAAATAAATAAATAAATATTTTTTTAAAAAAAGGGGGCCCAGGAACCTGATCAAAGGAATTCAGGTCTGGCATCATGGGGAAAGTGCCCTTTGAGCTAGATCTTAAAGAATCAAAGGAGCTCACTAATGAAGTAAGCGCAGTGAAGAGAATTCCATGCAGAGGGAACAGTCTATGCAAAGGCACAGAGACATGAAATGTGAGAAATTTTGTTGACTAGAGCAGAGGTGTGAGGCCAGAGGAGAGGGTGGTAGGTCAGGCCCTTGGAATCCAATGGGCCTTTAGGCCTTATAATGCAGGCCAAAAGAATTCGTGTTACCAGAATTTACTTTTTGGGAGGAAAAAGTAAATTTTGATAATATTTATTGAGGAATTAGCATGAGCTACATTTCTTACATAGATCGCTTCACTTATTCCTTATAAGAGCCTTATGAGATAAAGAATATTATCAACATTTATGGGTTATTGTGCTTATTGAAAAAAGCTACCTCTGGTAGCAGAGTAGGGGATAAACTAGAATGCATAGAGCCTGGTGGCAGGGAGAATATTTTAGGAAGTATGCGACATTCCAGGCAAGAAATGGCAAGGCCCTGAGCTAAGGGGCAGCAGAGGGAAGGAGAGAAGAGTTCAGATGTCTGAGCTGTTTCTATGGGACTTGGTGATGATTGATCAGCTGAGTCTGGGAGGCTGGAAGGCCCCACTAACCACGAAAGGAATCACTGGAGGGGCAGGTTCATGGGGAAGTATGTTGTCTCTAAGGTTCCTGCAGATGTCGAGGTAGAGATTTCTACTGAGGAATTGGATTTGGACACCAGGAGAGAGGCTTGAAGTGGGAATATAGATTTGGGATGCTCTACCTATAGATGATAAATGAGGACACGGCAAGTGAGTGATAGAAAGAGCTTGTGCGCTAGAAAGGAACGGCTCTGGAATTAAATCCCAGCTCCATTATTTACAGGTGGTACGTGTGATCTTAAGCAAGTTAATCTGTGACCTCCGTTTCCTCATCTGTAAACTTGGGGATGATAACGCCGACCTCATAGAGTTATAATAAGCATTTAGAATGCCTAGTAGCATGTCTAGAACATAAGAAATGGTCAATAAAAGGTAACTATTCCTGGATGAGTAGATGAAATCACAGGCAGAGAGCGTGTACAATGAAAAGGAAGCAGGATGAGGCTGGAACCCTGGAGGACAGCAACATTCCAGAGGTAGCTAAACAAGCAGGAGTCAGCAAAGGAACAAGAAAGAGGTGCCGGACAGAAGTGTCCTGGAAGCAAAGGAAAAAGATCATTTCAAGAAGAGATGGATTTGTTGGTATCAACACCTAGAGGGCATCTACAGGAAAAAAAATACAATGGCAAATAAATATATGCAAAGATGCTTAATCCCACTCATCATTATAGAAGTACAGATTAAAAAGATAATAAGGGATTTCTTCTCACCCGCGCCAAAGTTGTGTGTGCAGGTCTGACCCTCATGCCCGTCTTGCAGGCTGTTTCGACGCCAGGACCCCCTAAGAGACGATGATGTTGGGCACCGAAGCCGGCGAGGGATTCGTGGTGAAGGTGCAGGGCTTGTCTTGGTCTTGCTCGGCCGACGAAGTGCAGCGGTTTTTTTCTGACTGCAAAATTCAAAATGGGGCTCAACGTGTTCGTTTCATCTACACCAGAGAAGGCAGACCAAGCGGCGAGGCTTTTCTTGAACTTGAATCAGAAGATGAAGTCAAATTGGCCCTGAAAAAAGACAGAGAAACTATGGGACACAGATATGTTGAAGTATCCAAGTCAAACAACGTTGAAATGGATTGGGTGTTGAAGCATACTGGTCCACATAGTCCTGACACAGCCAATGATGGCTTTGTACGGCTTAGAGGACTCCCCTGTGAATGTAGCAAGGAAGAAATTGTTCAGTTCTTCTCAGGGTTGGAAATCGTGCCAAATGGGATAACATTGCCGGTGGACTTCCAGGGGAGGAGTATGGGGGAGGCCTTCGTGCAGTTTGCTTCACAGGAAATAGCTGAAAAGGCTCTAAGAAAACACAAGGAAAGAATAGGGCACAGGTATATCGAAATCTTTAAGAGCAGTCGAGCTGAAGTTAGAACTCACTATGATCCACCACGAAAACTTATGGCCATGCAGCGGCCAGGTCCCTATGACAGACCTGGGGCTGGCAGAGGGTATAACGGCATTGGAAGAGGAGCTGGCTTTGAAAGGATGCGGCGTGGTGCTCACGGTGGAGGTTATGGAGGCTATGATATTATATGTCTATAATGATGGCCATGGATTTGAGTCAGATAGATTTGGAAGAGACCTCAATTATTGTTTTTCAGGAATGTCAGATCACAGATACGGGGATGGCGGCTCTGCTTTCCAGAGCGCAACAGGACACTGTGTACACATGCGGGGATTACCTTCCAGAGCTACTGAGAATGACATTTATAATTTCTTTTCACCACTCAACCCTGTGAGAGTACATACTGAAATCGGTCCCGATGGCAGAGTAACTGGTGAAGCAGATGTCGAGTTTGCAGCTCATGAAGATGCTGTGGCAGCTATGTCAAAAGACAAAGCAAATATGCAGCACAGATATGTAGAACTCTTCTTGAATTCTACAGCAGGAGCAAGCGGTGGTGCTTACGGTAGCCAAATGCTAGGAGGCATGGGTTTGTCAAACCAGTCCAGTTATGGCGGCCCAGCCAGCCAGCAGCTGAGTGGTGGTTACGGAGGCGGCTATGGTGGCCAGAGCAGCATGAGTGGATATGACCAAGTTTTACAGGAAAACTCCAGTGATTTTCAATCAAACATTGCATAGGCGGCCAAGGAACAGTGAACAGCTACTACGGTAGTGGAAGCCGAGCATCTGTGGGAGTGAACGGAATGGGAGGGATGTCTAGCATGTCCAGTATGAGTGGTGGATGGGGAATGTAATTGATCCTGATCACTGACTCTTGGTCAACATTTTTTAAAAGAAAAACAAAACTTAAGTTTTAACAGTTTTGCAATACAAACTTGTGGTTTATGCTTACTCTAAGTGGAAATCAGGATTGTTTTAAAGACTTAAGTTTCAGTAATTTTGAACACAAACATTCATTTAGGATGTAACTAGGTTGAGTAATCTGTTACTGTTAAATAATTTTCAGCTTTTCTCAAGTTAGTTATATTGTAGGATGTACTGAAGCAGTAGGTGTATTTAGGTTAAAGCAGTTGAATTATGTTAAATGGTGTTTACACCACATTACATTGGACACTGTTGGGATGCGTTGTTGAAAGACATGCTTTTTTGTGAAACTCAATATAGGAGCTGTGTCTACAATTAAAAGTGAAACATTTAGCATGTTTGTTAATTCTAGTTTCATTTAATAACCTCTATGGCACGTAAGTTTAAGCTTTTTTTTAAGTTAATGGGGAAAATTTGAGACGCAATACCAATACTTTAGGATTTTGGTCTTGGTGTTTGTATGAAATTCTGAGGTCTTGATTTAAATCTTTTCATTGTATTGTGATTTTCCTTTTAGGTGTATTGCGCTAAGTGAAACTTGTTGAATAAATCTTCCTTTTAAAAACTAAAAAAAAAAAAAAAAGATAATAAGGTACTATTTTTTGCTATTAGATTGGTAAAGATTATAAAGTTTAGTAACATCCAGTGTTGGCCAAGGTGTGGGAAACAGGTGATCCCAGGCGTTATGGGAATGTACATTCATGTCATATTTTAAAGAGCAGTTTGTCAAAATATATCCAAATTGTGAAGGCACGTGTTCTTGACCCAGACACTGTACTTCTAAGAGTTTACAACAAACTCATAAGTATTCAAAGATGTATCTTTAAGAATATTAATTACCACATTGTTGAATACAGCAAAAGAAAACTAGAAGCAACCTAAATGTCCATCAAAAAGCGACTGGTTAAATAAAATGTAGTGCATCCTTACAACTCAGCTGGGGTGGCTGGGAGAAGGTAAGGGTTGGGATGGGGATGCAGAGGCCTTGGAACAGGCATGATGGGAATTGCTGAGACTGTGTGTGTGTGAGTGTGTGTGTGTCTGTGTGTGTATGGGTGTGTGTGTTGGCAGGATACAGTGAACGGGCCAAAGAGGAGAATGCCCAGTATGGGCTGGCAATACCATGCAGGAGAGGCATGCCGAACATAGTTTTGTTTTGTTCAAGAGGCAGAGGCTGATCCCAGGCAATGTGACCCTTCTCCTCAACCCCATCAATCTTTTTTTTTTTTTTTAAAGTTTACTTATTTATTTTTGGCTGCGTTGGGTCTTCGTTGCTGCACGAGATCTTTCTCTAGTTGCGACGAGCAGGGGCTACTCTTCGTTGTGCTGTGCAGGCTTCTCGTTGTGGTGGCTTCTCTTGTTGTGGAGCACGGGCTCTAGGAGTGTGGGCTTCAGTAGTTGTAGCTCGTGGGCTCAGTAGTTGTGGCTCGTGGGCTCTAGAGCGCAGGCTCAGTAGTTGTGGCACACAGGCTTAGTTGCTCCATGGCATGTGGGATCATCCTGGACGAGGGATCGAACCCATGTCCCCTGCAATGGCAGGCAGATTTTCAACCACTGCACCACCAGGGAAGCCCCCCATCAATCTTTAATAATACTTTATACATCAAATATATTTGGTATGATTGGGTTTCTTGTAAATGTCCCTTGACCAGGGGCTGAGTCTTGTGTCAAGCATGGCCTGGGACCAAAAGAGAGTCAAGCCATACAGACGAGGTAGACAGCCAACATCTGGGTCACATATGCACTTGCATATGTGTAAAAATTCTCTAGAAGTGTATGCAAAAATCTGTTATCAGGGTAAACTCTGGGAAGCGAGACTGGGGATGTTGTATGGAGATGGACTTTACTTTTCAGTTTACATCCTTCCAAACCACTGGCATTTTCACTTTAAAAACTATTTAAAATTGTATCACTCAGACAATACAACTGGAGAATAATAACAACTCCTAGCCAGCTGAATGGAGTCTCAACTTTTCCCCTGATCTGATACTTGGATGACTGTGAAGACATCCACCCAATGGTTCTTACAGAGAAGTACAGGCGAAGAGATGGTGCCTGCAAAGGTTTGAATATGACACTTCCCTGAAATTACACAGTTGATGCATTATAGAAAAAGGAGTGTTTGCTGTACTTCTTCATACGTGCTTGACAGATGTTTATTGGCTTTAATAATATTTAAAATATTTAAACCTTCGTCCAGAGTTAAGATATACATGTATCCTCTCATTTGACTAAATTTTAGGGGAACCATAACTCAGTTAATTGTGAACCGCTACTATGATAGTAATCCTCTACTCTGTGTTCGGCATAAATACTGCACCATTCTCCTAAGCAATGTCCTGAGTGATCCGTTAAACCGAAACAAGGCAGTAGAGTTCCAATGAATCACCCACATGATACTTAGTAGTTATGTATATACTATGTTCAGGACATTTGAGACTCACTTTTACAGCAGTTCTGAAATTTTCCAATTTAATTCAACTCTTGAGGAGGGCGGTGCCTTTCCCAAACTGCAGAAGTGCCTGTTGAAATCCTGGGATGGAAATTTTCCATTTTGAAAGCAGAGTCATTGCTTGTAATGCTGTTGCCCCAGGCAGGCTGGAAGCAGAACTGGAAATGATCACGCCTTGTCTGGCGGGAGAAGTCCTACATTGATGTTCCAAGTGATGCAAACTTTCCTGGCTGCAGGAGAAAGACCCTCTGTGAGCTGGGGTTCCTGCCCCATGTCCACCCATCAGGAAAGAGCTGCTTCCTCTACCTTCCTCAACGCTCCCGGTACCTCCATTTCTACCTCCCTGGTGCCCATTTAATGCTTTTTTACATCTGGACAGTTCATCTCCATTTACTCCTCTGAGGCTGCTCATGGCCATGACAGCGCAGAGGGGCCACCAGATCCTATTTTTAACTTTGTCTCCCAACATTTTATTAGAACAATTTTTTTTTTTTTTTTTTTTTGTGGTACACGGGCCTCTCACTGTTGTGGCCTCTCCCGTTGTGGAGCACAGGCTCCGGACGTGCAGGCTCAAGGGCCATGGCTCACGGGCCCAGCCGCTCCGCGGCATGTGGGATCTTCCCGGACCGGGGCACGAACCTGTGTCCCCTGCATCGGCAGGCGGACTCTCAACCACTGCGCCGCCAGGGAAGCCCCTATTAGAACAACTTTAAACATTCAGAAAAGTTGAAAGAAAATGTGCAGTGAATAGCCATATACTCAGCACTGAGATTGTAACATTGACATTCTATGCTGTTTTGTCACATGTCCAGGCCTCTGTTTTCAGTACCATGTGTGTTCAGCATCCACGCTGGTCCTGGTGGCCACAAAACTCTGTCTCTGTGGCAATAATAGACTTAAATACACAGTTTAATAAGTACTTATATTCAAAGAGATACTAACATTTAGTACCTGCTTTGTGCCTGAGCAAGATACAAGGTACTTTCACACATATGATCACCTAATTTTTCAACCCATGAAATAGACAATATTATTGTTCCTAACTTACGGCTAAGAAAATTGAGACACAAAGAGGTAAAGGGACTTCCAAAGTTATTTATAGCTAGAACTGTTATTATAAAAGAAACAATTACAAATGAAATAGCTTATATCTTTAAAACAAAATAAATAGTTATATTTAAGTGCTCTTCTTAGTGTTTAAATAATACACTGGCAGAATTACGTTGCAATCATTAAATGTGTGTTTCAGAGAGAGATGTTTTAAAGTGGTCGTTTGCATGCAGCCGTTTTGACGTGGCTGTTTACCAAGTCCTCAGAGAGTTTTGTTTTTGTGTTTTGTTTCTGTAGTTGTTCTTATTTAATGTCAGCCATTTTAGCTGTAGCACTTCATTATTTTTCCTCCTGGAGAATCAAAAGTGTCTCATTTGTTTTCCAGTGTTGCTTGATGAAAAGTCACGGGTACCAACGGCTTAGTATAAATAACCTAATAGAGGATTCTGGGCAACACCAGAAAATACTATGCAGTTTCATACTCATTTTTACTTCGCCTAAAAACAAGCCATAAAACTTTCAGTTGCAAACAGCTGTTGTGGAGCCTCTGCTCCCACAAGCTACAAAACAATAAAGCACACGGGACAACGGCAAGCATCCGAGGGCGCCGCAAGGAAAAGCATCTTAACCACAGTCAGTTAATAGTGATGTAAGGGATGGATTTTGGAATATGGGGAGGTCTACAGAAAGGGGAGACAAGAGAGGCCAAGAGTAAGCTTTGCATTGCCTGAGGCCAGCCCCTAGAGCTCTCCACTTTTACAGAGGCCCCTGCTAGAAAACTAGTCTATGTATGACAATCTAAATTTAGAGGACACTTGACAATGAACCGAGCACTTTTCTAGAAATTATCAGACTTGAATTTCCCAACAACTAAGAAAAAGGCAGGTTCCCATTTTTCTAAGGCTGAGGAGTTAAATGACTTAACCAGGAAGATTCAGCATTTCTGTGGAGCATGGGATTTAGAAATCAAGGACTGGGATCTGAATTGCATTTCTGCCTCCTGCTAGCTCCAGGCCTCTGAGCCATTGACTTAACCACTCTGAAACTGTTCGCTGTGAAAAGAGGATAATAAAACCTATCACATAGGCTTGAGGTTAGGATTATGTTGTTATGCATGAAAAGTGTTCTGTGAGCTGCAGTATATGAAATGAACTTGGTTATTGTTAATATACAGATAACACATCAACTGTGTTAACATGTATTTTACTTCATTAAACTTTTTATGATGACATTTTTAAACATACACTAAAGTGTGTTTGAAAATAATGAATATATTTATAATGAACCTCCATGGGCCCATCACCTGGCTTCACCATTTATCAACATAAGACCAATTGCACTTTATACCCTCTACTATCTCACTCTCTGCTAGATTATTTTTTAAACAACCCCAGAGTTTATATCACTTCATTCAAAAATACTTAAACATATATCTCTAAGAGATAAGGGCTCTTTAAAAAATATATCCATCATACCATTATCACATCTAGAAGAAATTAACAATAATTCCCCAATACCACCTAGTATTCAGTCAGTATAAAAATTCTGATTATACCATAAACGGTTATTTTATCTGAATCAGGTCCAAACAAGGTACACATGTCAGTTTTGCTGCTATTTCTCAAGTCCTTTTAAATTTATATGACGACCTCTCACCCTGTCCCCACGCCCCATTTTTTTTTTTTTTTACTTGCAATTTATTTGTTGAAAAATTGGGGTAACTTGTCCTATAAAATCTCCCATGTTTTGGATTTGGCTATTATAACCTCATGGTATCTTTTACATGTTCTTCTATCCCCATTGGTTTGTATAAACTAGTGATTGTATCTGATGCTTGAACAATTTGTAAACTGTTGGCAGAAGCATTTCATGGATGGTGCTATTTCCTATTCTATCACAGCAGGAGGCATATCATGTTTGGTTGTCTTTATTTTTGTGATCTTAAAGTTGATCAATAAGTTCACACAGAGATCCAGGTATGTGGAGAATAAAATTTCCAATTTGAGGAGCTTCCTTTAAGAGGAAGAAATATAAATTACAAATATAAAATGAGGTTCTAGGTCTTGAAGAGGACCATGCAAGTGAGGGGTGCTGAAACGTACAGTATATCAGCTCAGGGTAAATCCACCTCTGAATTCAGGTGAAATCAGCCTGTTTCATTCATTACTAGGTTCCCCATCAACCTTACTGAATGGTCGAACATCATTGATGATCATTGCCCAGATCTGGTCTTTTCACTGTTACATATTTTAATTCTGTCATTCCTTACACATTTATGAGCTGGTCTTCTTGTATATAAAAGAACAGTCCCATGTTAATGATTTGATTACCATGTGACTCAGTCAGGGTCCAGACAAGAGGCAGAAACCACACAGTGATTTGAACAGAAAAATGTTAATATGAGAAATTATTAAATAGTAATAGAGGATTAACCAGTAGGGATTAAGAAACTCTAAAGAATGTAGGAATAGCAGACACAGGGAATAGCCATAGCTCTCGAGCTGAGTCAGAGCACCCAAGGGAGTGACAAACTGGAAGAGGGTCTCCCTATCCCCGAGGATGGAGAGAGTGTGGCTGTAGCCCACTGGGTGGTGGAGGAGTTCATGGAAGTACTTTAGGCCAGGGCTGGCAAGCAAAGCTCCATAGGAAGCCATCCACTGGTGTGCTGCTAAAATTCACTGAGATGTCCTCCATACTACTGACCACTGTGTGAGATGTCCTCCACACTACTGACCACCGTGGATGGCAGGAGCAAGCCACTGGTGTGCTGCTAAAATTCACTGAGATGTCCTCCACACTACTGACCACCGTGGATGGCAGGAACGAGCCACTGGTGTGCTGCTAAAATTCACTGAGATGTCCTCCACACTCTTGACCACCGTGGATGGCAGGAACAAGCAGGAGGACACACTGGAGCCAGAAAGAGAAACTCCTTCCTCCTGCAGTGTCCTTCCAGTGGCCTCTACTGACGAAAGCTTAACACTGGTGGCCGTAGGAGAAATATTCACAGGGTCCAGCACCAGTATCACAACACAGAGCCAGGAAGGGTGGGTCGAGAGCTCATACAATGATAACAGACATGTTGTGAAATGTAGTTCATATAGGAAAGACAGAATAAATGTTTTGTTCTTTCCATTTATTATCCAGTTTTCTGAATGAGTTAGTGCCCTGGAAACCTCCAAAGACTGCCATAATGGTTCCTATTGTGGTCATTGCTGTTTTAAAACCATTATAAACTTATGAATTTTAACATATTTGACGTTCCGATTCAATTCTTTTTGTTTGACAGCATATATATATATTTATTTATTTATTTATTTATTTATTTTTAAAATTTTTTTGCGGTACGCGGGCCTCTCACTGTTGTGGCCTCTCCCGTTGCAGAGCACAGGCTCCGGACGCGCAGGCTCAGTGGCCATGGCTCACGGGTCCAGCCGCTCTGCGACATGTGGGATCTTCCAGGACTGGGGCACGAACCCGTGTCCCCTGCATCAGCAGGCGGACTCTCAACCAGTGCGCCACCAGGGAAGCCCTGGCAGCATATATTTTAAGCAGATACAATGCACAAATAATGCATGTTTTCTCTTTTAGTGTTTATAAAAGATAAGATGGAAAACTATCTCAAAGCTTTTGGAGACAAAAACTCGTATAACATAGAAACCTATAGCAGAGCGGAGTCAGAGCTGGGGAGTTTCTTTTCTGTTGGCTCAAAAATTACCCTGAAGTAGCACTATTTACAATAGCCAAGACATGGAAACAACCTAAATGTCCACCAACAGAAAACTGGATAAAGAAGATGTGGTATATATATATATACAATGGAATACTACTCAACCATTAAAAAGAATGAAATAATGCCATTTGCAGCAATATGGATGGATCTAGAGATTATCATACTAAGCAAAGTAAGTCAGAAAGAGAAAGACAAATACCAATGATATCACTTGTATGTGGAATCTAAAATATGACACAAATGAACATATCTGCAAAACAAAAACATACAGACATAGAGAACAGACTTGTGGTTGCCAAGTGGTAGTGGGTGGAGGAAGGAAAGACTGGGAGTTTGGGGTTAGCAGATGCAAACTATTACATATAGGATAGATAAACAACAAGGTCCTACTGTACAGCACAGGGAACTGTATTCAATATCCTCTGATAAACCATAATGGAAAAGAATATTAAAAGAATATATATGTATTTGTGTGTGTATAATGGAGTCATTTTGCTGCGCAGCAGAAATTAAACACAACATTGTAAATCAACTATACTTCAATAAAATAAAAAAGGCCCTGAAGCATGTGGGAAATCTTGTCCTCAGATGTACACTAGCCATAAAGTAGGGAAAGGAAGCTTTGTTGATCATAGATAGTGAGACCGTCAGAACTTCCCAGTTGGTGTGTCATGAACTACACACATATTATGTTTTCTGTGTGTGCTATGAGGTGACAAAGGTCGGGAAGCATTGGATTAAATGCCTGAGGCAGATTTTATTTTCCAGAGTTGGCTAAAACATCTCTCACCTTAAGTGCTTCTCTACAATATGATTTTGCCATGTCTCCATCAAGAGGTGGGGCCTAATTCCCCTTCCCTTGAGTCTACTCTGTCTAATGATTCATCTGTAACCAATAGAATGCCATGGGAGTGGTACACGACTTCTGAGGCTAGATCAGAGAAGACCTTGCAGCTCCCACCTGGTTCTTTGGAGATGCTTGTCCTGGGGGAAGCTAGACATCAAGAGTGAAGTCCTAGTACCCTGAGTTGGCCAAACCAGAGAGGCCATGTGTGGGCTTCCTAGTGGACAGCCCATTCAGCCAAAATCAACTGCCACTCGTGTCAATGAGCCATTTTGCATGGTCAGCCCAGTTGAGCTTTCAGATACCACAGCTCCAGCTCACATCTGACTGTGACCACAAGAAAGACCCTGAGTGAGAATGACCCAGCCATGACCTTTTAAGTAAAATGATATGGTGCTTTTAAGGTGCCAAGTTTTGGGGTAATTTGTAATTCCACAAGAGTAACTGGAATAAAGGCCTAGAAGGCCTTTCCTACACAGGTGACAAATCAAGACTGTGTGTAGGCTGTGGACAAAGAATGTCACCTGCCATTTCAGTAAACAGAGAATGTTGCCACCGTCAAGTCATCAGCCACCCAACCACCCTCCGGACGGTGTGCCCTGAGGGGAATTTAGGGTGGAGAAAAACAGAGTACTGGTCCTACATAGTTAAGATGTATATCAAAGGCATCATTTCAATGAGCACAGACTCTTGCCTCTTCCCATACATAGAGAAGCACTGAAATTGAGATGTCTGTTTTTTGTGATTAGTAGTAATCTTTTGATGTTCCACTACACGGTTGGTTGGTTTGTTTTTCAGCAAAAACGCCTGTGTATCCTGGTTCCTCCCTCACCTCTTTGGAACAGTTCCTCAGAGCTGCCTGAGAGGCTGTCTCCTGGGCTACAGCCCCCAGTAATGTCCCTGAATAAAATATAACGCACAACTTCTAGGTTGTGCGTTTTTCTTCAGTCAACAAGGCCTGTGAACTATAGGTATGCTGCAGAGGTGATTTTTAAAAAGGGGCCTACTTCTAAGCTCTGATCTGAGGATTCCTCGAGTCCATGGGCAAGCCATGGTCATTCCTCTGTAGACATTATGTCTCTGTCACCTGTCTCCTAGTTGATGGGCCAATACTGTTTCCTGGTCACTCCCAGGCATTTGCAGCTCTGTCACTCATTCTGGGTGATAGCAGGAGAGGACTCCTCACTTTTCTTTCTAAAGTAGCCTGTTGGTTTAGCCATCAGAAGAGTGTACTGTTCTTGAGAGACAGAGAGACGTAGAAGGAGGAGCATGACATCTAGGGTCAAAAGGCCTGGGTTGAAGTCCAGATTCATTCACATTCTAGCTGTGTGACCTTGAGGAAATTATCTAACAGCTTTAGCTTCAGTTTCCCCATCGGAAAATGGGAAAAATAATCTGTATCCCATAAAGATGTTGGGAGAATTAAATAAAATTGCACCTATGAAAACATAGGGGTTTCAACCGGCTTGTTTGAGCTTCTTTTATTATTTTTATACATTTTTATTTTATTTTTAGAAAATTAAAAAATCCAAAAAAAGAAAAGAACAACCATTCATATTTCCACAACGGTGAATTACCACCACTTACATCATGATTTACTTATTTCCAGTCCTTTTTTTTTTTTAAACCACTTTGTTGGTTGTTTTGGGAAAACTTAGGAATGTTATGTATTAATTAGAAAGTCTTCAATCATACAGAAAAGAGCCCCCAAATACGGAGTGCTTCAAGAAGGTGAAAGTCATCTGGTGCAGGGGCCCTGATGATCTCTGTATCGTTCCAATGTTTTCACATCTGTGATGCCCTCACCTGCATCCTGGCATGTATTAAATACTAGGATTTTATTAGTGCGTAAGAAGAAATTCACTTGTATCTACCGCCAATCCCCTGGTCTTTTGGATATCCTTTAAACTTGGGCCTCTATTTGAGTACAACTTTCCTGCCCTGGCTGAACACTCCTATCCTCAGGAGGCAACATTCTCTATTGTTTAGCCAATCACCACCTTGCCCTCTGCCTCTTTTTGCTGCAAGCTGTACTCAGCTCTATATCCCACTGCCTGTGCAGCTCAACATTCCTTCTCACATATCATTGCTGTTTTAGAACACATGGTCAGTTGTATCAGAACCAAATTTTACACATGCATCTGCGTTTGCTGACACAACTGGGAAGGGTGCGCGGCTCTGCAATGGCATCCGGGTAGAACGTTCAGCTCTACTCTCTCTTTTTTTGTTTATCTTGCCTCTTCCATTAAATTCTTAAGCTCTTTTAAAAACATTTTTTTTTAAACTTTTAATGGAGTATTGTTGATTTACAATGTGTTAGTTTCAGGTGTATAGCAAATTGAATCAGTTATACATATACATATATTTATTCTTTTTTAGATTCTTTTCCCATATAGGCCATTACAGAGTATTGAGTAGAGTTCCCTGTGCTATACTGAAGGTTCTTATTAGTTATCTATTTTACATATAGTAGTGTGTATATGTCAGTCCCAATCTCCCATTTATCCCTCCCCAAGTTCTACTCTCTTGGAGTTCCCTTCTGTGTGGGCCAAACAGCAGGGATGTCCACATGGTTGACTCTGTACTTGTTTTCACTTCATCCTCCCTCCGGCCTTTGTGACCTCCCAACATCTTCACAGGGTCTCCTGTGCCTCTGTTCCTCATGGGACCAGGAGGTGGGAAGGCAGAGCCGGTGTCCTCCCACTGGACACAATAAACCACCCAAGACTTGGGGAGGGGATGCATCATTCACCTACTGCCTTAGAGAGGACTTATGTTGAGCTCATCTACACATTCCCCGGGAGTCCGTAGGAGCCTCTAGCCTTCAGCGTTCCTGCACGTGAGCTCTTAGGTATGAGATGTTAAAGAAAAAGTATTATTCTGTTAAAGAAAAAAGTTATCTGTGACACTTACTAAAGCATGATATGGCAGACTTTATTCAGGGGGACTGTCATGATAGGTGCAATGGGAAAGAGAGATTGGGCTCAACTCTGAATACAGAGAGGAAAAGTGGAAATTTACGGCCAAAGGGTAGGGTGGGGGTCAGTGCATGAAGAATTGCTATGAAGAAACATCAGGGGTAAAGGCGGATTCCAGCTAAACGGACCCACCAGGATTCTTGCTGCAGGCAGGCCAGGGTGATGGGAGATCACCTGGGGGATGGGGCGGGGGGAGGAGCCCGATCAGATATTGAGGATGATCAGATATCGAGGGTGTGCGTTCTTGCTAAGCTGACTTAGTAGGATTCTTGCTCAAATTAGGCAGGGCAGAGACGAATACGAAAGCCCCCAAATCAGGCCCCAGTTGAGAAAAGAGTTCAGAGGAGAGAGTCTTTGTCAGGAAGCAGGTGTTGATCAGTGTACAAAAATCTGGACATCATGGCAAAACATGACCTGGCCCTTCTGCCGGACTTGGGCCTGAGCCCTGGTGGGCGAACGAGGACAGAGTGGTGCTGGCTGTGTCCTTCTCTGCGTTTCCTGTTACCTGATTTTTCTCTACCCAACAGCCATGTTCCTGTCAAGATTAAAGAAGAACACCAGGACAGAGGACTGGAGGAAGAAGGCCTGCTTGGGCTTCAGCAAAATGGGGAGCTGAGGGCAGGAGCTGGGACTGGAAGAAAAGAATTTTCTAGATAAAAATGGCGTGGAGGGCAGTGAGTGAGGCTCCTTGCCCCCCACAGGGCATGTTCAGAGTCACTGCTTACTTCTCTCCTAGTCTTCTCCAAACACCCTGCCCCTGGGCCCCATGGGCTGCCAGCAGCTGGTGCAAACAACCGCAAAGTTCTCATTTTAAAGCCATGCCTCTGGAATAAGTCATTCTTTCTCTCAAAAGTGCCTTTAAGGGGCTTCCCTGGTGGCGCAGTGGTTGAGAGTCTGTCTGCCGATGCAGGGGACACGGGTTCGTGCCCCGGTCTGGGAAGATCCCACGTGCCGCGGAGCGACTGGGCCCGTGAGCCATGGCCGCTGAGCCTGCACGTCCGGAGCCGAAGAGGCCACAACAGTGAGAGGCCCGCGTACCGCAAAAAAAAATAAAAAATAGTAAAATTTTAAAAAAAGCGCCTTTAAGTATCATTGTTGCCCAGACACCACTTAACCCATTCGCAATCATGTTAGTACACAACAGACCCGTAACTCGAGACATTAACCACCCTGTTTTGTATTTCTATTCCACCACCACTGGTAGTTGTGCATTGAGATGTGAGACTGCGATTTGCCCCAAGCAGGCATTGTCAGGCAAGGATAAAACCTGTGAAAAGTCGCCTGATGGGGTTCAAAAGGCACCATCTCTAGTGAGGCTGAGGGACCTGAAGTACAAATAGCAGAGCAGGTTTCTGTCCAGGGTCCCCTCCCCCCAGACATACACTTAGAGGAAGAACACTGGCAGGAGAGGAGACAGAGAGTTCTGGAAGTTCTAGCAACAGTGCAGGAGCTGTAAGGTCTGCCCCTGTCTTTATCCCTAGTCAGAAGGAGCTGGAGGAACAGCATCTAAAATAGAATTGCGTTAGAGCCTGGGGAGCTTCCTGTCTGGGGGGCATGAGGAGGGGGGAGGGGGCTGTATGAGCTACTGAGTGGTGAGGAAGGGGACCAGCCCGGTTTATCTGGGTTGAACAGGAGGGCAGTGCCCGTCAGGAAAGCCCAGGAGAAGGGACGCTGTTCTAAGGGGTGTAGGGTGGACTCCCCTCTGGCGGTCATACTCAAGGAGGAGAGGTGGGGACTGACTCAGCAGGGACAAGCTGCCCCAGGAGAGCCGTACGTTGTCGGACCTGAAAGGAACAGATGGGAAGAGGCCATACACCACAGACGGGAGCACAGCACTGAGATAATCAAGGACTGAGAAGTCTCGGCCAGTAGTAGGGGTCCCTAATGTGGAGGGCAGGCAGTTAGCCAAGTCCCTTAGAACTGGGCCTGGGGAAGGCAGAAAACTGAAGAAGGACATTTTAACTCTAAATATTTATATCTTTACGTGTGAAAGATTACTGCATATCCTTTTAATATCATACTGTATTGTTGTGATATCAGCCCGCCTAAGAGTCATCTGATGTTCTAGGGCAGTGGTCTCAAAGTATGGTCCGGAGACCTCTGGACACCCCTGAGACCATTTCAGGGGCCCATAAGGTCGAAACAATTTTCACAATAATATTAAGATGCTATTTACCATCCATACAGGAGCTCCCACATTGGATTGTTAAGAGACAAGAAATAAATTCTGTTTCTTAGGCACATACCTAGACTGTATTTGCAGCCTCCCCGTGGTTAGGTTGGCCCTGTGACCGAGTTCTAGGCACTAGGCAGAAGTGATGCCCTCCACTCCCACCCTTGGCCCTAAAGTCCTCCCATGGGTGACCTCCATGTTCTTCCCCACTCTGGCTGGTTGGAATGAAACAGACTCCCCTTCCCCCAGCTTCCCATCCCCAGGGCAACCTTGAGAACAGCCTGTTGCCAGTGGCAGAGAAGGGGGCTGGATCCCTGAATCCCTGCTGAGGAGAGAGTCATCCACACAGGAGCCTCACTTTGGATAAAAAGAGACAAGAAATAAACTTTATTGTGTTAAATCACTGAGCCTTGGGGGTTTATCTGTTACTAATACAATGAGCTCCACAATACGAAGACGAGGCCACTTATCTAGAGTTAACTGCTATTGTCAAATTCAATGCACGGCAAATGTAATCGGACAAATCCCTCATTTGTCTGGCAGCCCATCAGGTTTTGACATCAGCTGTTATTGTGCCGCATGACAACTAGGCATCAATAATAAACATTTCACAAAAATGGTTGGAATAGCTTTTGCTTTTTAAGAGACAAACTCATTTCCTACTTTTTTCCTCCTCCAGAACCTACACTTGGAATCAGTCAAAAATTGCTTCTGGGGCTTCCCTGGTGGTGCAGTGGTTGAGAGTCCGCCTGCCGATGCAGGGGACACGGGTTCGTGCCCCGGTCCGGGAGGATCCCACATGCCGCGGAGCGGCTGGGCCCGTGAGCCATGGCTGCTGAGCCTGTGCGTCCGGAGCCTGTGCTCCGCAACGGGAGAGGCCACAACAGTGAGAGGTCCGTGTACCGCAAAAAAAAAAAATTGCTTCTGATATTACCCACATTATCATCCTTAAAACCATGGCATTAATAGACGTATAATATCTAGAACATGGGGGTTGATGACTCTGCTACAGTCTAGGCTGGTCACATTATGACTGTGAAGGGTAGCAGAATATGCCACCCCAAACATGTTCCCTTGGCACAAGGATAATTTTGAGCTGAAGACAACTGAGAAGAAGCAGATAAAGGGAAATCACTCTGCCTTCCCTCTATTTGCCCCAAAGCAGGACACAAATTTAAAAAGATGTCCCCTCTCCCCTCCCTACTAGGAAAGGGAAGTTAATCACCAGAGATAACTGAAGACACTTATCAGTCCAGAGACCAGTGCTAAAAAAATCTACATAACGACTTCTGCTAAAACCAGACCTTATCTACAATTACTTTCCCTATGTATTTGCCTTCCAACAATTTCCCAGTCCTAGACGCCCAAAGTTCTTTTCCTTGTTACTTCTCTAAAAGTTTATTGTTCTCTTGTTAAGATGCTATATAAGCCCAAGTTCTAGCCACCACTTTGAGTTACTCATAACTGAGCGCTCTCATGTGGATGTGGAATGCACACGCTAATAAACTGCTGTTCGTTTTTCTCTTGTTAAATTGTCTTTTGTCAGTCTGAGTTGCAGAGCACCAGACAATGAACATAAGATAGGTAGAAGAAAAACAGTTTTTCCTCCCGTACAACTGGAACTTAACTTCAGGTCTGGGCTCCCCTCTTTGTGCTGGGGAGAGACAAAGTGGAGCCTAAGAACACAACAACCAGGATGGAAAAGGGGTTCAAAACTTCCCTTTGGGAGATGGTCAAGAGACTGAGAGAAAAAGTAAATTCCAGGAAGATGTGGTAACTGTCTTAACCTATTTGAAAGGCTGTCATGTTGAAGAGGGATTAGATTTAAACTCTGGCCCCAAGGGGCAGAATAAGAACCAACTGACTGAAAGCTCCCAGTGAGAAATATTTCAATAAAGAAAGCAATTCCTAACGGGGCAAAGTGTATCCATAAATGGAAGTGACTCTGATGTGAAGAAGGAAGTTACTGCTGATTTAAAGGAATAAAAGGGAGGGAGAAAAGAAGAAAGAAAGAAAGAAAAAAACCTAGAGTCTTCTAAAGAGAAGTAACAACACATTCTGGTTTCATTTGGAGGTTGGAAGTAGTTTTCTGCCTTGAGTTAATTTTGAGGTGGACTGCTTCATTGTTCTGCGGGAAAAAATACTCCTAAAGAACCTTTGGTAATGCAAATATAGGACACTGACCCTGTTCTGGAATGACAGGTTTGAGACCCTGGCTCTCAGGAGCTAAACTGCATTGCCTAATAATGAAAAATATTTTTCATTTTTTGTAGGAAAAGTTGCATCTCTACTAATTGAGTTTTTCCAGGAGAAAAATATCTCTTTCCTGAGTGTGGATTCAGAGTCCATGCAATATTTACATATTATGACTTGTCCCTGTGGAGGTGTGAATGTGTGTTTTGTCTCAGCTGTTCCTCAGGAGAGATTCAGAGGATGGTGTGGGGACCAGGCTAGCCTGCTTTCACTCTGAGCTGGAGACACAGTTTGGACTATTTATGTCCCACTCACACTCCAGGAATGAGTGAACCAGATGTGGGCAAAGTACTGGTGTAGAATTTTTAGGTTTTGATGGATTCATGTGGAGCCTCTAAGGCAGTGTTCCTCAGAGCCTGATCCATAGACTTAGAGAATAGACTTATTCTTAAGTCTATTAGAGGATAGACTTAAAGAATAATTAGAGGATAGACTAAAGAATTATTATTACGTATTCTTCTTCTTCTTATTATTATTACTTATTATTAATACTTAATAATAAGTAATAATATTACTTATTATTACTTACTTATTCTTAAGTCTGTTAGAGGATAGACTTAAAGAATAATTTAGAGAATAATTATAAAATGAACATCTCTGTAATCAATCAATCAGCAGTCAGAAAAGAACACTGATTTCAAGATCAAGTACGTCGCCGTCTTCCAATCACAGCTTCTCTCTTTCCCAGAGATGGAACCAGTAAGGTGATCTTATGATTATTGTTCCATTGCTTGTCTTTATAGTTTTAACATCTGTGTGTCCCTAACGACCATTTTCTTAGTTTTGTCTGTTTTTGAACTTTAATGAGATTTATAGCCTATGTATCCTTCTTTGATTGGCTCTTTTTACTCACGATTCATCCATGTTGATGTCTGTTACTGTGTTTCATTCCTTTCTGGTGCATTAGCATTCTGTATACTGTTACTGATCTGGTCAAGTAGGGCCCCAACAAGGGTCCTCCTGCCTAGTGTCATATAGGGCAGGCAATAGAATAAGACTGAGTTTGGCTCAGAAGCAAACGAAAGCTTTATTCTTTGATTGAACAATAGAGAGGTGTGAGCTCTCGTGCTAGAGTCCATGCCCTCCCAACAGGCCATGGGCGGGGCTGCTTTATAATGATCTCATCAGCAGGGAGGGGAGGGGGTGGAGCTCTAGTGGAGCAGGCACAAGTGTGTCTCGCTCAGGCTCTAGATCAGAGTGCTGGGCTCAGGTCTCTGCACACGGCCCGCTGCCACCATCTTGAATTGAGTGTCATGTGCAGCTTTTGCACATGCCCTGAGTTGAGGTGTGTAGCGCAGCCATTCCGTGCTAGGAACTCCAGTCTGAAGTCCCAGGTGTGAGACCTCTACGCGCAGTTCCCCACGAGTCAGTGAAACCAGACTAAGCACAAAGGAAAAGAAGGTTAGACATTATTTTATTGCCCAGATTTTATTTTTATTTCCAGGAAATTGTTAATGGGCTTTGCCGGTGACAAATCCCTCCTCTGTCTTTTGTCCTGCTCCTCATTCTTGACCGGCGCTGAGGAGTGCAGGTCTGTCTTCTGTAACTACTTCCTGCTGATTTTTGGTGTCGTCATAACCCCAAGTAGAGGAGCAGAACTTCTCCCCAGCTGCCTTTAGATGTGTTTGATGGTCACCAGGCCTCAGCCCTGTCTGTTCGTATCCCTGAGTGACCACCATTCGTCTAAACTTTTAGAGACAAAGGAAGAAAATGCAGGTCTCCAGGTCTTCTGCCTGTAGGCACAAGCATGCCCTGACGTGGAGACTCACTGCCATGGTCTGAATAGCCCTGGTTACACTTTGTTGTTTTTAGGAAGAGAAGCTTCAGTTTGGAGAGAGGTTCCCATGAATAGTCAAGGGGGTCTAGTGCCTCAGGTTGTCTCTCTGGAGGCTGGGGCTCAGGGGCCTCTTCACTCAAGTGTGATGTGCCCACAGAGTGATCCCTGTAACTTCAGGGCAGAGTAGGTGGTTAGGATCACCAGGGCTCTGTTCCACCTAGGAGTGAGCTGACCTTGAGGCTGCCAGTTTTCCAGGTTTTTAGGTTCACCCCGTCTCCTGGCTGGAAGGGGTACAGCACAAGGTCGGTGGGTGCACGCAGCACCTGGTTACCACATGCAGTGAGGGCTTTCACATTTTCTCCTCTCTGGAGGGCATACATGAATTGTTCCATTTCAAGGGGGCTAAGGAGTCCCTTCTCTTGGGATTGGGGAGTGGGTTTACCATACAGGAGTTCAAATGCACTTAACTTTAACTTATTCCTTGGGGCTAACTGGATACCGAGCATGGCAATCAGAAGCAACTTAATCCAATTTTCTTGAGTTTCCTGACATAGATTGGCTGAGGCCTGTTTCAAGATCTGATTGCATTTCTCTACTTTCCCCAAAGGTTGGGGTCTCCAGGCTGAAAGCAAGGTCCCTTTTATACCCAGGGCACTTGTTACCCTTTTGTCACTTGAGATACAAATGCTGGACCATTATTGCTTTGTAGGAATCCTGGGAGCCCAAAGCTGCGGATTATTTCTTTTAGTAATGCTGTAGCAGGTTCATTTCTAGCAGGGAATGCTTCTATCCACCCAGAAAATGTGTCTATTAGCACTAAGAGGCATCTGAAGTACACTCAGCATGAAGTGAAATCAATCTGCCAATCTTCCCCAGGATATGTCCCTCCTGTCTGAATGGGCCTTATCTGGGGCTCTCTGGGGGGTAGCCTGGTGTTGGGGTTGTTCATTGTGCAGATGGGGCAGGTCTCAACTATCTGACTGATTATACTTTTCATGCCAGGCATTGCCATGGCCTCAACTAACCAATTATATAGGGTGTCCCTCTCTTAGTGAGTTCCTTGATGAGCCACCCTGATGGCTTGACAAGCTGCAGTTTGGGGAAAGAAATATTGCCCATGTAGCTGTTAACTAGCTACACATGATCTCTCAGATCTCTACTGAAGTCCCATTTTTGGGCTTTGTCTAATCCTTCCTTTGTGTAGATTGGGGAATAATTGGATGGGTCTGGCCTTTGAGATATGAGGAGTAGTTGCCAAGTTACTGGTTCTAGGGCTGCCCTTTCGGTAGTTGTGTCTGCCTTATTGTTTCCCTTTATCACCTCTGCATTCCCCTTTTGGTGACCCCTAAGTGAATCACTGTCACATATTTTGGAAGCTGTACCGCTTCTAAGAGCTTCAATATGCTTAAGCCATGTTTCACCCGTTTATTCTTTGTAATAAGCATACCTCTTTCCTTCTAAATAACCCCCTGTGCATATAGGATAGCATATGTATATGGGGAATCTGTGTAAACATTTCGGATCTTCCCCGTCCTGAGCTGTAAGGCTCAGGTGACAGCGATCAGTTCTACCTTTTGGGCAGAAGTCCCTGGGGGTAGGCTTCTTGCTTCTAGACTTGGGTCTGGGAGGTCACTGTATCCCGCCAGCCGTTTTCCTTCTCTCATAAAACTGCTCCTATGTGTGAACAATTCCTCTTCAGCATTTGGGAGAGGTTCATTTCCTAGTTTGGAGAGACTGGGATAGATCAGGTCTATGGTTTTTATACAATCCTGCTCCAGGGGCTCTGTTTCTGTGGGTAGCAGGGTGGCAGGATTTAGCATGTGAAAGGTTTTTGTGGTAGCCACTGGGTGGTCTAAAGGCATAATCTGAACTTGAATCGACCTTCCAGGGGATAGCCATTCTGTTCCCTTAGATCTTACTAAAGCCTGAACCTGGTGTGGAGTCCATATAGTGATTGGCTGACCATATGTTAACTTTTCAGGCTCCTTTAGCAGGGTTGCAGTAGCTGCTGCCCAGAGGCAAAGAGGCCATCCCTTAGCGGTTCGATCTAATTGTTTAGAGAAATAAGCAACTGCCCAAGTAAAGGGTCCCAGTTTTTGAGCGAATAACCCCAAAGGCGAGTCCCCTTTTCTCATGAATGTAAAGGTCAAAGGGTTTAGCTAAGTCCGGGAGGGCCAGGGCAGGGAACTGAAGTAACTGCTTTTTCAATTCTTGAAAGGCCCCTGTGCATTCTGAATTCCATTCAAAAGGATCATAATCCTTACCTTTCAATGTGTCATAAAGAGTCCTCACTATTAGACCCTAGTTAGGGATCCAGAGGTAGCAAAACTTGGCCATCCCCAGGAAACCCCTAAGCTGTCTTCTAGTTTTAGGAGGGGTGAGGCTGCAAATGCCTTCTTTCCTTTCCTGGGATACACTTCTCTGACCTTCTGTGAGAAGGAAGCCTAGGTAGGTGACCCTAGTTTGTGGTATCTGAGACTTTCTTGGACACCTTATATCATTTATCAGTTAGGTGGTTTAGAGTGGTTACGGTATTTTTGTCGGAGGTCTCCTTAGCAAGGCTGGAGATCAGAATGTTGTCTACATACTGGAGGAGAGTTCTCTCCTCCCAAAGTAGATCTTTCACGCCCTTTAGCTGAAGTTTCCCCAAAGATCGTGGGGGAACTTTTTTAACCCTTGGGGCAGGACTGTCCACCAGTATTGTTGTTTTTGTTGCATGTTTGGTTCCTGCCACTCAAAAGCAAAAATTTCTTATGACTCTGGGGCTAATGGAATACAGAACAAGACATCTTTTAAATTTAATACGGAATAGCGGGTCCACAGTAGAGTGGCCAGAAGAGTGTAGGGATTAGGGACTAGTGGATGTATATCCACAGTGGCTTCATTGACTGACCTGGGGTCCCATGCCATCTGGTATTCTGTATTTGATTTCTTTATGGGGAGAATGGGGGTATTACAGGCTGATTGGCATGTTCTAATAAGGCCTTGTATAAAAGGGCAATGCCCAATAAGGTCTCTCAACAGAGAGGGTACTGTTTACTACTGGGCCATGTTTGTCTGCATTGTAGATGGACTGTCACAGGACTGGCTCCTATGGCTTGTCCCACCTGTCCCTGGGCCCAGGATTTACTCCAGAGAGGTCGACTTGCTTTGTCTGGGGAGGTTTGTCCTCAGCCATTGAATTATCATCTTGTGCCCTTTTTCTAAGAGGACACCAATCACAAGATTTGACCCAAATAAGATTTCCAGTTCGAGACATTTGAACCAGCACCAAACTATTAAAGAATTCCTCAAAAGCCCAAAATAGGAGGCATTCAAATGACGTGGGCTCTGGTATAACTGAGGGTTCCCCTTGAATTTTGTAATGGCCCGTGCTTGAGATAGTCCTTCTCAGTCAGAATATCCCATAGGACGTTGGATGGGACTGCCTCTGGGCCAGAGCAGCCTAGCCACATTAGTTCCTAACCAACTTGGTCCATTAAGGAGTGGCACAGCTACCTGAGGGGGAGGAGAGAGGGGAAGAGTCAGCAGAAAGGAGGAGTTTTCAGACTTCCTGCTGGGTGAGAGCTAAAAGCATGAGGAACTCCCACAGTGTACTCACCAAGTAGCTCAGGCAGCTGGTATTCTGTGCTGATACCAGGAGTTTTTTACTGTGGAAACTCAGCTAGTAAAGAATCATGCAAGGTTTGCCTCACAAGCAGAGAGGGAAGGAGAGGTCAGGTGGTGAGTGTTTCCTGTTCTTGCCAGCAACTCACAGGGTCTCCCAGTAGTGGGGTTCCTGGTCTTATGAGAAGCTAGTGCTGACCCGAAGAGGTCAAGTCACAGGTTGCAAAACTTCCTTGGGATGCTTTTTCACACAGGCATCCCCAGTGCCTTTTCCTGAATTCAGTTCCAGGGTCCTCATTCCGATTTGTCAGGCAGTTCTCATTACCTAGGTCTTTTCCTGATCTCACCTCTTGGCTCATGGGGCTGGCCACTTCCCTTTACCAAAACAAACATAACTACGGAGATGCTACTGATGACCCCTAGAGGTAAGCAAGGAGGGCAAAAAGTCCTCATGCAGCCGCTACTGCCTTGTACAGGGGTCAAGAGGACAGCACTACTGGTGAGATAGCAGGCACGTCTGCCATGGCTCCAGCTCAACCACAGGTCCCCACCATCCCTGGGCACCCAGAACTATGGGAAGGCCAGCCAGAGGCAGTGGGCAGACACGTGCGAGTTTCAGTCTCCATCCCCTATGATGCCACGGCATGATCCCCTCAAGGGGGCACAGTCCAGATTATTCTGGAGGCTATGCTGTGTGTGTACCACACCTGGGTATCAGGTTGCCTGGTCAGAGTTGCTCTGAATTTGGCCAAAGGCTGCTACTGTTCTGTCCCATCAGAGTGTACTTGAAGACCAGAGTTAGTCATCCTCATGTGAACCTCCCAAAGTCTCTGTTGTCCTCTCACTGGAGCCAGAGTGAGCTCACAGCCTGGTGGATAGGTGTGAGTGAAAGGCCATGGTCCATCCCATCTGGGTTGTCAAAATTTGTCACTGAAACTTCTGAGTTGGGCCCCAAAAAGGGTCCTCCTGCCCAATGTCATTTGAGCCAACAGAATGAGACTGAATTCAGTTCAGAAACAAAGTTTTATTTTTTGATCAAAGAAGGAAGAGGTATAAGTTCACACTCTAGAGTATACGTCCTCCCTGAAAGGCTATGGGCAGGGCTGCTTTACAGATTCTTGTCAGTGGCATGGGCTGTGGAGTTCTTGCAGATCGGTTGCAGCTGTACTGCTCATGGTGCTGCCAGTCACAGCATCTCTGCATATGGTCTGCTTAGCTGAAGTACTGAGTGTGGCCATTTAGCACTAGAAACAGTGGCCTGAAGTGTTGAACAGAGCCTCTGCATGTGACACCCTATGAACAAGTGAAACTTGACTAAGCACTAAGGAAAAGAAAGAGAACAAAAAATGTTTGATTTTATTTTATTACCAAGATTCTATATTTATTTCCCAGGAATTGTTAATGGGTTTTGCTGGTGACAATACCACAATTTAGTTGTCCAATTTACAGTTGATGGGCATTTGGGTTATTTCTAATTTTTTGTTATTAAGACATTGGTGTTATGGAATTTCTTGTACATGTTTTCTGATGCACATATGCAAGAATTTTTCTAGGGAAGTTGTTCTCAACGTATGGTCCCAGCATCAGATCACTTGGGAATTTATTAGAAATGCAAAATCTTGACTTCCCTTCCAGACCCATTGAATCAGAAATGCTGGGAGAGGGCTCCAGCAATCAGTTCTAACAAGCCTCTGTTTTAACAAGGTGTGCTAATGGCAAAGTAATCAGTTTTAACAAGGTGTGCTAATGGCAAAGTAAAGTTTGAAAACCTTATGTCTTTAGGAATGAAATTGCTGGGTTCATGTTCAACTTTGCTAGACAAAATTAATCTGTTTTCCGAAATTATTATACCAACTTAAACTTTACCAGCTCTGTATGAGAGTCCTTGATTTTCCATACTATTGTCAGCACTTGATTTTGTCTCTATTTACTTTAGCTATTCTGGTGAGTATGAAGTGGTATTTTGTCGTGGTTTTAATTTGCAATTCACTTTGCAATAATGAGATTGAGCAATGTATAAGACAGAGTTCCAACAGGAAAAAAAATAGCATACTCAACATAGTCGACTTAGGATGTGTGTGTGTGTGTGTGTGTGTGTGTGTGTGTGTGTGTAGAGTAGTTTAATATAGGTGTATAGGGAATACTGGAGATAATACAGAAGCTCAAGGCTAGCAGCCGTGAATTGGTTACTACCCTTAGGTCAAAAAGATGGAGATAGAGTTCCATTGAGCAGGCCACCTTCAGAGGAGCACTGACCTTTGAAGAATATAGCTAGTCAAGGCAGTTGCTTTCAGAGAGGGAAACAAGGGATAAATACTCTGTCCTCAACCTCCTCCTTTTTCTGAACTCCTGTGGGACTCCTCACAGGGATGGGTTTCTGATGAATGTGGAGGAGCAAACGGAAGACATCTAGTCTGGTACAAACATCTTTTTCATGTGGTTTTAGCTATTTGAGTTTCTTTTTTTGTCAGGGTAGGAGTGCTTATTCAGGACTTTGGTACTTTTTCTTGTTGATTTCTAGGCATTTAAATATTCTGAATTTACGCCCTTTGTCAATTATTTATGTTGCAGATATCTTTTTCCACTGTAAAGGATTCTACACACAGGCCAACATCTGTGTGTGTGTGTGCGTGTGTGTGTGTGTGTGTGTGTGTGTGTGTGTTTCAACAACACCAAGCAGTTCTCTGACACCAGCTGGGTGTCATAATTTAACTCAGTACTGACACAATCTATCTGGAGATAGCATCAGATTTCACAGGTTTAGACTTAGTCCCATAAAACTCCATTTCAGATGCCAATCACAAGTCCAGGTTGTTACCTGTATTTCTGACCAACTGGCTGTAAATCAGAGCTTCCCACCAGTCCTCTCTTGGCTTCAATTAATTTGCCAGAGTGGCTTACAGAACTCAGGAAACATTGTACTTATTATATTACCAGTAATTATAAAAGGAATAGCTCAGAAACAATCAAATGGAAAAGATATCAATACATAGAGCAACATATGGGGAAAAAGCTTTGATGTCCTCTCTGTGTGCTCTATTCCCCCCAAATTTCCATGTGTTCACCTACCTGGAAGCTCTCCAAACCAAATCCTCTTGGGGTTTTTATGGAGGCTTCATTACATAGACACAGTTGATTAAATCATTGGCAATTGGCAATTGATTGGACCCTACCCCTTCTCCCCTCTCAGGAGGTCAGGGGGTTGGACTGAAATTTCCAACCCTCTAATCACATGGTTGGCTCCAGCCCTCATCCTTGGGTGCTTTCTGAAAATCACCTTATTAACATAACAAAAGACACCTTTGTTACTCTCATCACTTAGGAAATTCTAAGGGTTTTAGGAGCTCTGTGCCAGAAATGGGGTGAAGAAAAGATATATAGATAGATAGATAGATTATATGTATATACATATAATATATATATATATTATATATAGTTATTATTGTAAATCACAATATCACATCACTGTTTGGCTGTCTTTTTTTGCTCTTTTAATGGCGTCTTTTGATAAACAGAAATTCTTAATTTTAATGTAGTCTCATTTATCAAAATCTTTGTGGTTAGTGCTCTCTTTCTTCTATCTTAAAAATATTTGCTAACTTGAGGTCATGAAGATAATCTCCTTTATAAATTTCTAGAAGATTATTTACATTTCCCATTTAGATGCTGAGTTGACTTACCTAGAGTTTCCACCTTTGTCATAGCAAATGTCCTATACATATAAATCTGTTCCTGGCCTCTCTTTTCTATCATTGAAGCAATACTATAACGTCGTGACTGCTGTAGCACTATAATAAGTCTTGATTTCAAGCAGAGCAAATCTTTACCCTTTGTTCTTCAAGAGAGTCTAGGTTATCCTTGGGCCACTGCATTCCTATGTAAATTTTAGAATGAGTCTGTGAAATTCCACCAAAAATTCCCAAAATACACTTGGAATTTTTACTAAGGTTGAATTGAATTCATAGATCATCTTGGGGAAAATACACACTTTTACAGTGTCAAGTCTTCCTAGCCTTGAATATTGTATACCCCACTCCATTTATTTAGGCATTTAATTTTTCTCAAAAATCTTTATAGTTTTCTCTATGTAAATCTTACATAGCATTTTTAGATTTATAACTAGAAAGTCTGTATATTTTGATTTTTTTAAGTTATACCTTTAAAAAATTTCATGTTGTAATTCTGCTGCTGAAATATAGACAAGCAAAAGATTTTTTTAATTAGCAACCTTGCTAACCTTCCCTAAAAATTCTAATAGTTTATATTAAATTCAAAAAAATTCTCTCTGTACACAAGCATGTCACCTGTGAATAATGACAGTTTATTTCCTTTTTCTAATTCTTTCAACCTTTTTTTCAATGTTACATTATACTGGATAGACCCTCATGTACAGTGTTGAAAATAAGTGAGGATAGAGACTTCCCTGGTGGCACAATGGTAAAGGCTCTGCACTCCCATCGCAGAGGGCCTGGGTTTAATCCCTGGTCAGGGAGTGAGATCCCACATGCATGCTGCAACTAAGGAGCCTGCTTGCCGCAACTAAGACTCGGTGCAGCCAAATAGATAAATAAATGAAAAAAATTTTTTTAAATAATAAAAACATAAATCTTAAAATAAAGGAAAAGAAGTGATGATAGCAAACATTCTTATTCTAGTCACACTGTGGTTAATTTCTAAAATATTTTTTAGATTAAAGGAGTTATATCTTACTCCTAGTTTGCTAGGAGCTTTAAAGAAAACACAAAAACTACAAACATATGTTAAATTTAATTAAATGAGATAATCATATGACTTTTCCCATTTTCTCTATTAATTACATTTATTAATTTTTGAATGCTAAGCCAATTTGCATTCTTGAATAAACCCAACTTTGTCATGAGGTTGTGTCTTTTTTATATATTGCTGGATTTGGTTTGCTAATATTTTGTTTGGGATTTTTACATCTCTGTTCATAAGTGGGATCGGCCTAATATTGTCCTTTCTTGTTATGAACTACTAGCTGAACAACCTTACGACCAAGATTACGTTGGCCTCACAAAATGAGTTGGGGAGTGTTCCCCAATTTTCTATTCTCTGAATTTATATAATATTGACATTTTCCCCCATTAAGTGGTTGGCAGAATTTGCTGGTGAAGTCATCTGGGCCTGGAGTTTTCTTGGAGAGAAGATTTTCAATTATGGATTCAATTTCTGTAATAATTTATGATTATTAGAATTTTTTCTTTCTTTTGGTAGATTGTATTTTGTATTTTTCTAGGAGTTTAGTTCATCAAAATTTTCAAATTTATTGGCATAAAATTGTTCATAATATCTTCTCATTATCTAATAATTTACCTTAAATTCTTTTGGATTCTCTCACAGAAGTTCAGAGAAAAGAGGGGAGTGAAGTCAGGGTATTTCTTCCTGGTTCCCTCTCTATAATGATATCCCTTTTCATTCCTGATATTGTTTATTTACATCTCCTCTCTCTCTCTCTCTTTTAAAATCTACTTGCCAGTATCTAACAATTTTATTAATCTTTTCAAAGAACAGACGTCTGATTTTATTGACAATTTTGTATTGTATGTTTGTCTTACATTTCACAGATTTTTGCTCTTTATTATTTTACATGCTTTAGTTTCCTTGAGTTCATTTGGCTAATCTTTCTCTACTTTCTTGGGATGAATGTTAGCCTTTCCTCTTTTCTAATATACGCATTAAGAATTACAAATGTCTTTCTCAGGACTTCCTTGGTGGTCCAGTGGCTAAGACTCCATGCCCCCAATGCACAGGGGCCAGGTTCAATCTCTGGTCTGGGAACTAGATCCCACAGGCGGCAACTAAGAGTTCACATGTCACAACTAAATATCCCGCATGCTGCAACGGGAAGATGAAGATCCTGTGTGCTGCAACTAAGACCTGTCACAGCCAAATAAATAAATATTCTTTAAAAAGAATCATAAATGTCCTTCTAAGAATGATGTTAGCTTTGCCCCACAAATTTTGATGTGTAGTATTTTTATTGTTACTTCGTTCTAAATATTTTATATTTTTCATTGTGATTTCATCTTTTATCCATAGGTTACTTAGAATCAAATTGCTTAATTTTTAAACATTTGGGGAGTTTTCCTAGCTTTATTTTTGTTATTATCTTAGCTAAATTGTGACTAGGGAACGCTTTTTGCAAGATTTCAGTTCATCAAAATTTGTTGAGACTTGTCTTATGGCCAAACATATGGTCAATTTTTCTAAACGTTTCAAGTGCGATTAAAAAGAATGTGTATTCTGCAGGTATGTGTGCTATGCTCTATATATGTTAATTAGGTCAGTTTTGCTGATACTTACTTTTCATATATTCTAAGCTCTTTCTATTTTTTAAATCTGCTTTTTCTATCAATACTGAGATACGGTGTATTAAAATCTCAGCTATCATTGTAAGTTTGTCTATTTCTCTTTTTACATTTGTCAATTTTTACTTTATACATTTTTTTTTTTTTTGCGGTACACGGGCCTCTCACTGTTGTGGCCTCTCCCGTTGCGGAGCACAGGCTCCGGACGCACAGGCTCAGTGGCCATGGCTCACGGGCCCAGCCGCTCCGCGGCATGTGGGATCTTCCCGGACCGGGGCACGAACCCATGTCCCCTGCATCGGCAGGTGGACTCTCAACCACCGCGCCACCAGGGAAGCCCTACTTTATGCATTTTGAGGCTATTTTGTAGCTGTATGCAAACTTAAAATTCTATGTCTTCCTGGTAGATTGACTCTTTTATCATTATAAAGAGTATCTCTTTCTATCAAGTAATGCTTTTTGCCTTAACATTCACTTTGTGTAATTTTAACATAGTAACACTAACCTTTTTTTGGTTAGTTTTTACATAGCATTTTTTTTTCATCTTTTTCCATTCAAACTTTCTGTAGCCTTAAGTTTAGGCAGTCTATCCAAAATACTTTATTAAACCTGACAATCTTTGTATTTTTTCAATTGGAGCATTTATTCCATTGAATTTTATGTAATATATTCTGGTATATTTATCCTGCCACCTCTATGCTCCTTTTAAATTTATTACTAGGTAGTTTATACGTATACTTGGGTACTATTTAAATATATTGCTTACTATATCTTTTACTCTTTGTCTCAGCATTTCCACTCCTGAGTAATTTTGCACAGAACTCATGCATAGGTCCATGAGGGCATGTGCAAGAATGTACATCATAGTATTATTGTTGCAGGAATTTGGAAGAAACTGTGGAAGCAAAACTGCTTCTTTGTCCTCGTGCAGTTGTGATTGTGTGCATCATTTCCCACCATCTCAGGACAGGACATTTTGCACACTGAGATAAACAGCAATAACAACAACTATGGCAAATGACAGGTTTATCTGTCTAGTTTTATTCTCCAAAATAAATGAAAGCCATAAGCATATCCCATATGTTACTGACTGACTAAAGGAAACAACTCTACCCCTGACTTTGGCCATGCTGATGTCTGAAGGCTGGTGATCACCTTCATGGATGGGAAAATCATATGAAAAGAACACATGCTCTTTTCCCACAGTGAACAGATGAATGAGAGCTTGGTAACATTGGTAACTTTGTACCTTTCCATTTAGATACCTCTTGTGGTTTTTATTTGAAAAAGCAGTTCTTCTGAATGCGGACTCCTTTACATTACTTCTTTGCGTGTAAACTTCTGCTTTTCTTTTCTAAATAATCTTGTCTCTGAGTCTTCTCATACAACCCAGGTTTCTATGACTAGACAATAAGCAAGTAAAATGTGGGGGATGAAAACCATGGAACACTGCCAGCCGTTATCCGGAAGATGGAGATACATACAATACGTATATATTTTTAAATATGACGCTAAGTAAAAAGCAAAAAAGAAAACATTATATATATAGGAGTTCCATGTTTTAATTTATTTAATCCTCACAGCAATTATAGATACAAGTTTCATAAGGGCAGGGATTTTGCACCCGGAACAGTGCTGGGCACATGAAGGCCCTCAATAAATATTTGTGAAACTTTGTCGAATGAATCCTCATTTTACACACATGGGATGGAACCACTAAGGGTTACATAACTTGCATAAAGTCATCTCGTGAGTAGGTGGCAGGGCTGGGATTCCAAGACCACACTCTCACCAGCGCACTCACAGTCTCTAAGTGAGAATGGTATAGTACTGTTTTTAATACTGTATAATACCAATGTTTTTAAAAAATAATGCAAATTCAGGTACTTGGGCAAAACAAATTTGAGTGTGTGTGCATGTGGTGGAGAGGGAAAGGAGAGTTGGGACCAGTAACGAAGGGAAGAGAACAAAATACAACACAGAGGGGCCTTGTCCACACTGAATGCTACCCACCAGTTGAGCAATAGGAACAACTCAACAACTTGCACCTGTGGCTCCAAAATAAATAAACAGCAATTTTATAACAATAATAATAGCAATGATGATGATGATAAATGATGAAAGGAGGTGAGAAAGTAGAGACAGTAGGTAAAAACAACTCTTCCAAAAAGTTTTGCTCTGAAGGGCAACAAAGAATGGGGCAGTAGGTGAAGGGGAATGAGGGCTCAAAGAAGATTTTCTTTTTCTTTTTTTTGAATAGCAGCTTTATTGAGATATAATTAACATACCATGCAATTCCCTTATTTAAAGTATATAATTCAGTGGCTTTTAGTATTGTCACAGAGTTGTGCAACCATTGCCAAGATCAATTATAGAACATTCTCATGACCCCAAAAAGAAACCCCATTCCCATTAGCAGTCACTCCTGATTTTCCTCAACTCCTTCATCCCTAGGCAACCACTAATCTGCATTTTTTATCTCCATAGATTTGCCTATTTGGACATTTCATCTAAGAGGAGTCATAAAATATGGGGCCTTTTGTGCCTGGCTTCTTTCACTTAACGTAGTTTCCAAGGTTCATCTACATTGTAGCATGTGTCATCAGTTCATTTCTTTGACTCCAATGGATATATCACATTTGATTTATCCATTCATCAGCTGATGGACATTTGAGTTGTTTCTACGTTTTGGCTATTATGAAGGATGCTGCTGTGAAACCCATGGACAGGTTTTCGTGTGGACATTTGTTTTCATTTCATTTGGGTGTATACCTAGAAGTGGAATTTCTGGGTCATGAAATAACTCTACATTTAGCTCTTTTTTTGGGAGCTGCCAGACTGTTTTCCAAAGTGGCTGTACCATTTTACATTCCCACCAGTAGTGTGGGAGAGTTCCAATTTCTCCACACATCCTCACCAACACTTATTATCCATCCTTTTGATTATAGCCATTCTAGTAGGTGTGAAGTGGTGTCTCATCATGGTTTTGATTGGCATTTCCCTCATGGCTAATGATACTGAGCATCTTATCATGTGTCTTTTTCTTTTTAAAGATGAAACAAAAGTATGATATGAAAGTCCCATTGGAGGGAGAACTTGACGACACAGGAGATACTGAGGGTTTACATGCCTACTCTATGACCCTGTCCTCTGTTTTTGTGCCCAAATTCCCTGGCATGCAAGGACCTGGGCGTGTGAGAACCTGGGTGTTCGAGGACCAGGTTGAATGGAGACTGGGTGTGTGAGGACCCAGGGCACAGGAACCATGTCTACTCACCATTTGTAGTTCAGCTCCACACGTCTGTGAACCTTCTGAGAAGAGCAGCAGACAGGGGTGCTCTGTAATGAAGGGACAGGCCAGGGGGCAGGAAGTGGCATCTGCCGTTCACCATAAACTATCAAACAGCACTTTGAACAAAGTCTATGGCCTTGGCTTGGGGCCAGCCTTCTGAGGTCTCAGGCTATAAATCATCCCAAAGCTGTACATCCTGCTGGCTGGGCCCAGGCCGTCCTTCAAGGTGGGTGTAGGGAGAAGGACAGATAGCACTGTGGGCTTCCTCCTCCCCCTTCTCTTTGTGTCTGTCAAAAGCACGTTAAGATGAACATCCTGAGAGGCCTTGATAGGAAGAGATGCACAGGGCTGTGTGATTTGCAGTGTGGCTAGTTTGGAGTGATGGCAGGAATGGAGAAAGAGGAAGAGGGTCCTAATCCTGAGAACCTTCAGAGGCAGCCAGGTCAATCTTTATCCTCTACTGGTGGGGCTGGCTAATTCTTCCCCTCCTACTCCTAGCTCCATCTCTCAGCGGCAGGCCAGGGGCTTTCCTGTCCTCTCGGCCAGCTCTGTCCCCACCTTGGCTGCCCCCACCAAGCTGGGAGAGAGGGTCTAAGGCAGTTTGGAGTATGATCTGCTGAAAGCAGAGTGGAGAGAAGGGAAACGCAGAGGACAGAGAGAAGTGCTGCATAAATCTGCATGGCTAATGAAGTCAGGACAGAGATGGCTGAGAGCCCTGGGACGGCAGGTCGAGGACAATGGGGAGCTGTGAACTTGAAGGGAGAATACACAGCCAGAGAAATACTCTCTGTCATTCTGGAGTAGAGGAATTGGGAAAGGAGGGGGGCAGAGGGCAGATGTGATTTTCTAACAAGTGCGGGAACAATGACGTAATTGTGGGCCAATCAGAGTGAAGAATGGAATTTGAACTGAGGAATGCTAATAGAAAAGACCCCTGGGGAATTGAGAGTGTCACATTCTTGTGCCCACCTTGAGACCGTGTGAGAGGACAGCACAGAGCAGGAAGGCCAGTCTGGGGCCTGTGCAGCTTGGTGTTAACCTTTGTGCTCCAGATTTCCTTTTGTGCAGTTTTCAGTGTGCTGGGAAGAATGTCCCCACGGGGCAGGGGGGACGGCCCTCCCTGGGAGGTGGCCTCTCTCCCTACAGGTCAATGCCTCCCTGAATCCTGGCCTACAAGGCAAGGTTCTTGGCTGTGCCCCGTCCCTTGGCAGGTGGCTGGCTGCCCCTTCCCCCATTTCCCAAAATGCTGACTCACCGGTAGATGGGACACGGAGATCCTTCGGGAATCGCACCCTTCACATCTTTGACAGGTGACCCTCCAGCCTCGACTTGAGCACTTCCAAAAACAGGGAGCACACTACCTCACAATGCAATTGTTCTAATTTAGCAGGTTATGCTTTTATATCAAGAAAAAAAAATCTATCTCCCTCTAACTTCCACTGATTTTGCTTAGAGTTGCACAGAATACATTCGACAACTTTCTGACAAGATAGTATTCTAATACATAAACATTTGTAGGATTGCTCTCATTTCCCAATAAGTCTTTTGCTTTCTAAAAAGGTCCAGTTTTTCACTCTTGTCTCTCAGGAACAATTTCCTTATCACTTGCCTTCCAAGTTGCTCTCCCCTCAGTATGTTTCCATTTTTCACTTCATTATTTTCTTGTTTATTCATTCATATTCCCAATTTATTCCAGAAGAGACTTGAAGCTTACAAGGCATAAGTGATACAGCAGGTTTATAAAGCGATGGAGATGTTAGTGTAGGGAAAATAAATGCAGGAAATACTGACCCAAGGTAGGCATAGTACGTAGACATATGCCATACAGTTCTCTGAACTTCGCCAGAGGTAGTCTCTAAATTTGCCTTTTGAACTTACTGGCAACCAAACCAGAAAGGAAAATATGGGCAGTTATACAATTCAGTGTCCTTAAGAGTAAACAGGAAACACAGCTATGCCTGTATCTGGAAATGAAAGAAAATCTTCTGTGTCCTCCTGAAAAACACACCCAACAATTTTCTTATGATAAATTCAATAATACACTTATGAGGGCTGTCTCTCAGAAAGTTATCTCTCCATGTAGATCTAAGTCTTAACTCCAAAGCACAATTTCAATAGAAGCAGACACTCCAGTGTGCTCATGTGCCTCTTAAATATGGCAATAAAACATTTCAAACTCAATCTGACCAAAGAAAATTACAATGAGATATTTCTGCCTGTTTGGGGAAACTATATTTCTATTAACGTAGCTTACAATTGCATTTGCTTTTGGGAGCGTGTCATCGTTATTGACTCTTTGTTAGCGGTCTACTCAAACTCACTCCTGCCACTGTGACAGAAACTGAATGTAAGCCAAGCTAGCTTCATCTTTCACTGTGCAATCGATTTTTTGAACTTAAGTGCAGGACTATATTGTTTATCACTACAAAATTCCATCTTGCTAGAGTCACTCCCATTTGTTCTATCCTGTTGATAGTTTTTGATTTGGATTACATCAACCAATATACCGTATTTCATTGAATATGGCTCTTTTAATTGTAAGATGCACCATTAAAAAAACAATTACCACAAAGAAAAAATACTGCCAAGTAAACTATAACATGCGGTTGATTGCGTGATACATTTGATTTTAGACATGTTAGGCTGTGCGTCTTAGATTTAGTGAAATATGGTATTAATAATCTCTCACATTCTGTCATTTGCAATTTGATAAACATATCCTCCATAGTAGCATTTACTGGGTTTTCATAGAACGCAACCACTGATGAACACATTGAACTGGGCAGGGCCAAGGAGAGAGTTTAGGACACTTCTATGGGGGAGCTCCCTCAGGTTTGTTTGATCATTTGTTTGTACACCCACTCACCAAATAAATAATAATTTATCCAGTGAACGCACAAAGGACTCAGGTTACAAAGATGAAGAAAGCCTGGTCCCTTCAATCCCAATCTGGAATTCACACATTAATCCATTAAGACATATTCTCTGGACCTGGTTATTCCAGCCCCTCAGAATCCCTTTAACTGAATTATCGTCCACATCAGAACTTGAGGCTCAGGCAAGAGGGGCAACTGGAGGAGGATGGAACAGAGCAGGGAGGGGGCCAGGATCTGGTACCAAGGTAGGAGAAATGGGCTGGTTGCAGGGATAAGTAAGTAAGTAAATAAAGTCACAATGTCTGGGGACTTCCCTGGTGGTCCAGTGGGTAAGACTCCACGCTCACAATGCAGGGGGCCTGGGTTCGATCCCTGGTCGGGGAACTAGATCCCGCATGCATGTCGCAACGATGAGCCCGAATGCCGCAACTAAGACCCGGTGCAGCCTAAATAAACAAATATTAACAAAAAAAAAGTCACAATGCCTGAAGGGTGGAGTGAGTTCAGGCATGACCAAAAGTAGTTAGACTCAGGAAGAACGGGTGGCCAAACCAGAGATGCCACAGTTGTCTATCCTCATGCTCAGGTAGATGGGCAGATGACCTTCAGAGATCTGAGCATGCATGGGCTATAGGTGTCCAGGCCCAGATGGCAACAGAACAGGGCACCTAGGACCCCCAGCTGATACTTTGGTTCTAGATGGGGGTCAGGGTACCAGGAGGCATAACAAGTCAGACCCAAGAACCAGGTAGACTGGCCCTCCTCCCTGAGTATCCACAGGGTGAGACAGGGGAGGTGGACAGGTGTGGGGAGAGACTTCCTCCTCAGGGGCAGTAAAAGCTCAGACCTGGCCTCAGTGTGGAGCAGGGGAGCCAGACCCCTGGGCTTTTGACACGCAGCCCAGAAGCCCGGCAGGGACCACAGGAGAGAAAGTGGGGAGGAACAGAGGAGCAATGCCTGCTCCTGAGATGAGGTCTGAGGGGGTGAGTAGTTTCCCCTGGAGGCTGAGGTCTCTGACACATGGGAATCCCGTCAGGAGCTGACTTGGGGCAGAAGAGGCCACTGGGGGCAACCTGGGTGCACACAGCTGCGAGGACCTGGGGAGGGCAGAGGAACAGGGGAATGGGCGGCGAGTTCTCATTTCTCCTTTACTGAAAAATCTTTCATCCAGCCTTTAAAGATAGTCAGTGAACATTATCAAGTATCTACTCCCTGTAGGATGGGCGCAGCTGATGGAAGGCACTTAGGAACAATCTCTGATTTAAAAAACCTCAGTGTCTAGAGAGGAAGGTAAGATGTGAACTGAAATATTGATAATTTAGTCTTTAGGAATAGGACTTAGGTGGCTGCAACACAGAAGGTGGCTAGTCAGTCTCTATGAAGGGCCCCCGCGCTGCCTGGGACCACAGCGCAGCCTCTCTCAGCCATGATGTCACAGCCTTCCTGACAGACTGGCCTGCTGCTCTCATCTGTTCCTTAGTCTCCTCCATGTCTCTGCTCTAAGCTTGGAGATCTTGGTAATAGGTATATGTGGACCAGCCGAAAAAGAGAGGAAGTGTCCTAATAGGTCTTAACCTCTTCAAGAGCATGGGATTGAGGGAGTTTCCTTAGTGTGAAGCAGAAGATGTGTGCTCAGAAGCAGCTTATAGATTAAATTAACTAGGTCAAGATAAAATGATTAAGGTAGCAGTCTACTCATTAGTCATTAGTACATTTAAAATCCAATATATCTTCTATGCTTTTAAATACTATATGATCCCTCCATGTCATTAACAGTAAAAGTTGGGTTCAATGTAACTTTTATGACAGCATCTTAAACATCCCAAATTTATTCTGGTCCTGTCATACTTTCTATTATTTTTGAAAGCAAACGAGAGAGAAAGAGAAAGTCAAGGATCAAATGTATTGAGTGCTTGTTATGTGCCAGACCCCAGGTGGCAGGAGCCATGAGGGTACAAAGATGTGATAGACATCGTCACTGACTGCAGCAACTTACAGTTAGATAGACCCCCTTCCCATGTTTAAAATTGTCAAGTCACCCTTACTGGGACCAAAAGGTTACTCCTTCTTTAATAAGCATTAAGAAATAAATTCATATGCAAATGAACTTATTTACAAAATAGAAACAGACTTACAGGTATCAAGAACAAACTTACTGGGCTTCCCTGGTGGCGCAGTGGTTGAGAATCTGCCTGCCAATGTAGGGAACATGGGTTCGAGCCCTGGTCTGGGAAGATCCCACATGCCGCGGAGCAACTAGGCCCGTGAGCCACAACTACTGAGCCTGTGCTTCTGGAGCCTGTGCTCCGCAACAACAGAGGCCACGATAGTGAGAGGCCCGCGCACCGCGATGAAGAGTGGCCCCCGCTTGCCATAACAAGAGATAGCCCTCGCACAGAAACAAAGACCCAACACAGCAAAACTAAATTAATTAATTAATAAAACTCTTACACCCAACATCTTCCTTAAAAAAAAAAAAAAGAACAAACTTACTGTTACCAAAGGGGAAACGTGGAGGGGGAGAGATAAATCAAGAGCTTGGGATGAACACACACACACTACTATGTATAAGATAGATAACCATAGTAGTGGTTATCTACTTATGGTTATAGATAAGGACATACTGTATAGCACAGGGAACTCTACTCAATATTCTGTGATAATCTATATGAGAAAAGAATCTAAAAAAGAATGAATATATGTATACGTGTAACTGAATCACTTTGCTGTACACCTGAAACTAACAAAACATTGTAAATCAACTATACTGCAATAAAATTTATAAAAAGATAATTATGGTGACAGTGATAAAAATGAAAAAAAAAATTCATGATGGTGGCTTAGAATAATAATTATAAATTGAATGCAGAACATTAGTTTACGCCCATGTCAGAATGAAATAGAAATATAACCAATTCTGGCTGATTGCAACTTAATTCTGAGTGGAGCAAGGTGTCCAGTGCCCATGCGTTGGAATAGCTTCATTATTTGTGCTGACTCAGATTTATCTCAGACACACATGTGATTTGGTAGTGCCCACTCTCTTTGAAAGAAGCCTCTTTGGTTTTGTGTTTTTGCTTTTAAGAGAAAAAAAAATCAAGACCCAATCAAATTGTGAATTTAAATACGAACTTTAAAATGGTAGGGATTCTCATAATCACATTAAGGTCTTTCTATCATTAGATAAGCCTGAAACTTATAGAGCATTTTCTCTCCTGGGCAAAACTCAGATTGAAATGGGGAAACAGATGATCAAGATTTAATTTTTTGTACTTTTCTTTGTGGGCAGTCACAGGTCCCAGCCCTAGAAATTTTTCACAGGAATCTCAAAAAACGTGACTCATTCAATGGAGATAATGTGACATTAGCAATAAGAACACTGAAGGCTTCATCATATCTGAACCATTCATTTCCACCTGGGAGGGCTGGCCAATTTTTGCACCAGAGACCAGTGTTAAGAAGAGTCCTGGCAGAGGTAGAGGGAGGTGCCCAGCTGGGCTTTATCTCTGCAGGCCTTCAGGGGTTTGTCACGTTATCCTGTACACCAGTGGCGGCTACCTGGGGCTGCTGAATGGTGGCATGGGAGGCACGTGAAAGCAGTAGGTGTGGCCTTCAGGAGAGAGTGCAGGAAGGGCAACCACAGGGTGCCGCCCCGCCCCTCTGGCGTGGGGTGAGTGTAAGTTCCTGCTCTCCCAGCAGGGGGCAGCAAGTGACGAGGAGAGGCATTTAAATAATTCAGGGAACATAGATTTCTTATTAATTTGAGATATAGCGATTTAGAGTAATAATTTGGGTATTATTAATAATAATTAACAATAATAGTAATAGTTTGGGTATTATAGTAAATGAGACTGTTTTACAGTCGCAAGTTGGTGGGGCGAGAGTGCTCAAGTCACTAAAAACATAGAATGTCAATGAATGTTAATAAAGGATGTAGACAGGCAAATCACAGCAGAATGAATGCAAATTGCAAAATAAGCTTATGAAAATATTTCAGCCTTACCTGTACAAAGAAATGTAAACAAGATAGCATTTAAAAATCTGTCAAGCTATCACATTTTTAAATTATAACCTGTCAAAAGTTTGGAAAAACTAGAAGTAAAATCAATGAATCACTGAAGGAGTAGTTAGTAAAAGTTTATCGTGCACACACCAAAAAGACAGTTTGCAGACCGGCAGCACTCAAACTAAAATATGGAATGAGGCTCAGAGGTATGTTGTTACCAAGCAGCTTACACAGTGTGGAGACAATGAATGTCTGTTCTTCACGGTGATTGGTTACAATACCAGAATTTTCTTAAATGAAGGGGAATTGGTTAGTGCTTAGGTCATATAAATGTGGGGGAACAATTTAAGTTTCGCTTATGATTTTTAGAGGCATAAGCAAGAAGTGACCAAAGTCAAGTTACCCTGACTTGTCTTGCAAAATAAGTTAAATTAAGCTTTGCTGTATAACTGAACTGATTTTGTCTGCTCGGTTAACTTTCAAGTTGGTTTCCATTTGTGTTTGATTTTTAACTAACTTCTGACTAGTTTTGAAGAATTTTTATGCTTTGGACCCTGTTCATACATTATCTCATTCAGTCCTAATAATCCTAAAATAGTCCTAAGTATCAATCCTATTTTATGAATGGAGAAACAATCTCTAAGAGATTGAGTGATATAAAGATGTCGGTTTGAATATATATGGTGATGTCCTCTCTATGCTACTAAAATGATAAATAATTCTTTGTTGTAGGAGCTATCCTGTGCACTGTAGGGTGTTTAGCAACATCTCTGGTCTCTACCCACTAGAAATCAGTAGCAACCCCTCTCCCTAGTTGTGACAACCAAAAACATCTGCAGATATTGCCAAATGTTCCCTGGGGGGCAAATTTTCCCCAATTGAGAACCAATAGATAAGGGCTATCTGAGGGTGAAGAATCTCAAAAATATTCTTGCAGATGATGTTGGATGTAGCAGACTAGAGGAAGCCAAAGTTTAATGTGCCCACTGAGCCACCGTAGGATGCAGAACATCCTGCAGCACCTCTCAGCTTAGAAACTCCAGACACCAAAAGGGACAGAAGAGACTTGGAGAATTAAAACCCAGAGGATTAATTGGAAGTCTGTCCAGAGAATAATCTGATTCCTGATCCATCTTGAAGCAGGCTTATGAAGAACTTTGACACAGAGATCTTCAACAGAATACCTGATATAATGGTGACTTTTTAAAACGTGAACAATGACAAAGAAGACAATGCAGAAAGAAAAGGACAATTAGAGATGACAGCCCAAACAAAAAGGGATGGGAAAGTACATGGAATGTTAATATACAGTGAGGGTCTGTGTTGAATAGTATTTATGGAGTTATAATAATTCATTATTATATTAATCATATATTAATGATAATCACAATGAGGTATTATTGTTATATTACTTAATAATTAATTATTGACTTAGTGTTGGTTAAACTAAACATAGCTATATGTTTATTGGAAGGATGTGGGAACGACAAGTGGGGCAGGGGCTGTTGGTGTAGATGAGTTAAATCCTAACATGTCACAGCAGTAAGTGACTAATGTCTACAACTTTGAAATTATAGAATAAGCGTGTTATTGGTGGTAAGCACCTCAAACAATAATTTTAAAAGTTAGTGGGTTGCCCCTGGGCTGTGGACAGGAGGGAGCACCGAGAGCCATGAGACTAGTGTTTTCTATTATGTCTTTTGATAATATTTATTTTTTAAAACAATATGCATATATCATTTTGTTTAAAAAATATTTGTAAGATCCAGACCTGTTGAAACTTTAGTGAGAAGAGCACTCTCCTTTCTTGCTGGTAGAAGTATGGATTGAGACAAGTTTTCTGGGAAATTGTGTGCCAGTTATCAAGAGTCTTAAAATATTCATAACCTCTAGGAATGAATCCTTCAGACGAAGCTAGAAATGTAGGCTAAAATTTATATGCAAATCCTCGTATCATAGTATTTGTCACAGTAAAAAGTTGGAAGCAATGTAAATATCCAGCAGTTGGGGAGTGGCTAAATGAATATATAGATATACAACTAATAATATACAACTTTTAAAAGGGTTTATGAAGAACTTTAATTATGTGGAGACATGCTTACAAAATGTTAAGAGGAACAAAGCGGGGTACGCAACTGAAAGGCCTTATCTCAACTATGTAAAATACAGAAGTGCAGGAAGAAGTCTAGACAGCAATATACGAACATATTAACACTGGTTATCTCTGGGGTTGTGGTAAATTTTATTTTCGTCTCAATTTTTCTTAGTTTTCTAATTTTTTTTCAATTAGCACATATTGCTTTCACAATCAGAAAGAACGTAAATGTTACTATTTTAAAAGAAAAGGAAACAATCTTGAGTACAAAGTGCCTAGCTACAGAGCAAAACCTGCTGCTGTGTGGCTCAGGCCTGGAGGATAAAGGGTGGAGGTTGCTCATTACCTGCTTCAGGCCTTCCTGGAACGCCCGGAGGTTGATTTCCCACTTTACAGTCAGCTAGAGATTAGGAATGGAACAAAAGACTAATGTAGAGTTTCACTTTGCATAATTGGTTTAGCTCATCAAGGCCTTGGAACATGCATTCATTTTTATCCACAGTCTAATGGAGGCATTGCCATTTGCTGTCACCTTCATGTGTCTGAATCTGTGGGGCTGGTCCATAGGAATCTACGAATTCTTAGGGTCTTTCCCTTCAGTTTCAGGTAGTAAACAGGTGAATGATGGTACTTTGACTTATGGCTGTTTAGGCCAACAAGTAAGGCTTACCCAGGTATGGCTGAAAAGCAAGCAAATGAAGAAGATATTACTTATTTGAGAGTCATTTTTTAGTGGTCTTTTCCCTAATAAAATTTAGCTTTTCATCAAAATACCGAATCAAAGTATTCTGTCATTCATTAATAATACAAAATAGAGCAGTGGTTCTTAAACTTTAGAGTTGTTAATTATCTGAGAAACGTATTTAAAATACAGACTAGTTGGCCCAACCTCTAAAGAGTCTGATGCGTATGATCTCGGATGGATTTAAGAATGTGCATCTTCAACAGATACGATAAGTTGATTTTGATGCTTCTGTTTCTGGGACTCATTTTGACCGTTATAAAGTAAGGTTTGAAGAAGTACCTACCCATGGATGTAAATTCAATACCTTCCAAACTAAAAAGTATTTGTTAATCACTGCTTAATCTAACTAGCTTTCTTTAATTTATAAATAAATATTTAAACTTTCAGTAAAAGATGGGTGGATTAAACATGGGGAATTGAAGAACATAGTTATCTTTATCTCACCTGAAATTCCAATAAAATGACAGTGGATGGATTTTTGTGAAAGTCATAAATCCACAAGAACAAAGACAATTAGGAGAAAAGACACTAGAAGAAAGACGACAACAAGATCTTGGGAGTCATAAGGTAGATAGACAAGAGGTAAATGATGCAGTGGTGTGGAGGGAGCAGGAATCTCAGTGTGCAGTGGGGAAAGTGATCATGGGAAGCCAGTTTGCTCAAGTGAGCCTCATAGAGGCCTGGCGATCAGAGGTGCCAGAAACCTCTGAATTTAGGGATGAGGAAAGGGGGCTGAAAAGAGGAGCATTGATTCACAGTCTGTATAAGCAGCAGTCAGACCACAGGTCACTTCTCCTATGCCACCAGGAGATAGAAGATGAATGTTCTTGAAATTGACAAAGGGGCTCTAAACTCAGAGATACCTGGCCAGTGCAGCGCAGGTGTGGTTCTCCATTTACTGTCTCTCACTTCCAGATCTATGCTTCGTTGTCCTGACTTGTGATATGGGAGCTGGACCCTGTGAACATTTTTCTTTGCTAACTGGCTTGATATTAGGCCTTGTCGATAGAAGGTTCTAGAGTGACACTACAGGGTGATAGCAGCAGGAAAGTGCCTGCTTCCCTTCTGGTTCTGTTTCTCCTACCGTTTCTGTCAGTGAGGGAGCCAGTGGATGGTCTGGCGGTACTTACCTCAGTGACCCTCATGACCAGCTCTAGCCACACGCAGCTGTCTGCCTAGCTGCCACTTCCATGGCAGTTCTAGCTAGGCCCTCAGGAAACTGCTCCCACCTAGACACCATTTCCACAGTGGCTCAGCCCATCCACGACCTCTGCAGTGGAAGGCCACCTCTGCAGATTACCTCTGGAAGGTCTCTTTGCCACAGGTAGGCTGCATGTTCCTGTAGTAACTGTGCCTTCTTTGAGGAGATCTAATCTCAGCTTGTATGTGGTGGGGAGGGGAAGCAGTGTGCCTCTCCCAGTTCCTAGTCCCATTTCCTTTATGGCCCACTCTTCCTCCATCTAAATAGTCGAAAGCTAGTAACAGTTTTTCTACTTCTGGAGCTTTTAGAAGTGGAGGCTTTTTTTTTTTTTAAGTAGTTAAGTAGTAATGTTTTTTTTAAAGTAGTTTAGCTAGTTAATATTTCCTTACATTAAATTTTCCTCTGTTTGAATTACTAGTGTGATTTCTGTCTTTAGATATAGTACAAGGGTTTAAGAACAGGGAGTAAATGAAAATCCTCATATTTGAAAGTGAGATCCACAGTTTCCTTCCTTCCTTGACTCCCAAAACACTAGCATATGGGATTATATCCCTCAGGCAGGAGGAGCCCTCCAGGGAGAAACTGACTGACCCAAGAGAAAAGATTTACATCACTGACGCATTGAGCCCCACCTCATAGCCCTGCTGTGAAGCCCATCCCTCAGAAAGCTCCGTCTCTGTAGGTAACCAGCTTTCTGTTCCTTGCTTATAAATATGAATGAATAGCTGAGAATTACCAGGAGTCTGAGGAAACTTTTCACTGTAAAAGACAGTTTTAGTAACAAAATTTTAGTGACAAAGAAGCAGAAAAAAAAAAGAATTAAAAGAAAAGAAAACACCCTGGGCTTAATATCACCTAAGTCATGCGATAGTACATTCATAAAGAAAAAAAAAAGCTATTAAATGAACATTCAGAAAATGGAAAAGGACTCTTGGAAATTAAAAATGTGATCATCAGGCTTCCCTGGTGGCGCAGTGGTTGAGAGTCCGCCTGCCGATGCAGGGGACACGGGTTCGTGCCGCGGTCCGGGAAGATCCCACATGCCGCGGAGCAGCTGGGCCCGTGAGCCATGGCCGCTGAGCCTGCGCGTCCGGAGCCTGTGCTCCGCAACGGGAGAGGCCACAACAGTGAGAGGCCCGCGTACCACAAAAGAAAAAAAAATGTGATCATCAAAAGCTCAACAAAAGACTGGAAGACAAAGTGGAGGAAATCCCCTAGAAATTAACCAGAAAGACAAAGATATGCAAAAATTAGAGCATCAATCCAAGAAGAATAATTATACTAAGAGGCATTCTAGAAAGAGACAACAGAGAAAATTAAGTAAGAAATTTTTCAAGACAATAATACAAGAAAATCTTTTGGGCCTGAAGGACATGAGTTTCCCTATTGTAATGGCATGCTGAGTTCCCAGAACAAGGACACAGAGACACATCATTGTAAAATTTTAGACAGTTGGGTAAAAGATAAGATCTAAAATCAGAAAATCACTAGACTTCTAATTAGCAACACTAGAAACTGGAATATAGTGAAGGAATGACTGCCCAGTTCTGGAGGGAAATGATTACCAACTTGGAATTCTATACCCAGCCAAGCTATCAACCAAGTGTGAGAGTAGGATGAATACGTTTCCAGACATGCGAGTCTCAAACGTTTCACTCCCTTTTGCCATTTCTGGGAGACTACTGGAGAATGTGCTTCATCAAACCAAGAAAGAGGACAGACAATATGAGAGCTGTGAAACAGGGCATCCAACATAGGAGGGAAGCAAAGAGAATTCTCGGACTATACATCTCTAGCAGGAGAGGATATCTCAGAAAAATCAATGAAAATGATAGGTTACTTTACTTGTTTGGCTTGCTAAGAGGAGTTTTAAAACTTTGACAGAGAGTTCAGAAGAACAGTTAGTGATAGAGCAAATGAAAATATAAAATTATTATCTCCAGGCCATTTTATTTTATTTATTTTTTTACGGAGCACAGGCTCTGGACGCATAGGCTCAGCAGCTATGGCTCACGGACCCAGCCACTCCACGGCACGTGGGATCCTCCTGGACCCGGGCACGAACCCGCGTCGCCTGCGTTGGCAGGCGAACTCGCAACCACTGCGCCACCAGGGGAGCCCTCCAGGTCATTTTTTAAAAAGTTATAGAAGAGAGGAAATTAATCATAGTACAGTTTGTGCTTAGCTGTGAATAATAGGTAGTCATAGTAATATTAACACTGAATATTGATTTTTAACCAAAAATCATGCTTGGAAAATACCATACTACAAGGATGGAGAAAGAGAAAAGTTTGTATGGGGTGTGTTGTGGGGGTTGGTGGCTGTAAGATAGTTAAATCCTCATTCTCTATAGTAGGAAGGCAATAGATAATACCTAAACTTGAAAAATCAAGAAATATTAAGTATAAGCACATATATCAATATGGATATAAATATCAGAAGAAATGTCTGAAAGAGTGGGAAATGGTTCCCTATAAGGAGTAAAACTGGGGGTATAAGGAAGGCATAAACAAGAAACTGCCCTTCTTTACTCGTTGAATTTTAATACTTGTTGAATTTTAATACTCTGTGCAAGTATTATGTGAATCAATAACTAAATGTGAAGACATAGAATTTCAATGACTTGAAATCCATCACTATTACTTTTGCTATTTATGAGCCATCCTGTTGGGGGTCTCCAAGACCACCACTAGGTTTGGTGGTTTGCTAGGAGGACTCATAGGATTCAGCATATAGCTGTACTCATGCTTTATTACAGCTAAAGGATGCAAAATAACATTGGCAAAGGGAAGAGGAGCTTGGGGCAAACTCCAGAGGAGACCAAGCGCAAGCTTCTGAGAGTCCTCACCCAGGGCAGCCACACAAAACACATTTACATCTTTCAGCAATGACTAGAGGCAGCACATGTGAAATGTCGTCTACCAGGAAAGCTCATTAGAGACCTGGAGTTCAAGGTGTTTATTGGGGGCTGGCCACTCTGCCTAGTACCTGGTGAAATTCCAGACTCCCAGAAGGAAAGCAGGTGACCAACATAAGCCACATTGTTTACAGAGTTTAGGTACATTGGGCCACTCTTATCATTTGGGGAAAGTTTTCTATCAATCTAGGGAACTCTTTATCATTCAAATTCCCAGATGCCAGCCAACAGCCTACCTTGCAAAACAGGTCTTTCCAAGGATAGCCATCTTAGGCTGCTATGTTAATTCTTTTTTTCTGCACCAACAGTAAAAGTTTTTACAGTTTTTCTTACAACATGGCAGAAAAAAGCTGAGAGAACTGGAAAGACCCCTGCCTGAAGCCAGTCATAAGACCTGAGTTCAAGTCTCACCCAGGCCACTCTAATGGTCATGTGATGTTGGGAGAGAAACTGAGACTGAGACTTGCTTTCTCCATAGGGCTAATGGAAAATTTGAAGGATAGTAGACAAAAAATAGGTGCTCAGGAGATGTTGATTTCTACAATTTTGTGACTTTGCCTACTCTTTTCTCCATTTTAGACTTCATCCTTTACTTCTCACTCAGCCTCCTCTAGCCTGTTTTTGCATTAAAATAAATGTGTTCTATTCCAAGGAGTTTTTAAACATTTCCTTCACATAGTTTGTCTTAGTTACATAGAAATTCCTGCTACTCTTCATGTGCACTTATCGGCAAGAGGCCATGCAGCTTCCCCAGCTCTGGGCGTGAAACTCTTTGATGGGTCCTTTACGAAGAGAAACCACATCAGCGTAACCAGCATTGAGTGGGTTCCCAGTGGGCGACTCCCAGCGGCTTTCCTCCGTGTGTCTGGTTTGCTTTCATTCACAGGAACTCCCCCAGGGTTGAAGAATGAAGAATGACTCCCCTAGTTTCACCTTTCCTTACTACGCCCACATGACACCCCTCAAGGAATGATTTTGTACAAAAGTCAAGGAACCCACTGACTCCATTATTATTGTTCACTCCCCAGTTGCCCTGTCTTGCCTCCCCAAATCCACTGGATTCTGACCATCTGCTCTGAAGTAATCCAACACAAATCCTGGGTCCTGTGGCGCATTGCATAGTGTCCACCTAGCCCTAAAAGGCTATTTTCTATGTGATCAGATTGTTCTGAAGATTATGTGAGCTAACAAATGTGAAAGTGTTCTGGCAAATGTAAAATGATATGAATATTGTTTTATATTGAAGTTATATTGCAATATTATTTTATCATGCAGTTTGAGAGTTCTGCAGATCTACCTATTAAACAATAATTATTTACACATAATTACACATAATTATTTACACATAATTATTATATACACGTAAGGTGTCCCAGTATGATATAGTTATGGCCCTAGAACCCTAAAGACTTCATAACTAAAGTGTTTTAAAAATATTATTATCACCAATAAATATTTTTATCAAATTTAAATTCTTGGTAAGAATCCCTAATCTTTTACCAGTTTGTCTGTTTTTTTGTTTTTTTTGTGTGTGGTACGCGGGCCTCTCGCTGTTGTGGCCTCTCCCGTTGCGTAGCACAGGCTCCAAACGCGCAGGCTCAGCGGCCACGGTTCACGGGCCCAGCCGCTCCGTGGCATGTGGGATCTTCCCAGACCGGGGCACGAACCCGTGTCCCCTGCATCGGCAGGCAGACTCCCAACCACTGCGTCACCAGGGTTTTTTTTTAAACTTCAAATTTATACCATTTATTTGTTGTTAAAGAAATCAGTCAAAAATGAGGCTGTTTTGATGAACACAGTGACTTTAAATCAGAAGTTATGGATAACAGTTTGAATCTCATGTTAGCCAATTGATCTCTGTGTTTTGTTTTGAAGGCATAACATTGAGAAAATCCTAATTACACAGGATAGAAATCACAAAACATAAGTTTTTAAAAAATAGCTTGCTTTAAATCTAACAATGCTCCTTAAATAACTATACTAGAAGCTTGAAGAGGGAATAGTGTCTCGTGATTGTGTTTCAAAGTTGAATCATTACCAATATCTAATAAGTGCTTGTCACTCTTTCATTGGTTATTAGTCTATGTGGAGAGCATGGATAAATGGCTCCCTCAAATAATATGTCTCAATCGCTTCTCAGCCTTTTGGCTAAGATCAAGTGCAGATAATACGTCTCCACTATTTGGAAGAAAATACATTTGAATCGTATGGTAACTTTTGATACCAGAATATTTCAATCTATGACCTTTTACAAAGTTTCATACAACTGAGTTCTTGCCTTCGATAGAAGTGCATTCCAATTCACAACACTGAATCTAACTTACTTTTCATATTGATTCCACACTTGTTTCAGTTTCATCTCTGATACTCTGTAGTTATAAGCCCAGTGACACTGTTACTGTACACAGCCACGATTTTACTGAATTTACTAAAAATTAGTAAGAGATACAGGCTTGTACAGCCATGTTCTATTGCAGAGATATTTAGTGAATGGGATCTCTTTATCACCCTCCCCAGAGGGATTTCTTGTCTCATCTGAACTATTTGTACAAACATCCTGTCTTGAACTTCACTATGCAAAATGAAAACTTGGTATTCACAGTCCACAGCATTACAGACAGTGCTGAAAAGTCCACAGTTTAAATACTATACCTTAATCAGGTCATACTATTTGTGTGGAATTAGCCAACACTTGGAAGACTCTGGCATCTTCATAGAAGTTCCTGCATGTCCCTGTGGCACACAGTGTGACATCAAACACATTTCAGCGGCAACATTTGTATGTCTTTCGGCTTGCGCAGTTTTTCTATTACTTTTTGCTCCCTACGGCACTGATGTTTTGCCAGTTTATTTGATGGAGTATTAAAATTGATCCCAACAATTAGGAGTGCCGTCTCCTGTTAGGTAATAAATCTTTCTTGTTTGTATCTGTATGATTACATTACAAAAGAACAAGCAGAAAGGTGAGACCCACAGCCTTCCTCTCAGCCACTTTTTCAATTCAAACTAGAACTAAACTATGATAATATTTAAATATCACACAACAGAATGCCTTCAGGAGTCTTAGACTTATAATAATGGAGACATTGTCACTCATGCAAACATCTGAAAGGAGTGCTTAGTGGTGAAATTGCTAAGAGTGTTCTCGGAAATCTTGAGGTTTACTTCCTCCAAGAAGTCAGACACAGGATGCAATGGACTTTCAATGAGTCATTAATTTGACGTTCATTGGCCCTTTTGTTGAGAGAATGTAGAAAAAAGTGGGTTTATTTTCATGCTGCCACTAAGACTAATTCTAGAGATGGCATAAAATGCAGGGCAGCTGCCTAGAAATCCTGGGCGGCATCATCCTGGGCCTTCTATTTACCAGTGGGGAGAGGGGAAGGTGCTGTGGAACTGTAAATCCAATAGGCTCTCGAGAGATTTGAATTGACCCTCAGTCCTGGTGTCTGGAAATCCATCATTCTACATAGACACAGGGACTTGAGTGGAATGAATAATTAGTATGGTTTAGAGAATTCAATTCATCTAGTATTTATTGAGCGCACTGTGAACACACAGTGTTCAGGGCCAGGTGCTGGAGAAGGCAGGAAACGAGGATGGGAGAAAATATGTCACAATATATGAAAGGTTTCCAATCCTCAGGAGCTTTCAGTATTGACAGAGACAGAACACACTTAGGAAATAATGAGAAAATCTGAGAGACAGTGTCTAATATTTAAGACCATAGATGCATGCAAATGAGTGTCAAGATCAGGCCTCATCTTGGGACATGGGTTAGATGGGGACTGGGGAGGCAAGGAGACTGTCAAGTGGCAATTAACTGGTCCAGGGAGACATGATGAGTCTACATTAGGGTAAAACAGTGGAAAAGGACCAAATGGTGATACTGACAGAAGCGCCAGAAAGAGTATTGATTGACATTAAAATCATACTCTTATTTTGACAATATAGATTCTTCTGATTCTCCTAAAAACATGTTTTTGTAACATTCTAAAGTCCTTTTCAATTCTAAAACAATCTATTTGTTCTAAGCCAATTTCAACTCTACTGACCCTCAAAACGTTCTCTAAGAAAAATCAAATATAGAACTTGTCATTAGGATAGTTCTGGAAATGATGCAAAGATCAAAGAAAATAAATTTACATTTCCTGAAATTTAAGCTTAAGCTAAATAAAGTTTAGGTGTATAGACCAGGACTATGAGGGAGAGTAAGAAGAATGAGGGATATGATATTTTAATGATGAAAATGACATCCTCAACATAAATCCTATTTTTAAAAACGTTTCTGGTACACATTACTGTCTTCTCCGAGGACTCTCCTCCCCTTCCAGACACATGGAGATTACAGTTTCCCACTCCTTAGAAGTTAGGCAGAGTCACATGACTAACTTTGAAGAATGCTGTTGGCCGATGTGATGGGTGTAACTTCCAGGAGGAAGATTTTTAAGAGCAGGTGCACGACTTTCCATAGGTTTGTGCTCTATCACAAGCCTAGACAGAGCAGCGAAGTATGGAGGAGCCTCTCTCAGCCTGGATCCTTGAGGCCTCTCATGGAGGATTGTGGCCCTGAAGAGTCACCTGAGACCTCAATGGATGTTGCATGAATGAGGACTAAGCCTTTGCTATGCTATGCCCTGAGACTAGATGATGTGTATCACAGCACAACCTATCTTATCCTGACTGGTACAGTGTTTGATTTTGTTCCTTTAATTTTCAGTCAAAATTTTTAAAAATCTGGTTTAGTTAGAGAATAGTTCTAAGAAGGCTAAGAACATAGATTTAATCTCCATGCAGATTGGTAACTTAATGGAGAGAAAAACTGTTTTAGGAGTCCATGGAACTCAAACTCTGTGTGCCTTCTCAGATCCCCTGGATTGCCTCCTTTTTTCCAAAGGCATTGCTTGGGTTCCCAATTCTGCCACCACCATCACCAATCTGTTGGCACCCTACCAAGAGTTCTGAGCTGGAGACTAGGTTAAGACCCACATAGTTCGCACATCTCAAACACCAAGACTTAACCCCTCCACGTCATGTTTCCACTTCTGGAACTTGAATGAAATGAGTCAACTCATGAGGCATGGGATCTGGCTTTTTGAATAGCCAAGTGATGTCACCCAAAAGCACGGGGGGTGAATTCAGTCCTGGGGTAAACCTTGGCCAGTGGGAATCAGGAGATGCCGAGAGCCAGCAGATAATGTTTTCTCTTCCTTTCTCCCTTCCATACAATACACCGAGGCATGGATTTTTCTTGCAACTTTTCCAGAGGAAATTCCACCTGAGAATGTGTTTCCACCTGAGGAGTGTTTCTGGCTCCTTGTGAAGGTGGCCACCTTGGTAGTTCATTGCATCACACTTCATCACACTCCACATTTGTCCTTGCCCCATCTCCCTTTTCCCCATCCTTAACACCCTGGGCTTGCACCTTCTGGAGGGGGAGGAGAGCCCTCAGAGAACACAGTAATATGTAACACAAATGTTTTTAAAAATAGGATTTATATTGAGAAGATCATTTTAATCACTAAAATATCATCTCCCTCATTCTTCTTATTCTCCCTCATAGTCCTGTTCTGTACACCTAAACTCTATTTAGCTTAAGCATAAAATTCAGGAAGACGTAAATTTATTTTCTTTGTCATTCCATCATTTCCAGGACTATCCTAATAACAAGTCCTATATTTGATTTTTCTTAGAGAACGTTTTGATAGTCAATAGAGTTGAAATTGGCTTAGAACATATTCCTCTCTCTTTCTCTGTGCTAAAGTTTTTCAAGGCAAGTACTGTTGAGGATGGGAGAAAGGGACCAGGGCTTCAGCTGTTCAGCACTGCCTCTCATGGGGTGGGTAAGTTTGCTTAATTCTGAGATGCAGTATTAGGAAGGCTATATTAACACATATTTATTCAACAGTTCATCAGTAATAAATGTGGCATTTTATCTCCATCTACCTGAATCCAATGTACATTTTTCAATTGGTTCCAAACACAGTGGAGAATAGAGTGTACTTTATTGTTCTGCCCCTTAAACTCCAATATCCCTGAAGCCTTCTGGCTTCTTATTCTGGAACTCTAGTTTATCATATATTAGACCTCATTCTATTTCCCGTCTCTCTTAACTTTCCTTTCATATGTCCCATCTTTCTGTCTTAGTCTTTTTGCATTCTGAGTAAAATTTACATTTGTATTTCTTTCAGTTCACTAATTCTCTCTTCAGCTGTATATACTCTGTTGTGTGACCCGTCCCTTTTTGATGATACCTTTTTCCTTGCTCACGTTTCCAATTCCTTTTTCTCCCTTTCAGCATTTTAGTGTTTTTTGGGGTTTTTTTTGCGGTACGCGGGCCTCTCACTGTCACGGCCTCTCCCATTGCGGAGCACAGGCTCCGGACGCACTGGCTCAGTGGCCATGGCTCACGGGCCCAGCCGCTCCGCGGCACGTGGGATCTTCCCGGACTGGGGCACGAACCCGCATTTTAAACTGTACCACAATTCTAGTATCTGAGGTCCTAGATGATCTAATTCAACTGTGTTATTTTTGCTGACTCTTGCTCGTGGTAGCTTGTTTCCTTACGTCCTTTATAATTTCATGACGTGATCTTGTGTTTGGCTGAACTGTATCTGTGGGGATCCTGAGAGCCCTGAATTGAGGCTATGCCTTCTTGGGGCAATTAGTGTTTGCTTTTACCTGTCGCCACGCACACTACACACGTGGAGGCGCTTCACTAAGTTTCTCGGTTTGCGTCTTCTTGCGCTACACCAGTAGTGCTGAGTCAAGTCTTAAACTCAAAGTTTTAGGAGAGGCTTTTTCCATGGCCACCTTCAGCACAGGCTGAAAAAATTCCCTCCAAGGTATCCCTTTGCTTTTTTGAGCAACTTTTCCGTAGATACCTTCTCACGGAGTCTCTTTAACGATGTCAACGATTTATGGGGTTCTCTGTTCCAACTCTCACCTTGGGATGGGCCTGAGGCTTTAACTTCAGTCCTTACACAACCATTATACTCAAAACTCTGGTTTATGGGAAGCAGCAGATCTCCAAAGGGCAGCTACAGCTTCAGAGTCAACTCATTGCTAAGTTTTCCAGCTTCAGCTTCAGCATTTGGGCATGTATTTCACTACCTTTTTTGCCAAGATTGGTAATGACTTCCAGAGGAGATTTCATATATTTTGTCCGGGATTTCTAGATTTCTTGTAGTGGGATATTTTCTCAGGACATTTCTTTCACGATATTGGCAGACACAGAAATCTCCAGAATGCTAAACAAATTGAACACAGAGACTTTTAGGTCCATAACATTGATTGACATAGCGCCATGGCACATGGTACTGTATCCATGTGGAGTGGACTTCGCCGTGCTTGGTGACCACCTTATGTTACCTGAACAGCTTCCTATGTTTGTCAAACTTCCCAGATTACCGAGCGCAAGTGTGGACTTGTGTTTCCTAAGGTGGAAACCAGAACTCAGCTCCCCGTCTTCCCATGTGGGTGTAGGGGACAGGCATGCTATCTAGACTCGGCCTATCCGATGCCCCAGTATAATTGGATTTGGAAAAGAGCAACGTGAAGAGCAGGAACACATGGGGATACCTTTTGGCCAGAAGAGCAGCAGAATGGCTGCTTTTGGGGGGAAACAGTGACAGAGCTTCTGATGTATAATGCCTGGCGTCGGCGGTGGGCACTATGGTGCTGCCCAGGGTGGTCTTTCTGATACAATCCTGTGATGAGTTATACGCTGGGATGTGCAGCTTCCAAGCCCGACTGGCCCTCTCAGACAATCTGTGTGCTACCTCATAGCCTATAATAAATTCCCTTTTTGCTTAAAATAGCTAAATGGGTGATGGTGTTTTGAATTAAGGACTCTGACTGATAGCCTTTGGATATAGCAAAGTAAAGAGGTTTAATTATGAAGACTAATCCTGCAGGCTACATGCAGAAATCAATATCATTACATACAGTTCCGCCTCATTGACTTCTGTGTGCAAATAAAGAGAAGGCTTACAAACTCAGATTACCAAAATAAATGTGATATTGTATTTAGAAGAGAAAAGTAATTTAGAACTTAAAAATATACCTTTCTTAACAATTTTGGTTCAATGGCTTTTAAAATTATACAGAATTCTATTGTCTGGTTCAAATTTAGGAGTATAGTGGTGTGTGTGTGTGGGTGTGTGTATGTGTGTGTGTGTGCGTGTGTGTGTGTTGCAAGTTTGGTTTGATCTGTGGTTTAGTTAAAAATAAGAAATGAATATTCATTTCCAGTTGGGATTTTATGTAAGTTCCTGACAAGGTTATTATTACAAAGACACAAAGAGGTCAGCATCATGGAGATAAATAACCACAATGATGTTCCACATGATATCCCACGACACTCGTGATGAATAAAGACTACACATCTCATTTCCATTCCCATTTCACCTCTGCTCAGAATTCCCTCCCCTCTGTCTCTGCAGACCTAGATCATAGTTGTCCTTTAAAGCTCCCTTTTCATGCTGCTTCCTCCATCAAGCCTTCCTTTCATCACAGCCAGAGGAATTGAGTTCTACTTAATATTCGTGCATATGTCTGTAACCTGGCAGCATCCCTTCTGTGGAAGGTGGTAGAGGCAAACAAGGATGGTCCTTCAGTGGTTGGTCAGTCGGTTCCAGGAGTGACCATCTTCATTTCGTCGCCTTCTGTGGCCCAGGAGCGTGCTGGTGAAGGAAGGGTGGGAGGTGGGTGGGAATGGGAAAGGTGACTTCATCTAGGTCTCATGGAGTCAAACACACAAACGGAATCACAGGGGATGTAAAACCAGCTCTTTATTTCTGTCTCCAGCCTTATAATCCAAAGGATTCAGGGTCCCAGTGGTTAGTTTCCTTCGCCTTTTAATTTGTTCCCACCTCGGTTCATGGGCACAGGCCTCCCTGTTCAACCTTGGGGTCCACTTCGAGCGACTGCTCTGCGTGGCAGGGTCCATTCCCCAGATCTTTTTTCGGCTGCCCACTTTTCCCCTCCCAGGCAGTTATCTTAACCCTTTCCCTCCACAGCACCACCCCCAGGTCCCACCTCTCTTTGTGTCTAAGCTTCCAGATGCCTTGTCAGTTACTCTCTGCTTCATCTCCTTCTGCTCTGGGATAGGGGAGAAGGGGAACTTTGAATGCTAGAGTAGAAGAAAGTTGAGAAAGGAACCCTCAAGGGAGGCTGAGCATGAGATGGAATATTTAAAATTAATGTAAGATCTCTCAGAAGGCAAATGTTAACCTATCCGCATATGTCCTGTATCTCATTGTATGAAAAGACTGTCTCTTTCCAAGACCTAGATTTCACAACAACAAAACGACCTCCTTTATTATTGTAACCTTAGGAGGTTTATTCTCTGGGAAGGGGTGGGAATGGTGAGGAAAAGAAAACCCCATTCTTCCAATTAACCCTCTGGCTAAGAAATTAAGCATTTTGAGAGAACGAGCTGTTTTCTTACACCTTCCTCAGTCCTTGTACAGATAGATCAACAAATAGTTGTTTAATGGATGGATGGACTGTGGAACTAATTTAGCAGAGAAAGCATCATGTTCTGATTTTGATGGTACATATTATGTCTTCGAATGACTGGTTCTTTTTTTTAAGGTGAGGCAAGTTTGTTATGACCTAAATGGTCAAGACATTTATACCCACCTAAGACACTCTCTATGGCATAGAAGTGGATGCCCACAGCCTTTATTTCCCTGCTGCAGCCCAGCAGGGCTAGCCCCGGGCAGGGTATGAGGAGAGAGAATTTGACCTTGGCTCTCCAGCTCTCCTTTTTGTCCCCCAACCCCCAGGAATCTCCCCTCCTCTTCCACCCCAGTCAGCGCTTTCTTGCTCTCAACTTGCTTGCAAAACAGGAAAAGCTCTGATAGCATGTGTATTTTCACTGAAATTGCTTCAGGTGAGATAACTAGATGATTCAGAAAAATTGTAGATGCTGTCTTTGAGATACCGTGGAAGTGTGACAGCCCGGATAAAAAGCAATTCCAGAGCAACAGAACTTCATCTGAGAGCCTGGAAATCTCGAAGGACACAACAGGAAGTTTCAACAGAAACTACTTAAAGTGCCCACCCAAAGCTCCCCGTGCAGCAAGCGGGTGGCAGGGCTCTGTCTGGGATGCAGAGGGGAGGGAGGGAGGGAGGTAACAAATGAGGCAAAAGGGGGGAAACAGCTGTAGCTCTGGGCAGGGGGTGGGGGTGGGAGGCTTGGAGTTTAACAGTTGCTGTGGGTGGTCCAAGTCAAATACCACTGTACTGTCACTTCACCCTTGTTCGTTCCCAGGGCTGATGAGACTAGGGAAATAAAGATGTGTACACTGCAACTGGATGGTGAGTTTTCTAGGCCAGCTATAATATTTTTCATCCTTCTATTCCCAGTGCCTAATACTGTACCTGGCCTGATAGGTGTTCACATAGAAAACTACTGAAGAAATGGATGGCTGAATGAATGACTAAATGAAGAGCACATCTTACATTTTCCCACTTCTCTGAGCTGAAAATCAAACAAACAAACAAAAAACAAAGTTGAAGAGGAAGGAGGCATGGTAGCTTCTGCAGGGGCCTGAGCAATTTCCTGAACATTCTAAGCAATTTTATAAGCCCATTAATGCCAATGAAAATTCAGAATTGCCTCGTGTTGCCCTCCTTCTCCACTCTGCAAGGTCTGGTCGTACTCGCGTGGTCATAGAGCTATTCCTCCACACCTTTGCTGTATCACACACTCTTATGGTGGGTGGTTTTGAGCGCTGCTGACAACTTGAGGGTTCAGGTCTCTGGGCTGAAGTTACGACAGTTCATTGTGCTGAGACCCAAGCCATGTGCTCCCACATCCCGCGGCAGCAGGTGGAAGAGAGGGCTGATTTTCCGTCCCCAGCCTCTCCAGGAGCCTTTAAGACATGCTACACCCCAGGATCGGCCATCGCATAGTATGGTTTGAGGTAGAAGGAGAAGGGCTCTCACACAGTCCTTGCCACGTTCCTTGCACACTTGCTGAAATTCCTAGAGGGCACGAGGTTTCTCCACACATTGCACATGGCCGGCTGAGGGGAAGCATTGCTGTGAATGGATGTGACTGCATTTTCAGCGAGGGTGTAAACGATGGTGTATGACCCTGTCCCGTGAGAAAGCAGAAACAGATCTGACTCTGAGAGACTGCCAGAATCCACATGACGGGGAAGGGTAGAAGGGACAGAAAGCTCTCCCTGAGGAGAGCTACCCCTCAGGACTGCTCCGCCTGAGAGGCGCTCCCCTGAGGAATCTCGCTGAGGAGAGCTTCTCTCTGAGCATGGCTTCCTCTGGCCTCTTCCCTACAGATTCTCCCCTGGGCTCTGGGTTGAGGAAACACTCTGTCTCCTAGAACGGGAGACTTTCCTCCTTAGAAGAGGACAGATTTCTCTTTCATCTTCCAGGCAGCTCTTGGAGGCTACCAGGGGCAGGCGCGTGGCAGGGGGCAGTGGTCTCCATGGGCCTGACAGCTGCTGGGAGAGCCCAGGCCAACTGCCCTGCCTGCCCAGCACTGTCCCTCTGCTCTGGGCTCCGAGGTCCAGTGTGCTCTGAGCAGGGCTGGCCTCACGCAGAGTTCTGAGGGGATAGAAGTTGCCCCAATCCCCTCCCCGCATTACTCTCCTACCCCTAAGCTACACACTCAGTCCCCCAACCTCATTCTACCGTCTCCACACCTTCAAAACCCAGTGCCAACCTGCCCTTCTTTCTGCACAAAAAGCTGCACTCTTCTGGGAGGACTCACATTCTAACAGGGCTCAAACCTTAAGCCAGAGGCGGGTGGCCTTGCCCACGCTCAGGAAAAATAAAGCGCACACAGGCCCCATTCGCTTCCCATTGAAGTAAATATGAAAAAAAAAAAAAAAAGGATAATCTCAGGACCTGGAATACCTACTTTACTGAATAAAAGAATGTCTGTGAGGAAACTGACAGGGCTCCTTAATCATTCGAAAGTTAGGAAGTTCATCCTGAAATCATTGGGCAGCCTGATGGTCTCACACGTAGCTCTGAGTCCTCAGGTCGTTCATCACTGCTCCACACTGAAAAACGCGAAGCTTTAATAGTGGGATTTCAGTTATCAGCCAGTGGGATGGGAGCATCTGGAGGTTGGGGAACAGCGGCCCCTCAGAAATCACACCAGTGGGCTCTCCTTGGGCCTGGCCCTGAGACATGGATCTCTGATGTATAGAAGGGACTTTCCTCTACCTTCTTACAGCTTCACAGAAGACCCCTGCTCCAGGGAGGTGAGTGGTAGGACACACTGATGACAGGCCTGCTCCCAGAGCAGGAATCTCTGCTACTTGTTCCCCTCGCGTTCTTAGGGAAATGTGTTTCTATGGTGTAACCAACCGTCACACTGAATCTCTTTATCAGCTCTGTGAGGGCAGGTGTTGATGCAGTGACCAATCTAGGTCACAGATACCTTGCTTTTTCCCATCAGGGTTTGCGTCCCCTGATGGACATGCTGATGTGGGACCTACTCATTCAAACACTGGTTAGTCAGCATTCTTACTTCAGGTAGCTCTGCTGTCGTCAGGCTATCGCTACTGTTAGCACTCTTAAGGCACGTGCCGCCAGCTTTGCCCCAAGAGCATCGTATAAAGGCAACCTCAATGGCCTGACCTTGCGGCAGGAGCAAAAGGAAGCAGCTAGAGTCTCTGTGGGCTCTCCTCTGGCAGGAAACCCACCTCTTCAGGCCACCTGCCTTCTCCCAAAGTCTTCTGAGGGTCAATTTTCAGTCTGGTGATTGTGAAGGTGAAAAGGACAAAAATACCCACACTGGTGCTTTTGTTTTCTGGAAATTGCTTCCCTATTCTCTTAAGCTCATTCCATCTGGGGCCAGGGAGCGTAAGTGGAGAACCTGCCTCGGGTCCCTGGGCTCTTCCCTGGCTGCCACCTGCCCATTTCTCACAGATGGTCCTGGTCACCTCCTCATCTGTAGACACAACCCTGTCCCAGTTCTCATATGAGTCCCGACCAGGTCCATCCTTTCCTATCGTGGGAAAAAACCTACACATTGATTACTTTGTACTTCTGGTCGGGGATGTGGTTCCTGAGGTGGGCCTCTGGCTCCTTGAACCAGTCACACAAATATATATTAATGATTAAATCAGTGAATTCGTTTAAAAATATTTATTGAGCACCTACTATGTTTCAGGCACCATATTAAGTACGGGTGACTCCAAGGCAAACAAGACAGACCCAGGACACATAGCCCAGCACAAAAGGCAGCATTAAGCAAGTGACTGCTCTAAAATGTTAGGAAGGTTGTGGAAGGGGATGGTCATGGTGCTGTGGGGGATTTGGGACAGGGGCCTCGTACTCTAGTCTATTAGGGAATGTGGTTGAGGTCTTAGGTAAGAAGAATGATATTTAATCTGGAACCTGAAGGACAGATAGGAGTTTGCCAAATATGGTGGCAGGGCTGGCATATGCAAAGGCCTAGAAGTGAGAGTTTAAGTATATTTAAAGAACCGAATAAAGTTCATACACCTAGAACTTAGTGATGGGGGTAGATGTGAGGAGATGCTTGAGAGGCAGGTGGAAGTCAGGTTGGGAGGCGCTTCAAAAAGTGGCAGTAAAGAGTTGGGTCTTTTTTGAATTTGGAAAAACTACATGTATATGTATAACTGAATCATTCTGCTGTGCACCTGAAACTAACACGACATTGTTAATCAACTATACTCCAATATAAAATGAAAAGTTAAAAAAAGTTGGGCCTTTTTTTTTTTTAGAGGACATGGAAATAAGATGGCTCTTAAGCAGCACTGGTATTTTATAACTTCTTCTTAAGATTAGGATTTAGTCACTACTGTAACAGAGCAGAGCATTCATGCCTGAGCACCAAGTTCTCCACAGTCTCATACCTATGAGCTAAATAACCTCCTGCCACACAAGTAATATTCTTGGTCGGGAATTGAAATTACAGCAGAAGAGCAAAGATCTAACGACATCCCTGACGTCTTTGCCCTTAATTCTGCAATTGCTTCCAGACTCTGATTGCATCGTGTTTGTATGGAAGGTTCTTGCTAGCCTGCCTCTGTTTCTCCTTTAGTCTTGTAATTATCTGCAAAAATGTCTCATTGTTCTGGACTAGTCAACAGACTTACCCACCCAAGTTTCCTTCTAGTTTTTTTTTTATGGTAAAATAATTATAGATTCATAGGAAGTTGCAAAAATAGTATCTAGAGTCCAATAAACTCTTCACCCAGACTTCTTCAATGGTGACATCTTATATAACAGTGTTACAATATCAAAACCAGGAAATAGATATTAGTACAATCCTATTGACTAAATCACAGGTTTTATCTGGTTTTCACATGAACTCTGAGTGTATGTATGTATATATGTGTGTGTAGCTCTAGGCATTTGGGTCCCATGTACAGATCTATGTAATGAATCTGTAAATACTGAACTGTTCCATCACGATGAAGAACTCTCTCATCTATCCCTTTATAATTGCTCCCCCTGGCAAACATAATTCGTTAGCAGTACTGTTTTTAAGATGTCTCCTTGTTGCTGTGTACTCATTCAACTTGTGTCTAATTGCATAAAATTCTACACAAGCACCAAAATATGCTTATCCTTTCTCTTGGTCACCTTCTAGATTACCTATAATTCTTTGTAAGAACAGATATAAGGGGCTTGTACAGGTATTTCTCTAAGATATATACGCCCAAGGATAGATTTGTCAGGTCAGATGTTTTATGAATTCTTGATTTGACTCCGCACTGCCAGATGGCTCAGAACGCACCCCTTTGACTAGAGCCGAAACACTTGGCCACATCTAGTTGCCTAGGGTGGATGGGAAATGTAGTCTTTACCTTGGCAACCATGCTATCCAGGTCAACTGTTATCATTAGAAGGAGACCAATTAGCAACCACGGCTGGATCTTTTATTCTTACTAGGCTAAGACTTTTAATCAATTGTTGTTTGTTTGTACACTAATATAATCATGATTTTTCTCCTTGCAGCTATTTTGTAATTTTATTGATAGATTATTTTTATGTTGATGTTTCCCTGAATTTGTTGGATGAACACTACTTGATCACGATGTATTTTAAAAAATATAATGTTGGCTTTGTTTGTTAATATTTTATCTAGGATTTTGAAAATCTACATTCATAAGTGAAATGAACTCATACTTTCCTTTTTACATTGTTCTTATTCAGTTTTAGAATCAGGATTATAAGAACCTCATAAATTGAACTGGGCAGTTTTCACTCTTTCTCTATTTTCTGAAATTACTTGTGTAAGAAATTAGTGCTCCATGGACATTTCATAAAAGTCACCTGTAAAATGCACTGGAGATATTTTAAAAGGTAGATCTCTGATAATATATCACTTTCTTTAACACCTCATAGTTTATTCCCGTTTTGTGCCTCTTCTTGTGCCAATTTTGCTTTTTATATTTTTCAAGAAATATGGCAAATTTCCTTAGTGTTAAAAATATATTAGTGTATAGCTATTCATAATACTCTTCTATGAATTTTTAAATTTCTGCTGCATCTGTAGTTATCCCCTCATTTACATTCTGTATTTTTTTTCTTATTTGAATCTTCAACCCCTCTCTTTTTCCTTAAGTAGTCTCACCACGGGTCTATCTTATTAGTCTTTCTAAAACACTAGTTTATGATTTTGTTAATACTCTCTAGTTTTGTTGTTGTGATTTGCGATTTCATTGATATCTGTTCCACCTTCATTGTTATTCTTTTCTTTCTGTTTCTTTCCTTATTCTTTTCCCACCTTCCTGAATATTATCCTTTGCTTGTTTTCAACCTGTCTTATATCTTGATAAATGTATTTAAAACTACATATTTGTTTCTCAATACGTACTGCTGTAGATGTAGTCTTCAAATTTTAACATGTAGTACTTTCATTATCATTTGGTTTTATATATTTACTTCTTTGGTGATTTTATTATTAACCCAAGAATGACTTAATTATATGTTTTCTATTTTTCTAGAAATAATGTATTTCCAGAAAAGTAATGTTTTCTAGTAATCTGACATAGATTTCTTTTCACTAATTTTTAAAATTTATTTATTTATGTTTATTCTTGGCTGCATTGGGTCTTCGTTGCTGTGCGTGGGCTTTCTCTAGCTGCGGCGAGCAGGGGCTACTCTTTGTTGTGGTGCATGTGCTTCTCATTGAGTTGGCTTTTCTGGTTGCAGAGCATGGGCTCTAGGCACACAGGCTTCAGCGGTTGCGGCACATGGGCTCAGTAGTTGTGGCTCACGGGCTTAGTCACTCCATGGCATGTGGGATCTTCCCAGACCAATGCTCAAACCCGTGTCCCCTGCATTGGCAGGCAGATTCTTAACCACTGCGCCACCAGTGAAGCACTCTTTTCACTATCTTTTTTAAAAAAATTTTCCAATTTAATTCATTATGATTGAAAAAGGTAATCCGAATAATAGTCATTCTTTAGACTTTCTTGTAATTTCCTTTGTGGCCTAGTATGTGATTAATTTTTTAAACTCTTTTATGTGTGCTCAAAAAGAATATGTACTCTATTGGGTATAGAGAAATTGAGCTTTATTGATTGAAATATTCAGATCTTCTACATCACAGCTTATTTTTTCCTCTGTTTAACCTATTCATTTCTGAAGGCTCAGTTTTCTCCTATATAATTTTTTAATGTTAAAACTTCCGACTAAAATTATTAATTTGGCTCTTTCTTATCAAGCTCTATCAGTTGTCATTTTATATTTTTTGAGGTAATATCTCAGGTGCATATGTGTTTGCTCTATTATTGCTTCTACCGACACATGATTTCCTCCCTTGTCCCTGGAATTTTCTTTTGTCAGGTATTAAGACTGCTGTCTCATATTTTTTGCTTGATATCTTTTTATTTTCAGCCTTTCTATATTCTTTTGCTGTAAATGTGTCCTCTGTAAACAATATATTGTTGGATCTTTTAAAATGTCCAATTTGAGATGCTCTGCCTTTTGATTTGTGACTTAATCTATATACATTTATCATAACCACTCCATATTAGGACTTGTTTCTGCCATCTTATTTTGTAGTTTCCATTACTGATATCTTTTTTTTTTTTTTTCTGTTTTAACGTTCTTACTCTTCACTGAGTAGGTGTGATTTTCTTCTGCTGGTTTAAAAGAACATATTTAATTGTTGTTCTTATAGTGGTTGCCCTTACCTTAAGATACATATTTGTTTATTTATTCTTCCTGACTCATTAAATGTATCAATATTTATTTCCTCTCCCTGACAAGGCAGGTAGTTTAACAGGTTGTCTCAGCTATTTGGACTCTGCTTCCCCTGTCCCACACATAATACACACAACAGTGAAAACAACACCCACACATACACAAGAAACTGATATAGCCTAGATCAAATTATAGTTCTGGGTTCTTATGAATATAGTTTTCCCTTTGCTTTTTTTCTGTAACCTTCCCCCCCCTTTTTTTTTTTTTTACACAACAGTTTTGCTAGGTTATTTGATCACCCTAACTCTACATTCCTCCTCAGCACCTGTTGGATTCATTTTCCTCTTTTTTGAATATTTCTTCCAAGGGTTTTTCAAAATGAGTCTATGCATAGCATAGATTCTGAGGTTTTTTATGTCAGAAAATATCCACAATATTTTCTATTAGATCCTCACATTTCAATGTCAATTTGGCTGAATATAAAATTCTATGTACGACACTTTAAAAATAGTATTGCTTTTTTAACTTCTTGCATCCAGTGTTGCTACTGAGAAGTATAATGTAAATCTGATGCCTGTTTTTTTGTATGTGAGCTTCTTTCTCTCTCTGAAAACATTCCAGAATTTTCTTAGTATTCAGTGATTTTAATTCATAGTAATGTGTCTAATTTGGGGGTTTCTATCTCTAGCCTTCATTTTCTCCACTATGTTTGTTTGTTTTTTTTCTCCTGTGAGATCCCTGTTATCTGAATGTTGGTATTTTTATCCCTCATATTTCTTAGTATTTCTTTTACTTTTTAGAATCTCTATATTTTCCCCTGCCTTCTGGGATAAGTCTTCAGGATTATTTTACAGCTCCTTAATTCATTCTTTCACTGTATCTATCTCGCTACTTATCCCAGCTATTATGTCTTTTGCTTCAACTACTATATTTTTCATATCTGATATTTCCACTTGGTTGTTCTTACATCGTATTACTAATATCCTCCCTGATCGAGATTCCTGACAAGCCAATGAACCAGCTTGTGCTGCAGGTTCCTTCCTCCAAAATTAACTCTTGGCAAACTACAGAACTACTGAAGGGAAAAGAGCATGGATATGAAAAACTAACATAAAACTGAGGACCCTCTGAGAAGACTGAAGGCTCTTTGTGAGTAGGAGTGTGAGCAATGGGACCCGAGGGGATGGACGTCCACAACCTGGGGTAGAAGAGGGTAAGTCAGCGGAGAGCTTTTAAACCATCCCTGCTCTCTCCTCCCTGCCTGGGCTGCCTCATCACCACAGCAATCCTGGGCAAGAGTCCCATCAGCTTGGTGGTGGCAGAGAGAGTGAGGGGAACTAATCTGAAGGCAGTGCCAGAAGAAAAAACAAACGCATATACAGTCAGTTCTCATTATTCATAGTGGTTGTGTTCTCTAAAGTAACCACAAACACTGACTCAGCAAATACTGAACTATGCTCCCAGGGGGAATACAGGGTTAGGTTCCTGGAAACCTCTGGTCACACATTTTTATCAACTGATCAATACAGAACCTTGAACCTTGTTTTACGTGTGTTTCTGTTTAAAGACACCTAATTTAGGATACATTGCTGATGCATTAACATTGAACTCACGGCCAACAGTACTATCACTCATTCTTCAATGAAGCTTATCTGACACGTGGGTTTTTTCCACAGGACACATAGAGCCTTCATGACCTTAGGAACACTAGCACTTCAACACTGTTATGGACTAAATTATTTCCACCAAAATTTATATGTTGAAGCCCTAATCCCCAATGTGACCGTATTTGGAGATGGAGGAAGAGTAAAGACCGAAATCTCTGTGATCAGGAGGGGTTTAACAACTAGCTGGGTGGTTTTACTGGGAAACCTTGGTTGTCAGTGTCGTTAGGTCTTTTTAGATGAGATTTTTCTTTAGCTGATAAATCTTTCCCAATATCCTGCCTGAAAATATCATGAATACTCTGCCTGATTCCTGCAAGCTGGGTGGGGTAAGAGCTCAGTCCCAACATTCAGTACAGAACTTGTATTTAATCCCTCTGTTTTTAATTGTCTACCGTTTTTTTTTTTTTTCCCTCTGTTCTCTTTGCCTTTGTGGTTTGTGTCTTTTATTTTTGTTAAGTTTAATGTTATTTTTGTTGGGTTTCAGATGGGAGTAAAGGCTGACGCATGAGTTAAGCTGCTTAACTAGAAACTCCCCTGCCTTACTTTTACCCCTGCCCTGTTCTCTCCCTGAAGAGAGCTCCCCGCAATCCAGGTTTTGCTTCCCCAGTCCATGTGGCTGGGCTCTGTGGCACCAGTTCATGTGCGACCTCCGGGACTGCTTGACTGTTTGCTAAAATCCATGAAATTGATTGCCCCTCCCAGCATCTGCTGTAAGCACCTTCCGGATGCCAGCCCTGACCAGTGTGTAGATCTCACACCCTATCAGAGGCAGGCTATCAGAAAGACCCGAACTTCCCCTGCCACCCCTTCCCCTGCTCTGTATTGCTGTGAATAAACCACCTTCTTGTGGTTTTCAACCTCCATCTTGGGGAGTGATGTCCAAATGTGTCATCAGGGTGGCCCTGCTTATGGGGCCAGGGAGGTGTCAGCATGCTGGTGGCTCAATCCAGGATTTGTGGGGCTGCCTCACAGGTCTGTTCTTTGCTTTTAATATATCTGGCATTGGATTTTATCAATTTGTCCTATGTGGCCAGATGTTAGGAAACTAACTCAGGTGACTCAAACTCACAGCACACTAAGTCACCTTACAGAGTGCTTATTTATTAATTTAAAACGGGTGGTGTCTCTTTCCAATACTGGACCATTTGTATCCGCCATCCAACGTATTCATTCTCAGGTATCAAGCCAGAAAGAAAGCTCAGAGTTTTCAGATTTCTGCTGTACACCGGGGCATCCCAGTTACATTTACAGACATTATTTCTAGTTAATCCTCACTTTAACCCTGTGAGGTGTTATCCCCATTTTACAGATGAGGAAACCAATGTTCAAAGAGGCTGAGTAAATTATTCAAGCTTTCAAAGCCAGTGAGAGAGAGTCAGAACCTTCTGGCTGCAGTACCTGGGGGCCTCATCCTCCTTTGAACTAGAGGATGACAGAATGAGACACAGAGATGAGATGGTCTCACAAGGTTCATGTCACGGCAGAGTTCAGGGGTCAGGAAGGGCCTCTTTCTTGACCCTCAATCTGAGTCCTGAAAGAAGAGTGTGGACAGGTGAAGAGCCAGGTGAGGGGTTTGGGCAGTGGGGTCAGCACGTGCAATGGTCCTGCAGTGGGGAACGCATGGGTGAGCTTGAGGAAACGTGTGGCTGCAGCCCAGCGAGCCCAGGCGAGCTCACCCTAGAGACTGCAGAAGGAAGACTGAGATGAAACTGCTAGTCTGCAGCTAAGGTCCCCTTGGAGCTAGGCTGACCCAGTTGCTAGGATCAGACTGCTTTTAGGGAGAGCAGGGAGGATATCAAAAAGACCGGAATTTTCCATCTTCATGTGACACTCCAGGGTGTTCCAGTGTCTCAAATGACCTAAATATATCTTCCAACCAGGATGAATTCATTGTAGTGGACGTTACCCGTAGAGGATTCTTTAACTGGACTGTGGCTGCTTCTCTAACAATGCTGTATTATCTATAAAGTCCTCGGGTTTGACAAGTCACTGATGATTAATAATTGGAGGACCAGTATTGGACCATCACACCTGCGGTTCCCCACTTGAAAATCCCTCAGAATTGTTATTGTTAAAAATAACAGAGTCTCGGGCCCCAACCTAAGCTACTGAATCATCGATTTTTTTTTTTTTCTCACAAGCTCAGCAAGCTATTCTGCAGCTGGCCTGACCACGTCTCAGAAAGTCCACACTCTGGGACAGGCTCAGTGGGAGATCACACAACCTCAGCAGGGGTGACTGCAGCACAAATCTTGAGTGAGGCCTGTGTTTTCTGCCTCACGGTGGAGATTCCAGCAGGCCAGGGAGTGTATCTTCCGTATGTAGATGCCACGGATGTTCACTTCCCTTCCTTTCATCAAGACTGTACTCACCCATTGAGGCAACTGGCCAGTGAAATTTTCAGTAAAGTGGTACGGGCAACGCTGAGAAGTGGTCAACGTCCTCAGGAGGCTTGTTAACCATGCATTTCATTGCTTCTAAAATGCACTTTTTATTCACATTTTAACACCTCAGGAATGGGGTTGGGCCTAAAATTGATTGTATCTTAGCATTTGTTAACAGTGTGATTGAGTTTTTTTTCTTTCTCGTGGTATGTAAATAATGGTGCCAGTTAAAAATCAATGGTATCTTCAAATTGATGAAACATAGTAGTTGAAAAATGAATAACATATTTATATAAACAGGTAGTTGGCATGAGCTTCCTCTTGCTGTTCCCTCTACATGGGTAATTCTGCACCTCTGCTTCACCAGTTCTATTCATCTATTACAACTCAGTTCAAATGCCACCTCCTCCAGGAAGCCTTCTGTGTCACCCCAGTCCCAGCACTCAATCCAGATTCCAAGTCCTTCCTCTGGGCTCCTGTATTGGCCTCTGACCTATACTTATCACACTGTTACATTTATCCTGTAATTAGTCTACTCCTCCCCCAACTAGACAGTGAGTGCCTTGAGAGCAAAGATTCCATGTACACCTCTGTTTTCCTAGTACCTAGCACAGAGCTTGGTATGTAGTAGAAGTTCAATAAATGTTTGTTGAATGAGTAAATGATGAGTAAATGATTCAATCCTTCAATGATGAAGGATTGAATAGTTAGAGGCAATACGTGTTCTGTATGATATATAATGCCACAAGATTTCAGGAGAAAAGCACAGCGCGGGCTGGTAAGGCCAGGGAGGGCTTCAGGAAGGGAATGGGATAGGAGCCATTCTGGCAGGATGGCTGATGGAATAGCGCAGGACTGCAATGAGGAAGGAGAAAGGGGGCAGTGCTAAGACCTTCATTTCTCTTCCTAGGTTGATCTTGTGATGACTGTTACTTGACTGGATTTCATGTTTGAATTTCAGGAAGCTATGGGCTTCCATTCATCATTATTCTTAATAATTAACTCTGGGAGCTAAAACAATGGATGTTCAGGTTCAGAGAAAAGAACAGTTCAACCCTCCGTGAGCTCTCACAGGAAGTCCTGAATGTACATAGACTTTGTGGTTTAGACCTCAGAGCTTCCTGCCCGAGCCTGACAAGGTTTAGCAAGTCTAAGAAGCTGGGAGAAGGTGGGCGGATGGGACCACAAACAACATGGTACCAACATTTCAAAGCAGGTGTCTTCTCACCACCTATTGTTTTAGAACCTTAACTGTAAACTGTTTTTTTTTTTCTCCCACTTCCCTCAAAGTACAGCTAGCATGACTGCTAGCTGGGGGTGGGGCCTGAACTTTTAATAATGGTCCCTTAAGACTTGGGATTTGCTCCAGCCAAGTTGTCTCTTAGCCTGCCCTTCTACATGTTGTCTGCTAGGCTCATGGCACCTTCAGTATTCATGGATTCCCCTCTGTTCAAGGATGGTTCTACAGATCGTGGTGACCATGTCTGAAGAGTCAAGGAAGTGAAACGCAAAATGAGGTTATGTTTTCTGGTGTCTCTTGTTGAAGTGTGTGCACAGAGATTTCAATTCATTGTATAAATCTACCAATAGGCTGTGGGTCCAGCTTTGCAGCTGAGACCTGGGGAGTGGATTCTGGTTGTTCTGGTGGGGATTAAGGTGGCCCAGTTGAAGTGGGATGGCCAAATTTGGTCCTGCCGTCACACCCCACCCACTAGCCTCTTTCTCATTCAGCAGCTCGATGCTGGGCTCCTTTCTACAGCGAGTAGATGCTGGGGTCAAATTCAAGGCATTTGTTTCACTTGTACTCGCGATATGGTAAGCAAGTGTCCACCCTAAGAAAACCAAGGGTCTCTCAAGCAGGAAGCTGCTTGTAGCGAGACATGGCCACAGCGACTGCTTGACATCTGACACCGGCACGTGCTCTGACAGGGAGGGTACGAGAGCTCTAGGATTCTGCGCTCCATCACCCATCATCCTAATGTGTGCACTTTTATTGTTTTTCCCTTCCTGCTGAGGTGGAGATCTGTGAGGAGGCCAGAGACTCCAGACGTCAGACCACATGGCTGAGTTGGAAGGTACAGACATGGCTGTGGCTCCTGGGCTGGGGAGGAGATCATGGTCTGCTTGTAGAGCACACTTGATGGAAGTGTGGGCATGCACACCTGGAGTGGAGAAATTCCACAGCGCCTTTTATGGGAAAGGACGGTTTTTAATCTCTTTTAATTAGAGGAAGAGGACAGCTGCGTCAGGAGACAGTTACGAGTTTTCTTCGACCTCACAGGGAGGTTTCGTTTGAACTCGAGGCTTGGGGAGGGGAGGGCCTTTTTGCAGGTGAACTTGTTTGCCCGGGGTAGGAGGAGGCCTCTTCTTCTGCTGGTGCTGGACACGGGGGCCAGGAGGCCTGGGACGATGAGCGGGTGCTTGGGGACGATGACCAGGTATTGGAGGCGTTTGGGACATGGCTGGATCTTGAGGAGTTGAGCCTGGAATTTGGTGGGGCTTCCAGCCCCTTTCCTCAGGGGTCAGTCTCTTCCCTCTTATCTCCATCTCTTCATCTGCAACAATAAAAACCTCGGAAGAGTTTTTCTTGGCAAGATACAATCAAGATCAATATAACTATTTATTGAGTGCCCCTCCTGTGTACAAGATGTCACGCTAGCTGCCCTGGGGGATACGATGAGGAAGCAGAAGCCACCTCTACCCTCTAGAGATTCCAGGCCTTGGGGGGGTAGGGGAGACAGAAATGTCCACCAGGAAAATAGAGGGAGAGCCCAGGGCTTTAGAGACCAGTGGGGGATGGTTTTGTGCCTGGGTCTCCAGGGAGCAGAGAGGGCACTCAGACCCCAGCCCTGCCTCTGAGTCATCCCAGGGATCATGCCCTAGAGCACCTCAGGGTTACGGCCCTTGTAATAGGATCTGAGTAGTCAGAGAGGACATTAGTCACTCCCTGCCTTTGGATGGGTCTCTCAGTTAGATCTGCCTTCCCCCCAGTTCTGCTGTCATTCACCCACACTGCTTTGAGTGGCCTGGACGTTCCCTGAGCCAGCTCCTCGCTTATGAGCATAACTTTTTCATTCTAGGTGAGTTGTCAGACTGGCCTGATTCAAGGAAGAAACACTCACAGCCCCAACCCCTCCCCTTGGAACAGTGAATTGGAAAGGGGATATAAACATCCAGTTTTAGAACCAGTGAGTCCCTGATGTCCTGAAATTTTACCTGTATTCCTAGGAGCTTGGTCTTGAACCCACCTTGGCCACACCCTCAGGAGAAAACAAGGTGTTTCTTCACAGAAATTGTGTTTCGAAGCTTATCTTTCTACCCACATAGATATATGTGGCTCATTCAACATATCTCCACACAGCTTTATACCCGGTCAGCCTCAGGTGGTGGATTCCAATGAGGCCAGCCTGGATGGAGCTTCTCAAAGCTCCCACATGGTTATCACTGAGAATTTGTTTTTCAAAACCCAAGCTAACCACAAAATGGAACAAACTGTAACTGCCGGTTACAGCCCTGACATTCTGAAACTACCCATCTCCATTATTTTCTTTCCAGACTCTAAGTGCCAGACCCATGAGTTGTTTCCACGGGGATTTCACCCAGGCCTGTGGTGGGACAGAAGAGAGGGAGCTTACCATTTCTCCTACTCCTCTGTTTTTTCCTCTTGCTAATGTAGAAAACGAGTAGTGCCACGAAGACAAGGAAGACGGTGCCTCCTACGCAAATGCCGATGATGAGATAGATATCCAGACCTTTCTCTGCAAGAGGAACAGACGTGGGATGGATGGGAGCGTCCTGGGAAGAGGGGCCATTTCGTTGTTCTGGCCAAGGACTCGAGGACTCCTGCCTCCTCTCTTTCAGATAAAAGAGCTTGGTGGGACTTTTCAACCTCAGGGAAGCCAAGCTCATGGAGGCTGTGAACTGGGTCAATACCTGAGCGGGTGCAGGGTCCAGGATAAGCCCTCTCAGAACGTTCCTTGGAGAACTGCTCTCCTGAACCACAAATGCCTGATTCTTCACGTACCAAGCACTGTCCCCTATCAAGGAGAATGTCACAGAAGTTTAGATCTGAGAAAGAGTTTAGAGAAAATCTAGGGTAATCTCTAGTTTCACAGACAAGGCCCAGAGAGGGAGGATGAGTTGCCTGAGGCCACACAGTATCCATTCCTGAGTGGTTCCTTTAAGCAGCCCCTCGTCTCCATGTTTCTGCACTGTTTTTCCAGCTTCATCTCCGGCTGCCCTCCCACGTCATGATTTTTTCTCACCCTCTTGACCAGAAAGTTTCTAAAGACAGGATACATGTTTCACGTGTCCAACCCAGTTCTCTGACCTCACAGGCAGCACCCTGTCCCAGATTTTCCCTGGCCTGTGAGAGAAACTCAGACACACGGTGAGTTAGCAGCAGCAGTGGACTTGATCTTCAGCTCACAGATCTTCAGCTGCTGTCATGCAATGAGGATAACAACGACTGTGTTAAGAGAAATGGGTTTGAGAGCAGGCTTTTCTAGGCAAGAGCTGTGTGACATTTGGCAAGTTACTCCACCTCTCTGAGCCTGTTCCTGTCTTTAAAAAATGGAGATAAGGAACTTATATCACAGGTGGCTGCTGGAAGTCAATCAGATAATGGATGTGAAAGTGCTTTGTAAACTGTAAAACTACACACAAAGATCAGGGTCTGCTCTGACTACAGTTCCGTGCACCGGTGCTTCTGGGAGCTATTTCCCGGGAGGGATGCTGGGCCATCTGCCCTTTTGTGAGTCAACAGCAGTCACAGAGGCAGCAGCTGGGGCCAGGGTTCAGGGGACTCGTACATCTGGAGCACAAATGGAGTTCTGCCCAACATCACAAGGAAACCCTTCTCTAGCCAAACATTCCTGGGAAGATACTGTTGTTCATGAAGCCCAGGATGGGCCCCAGGAGCAAGTCAGAGGCTCAGAAACGAAACTAAATAGGTTTCCAGACTGCGGTGGGTTGTTAATCCTTGCTTTCTTTCCTAAGTCTCCCTCTGACCCACTCTTTGCCTGCCAGTTACACAGCCTCTCTATGCTCTGCGGATGAAGCGGCTTCCATTGGAAAAGCAGGCATAATCCTAACCTGCTGTGAAACTGGACCGGGAAAGTTGGGGGGTCCTTTAGGCCCTGCCTGCTTGGAGGAAGGGCCAGGGCTATTGGAGTCCACCTTGGGCTGAGCCAAGGACTTCCCAGGGTCTGACCTGGGTGCCGGGGGGCATGGGCCTAGGACCAGTTGGGGAGCAGGGACTAAACCATGCAGCCATTAGCTTGTCTTCTCAGAGTCCTCAGGCAGGGCAAGCACACCCCTATCTGGGCACACTTGGGAATGTTGGAGTGCCTTACACAGTCTGTTCACAGATTCGTCCAGCACAGCCTCTGGGGGCTTTCTGCGGGGAATGCTCCAGTGTGTCTCAGAGGCAGCTGTGGCTCTGTCATTGAAAGCTATGTCCTCACAGTCACTAAATCCAGACACACTCCTTCCTGCACTCCCTCTTGGAGATAATGTGCCCACGAGTTTATGTGGTGGAGTCCTTCTTGTGTGTCCAAACCTGCTCCTTCCTCCTACTATTTCGGTTTTAAGTACATGCTCATCTTTTCTGAGCCAAGTGGTTAATCTTGTCATTGCTCCACTCTGCCTTGGCCTTTTAGGATGAAACATCCAGGTCCATTTTAGGGTTTTCAAGAGCAGCCCTGTCCTCCCCAGTCTCCCCCTAGGTATTCCTCCCATCTCTCTAGTGGCCCCTTCCCAGACTGGCTCCCACTCTGTACCACAGAGTAAGGGACAGGAATGCTCCGGTCTTCCAACCTCATCTTCCCCCAAAGCCCTTCTTCCCTCGCTCCATCCCTCATGCACACACATTTTTATACTGGTGGGATCTAGTTAAAATAAGCGTGGAGTAGGGCTGCCAGATAAAACACCGGATGCCCAGTTAAATTTGAAATAAACAACGAATAGTTTTTAGTATAAGTATGTCCCACGCAACACTTGGAGCACATTTATACTGTCTCTTTTTATTTGCTAAATCTGGCAGCTCTAATCAAGAGCCTCCTAAAAGGGGATTAAGAGCTTGTGAAGTCGAGGAGGGGCGACTTCACTCACTGTGCCTTAGTGATGGGGGGCACGGAGGGACGGCTGGTGGGCAGACATAGACCTCACAGGAGGTGAAGGGACGCTGGTCTGAGCGTGTGACTGGCAGACTCTAGCATGGTCCCCGCTGAGCCCTGCCTCCTGGTATTCCCGCTGGTGTGAGACCCTTTCTGATTAAATGTGGGCTGGACTTACTGACAGGCTCCTAATGAATAGAATACCGCAGCAGTGATGCACCATCTATCACTCCTGAGATCAAGTACAAAAAGTCCACGGCTTGGGCTTCCCTGGTGGCGCAGTGGTTGAGAGTCTGCCTGCCGATGCAGGGGACACGGGTTCGTGCCCCGGTCCGCGAAGATCCCACGTGCCGCGGAGCGGCTGGGCCCGTGAGCCATGGCCGCTGGGCCTGCGCGTCCGGAGCGTGTGCTCCGCAGCGGGAGAGGCCACAACAGTGAGAAGCCCGCGTACCGCAAAAAAAAAAAAAAAGGTTGCTCTGGGGGAAGTAGCTGCCATATTGTAAGGCAGCCCAATGCCGCCCCCGTGAGTGAACTTGGACATGGATGCTCCCCCAGTAGTGCTTGCACCTGACTGACATGACTGCAGCCCCTGCCTGTGTCTTTTTTTTTTTTTTTTTTTTTTTGCGGTACGCGGGCCTCTCACTGTTGTGGCCTCTCCCGTTGCGGAGCACAGGCTCCGGACGCGCAGGCTCAGCGGCCATGGCTCACGGGCCCAGCCGCTCCGCGGCACGTGGGATCCTCGAGGACGGGGGCACGAACCCGTGTCCCCTGCATTGGCAGGCGGACGCTCAACCACTGCACCACCAGGAAAGGCCCCTGCCTGTGTCTTGATTACAGCTTCATGAAAGACTCTGAGCCAGAAACATCCAGTTAAGTCACTCCCAGATTCATGTCCCACAGAAACTGTGAGATAATAACTGCTTGTGTTTTAAGCCACTAAATGTGGGGTTGTTTGTTATGCAGCAACTGATAACTAATTCAAAATGTATATTAAAATGTCTCACTTCTGATTTCACACCAGCTCAGGGCTGCTTCCTAGGGTCACTGACCAGCCATACTCACTATAGAAACTCAGGGCCTCTGGCCAAATAACTATCTTTTGTGCTCAGTTTCCTGTCGGGGGGTTGACTAGACAGCAGTGGAGACATAATCCCAGAGTAGCAGATGAGTAGACTCTTGGGGATCACAGGGCTCATCTTCTTTGTGGACCAGGAGGCTGAAGCCCGGAAAGGGGAAGGAACTCTGTCCAGGTCGTCCCTATATATTTGGACAGACCCAAACTAGAAGCCAAGACTCCTGGCTCCCAGAGCAGGCCACCTTTCAAAAATTACTTCTAGGGCTTCCCTGGTGGTGCAATGGTTGAGAGTCCGCCTGCCGATGCAGGGGACACGTGTTCGTGCCCCAGTCCGGGAAGATCCCACGTGCCGCGGAGCAACTGGGCCCATGCACCACAACTACTGAGCCTGTGCTGTAGAGCCCCCGAGCCACAACTGCTGAAGCCCTCGCACCTAGAACCCAGGTTCCACAACAAGAGAAGCCACCGCAGTGAGAAGCCCACGCACCACAACAAAGAGTAGCCCCTGCTCGCCGCAACTAGAGAAAGCCCACACACAGCAGCGAAGACCCAACACAGCCAAAAATAAATAAATTTATTAAAAAAAATTACTTCTAGGGGTCACATGAGGCTGGTGGTCCAGGGAAGAGCTTAGACTCTTGAAGTTTCAGAACTTTCTGGTGCTGGGCTGTCTGCTCTGAGGCAGTGAGAGCATTGCCCACCTGTGTTCATGGTCCTCCCTGGCCTCGAGCTCTTCTTCCCCCCAAGCCTCTAACTCCCCGGGTTTCTACAGCCCTTCTGCACCTGCCCCTGATAGGAGGTGCCAGCCATCTCCCCTCCAGAAAGGAATCTTTTTTGCTCCCTTCTCCATTATTGCCCTAGGAGCCACAATCATGGTCACTGACTAGCTGAGGGATCGTGGGCCAGTCAGCTTGCCTCTCTGGGAAGTGGCGGTCTGTGTGAGATCACCGTCACAGCTCCTTTTATCTCTTCAACTCGGCAATTCTTCCTCCTAGCAGAGAATCTTTTTCATTGCCTGAGGTTATACCATGCTCTCTGAGAAGATTCCCAAGATGGGCAACCATAGAGCACTACCTCCTCTCTCCTCTAGGACTTCCCTTGAAGATTTCCGGGGAAAAGGGGATATGTTTTCAGTCCTCACCCTGAGCCGAGCATGCCTCCTAGCCCAAGCACCCAGGCCCTGGAGCGGTCCTCTGCTGTGGGCCTCAAAGGCCGTGTTTGTGAAGTGAACTTGGGGTGTCTGACCAGCGCCCACCACGCACCTGAACAGCTGATGGTCACCCTGCTCGTTTGGGCACCGACATTGTTACTCGCCACGCAGTTGAATGATTCAGTCCGTTTGCTCTTCAACTTGTATGTGATGACCTTCTGATGACTTTCTTTGATACGGGTCTCATTTATAAACAGTTTTAATTGAGGGTCACTTCCTTTTGCTACCTCGCAGATCAGGGTTCTGTTGGTACAACTCCAGGAAATTACAGGTTTTGAGACCATCTCTGGAAAGAAAAGAAAGATTCAATTCATATTGGGCCATTTACTGATTGTAAAAGACGTACCTATTTATAGAGGGGAAATTGAGTTAGTTTGGGACCAGAAAAAATTTCAAGGACCCCTAGCAATTTTCAAAAATCATTTCTATTTCATTTTATTTATACAGCACATTCACAACAAATTTATTTCTGATATTTACAGATACATTATATCAGTAAAAGATACATCATATCACAGGCTTATGTGCTGTTTTAGACCTTAAAATGTTTTCACATATAGGATATCCTTTCATCCCAACAGAGAGGCACATGTTTTTCTTCTTGTTTACAGATGAAGCACCCAAGGCTCTGAGAGGTTAAATGGACAGTCCAAGGGCACCCACTAATAAATGGCAAATCAGGAGAGGAGCTCACCCTTCCAAATCCAAGTTCAGTAGTACGGGTAAGAGGTTTACCACACCCCGCTCCCCATATGCTCAGGAGCCTGTGAGGGATAGCGGGGTGGGGGCAATGCTTTAAGAGCAGCTGGGAACTTGTCCCTGGAGGACTGGTACATGTGTAGCCTGGGGCCTTGGTCACAAATGAAGCAGCAGGTCCTGGGAGCAGGGGGTCAGGTGTGCAGTTCAAGGTCTGGAGGGAGAGAACGCCTTCGGCGTCCCAGAGCTGCTGGACCTCACCACTGGACCTCACTGGACCTCATCCACAAGAGAAGGATAAGAAAGACATTCCCCACCTATCACAGCAGGGATGACATGTGACAAAGCCCTGGCACACTGACAGGTACTGACAATATTGGTGGTAGTTGTTGTAATCGTAATCATACACGCCCTGCCTCTCCTTTTCTGACATGATAACATTCGAAGGCTGCGTCATGAAAGAAAAAGCCCTGGCCTTGGTGTCAGTTGGGCCGGGTCCAAATCCTACTCCACCACTTGCGAGCCGTGTGACCAACTTCTGCCCTTTTTCTCATCCTTCCCTCTCTTTCCTCAGACTTGCCACTTTCCTCTCTCAGCATCCTTCCATTCTTTATGCAGATGGATAGCTTTTTTTTTTTTTCTGATTTCCTCCCTCCCAGACAATAATATCTTCCCCATGAACTTTCTCACCAAATTTCATTTCCGTCCCAAAATATAGGCAGGCAGAAATTAAGGGTTTTCTTTTTCCCATCCCGGGATTCGGTGTGACCCAGAATGAAGAGGATGGAAAAACATCACCATATACAAGAAGACAGGGTCAGTGCATACCCTAGGGGTTGAGTCAAGGAGTTTGCTTGTGTTTTCAAAATGGAAATACTCTTTTTTTATTTATAACAGTAAATCACGTCACTGCAAAAATGGATAAAATACCAAAAAAGTTTCAAGAAGATTAAAAACCACTTGCAATTCTACTACCCAGAGTCAATAATTATTAATGTTTCGCTGCATCCCTTTAACAAATGTTTTCTATGCCATGCATACCACATATAAATAGTGTTCTAGAAACTAAAACTGGATCATAGATTTTTTTAGTCTGCTTGTTTTCCTTTAATGATCTATTATGAAATCCTTTTAGGAACACCAATAAATATACACTTTCATCATCTTTTTAAATGATCTATTCTTGATTTAATTAATAAGTTCCTAACTGCTGGGGACTTTAAGATCCTTTCCAGTATTTCACTGATATGAACCACCCAGAGATGAGCGGCCACTCGAAGTCATATCTTTACATACATCCTCTCTGTAAGATACTTTCCTACAAGAGGCATGGTTAGATCCTGTGGGGCACGTCTCACAGATGAGGCTCTTTGATTCCAGGTTGCTAGGACAAACTCCTTCTCCACTAACATCTGCTTTTGAGGGGCCTTCCACTGGTTCCTCAGCTGGCAGCAGCAGCCCCCTCCTTAAGGAGCTGTGGGTACCAAGGTTGGAGACTGAGAAGCATGGAGGAACTAAGAGATGGGGAGAGCACGAGCACTGAGGAGTCAGGTATAGTGTTCCAGGTGCCCAAGGCACCTATGCTTAGTTGTCTCCCTGAAGCCTTGTCCCACGGAATAGCCGATAGTTATTATTATGAAAATCAGACTCAGAGCAGACAGAGAATTTGTCCAGGGTCATGTGGCAGGAAATGGTGCCTGGACCCACAAATTGACACGCTGTGTGACATTCACACACACACACACACACACACACACACACACAAACACAATGAGATGGCTGCTGTGTCAGGGAAAGATCTGTGTCTTTTGGCAAAGGAGTGAAGGTTTATTTTTGAGGTCATGAAAGCATTCTAAAATTGATTGTGGTCATGGTTGTACAACTCTGTAAATATACTACAAGCCATGGAATCATGGCTGAATTTTATAGTATGTGAATTATACCACAATAAAGCTGTTTGGGGGTTGGGTGGGGGAATGTCACCATTCTTGCTAAAACTAGCCTTGGGTTTGGATCCTGACTTTGCTCCTGTCAAGCCACTTCCGTTTCCTTATAGATAGTAAGGGGATAATAACAGCTACCTCTCAGGATTGGTGGGAACCTTAAATAAGATCCTGTAGCAAAGCACGTGACATCTCACTGGTAACCATTGCTACCACTGCAGTACCAAAGGAAACATGAATGTGAAGCTCAAGTTCAAAACAGGACGCTCAAGCCCATGCTGGCGGAGTCACGACATCTGTGGTTCCCAGAGCCCACAAGCAGAAGTCCCTTCTGGCTCCATTCTGTCTCGCCCCATTTCTGGAATGTACTCTCCGTCCTGGTGCAGGTCCAGGTATGGAAAGTTGTCATTTGCAGAGGAGCTGACAATGTCTGTGACTGTTGGAGGGGGGCTGCTACCAGTTCCGAGCGCTCAAGAACAGGGCTGGATGGTGACTCTAGGTAGGAGGAGGGGGCCCGTCCTATGGCAGCGTTTCCTGTGCAAAGCACGGAAATGCTTATTTGCTCACTGAATCTCTGGCTCTGCTCACGCTGGGGTTCCTGTCTTCCTCTCCAAGCTAAGTACAGCTTCCTCTTCTCACTTTTATCCACACCCAGCCAAGTGACCCCTGGACTTATGACTTCATTTTCACTTCCATTCTATTGTACTTTCTCTTCCCTGTCTCCCAAACTCAAGCCACTTTGCTCATCCTTTCTCCACACATGACGCTCGACGTCATCGTTCTTTAGGCATTTTATAGGCACCCTTTAGTCTAGGCCACTAGTTATCAGCTTTGGCTGCTCATTAAAATCACCTGGGGAGTTTAGCACCTACGATGCCCAGGCCCTGCACCAAGAAACGCTGATTAAATTGGTCTGGGATGGGACTCAGCACTGGTAACTTTAATAGCACCTCAGCTGATTCCAACGTGAAACCTGAATTGAGTGTCACCCACCAGCCCTTCCCTACTTCACTTGGAGTAAAGCAGCAGCTTCCTAGCTAGGCTTCAAGCTTCCATCTTCAATAGCTACTACTACCCTCCCAGTACACGCAGAGACATACAAAGCCACACCTTGTGTATTTTCTACAGACATCAGCAACAATCATCTTCCACCTTTGATCATGCCGATGTTGAGCTGATTAGAAACAAGGGCTGTTCATCCTTAAATTCACCATTTCCAGCCCTTTTCTGCCTTACAATTACTCCTTCAGGACATCCTGGCTTGAAATTGTCTCTCTGGATGGAAGACCCACTGCCCTCCAGTCAGCCTCCCCTTCCCAGTCTCGTACCTAGCTTGCCCTTCAGCATCCACCTGGAACGGCCACCGTTTTCTTCTGCCCACCTGTTCCCCTCTTCGTGATTAACGCAGGATCTTAATCCGGATCCTTCACTCAACCCTGCATCCCCACAGCCTCTGAAGAGAGAGTTTGAGGTATGTAGACTTGAGGGTCTATTAGCTGTGGATTCCATCTCTCTCACAGGACTGGAGTCTGCACCGAGGTAGGAGGGATGCATTCGATTTCCTTTAGGGCCCCCCCAAGGCCAAGGTCAGGGCTGGGGACATTTCATAAATGCTATTCCTCAACTTGCTAAATAGCGCCCATACTGAGATGGAGGAATTTAGGGGACAGAGACTTACCTTGAACCTTCAAATCAAATGCTTTCTCCAATATGTTTTTTCCATTCAAATCATATACAGATACTGTGTAGACGTCGCTATCATTTCTCTTCAGAGCTTTAATTTTCAGAGTTCCATTTTTTAACATCACATACGTGTCCGTTATCTGGTAAGGTGGCTTGTGTTGTTTTAATTGTGCAATCTTGATTTTGTTTTTGTCCCATCGTGTATCTGCTACCCTATCATTCATTTGAAAACCAGGAATGTCCAGGTTGATGTCATGATCCAGGCAACCCCAGATGACTTCAGTATTTTCAGAGACCTCACCTACAAAAAGCAAGAAAGTTACTGAGGTAGCTCACTGCCGAGGAAAGCTGGGCTGCGACCTCTCTGACGCTTGCACTCACTTCAGGGTTGCCAAAGAAGCTTCTAATGGTGACAGTGGAGACCCACGCACCAACTTACCTTTGGTGGAAACAGTGAAAATCAGAAGGAAGCTGGTTAAGATTTTACATGTGAGGCTCATCTTTGGCGTTAGTTTCCTTCTTGTGATTCTGAGCTCTTCTTTAAAAAGGAACTGAAATAACACCAGTGGAATCCACCCCATGAGAGCTTAACCACGTGCCTCTCCTTTTTGCTTCTTTACAGTGACATAGAAAACAGACACACACACATGCGCGCGCGCACACACATACAAAACCTGGCTGATGTGCTCCTTTGCCAAAGCAGGTGTATTTATGAGTGTGTGTCTTCTTATAACATTTTAATCCTCACAACAACCTTGAGTGGGTTTTATTATTCCCGTCGAAGAGAAAAGGAACTAAGAGGCTAAATAAATCACACAGGATCCCCCTTTAGTTAACAAGGAGCCAAATTCAACCATACGGCCCATCTTCTATCTGTTCTGCTGTAATGTCCCTAACAGGACCACATAGAAATATAGGTAAATGTTTGTAAGCGAATAGCTAGCAGAATACAATCATTTATTCCATGATTACAAATACTGGAAAATGTATACATACTAAACAATTATGAAAGTGGATTTTTTCTCTTTCTCAAAAGGCATTTTAAATGTTCTAAGACGTTTATGTGATAAAAAGAAACAAATACAAATTGAGTCTCAGCTGTAAATGCTTGAAATCCCCAAATCTTATGTTTAGCATACATTTTATAGCTATATTGAAATTCACAGATAGGTAAATAAAAAATTGTTCCAAAACAAACAAAAATGCATTGAGACTATGAAATGCTATTAAACAATCAGAACAAATCATCCAAGAAACATTTAAGATGGTTAACACTGTAGATGGTTAAGGAAAGGAAGAGATAAGGAGAAAAAAGAGAAGTGCTAGAGGACAGGAGAAAGACAGAGGAGGGAAACGTGTGAGACAGGGAGAGAAACAGAGATGCACTGATGGACACAACCAGAAAAAGAGGCACAGAGAGACCCAGCTATAGAGAGAGGAGCACCCAGTTACAGATTTCCAATGTAAAATTCTAGCCTTATGATTCTTTAGGATAGAGTGAGCAAAAATCTTAAAAATTGTGCTTGTTTTCTGTTTCAACTTTAGGTGCAACTGTGGATGTCCTGTCTCAGAAAGTTGCCCAGGAAATGAAAGTAAGTCAAAACAATGGGTCTCAACCACTGGGCAAAAGGAAGCCTGAATAGGATATTTACCTCACGATTGTGTGGCAAATCCCTAATTCACATAATCCACAAAAATAGAACGTAGTTGGATTACATTTTTAAATGTTAAAAGTATAACACAGTGCTACAGAAAAACAGTATAGATGGATATTTTCATGCCTTTGAGTATGGAAGGCCTACCTACATATACTATAGGTTCCAAAAGTATGAATAAAGAAAAGATGGACACAGCTATGTAAAAATGTAATACTGAAGTATAGGCAAAGAGACGATGAACAAAATGAAAAGAATGACAGAAAAATTTGCCATATATATGAAAAATTATTAATATCCAAAGTATATAAATTATTCCTATCCATCAAAAAGACAAATGAAATTCAGTTCTTAAAATGAGCAAAGGATATAAATGCGCAGTTTATAGAAGAAAAACTTCATAGAAAAAAATGTCAATAAATGTATGAGAAGCCATCTAATGTTACATATATATATATTATAGCCATAAAACACCATTTTCACAATCAGATCGACCAAGTTAGAAAAGATAGTGATTTACATTATTGGCACGAATGTAGGGAGAAACAGGCACCTTCATAGAATATTAGAGAGAGTATAAAAAGCCATACCGCCCATGGGGTGGAATTTGGAAAATTTCATTAAACTTTAAAATATATATATTTTTTACCAGTAATTTTAACGTGAGAAATCTATCCTTCACAAATACTTGCATAAACGTGCAAAAATCCTGTTCAAGATGTTTGTTATAGTGTTTTTTTGTAATAAAAATTTTCAAACAACTAAAATTATGGTATATTCACACTATGAAATATTGAATAACAGTTAAAATAGAATGAAGTAGCCCTAAAAGTAAGAATCTATTCTATTATATCATTATTATATTATATTATATCACATGTAATAGTGTATGCATAGGAAAAAGTCTGTAAGGACTCATGCCAAACTTTTAACAGTGTTTCCCCTCTCAGGACTAAAATTTGGAAGCGGAAGAAAGGAAACTTTTACTTTTTACTTTATCAACTTCTGTGAAGTGAGAAATTTTGATAATGAATACATTAATTTTGTAATAAAAAGTTTTTTTGATAGAGGGTGCTTAAGACACATGTTTTCTCAAAAGTATGTGCAGATCCTGAGAAGCAATTATCATCTAGCTTCCTTGCTTGTAAGTGGCTAACTCACTGGCCAGCTGCCAACGCCAGCCTCTGAAGGTCTGGTCCAGACGATGTGGTGACCGCCATGGTGTTACCTGTTTCAGCTTTCCTGATAGTTTTCCTAGGCTCTCATGGAGCAAGTGGAGAGCAACTTTCTGTTATTTTTAAAACGTTAATCCTGCTCCTCTCACATCTTTCTTAATTCTGAATGACGAATGAGCTGGACTTCAAAGGGCAGAAACTGAAAAAGAAAGGGATCGATAAATCTATGTAAAATTCAAAAATTTTGTACATAAAAAGCCCTAAAAACCATTAAAAGACAAAGTACTAAAGGGGGCAAATTATTTGCAAGATATATAACAAAGTTTAATATCCTTAAAATTGAATTTTTTATGTAAATGTAGAAAGAAAGTGTAGAAAAAACACCTTGATATTAAATTTGGTTAAAGTTGTCAAAGGGACAATTCACAAAAAAAGAAATACAACTGAATAAGCCTATGAAAATGTAGTCAATTTATTAATAAAGCAATGTAAATTTTAACATAGATGCATTTTTCATCTTTTTTTAAAAAAATAAACTATACAGTATTAATGATAGTAAAAACAGAAATTCTTGAATATGGACAGTAGAAATGCAAACAAGTGTAGAGTTTCTGGTGGACAGTTTGTCAGTGTGAATCAGAAGCGTCAAGAATATTCATATTTTGACCTAGCAAGTCCACAAGAATGATTTTATCTTAAGGAAATAATGAAAGACTTACAAGACTTGGCTGAAAGTTTATATCTTGTAGCATTTTTTCTAAGTCAAAATTGCAGATGATTTAAATTTTTTTTGTGTGTGTGTGCGGTACACGGGCCTCTCACTGCTGTGGCCTCTCCCGTTGCGGAGCACAGGCTCCGGACGCGCAGGCTCAGCGTCCATGGCTCACGGGCCCAGCCGCTCCGCGGCATGTGGGATCCTCCCGGACCGGGGCACGAACCCGCGTCCCCTAGCATCGGCAGGCGGACTCTCAACCACTGCGCCACCAGGGAAGCCCCCCAGAGAATATTTAATTGTGGTATACCAATGATGATAGTGGCAACTCTTTGACAATTAGTCAACTCACTCAGCTGCATCTAAAGTACCTGCCCAGTTCAGGGTAATAAAACTGGCATCGGTTTAAATATTTGAAAGGAGGAAATTTGTTAAACAAATCATGATATGGACAAAAACTGAATATGGAAAAAAAAAAGGTCACGATAAAAAATGTAATCCCATTTTTGTTTCTCAAAATGTGTGTGCTGGGTGTGTGTCTTTTGGAAGGATGTCCACCAGGGTGTTGATCTCTGCGCGTGGGATAATGGCTATTGTTCTGTTGTCCTTGTTTGTTGCTGCTATTCTAACATTTCCGAATTGAATATATATTGCTATTCAATTGATTTCTTTTTAATTCTAAGTGGGCCTCCCACTTAGGTAAAACCTCCCAGTACTGAGGGTGGGTGCAGTTCCTACCCTCCTGTATGTGAGCTTCCGGGGAAAATCCACTCATGACTCATTCCAAATTTTCCCTCTCCAACCTCACTGCCCTCTAGGGGCTGTCTCTTGTTCTGTCTTCATTGACTCTTCCTACCCAAACTAATACCCCTGGGGAAATAGTCTAAGAGGGAAGGGAGTAAGAAGCAGAGGAGGAAGGGGCGGAAGAAGACGTTTCCAGAGATTTCACTCTAGGACCAATCCCTATCCCTGACTACTGAAATACCTTTGGTCCTCACTCCTGCCTCCCTCAAGTTGTGTCAAGGTAATGCGCTCGAGAGAGAATCAGGTTGTGTTCACGCTGCAGCAGTTCACGCCCAACCAAATGTCCTGAATTGTCAGATTTTAGAGCAGCAGGAAATTCAGGAAGCGATCTGGTCTCCTCTCTGCATTTCAGCTGAGGGTCTTGAGCTCAGGGAGGTTCTAGGGTGTGTCTGTCCGCCTTGTCCAAGTCAGCAGCCTAATGCCCAGCTTCTGGGACACTGTCTGTTACCCACTGAGACCTCAGGGTCATCTTTGCCTCCCACCCCTCGTGTGCTTCTTCAACTTAGGAAACACTATGGCCAGCCTCGCTTTCCTACTTAACATACATCTCCTCTCTTTGGTACCACTGCTCGTGCCCTGGTTATACCTTCCCACAAGCTCAGGTGAGAAACACGAAAAAGGAGGTAAGCAGGTTGCATTTTATACTAAAAACTGAGTGTGCCGTGGCTTCAGTGAGGATCAGAAAGGCCACCGCGTGTGTGTGTGTGTGTGTGTGTGTGTGTGTGTGTGTGTTTGCAGCCTGGTCCTGCTGTTATTCAGCTTGGCTGTGTATCTGGGTGGTCACATCAGAATCGGCATCAATCCGCAGCCATTTTCACTGCCAGGCAGCGAGTGGGTCTTCTCCCAAAGGCAGCCTCGTGCAGACAGCCGCCGATGCATATTCCACGTAGGGAGACCTCCATCTCTGAGCGCCAAGTCCTCTGCCAGGTGTTATCTCCTCTGAGGCAAGAACTGAGTTTTCTTTTCCTTTGGAGTTTCCCACCCACACAGCAGGCAGGAGAGAATCAACCCACAGAGGCAGTTCCTGTGTGAAGTCTGGATACCTGAAAGGAGAGTCATTCAGCCTGGAAGTCCCCCACGGGGCGGGGAGGGGGCTGGGGGGGGCCGTAAAGGCCTCTGAGAGAAGGGATACACTATGTCTATGTACGTCACTAGTTGTATAATCACATGACTACAGAGAAAAGAGATTTGTGCCAAACAGAGCTGGCCCACGCATACTAGTTATACAGACCTAGGCATGCAGTTTCAGCTTGTGAGCCTCAGTTTCCACGTTTGTGAAAGACGACAAAGGCTCCATCCTCAAGCTTATTGTGAGTCAGATGAAGTGATGTGTGTCCAGTGTCTAGGGCAGTGCCTGGCCCCGAGGAGATCCTCGACAAACATCACCTCTCCTGTTTGCCACTATGTTCCTGATAAACGGGTCTACTTCAGAGAATAAGGGGCGGGGACAAAACTGAGAAGCTTTGCCTTCAGAAATTAGCCGGGAGAGCTGGAGGCTCTCAGGGTTTCGGAATACTTTCCAGCAAGAAAGTTGCGGATTAAGACCAACAAGAGCTAGGAAACTATAAGATTTCTTAGGGCACGTATTGCTTTGCTCTGCTTTTTATTTTTGTAGCCTTCTTCCCCGTACTTATTTCTCAGGGCTGCTGAGCTAGAACGCCAGCAGGACCTGTGAGTTTGTGATAGAAGAAGCAGTGAAACAGAGCGCTTCTCAGCTGCTAGGCTTGGGGACACGAGCCCAGGGAACAAGAAGACGGTACTGGCTGCAGAGTAGGGGAAAAGACTGAGGGCCAGCACCTGAGAAGAACAGGATGGAGACACCGGCTGGCCTAGGCCCTGAGAAGGGTCCACGGTGGCTGGAAGTCCATGTAACTCTCCCACAAACAGCAAGAACGCAGTAAATGCTGGTTGCATGAACAACTGAATAGAGAAGGTAAAAGAAGTGGTGGTATGCTGGAATTCGAGCTGGAAGATCCAGGTTTAAAGTGAGCTCTAACTTTTCCCACTTGCTAGCTGTGTGCCCCTCAAAGTCCTTCTGTGAGCCTCAGTTTCATCGAGTCTGGGATGGTGAGGTAGGAGAGGGGCAGCAATTCTGCTGGCTCAGTTTAGCTCAGAAGGTTGTGGTGAGAGCTAGATAAGGTAACTGATGAAAAACACACGTGACAGTGAGAGTGGCCATCAAAAACTTATGGGGAAATCATCAAAGGGAGGTGTCTGGGCTTAGTGCAGGCACAGCCAGATCCCACTGCAGGAGAGAGGGCAATCTCTTCCGAGTTAGATGAGCTGGGCGGAAAAGAAAAAGATCACCGATCACTGCAGGGCAATCCAGCAGCTCCCGGGACTGCTTTATTTCAGAGGACCATGGGGCAAAGCTTCCGCCTGCTGCTGCTGCTGCTGCCACCCTCTGGTCACAACCTGAACTGCACCCTTGCTAATTGCACTGGAGGTGGTTAGAACGCTTAACCTTTGCATACACACTATTTGTGTAGTGTTTTTGTTTACATTTCCCCCCCCCTTAAAAAAACCATGTTCTTTCACCCACACAATATCCTTGCAGTATAAGCATTTTTGTAGGTGAAGAAACCAAAGCTTGAGGAAGTTAAATGAATTTCTGTGGAGACTTAGCCAGGAGATGACCCAGATTCTTTTATCCAAGAACTGCGTTCTTTCTGCCACTACTATAGTAGGTCTCAGAATCTGAGCATGGGCTTCTCCTTACCTCTTCTCCTACCCCATCCTTCCTCCACGGTCCCAAACTCCTGATACCCCATCTGTATCCGAGGCCACCTGTGAGCAGGGGTGGTGCGGCTACAAAGATGAGCAAGGGACGTGCAGCCCCTGTCCTCCCAGGGATCTCAGACTCATGATGCAGGTGAGACGGGCATCCAGGGACCCCAGTACCCATGAGAAGTGCCACGGACACGCTCAGGTGGAATTCATGGGAGAGCAAAGAGGCTCCAGCTGGGAGAGGTTGAGCCTGAGCTGACCCTTAAGAGACTAACAGGATACAAGTTCATAAAGTGGTCAGTGAAGGACATCCCAGGCTGAGGGCCCAGCAGGAGGGAAGCACAGATGCAGACAAGCTTCAGTGCGAGGGAAAGAGGTGCTCCTGTTCGGCAGAAGAGAGAAGTGGGCAGTGACACTGGACCTGGAGGTTGGGGACAGGATGACATTCACACTCCTTTCTAAGGGCCCTCCATTCTTCCATGCTTTCCACTTACTCTTTTAACAAATATTTATTGTGACAGGCACATATTCAGTTTGTTTCTAAGGATAATAGCAAAACCAACACTTTGTCACATAGTATTCGTTTATTTATTCAATGAATATTTATCGACTGCCTATTTCCCTGTGCCAGGTGCTCTCCGGGGCCCTGGGATGTATTCTACGCCCCCCTCCCCCAATGAACTTGCATTCCAGTGGAGACACAGACAATCTACAGCATAAATAAGTAACATGTAAGCATTTAGGTGGTGAAAATGAGGGAGAAAAATGAGGACTAAAGCAGGGGTGCAAGCCGGGGTGGAGGTTTTGCACTTTTAGAGAGTGTGACCACGAAGGTCTTACTGAGGAAGTGGCTCAGGGTAAAGGCCTAAGGGAGTGTGTGTGGAGGGGTGGAGTGTGTCGGGGAGGAGTGCTCCAGGCGGGGGAACAGAGCACACGAAGGCCCTGAGGTGGGACCGCAGCGCATGGCGTTTGGGGAGGGGGTTTCCAGTGGGGACGTGTGGGGCCGGGCAGGTGTTGGGAGGAGAAGAGGTCGGGGAGGCAGAGGAGGGACAGGCGGTAGGAAGTCATAGGAGGCTTTGTTCCGAGCAGAAGCAACTCAGTGCTGCCTGCCTTGAAGTCTCCTTTCTGCAGAGTTTAAAGCAATGTGAAAGGAGACTTTTCTGCAGCCTGGCTCTGTAGAGTTGACTGGGGTGTGGGGAAGTGAGGCCAGGGGGCCCTGGGATGCACAACAAACCACCACAAACATAGTGGCATAAAACAACCACCATGCCATTATGCTCCCAGGACCCGTGGGCACGGCCCTTCCCTGCCCTGCCACGTCTGTAGCCTCCACTGGGAAGGCTCAGGTGGCTGGAGGGATGCTGGGAGAGCTGGGAGAGCTGGGCCTGGGGGAGGCACATCCAACACTGACTCTGTTCGTAGGCCTGATGCTTGCACTGGGGGGCTGCAGCACTGTGGGCTGGAGGACACCACGTGGCCCTTTATGCGGCAGTGTGGTGGCTTCCTTCCGAGAGGGAGGGGCCACCAGAGAGCCAGGATTCCAAGAAGAGCAGGCACAAGGGCCTGGCCTTTTATGACCTATAGCCTCAGGAGTCCCAGACATCATTCCCATGCACTCAGCTGGCTGAAGGGGTCACAGAGCTCAGATTTCAGGGGCGACTAGGTCCCATGTCTTGATGGGGGGCATCTCAAAATAATAGCAGCCTCTTTAAAACACCACTTCAATGAACCGTGAGGCCTGAGGCCGGTCTACAGGCCGGTCAGAGCAGAGCACCAGACTTCCCTGGTGGCGCAGTGGTTAAGAATCCGCCTGTCAATGCAGGGGACACGGGTTCGAGCCCTGGTCCGGGAAGATCCCACATGCCACGGAGCAACTAAGTCCGTGCACCACAACTACTGAGCCTGTGAGCCACAACTAATGAGCCCACGTGCCACAACTACCGAAGCCCACGCGCACCTAGAGCCCATGCCCCACAACAAGAGAAGCCACCGCAAGGAGAAGCCCGCACACCGCAACGAAGGGTAACCCCTGCTCGCCGCAACTAGAGAAAGCCCACGCGCAGCAACGAAGACCCAATGCAGCCCAAAATAAGTAAATAAATAAATTTATATTAAAAAAAAATCAGACAGAAGACCCAAGTTACCTTTAACACCGTGCTCACGTGAAGAGGTCTACTGCCTGTGTATCTCTGGGCCTTTACAAGAACGAGCTCTGATGAACATGGGAATACATGATTCACAATAGCCAACAGATGGAAACATGCCCAGTGTCCATCGACAGATGAATGGATAAAGAAAACGTGGTATATGCATACAATGGAACATGTTTCATCCTTTAAAAAGAAGGAGATCCTGTCATTTTGACAACATAGATAATGGTGGACATTATGCTGTGTCACAGAAGGACAAGGACTGCATGATTCCACTTATCTGAGGTACCTAAAATAGTCACACTCATGGAAGCAGAGAATACAGTGTGGTCGCCAGGGGCTGAGGGAAGGGGACATGGGGAGTTGTTGCTCAGTGGATGTAAAGTTTCAGTTATGCCAGGTGAGTAAGTTCCAGAGACCTGCTCTACAACACAGGGCCTGTAGTTCGCAATACGGTATTGTGCACCTCAAAATTTGTTAAGAGGGTAGATCTCACGTTGTGTTCTTCCCCCCGCCCCCAGCTTTACTGAGATATACTTGACATATAACATTGTATATGTTTAAGGCTTACAACCCAATGATTTGATAGGAGTGTATGTTGCAAAATGACTATCATAATAAAGTTAGTTAAGAGCTCCATCACCTCACAGAATTATCTTGTGTGTGTGTGTGTGTGTGTGTGTGTGTGTGTTAAGAACATTTAAGACCTACTCTTAGCAACTTTCAAGCACGTAATTCAGCATTGTTAACTATAGATCCCCAGAACGTATTCCTTTGATGAGTAAAGTTTGTAGAGGAAAATCTTCCCATGTCCCCCACTCCCAGCCCCTGGCAACCACCATTCTAACTCTCTGTTTCTATGAGTTCAGCTTTTTTAGATTCCGCCTATAGGTGAGATCATACAGTATTTGTCTTTCTCTGAATTATTTTGCTTAGCATGATACCCTCAAGGTCCATCCGTGTTGCCACAAATGGCAGGGGTTCCTCCTCTTTTATGGCTGAATTATGTATTTTCTCTAACGTTCATCCGTTGAGGGACATTTAGGTTGTTTCCATGTCTTGGCTATTGTGAATAGTGCTGCCACGTACACAGCATGCAGAGATCTCTGAGTTCGTGTTTTTATTTCCTTTGGAAATAAACCCGGAAGTGGAATTGCTGGATCATATGGTAGTTCTATGTTTAATTTTATGAGGAACCTCCATACTATTTTCCACAATGGCTGTACCATCATGTTAAGTGTTGTTATGACAAAAAAGAAACAAAGGGACACAAGGGGACTTTGGAAGGTGCTGGATATGGCTGTTACCTGGATTGTGGTATCATGAATCTTGGCATATGTCCAAACCCATCAAATTGTGTACATTAAATATGTGCAGTTCTTTGCATATCATTTATACATCAATAAAACTGTTTAAAAAAAAAAAAGAAGAAAAAGAACAGTTCTCCAGAAGGGCCCTGGAAAGGCGGCTGCATCCTAGGCCTTTTCCCACTGTAGGCTGTGTCTGTAAACATACAACGAATCCCTCCTCCCTCCCCACGGGGGACGGGGCAGTGTCGGGTACCAAATCTGTGCCAAGGATGTATTAATAAACCCTGAACCGTATTGGCAGCTTTGTGGTTTTCTGCAGCCTTTTGCAACCTGGAAAACGTTTTCCGATTAGAAGCCCCTGCTGTTTTATCTATGACACGTGAAACCGAATAAGTCTACACGTGTCCACTGGGAGTTGGTGAGTAACATCAGAGTGTGCAGCGAGGGGAGAGGAATTAAAAAGGGAGCTAATGTCATCCGTGGGGAATAGCTGGGGGAGGGAAAAACCCGCTCTGGAGGAGAAGGGCTGCCGAAGGATTTTTTTGCCATGTGTCACGGCCGCTCAGGCAGGAGCACACGTCTGCTGTCCACACCCCCAATGTGTAAAAGGCAGCTGCACAGAATGTTACACATGGGCTGACTTACAGGGAGAAAAATTTTTATCTCACAAGGCAGATTTGATTTCCTGAGACCATATGCTCGCTTGTCTTTTCCCCAAAGAGCCCACGATCTCATGTGGGAAAAATTCAGAGTTTTATTGGCTTTCGGAGAAGAGGGAATTGGAAATGTTAGCTAAATAGAGACCATGTGGACCAGAATCTCGTAGCACTCCCCCAGGGCTGTGGATGAGCTTCGTGTTGTGAAGCTGCAGCTCTGCAGACAGAAATGCAAAACTAAGGAGAGCAGTGGCTGGGAGCAAGGAAACGTGGGCTTTGGTCCCTGCTCCGTCGCTTACCTCTTCTGAACCACGCTTTGCCTGTGATGTGAGGCGAGGGCAAGATTTGCCCTGTTTATTTTGGAAAACCGATGTGAGTAGAAGGGGCACCATATATAACACTGACTTGGGACACAAAAGCGGTGGTCACAGGCCAGGTATTGTTATTATATGAAGATGTAACTTACAATCTGACCAAAGCTAAGTTATTCATTTGTCTACTTTTTAAGCAACTATTACTTGAATGCTGTATTAGGACACTCTGTCTACAGGTGGCACAAAGCCAAATGAAAATACCTTACTCAAAATAGGGAAGTCATTAGTTCATTCACTTATTCATTCATTCAACAGTAAGTTGACAATACCCTGAGTCCCTGCTATGTGCCAGTTGCTGTTCTAAGAATTGAATATACGGCAGCCAACTAAACAGTCCAAGTTTCTCAGGATGTACATGCTAATGAAGAGATACAGATAGTAATAGCCACATATATACGTAAATTTTCAGGTAGCGGTGAGTGATATAAAGAAAAATTAAGCAAGGCAAGGGGACACAGAGTGACAAGGAAGTGCTGTTTTAAGGAGGACTGGCCAGGGATGGCCTAACTGAAAAGGCAGCAGCTGAGCAGAGCCCTGAAAGAAAGAGGGAGCAAACCATGCAGCAGTCTGATGGAAGAGCATTCCAGAGAGTGGGAACAGCAAGTGCAAAGGCCCTGAGGTGGGAGTCAAGGGCCAGTGAGAATGGAGTGAGCTGAGCTAGGGCGAGAGTGGTGAGAGATGAGGTCAGAGGGGAGCAGGCAGGTCACGCAGGGCCTCTGAGTCAAGGGAAGGATCTTGGAATTGAACAGAGAGCTTTCAGAGGGTTCTAAGCAGAGCAGTGGTATTATCTGACTTACGGTTTTAACAGGATCTCTTGGGCTACCCTGTGGGGAATAGTGCATAAGGGAAGAGAGTGGAGCCAGGGAGACCAGTGTGCAGGTGTTGCAGCGGCCTGAGTCCGAGGATTAGGAAGGTGGCTGCAGACATACAAGGAGGGGCTGGATTATGGATGTATCTCTCAGGCAGTGCTCGTGGGATGCGTTTATGGCTCGGATGTAGGGTGTAGGTTACCACAAAGGTCTAGGGTGGTTCCGGCACAGCTGGATCCATGAGTACAAATATTAAAATCAAGACTCAGCCTTTCTGTATCTCTTGGCTTTGCTTTCTTCTGTGTTGGTTTCATTTTCGGGTGGGCTCGTCCACATGGTGGTAAAGATAGCCACCTGCCCCTATGACTTACTTCGGGAAGCCCTCTCAGAAGGGCAAGGAAGCATTTGTTCCAAAGTCTTCAGTAGATGTCCTCTCTCGTCGCATCGGTTTGAACAGGGCCCTGTGCTCACAGTGAACCAATGAGAATGGCCAGGGGATGGAGTCACATTGACTGGGATAGGCTAAGCCACATGATCCCTTTCTAGAGCAGTGGGGAGAGTTAGCTTCCACTTGGCGCGGGAGGAGATGCAGGTAAAGGAAAGAAAACCAAGAGTGGCTACCGCCATGTGCACAGCAACCGGGGGAACTTCAGCAAGGGCAGCCAGGGCAAGTAGAAAGAGGTATACACCAAAGATGCTAATTGGCAAAATATCGTGTGTGGAGGTTGAGGGAGAAGGGAGGTCAGAGATAATGCTAGAATCATTTAGGCAATATGTTAACAGAAATGAGGACCGTGGGATCCAAAGTATGTTTATATTGCAAAGGGGTGAGTTGATGAGTTAGGTTTTGCCATGTGAGAGACACATAAATGACTAACCACGAGTCAAGGCAGGACAAAATAGATGTTAAATGAGAGGCATAAGCAAAATACACCTGGGAAGCTTTAACTGTGGTGCCCGCAGGTCAGAAATGGAGACAAGGACAGCACAGTCAGGTAGACATTTAGGTCTGCCTCTCAACAGACCGGGAGTGGCGTTTCACTGTCACTGATAACGGGCACTTAATTATCCAGGGCCGCTGGCCCCGCTAAGTGTGCAGCATCTCTTCAGTTGTTAGGTTCTCCAGCAGTCTGCGCCCCGAGCTGCTAATAGGTACCCATCTGACTGCCCAGCTTCCCTCTCCCTCAGGCACAGCCTTCTGTACCAGCAGCGAAACAGCCAGGGGAAGAATCACCTGCAGTTGACGGGCAAAGAGCACTTTGGCTGCAGATGGAAAACCCGAGAAACCTGGGTGGTTTTCAGGGGAGAAACAGGTGGCAAAGGAGGGGGCCCACCCGTAATTAAAGCCCAGCCCAGCCCAGCCCTTCTAAAAGGGAAGCGAAATACAATCAGTGCAACTTCCTCCAAAGACCGATGAGAGAGCTGCAGAGAAAGAAATCCACTCCTGTCTGTGGAGAAAAACGGAGAGAATTAAACGAGAATAGGCTGCATCAGTTAAAGCTTCCTGGGAAAAGATAAGAGTGGTGAAAAATCAGAATTAGATCACACCAGCCAAAGCAATTAAGGAGAATAAGATGTGCTTTCACAAATATCAGGGGAAGGGAGATTATGAAGAGGAAATAAGACTTAATAAATGCAGAGGACCATGAAATTAACGATGACCACAAATGGCTGAAACACCGATTCATTCTTTGTTAGCCTTTAAGTAGGAAAACAAAGAAAAGAAATTGAGCAATTAAAAAGCAAGGACAGGGGCTTCCCTGGTGGTGCAGTGGTTAAGAATCTGCGTACCAATGCAGGGGACACAGGTTCGAGCCCTGGTCCGGGAAGATCTCACATGCCGTGGAGCAAATAAGCCCGTGCGCCACAACTACTGAACCCGTGAGCCTAGAGCCTGTGCTCCGCAACAAGAGAAGCCACTGCAATGAGAAGCCCGCGCACCACAAGGAAGAGTAGCCCCCGCTCGCTGCAACTAGAGAAAGCCCGTGCACAGCGGCGAACACCCAACGCAGCCAAAAATAAATAAATTTATTTTAAAAAAATAAAAAAGCAAGGACAACTTGAGAAGAGAGTGACACAGCTGCCGGCAGGGAGGAGGTGTCTACCTCCATGGTCCTCAGATTTTTCGGGCACTTTTTTGGGACCTGACATACAGGGCTCTCGTGTCAGCCGCAGCCCGGCATGGGCACTGGGCTGGTGAGAGTGGTACCCTCATTCTCCTGAGTCTAATGAACTGATGGAGCTGAGGAAAGAGACAGAGTGAGAAGGGGAAGGAGAGACTCCTATGCTCTGGTGAGTTTGGAACCATCATAATGACCCCGAACTGAGTTCAGCTGGGCTTCAGCGTGGCCCCTCCCCTCCCATCCTTCCCGCCCTGCCTCGGGACCTCCGGCCTCAGGGCTTACTATCCAGTGTTTAGTGCACATTTCTGAACCTTTTCCCTGTGAAGAGCCCACTCACAAGACTGTCCTGTTTCTGAGAAACGGAGAGGCTAGGGCGTGCTAACCAAGCAAGAGTGGCTTGTCCTTTTTTGCTTAAGTGAGGAGATCAAGTTGATTTCTACAACTTGTAACCAAAAGTCCTGACTTACCCAGCCAGGTTCTATGACAGGCACTGGAGATACAACGGTATGAAGATAAGGGCACTGCTCTCAAAGAGCTCACAGCCCCGTAGGAGAGACCTCACACATACACAACTTTTTGCAATACAGTGCGATGGAGGCAATCAGGGTGAACATCTGGAGGAGGTGCCCCAACAGCTCAGAGGAGGAAGCGACTCTGCTCAGGTGGACCAGTGAGGGCTTCTAAAGGTCTCTTGAGCTTGCTTCTGACAGATGCCTGGGATTTTTGACATGTGGCATAGGAGCGCTTTTCGGACAGCGAGAACCCTGAGTGCCAAGGCCAAGAGGCACCAACAGCACGTGGCCTCCAGGATGTAAGTCATTCCCTTCCGTTTCTAACTCTTTCCAATGTCTCCATCCTCCAGCTGCCTAACATTCTCTTGTAACGAATATTTCTTGCTAGAGAGAGTGTTTTAGGAATAGATTAAACTTTTGGCTAAACTCAAGTGTTAGGACACTCTTACCTCCCTTAACTGCATTACAAAAAAGACTGAAAGGGCTCCCCTGGTGGTGCAGTGGTTGGGAGTCTGCCTGCCGATGCAGGGGACACGGGTTCGTGCCCCGGTCGGGGAGGATCCCACATGCCGCGCAGCGGCTGGGCCCGTGAGCCATGGCCGCTGGGCCTGCGCGTCCGGAGCCTGTGCTCCGCAACGGGAGAGGCCACAGCAGTGAGAGGCCCGCGTTCCGCAAAAAAAAAAAAAAAAAAAGACTGAAAAATTGCATATATATGTGGCTATTATTATCTGTATCTCTTCATTAGCACGTACATCCTATGAGAAACTTGGACTGTTTAGTTTGCTGCTGTATATCCAATTCTTAGAACAGCAGCTGTTCTAACTCAAAGACTTGGTTAAGGATAGTACCTAACCAAGTAATAGACCTCATGACTTGGTGGTTACAGAGGTTTGGAGGGAGTCGGGGAGGGACTCAAGGGCTGGAGAGCACCCTATTGATGACCACCTCCTCTGTCTAGATGGCCCCTAGGCCACTGGAAGCACACAGCACCTCACACACCTTCTTCTCCTCATTCTTTTGTTCAGGGGGCGCCATGCTGAGCGCCCAGATGACTCTTGCCCTCCCAAAGGCTAGAGGCTAGCAGGAGGCTCAGATCATCACAGAAATGAATGGACAGCTGCCAGTGGGAGAAGTGCTGGGAAGGAGAGGCATGGGTGTTGTGACCGTGGACTGGACTGAGTCGGGGGGCGGGGGGTGGTGGTGCAGGCGGTGTGATCTGGCCAGGAAGACCAGGGGAGGCCTCCCTGAGAAAGCTCCACTAACCTGGGATGGCCAGGACAGGTGCCTTACCTAGACTAAGAGGGGTGGGAAGAACAGTCTCCAAGGCAGAGAGGAGAGCGGAGCAGAGGCCCATGGTGGGAGGGCTCGTGGGTGGAAGGAAGGTCGTGTGCCTAGAACTGAGAGAGCAGGGGCTGGGGGAGGGGCCTGAAGTAAGACCAAGCTGGAGAAGTACACAGGTGCCAGAACAGGCAGGGACGAGGCTGATTCTTTATCCCAACAGCAATGGGAAGCCACTGAAGAGTGCAAGCAGTGGGTGACCGGACGGGTTCTGATTTGTGTAAAATAAACTGGAGGGAGCCACCTGGTGTGGGTTCAGGTTCAGATGACAGAAGATAGATGGAAAGTGGGCAGGATGTGGTGATGGACTGAATATGGTGGAGTGGGGGGCGGGTAGGGAGACGAAGGCATAGCATATCTGATGGTCAGAGGTACCATCAATAAAGATGGGGACCCCAGAAGAGGACTGTGGCCTCACTAAGCCTCAGCTCCCTTTGCTCTTGTGCGTGGACCTTGCCAAGGACCGTTTGGAGGTGCCAGCACTGTCACTGTCGCCTTGATTGACCTCCAGACTTCTCCTTTGATTATCAATAGGCCACAAGGTGTCCTGCTTTCTCAGTGGAGGGAGAGAGGCACAGCCGGACAGCAATAAGACCTTGAAGTTGTGGCTATATTGTTTTTGCCAACTTTTCTGCTCCCCCCTCTAGAGGGAAGACAAGAGTCTAATGATGAAGACAAGAACTTTAAAAGGAGCTATCGACTTGGGAAAACATACGGAAGAGTTACACGATCAATCAACCATACAGTGTTGGAGCCGAAAAAAAACTTAGTGAAAGAAAAAAATCTCATCCAGAGCAACTCTGACAGCTGTTAAAACACTCCCTGCTTCAGCATTTCCAATTGCTGGGGGCAAACTGTCTGAACAAGCAGCCGACTCCATTGTCAGAGGGCTCTGATAGCAGGAGATAGGGTTTTCTTGCATTCAGTCGGAATTTATCTCTGAGCAACTCCCACCCATTTGTCTTCGTTCCATTCTCTGGAGGCAGAGCAGGTCAATGTCCCTTTTAAAATGTGGTGCCCAGAAGGCGACACAAGACTCCAAATGTGGTCTGATTTAATTAAAGCCCTGTGGGGAATTTAGAGGGGAAAAATATAAAGCCACCGAGTTAACCAGCTTTAGAAAATGGCAATCATAGAAAGCACCCATAAGAAGAACCTTAGAATCATAAACTAAAGCCTTTGAAAATACCCAGCTGGTCCCTTTCCCTGAAGAGATCACGCCTAAACCTGTCCAACCCAGAGAAGCTGACCTATTTTTTAACATCTCTAAAAGCAAGGATTCCACGGATGTTTATTGCCAAGAGGCTTCTTACAAATCAATCATTGTAAAATATTTTCAAATATTTTCTACAAAACACAAGCAGTGTTTTCTAGTAGACTAATTTGTTTTCACATTTTCCTTTCTTGCTATTATCTCTCCCACCACATAAATTGTCTTCCTAATGAAGCCGCTTATTGTATCATTTTCCGGGAGTGCATGTTCTTCTGCTCCTTCTGCTTCTGTTTCAGTTCCTACTGCATTAATTAACCACACTTCCTCTATTATTTTCCTCTTTTTTGTATGGGATCCATGCTATTTATCCTTATATTGTTGCATAATGCTTTTTGTGATGGATGTGTTCTCAAAATTGTGTGCAAATCTAATCTTTGTAAATTGAGTCTCTTCAATTAGAAGTGCCTTCCAAATGCATTTTGAGTGTCATTTTTTTTTTTTTTTTTTTTGCGGTACGAGGGCCTCTCACTGTTGTGGCCTCTCTCATCGCGGAGCACAGGCTCCGGACGCGCAGGCTCAGCGGCCATGGCTCACGGGCCCAGCCGCTCCGCGGCATGTGGGATCTTCCCGGACCGGGGCACGAACCCGTGTCCCCTGCATCGGCAGGCGCACTCCCAACCACTACGCCACCAGGGAAGCCCGAGTGTCATTTTGAGGCGTTCTGTGGGAGGTGGCCTGGTAGAAAGGGAAACACTGGGCATTTGGAGCGAGAAAACGAAACCACCCAGATCGGGGTCTGCATCTTACAAGCTGTGTAACCTTGACTGGTTACATAATCTATGTGGGCCTTTGTTTCTAATCCACGAAATGGAGATAATAGCGCCGCCTCAAAACGTTGTTGGAAAAAAATAACTAAGCAAGGATTTCCCTGGTGGCGCAGTGGTTAAGAATCCGCCTGCCAGTGCAAGGGACATGGGTTCGATTCCTGGTCCTGGAGGATCCCACATGCCGTGGAGCAACTCAGCCTGTGCGCCACAACTACTGAGCCTGCGCTCTAGAGTCTGTGAGCCTCAATTACTGAGCCCACGTGCCACAACTACTGAAACCCCGCACCTAGAGCCTATGCTCCATACCAAGGGAAGCCACCGCAATGAGAAGCCCACTCACCGCAACGAAGAGTAGCCCCAGCTCACCGCAACTAGAGAAAGCCCGCGCGTAGCAACGAGGACCCAACGCAGCCAAAAATAAATAAATAAGTAAAATAACTATGCAAAGCAAAATCCCTGCAACTCAGGAAATAGATACATCTTTCTCTCTTTAAAGTGGAGAATCATTTTTTAAAGTAAATAATCTTCTCAGAAATCTATTTTGCAAGTTCAGACGTTTCTGATCACACGTCCTTAAAGCAGGAAGCAGCAAACATTGATTTCCTTCACTGACTTAGGAACCTTCTACCAGACCTTGTCTTGGGTTCTCCCCTCTAGGCCCCACCCTGTTCTGACAGACCTTCTCACCTGGTCCATAACAGAGGTTAACATCTGCAGGGCTAGCTGCTGCTTTGCCAAGTCTGCTTCTACTCAGCAAGCCTGAGTTCTTGACGCGTAAGTCACATTCCTCTGTTCTCACTATCATCTACGTCTGCTTCTGAACATCTTTACCTGCTCTTTTTTTTTTGTTATTTGAGTCTTTTTGGTTTCCCCAAAGTTCTTCCCCAGAAGGGTGGGATTTTGCATTCACTCGAACCACGCATCTCTCCTACACGACTCTGAGTTCCTTGAGAGACCACGCACGCCCACAGGCCAAGCACAGTGCGTGAATGAAGGGCTAGTGACCCTCCCTGGGAAGCTCTTCTACAGCCTGACATATGGAGAAAGTCACTTCCATTCTCAATTTATCTGTAAAATGAGGAAATACAATGATATTCGTGGTTTCCAGGCTGGAGTTCATCGTGTTTAGGGATCCACAGTGGGAGAAATGGAGAAAAGGAGAAAACTACTCTGAATGTTTTTAAGAGTTCAAAAGAAAGTGTGCCTCTACCCAATTATGGCTACACTGGTTCATGTAAACCCTGTCTCTTGATCTAGTTGGAATGATGTCAGTTCTGTGCAGTATCACAGGTACAGTCATGTCGCTCAGCATGTGCACCAGTCAGGATTCTTGGTTGTGAAGAACAGAAGCCAAGTCTGATTGACCAAAACAAAACATAAGTGCATTGGAGAGATGTCAGCTAGCTCCAGAAGAAATGGAAAAGCAGGAGGAACAGGCTCTGGAAACGGGCAGTAAACAGAGAAAGCTGAGCAATGAGGTACTCAGCTAAGGTCCCATCAAAGGAGCAGCGCAGTGGGGGGGTGCCACTGGACACTAGGCACTAACCCACTGGAACCACCACTCTAGCACCTAGGATGCTGTTGCCCAGTGAGATGAATTCCAAACCACGGTGGCTGCTTTGTGTCCCTCACTCCAGATACAAAGTCTCAGATGATCACCCAGTGGGCTAATCTTAAACTTTCTGTGCTCGTGTCCAGCTTCTGGAGAACAAGGATACTTGCTGGGTACTTTCTAGTATCAGTTCTTCAGCGACTCTACTGTATTAGGAAAATTCCCCAAATATAGAAAGAGAATCAGCTGTTGACAGCCCCCCAAATGGCAAATGTCCACTATGGTTGTTAAATGTTTGCCATGATGAGTAAACTAATTAGAACTTAATTGATGGGGGAAAAATTTATTTTGAAACATTGGATCCATAGAAGAAAAAGTAATGAACATGCTTGATGATTAAAAAAAAAAATTGATCAGAAAGGATGATTTCTAATGTCACTCCCAGGCTTCGGTGCCCCCTGCAGGCAAGATAGAGGAATAAGAACTGAACTGATTTTTCTCAAGCTCTTTGCTTCATCAAATACAGTTGTCCCTCAGCATCCAAGGGAGATTGGTTCCAGGACCCTCTGTGGATACCAAAATCTGCAGAGGCTCTTGTCCTTTATATAAAATGGTGTAGTATTTGCATATAACCTACGCACATCCTCCCTTCCATATACTTTTTTTTTTTTGTTTTTTGTGCGGTACACGTGCCTTTCACTGTCACGGCCTCTCCCGTTGCAGAGCACAGGCTCTGGATGCGCAGGCCCAGCAGCCATGGCTCACGGGCCCAGCCGCTCTGCGGCATGTGGGATCCTGCACCACCAGGGAAGCCCCCTTTACATATAATTTAAATCACCTCTAGATTACTTATAATAGCTAACACAATGTAAATGCTATGTAAATAGTTGTAAATACAGTACAGATATTATGTAAGTAGTTGCCAGTGCAAGACAAATACAAATTTTGCTTTTTGGAACTTTCTGGAATTTAAAAAATATATATATTTTTGATCCGTGGTTGGCTGAACACACAGATGCAGAACGTGTGCCTGTGGAATTTGCCTCGCACTGACTGTATATGTCATAAAAACCTGGACTTATAGAATTAATCACTGCTCAGGAGTAATTAGCCATAGCTAATTTTAGGTTCTGCTGCATATAAGAGAAAACAAAAGGAATAATAGCATAAACATGATATGGAGTTTTCTTTTACATAAAAGAAATCTGGAGGTGGGCAGTCCCAGGCTGGTATGGTAGTTTCATAGTGTTCATGAACGCAGGCATCTTTTATTTTTGCTCTTCCATCCTTAGTAGTTCAGGCTTTTATCCACAGGGATACTTCCTCGAGGCTGCTGGAGCTCCAGCCATCGCATCTGCATTCCAGACAGGAAGTAGGAGGAATAGTGAAGGGACAAATGGCAAAAAGGCACATACAAACTGCCCTCTTAAGACTTCCTGAGAGTTGTACTTAACAATGTCTGCTTATATCTTATTGACCACCTCTAATTTCAGGACAGCCTGGGAAGTATATGATCTTTTAGCTGGGCACTTTGCCACCCAAATATTGAATGGGAAGCTAGCAATCTTTTCCTCCCCAAGGAACTCTCAAGGTGATCAGAGGTAGGCAGAGGTCTCATTTTGTGCCCATCAGCTCTCTACAGTTAGGTTTGTGGGTATCACTTAAGATCAAGGAAGCCTCAGAGGGGAAGACCAGCACAGATGCCTTAGGAGCTACCTTTCTGAAATGCTTGGAAGGTGGTAATGGGTCCTTTGAGGAGCTTCCTAGAGAATAACAAAAATAGTGAACACTTGTTGAGTGTTTACCTTCCGCCAGGTGCTGTGCGAAGTGTTTTATCTCCAATCTCTCACCTCATTCTCACAGCTACTCCATGAGGTAGGCACAAATGTGCCCAGACTGCACTTGAGGAAACCAAGGGTTAGTGGCGATAAGCATTTTGTCTGATCAGAGTTAGTAAGTGGGAAAGTGGGTCAAAACCTAAAGGGTCTGTCTGACTCTGAGCCTAATACACATACACACATAGCAGCTGCGCCGTCCCATACGGTGGTCGCCAGCCACACGTACATTTAGATTAAAATTAATTAAATGGAATTAAATTAAAAATGAAGTTCCTCAGTCCCACTAGCCACATTTCAAGGGCTCAGTAGCCACATGTGGCTAGTAGCTACCATATTGGATAGCGAATATATAGAGCATTTCCAGCATCACAGACAGTTCTATTGGACCACCCTGTGCTACATGAATGGATCATTCCTGGATTCCAGCTCTCATCATAAATGAGGCGATGAGATAGTCTCTTCTTTTCCCTGGCCCCCTTTCCCGTTTCTGTAGCCCCATCTTGTTACACATACAGCTCAGCCATGCAAAGAGATGAAAGAAATTCTGAAAAAGAAAATACCCACGGAAGTTGGAAAAGCGGTGGCGTGTGTTATTTGTGCTGCTACAGTACTTAACTCTGGGGCAGGGGAGCCACTGTGGAGGGCAGAGCCGGCCTGGGGTGGAGGATGTTCCCTGCAGTTCACAGTCAGCTCAGCTCACAGGGTGGCCCCTAGACTGGCCTGAATTCCTGAACACTAAGTTGCAGCCCCCTTATCTTGCCCCTCCTTTCTTTAGCTCTTCCTCCCTCCTTTTCCCATTTTGGCACATGCCACATGTGCTTTCATTTAAACCTGCTCTTTTTAAAATTTGCAAAGCTCCCAGCTGTTGCAAAGTCAGATTTTTAAGAACACATTTGCATCTTTTCTCAGTTGCTGCCTTAATTACATATAATAAAGGTACTTAGTTATAGAAGAATAGCTGATGAGCCTGCACCACCATAAAGAGGTCTTGCCAAAAGCCATTTCCTTTGTCAAGAGAGAACTTGCTCAAAGACAGTGAGAAGCCATGATTCATTCTTATGCCACAGCGTTACTATAAAAAATTCGGTTCACTGTCGCACAAACTTTAAGCAGTGACAGAGTTCTCAGCCATGTTCTGCCACCAACACCTGTGCCTGGACTGGAAAAGTGTGATAAGAGAAGACCGGCGTCGTTTGTGACGGGTTTATCGGGGTCAGGAAGCTTTGTGAGCTGCCTGCCTGTTTTTGCCAATAAAGCATTATTGGGACATAGTCATGCTCATTGGTTTACCCATTGTTTACGGTGGCTTCCACACTACACCAGCAGAGCTGAGTAGCTGCCATGGACTCCATCTGTAAAGCCTAAAATACCCTCTGCCCTTTCACCAGCCCCTGGCTTAGAAGGCAGGAGTTGGGGTAGATCAGAGGTCTCAGTCCTATCCTGTATTCTTTTGTTGTTTTTGCGGTACGCGGGCCTCTCACTGTTGTGGCCTCTCCCGTTGCGGAGCACAGGCTCCAGACGCGCAGGCTCAGCGGCCTATGGCTCACGGGCCCAGCCGCTCCGCGGCATGTGGGATCCTCCCGGACCGGGGCACGAACCCGTGTCCCCTGCATCGGCAGGCGGACTCTCAACCACTGCGCCACCAGGGAAGCCCAGTCCTATCCTGTTTGGGTGTCTCTATTGGAGGGTTTGCATGGACCCTGCCCTCCCACCTGGTCCAGGGCACCATCACCTCATCCCTGCATGACTTCCCTGGCGTACTTCCTGACTACCTGTGTCTCCCTGTCCCCTGCAGTCTATTCTCTATTCTCCAGTGACTGGTCTAGTCACTGCAACCAGAATGCCCCTTTGAAACATAAGCCCTTTCTTATCATTACCTTGCTCAAAGCCCTCCAAGGGCTTCCATTTCATAGAGAGTAAAGTCTGAAGTCCTTAGGGTGACCTGTAGGCCCGTCCATCATCTCACCACCACCCACCTTGCCCCACCTGGCTTCCCCTGCCCCAGCCAAAGCGGCCTCCTTACTTAGCCTTGAACTACCAGGCCCTGTCTCCACGCACAGGCAGAGGGGGCCACCTGGCCCCCAAATTGCCTGTCCACAGAATGCCCTGTTGCCGGGAAGTAGCAACCCAGTCAGACCCCTGGCATTCAAGTGTGGCATCGTGACTGGTTCTCACTGAGGGAACATAACAGAAAGCGGTGCTTGTCACTTCCGCTGGGGGTGTGGTCTTCAGAACCGTCTGTGCCTTCTCCACTCCCCATCTGCCCCTTAATGGGGAGGTCTTCGAGGCCCTTGGAAACAGGAAAGCTGCAGGATAAAAGGCATTTGAGTCTCTGGACCCAAATGAAGACTGCCCATCAGCAGCAGCTTAACAGTGGACTGGAACTTGAGCAGGAAATAAACATTCATTGTTGCCATCCTTTCATTATGGAGTTTTAGGATTTGTCTGTCATGGCAGCATTATCTGGACTAAGACAGGGCCTTTGCACTTGCTGTTCTCTCTGCCTGGAAGGCTCTTCCCCAAATATCTGTATGGCTTTTCACTTCCTTTAGGTCTCTGTTCAAATGCCATCTTATCCTAGAGACTTTCCCAGATGACCCTAAATAGAAGAGAGCAAATCACCTGCTACCCCAGTACTATCCACCCTGTACTGTTTCATTTTGCTTCATAGCACACACCATCACCTGACAGTCTCTACTTACTAGCTCATCGCTCAGTGCCTGAGTTGTGTGCCGTCTCTCTCACTCCACTAGAATGTAAGCACCCACGTGTCCCCGGGGCTGAGCACAGTCCCTGCTACAGCGTAGAGGTTCAATGAATGTCTGATGAATGAATGAATGAATGAATGAATAGACCAACAATCTCAAGGATTAGTGGAGAAAATAATAAGATTTAGAGTAGATGGTCGGGTGGGGAGAAGAAAGGATGTGGGATGATTCCTTTTGCAATTTTTAACATTAAGTTTTATCTGATGCCAAAGGCAGTGCAGACACCTGGCGTTTGGAGCACCTGCTCTCATGAGTGTGTGGGCACAGGTGGCAGCATACCGTGAGGGCTGCTCTGTCACAGGGAGCCCAGGGTGCTCAGGGGATGGGCGTCAAAATTAGCCTGTGGGGTCAAGGGACACTGGCCAAAGGAGACAACACGTAGAAGGAACTGGCTGTGAGAAGAAGCCAGAAGAGGAGATTCCGGCATATGGGAAAGCAGGATACGAGCCCTGAACACTCTGATGTGGCGTGAATTTGGGGCAGGTGGGGAGTGAGAGTAGGGGTGGGCAGCAAGGCCTGGGGGGCCAGATCATGAACAGACTTGCCTGCTATGCTAAGAAGCTTGAACTATTTCCTGAAACAGATGGGAACCAGGCAAGAGAGGGCATAATCAGGGGTGCATTGTATGAGGCTCTTTCTGGCAGCAGCCTGTAAACGGGATTGGCAAGCACGTGAGATTAGAGGCTAAGTGAGGCGACTATCTGGAGATGCCCTGGGGTGGTCCAGGGTCCCCACCGCTCTCTGCTGGCAGACAACACAAGCAACACGGCCTAGCTCTGGGCAATGGGAGCCTGGGAATCTGTTTCTACTGTCTTCCTCCCTGTTCCAGGTGACGGGGTGGGTACCATCTGGGTCTAGTTTCATAAAACCATGGGCTCCAGGAAAAGGCAGTGACTGCAAGCAGTGGCATCTCTGAATCCTTACTACATTCTACCTTCCCTCCCTATCCAGCAGGGACCCTGCAGGGATGGGGGACCCTGAGGTATCACTGCCACAAACCAGTGCCTATGAATATGCCGAGAGCCTTGGGGTCCAGCTGAATGGAGGATGTTTGGGAGGCCCCGGGCACTCAGATCTAAGTGTTTAGGGTCTTGGCACCGGAGGGGTGTCCAGAGAGGAGATATGTAGATGGTGCAACTGCATTTCACATGAGTGGGGTTGGCATTCTCCAGTTAGGAGAGACCAAGGAAGATAGGGGGACGTCAGCAGGGGGTGGCTGCAACCATGCAAACGTCAGCAGTAGCCCTTCGAGACTCTTGGCTTGCTCCCAGGCACTGGGCGGCTTCCACACGGCAGTGTCCACACAGCACTAGAACTCTGGATACGTTCATTTCCATCATCTCCTGAGCTCACCCTCCCGTGGAGCACTTGCTGAGGATTCCAGGAATGGGAGGAGGGTGGAGAGGGTCTCCCAGGGATGTAGCTGAGCAGTGGCTGAACTGCAGGTGTCACGGCTTCCAGCAATGACTCATGAAATCTGGGAGATGGTCGGGTCAGCCCTTGTTTCTCACATGGTTTGTGCTGTGAGCGAGCCTTCTGGGTTCAAGGAGCTTGAAGAAGTTGCCAGGCTGAAGTGAGGAGTCCATGCGGTGGATGTGTCAGTGAGATTGGAAACAGAAGAAGCCATGTGGAACATGTGACGCGTGCCTGAAACAGGGTATTATTGCCCAGAACTGGCTTCTACAGCTCTCTGTGACTTGTTATACATGGGTGGCATGGGAGTTTGAGTTAGATGTTTACAAGGGCCCACAGCCATGTAGATGAGTAAAGCGGGCAGGTGGTGACTGGTCTCCATCCAAAGGGGGAGCCGCCCTTTATCTCCAGCCACTTGTTGCCATGGGGCTCTGGAGGCCAGTGTCATCAGATCTTCTGATTCTTTAAGAGAAGGGCAAGGTCCAGATTGTTATGGGCTGTCTCCTCTATCCGTCACTTTTTCTAGGTTAGGCTGTGGTAACAAGTAGCCCTCAGAGTATCACTGGCTCGTAACAGTAAAGGTTCATTTCTGTTCCTGTTACATATCAGTAGCAATGGTTCTGCTCTGCGGTTCCTCTCTTTCCAGGATCCAGACTGAAGAGCAGACCCCATCCTGGATGTGCTCCCAGGTGTCAGAGGGAACTTCTGCTCACATCCCATCCACCAAAGCAAGCACCCTGGCCAATCCTGAGCAACTGAGGAGAAGGGTGATTGCCCACCGCCTCACCCCCGCACAGGGAGACATAGCTGTTCACGTGGCCACTGGTGGGAGGGGAGATGGTAATCGGGGCAAGAATATGATCTGCCACACTTCCTCTTTTTAAACGTTGGCAACTGCACCAGAAGCATCATAAAATGTGGGCAGAGCCAAAGAAACACAGGGAACCACAAGCTACTAATTTATAACTTCTAATTTATGAGGTCAGAGATGGAGTGAACAGTGTCGCTCTCTTCCTAAAACACAGACACTGGCTCAGAATCCCCTTAATAGTCCTCTCAAAAAGAAAGGAAAATGGTTACAACACCTTAACATTACGGGTGAATCTGTACTGGCTCCTAGTAATCATTATTTCCTTTTATAGGTACTCATAAATTCCCTTGAAACAATTCTTTCATAAATACTACCCGGGATCCAGGTTGCTTACCATTTGTGGTTTTCAGAATTCACCTTCTGTTTTGTTTTTTTTTAATTTATTTTTTTCTTATTAGTCATCCATTATATACACATCAGTGTATACAGGTCAATCCCAATCTCCCAATTCATCACCACCACCACACCCGCTGCCGCTTTCCCCCACTTGGTGTCCATACATTTTTTTCTCTACTTCTGTGTCTCAATTTCTGCTCTGCAAACTGGTTCATCTGTACCATTTTCTAGGTTCCACATATATGCATTAATATACGATATTTGTTTTTCTCTTTCTGACTTACTTCCCTCTGTATGACAGTCTCTAGATGCATCCACGTCTCTACAAATGACCCAAGTTCGTTCCTTTTTATGGCTGAATAATATTCCATTGTATATATGTACCACATCTTCTTTATCCATTCATCTGTCGTTGGGCATTTAGGTTGCTTCCATGTCCTGGCTATTGTAAATAGTGCTGCAATGAACATTGGGGTGCATGTGTCTTTTTGAATTATGGTTTTCTCTGGGTATATGCCCAGTAGTGGGATTGCTGGATCCTATGGTAATTCTATTTTTAGTTCTTAAAGGAACCTCCATACTGTTCTCCATAGTGGCTGTATCAATTTACATTCCCACCAACAGTGCAAGAGGGTTCCCTTTTCTCCACACCCTCTCCAGCATTTGTTGTTTGTAGATTTTCTGATGATGCCCATTCTAACTGGTGTGAGGTGATACCTCATTGTAGTTTTAATTTGCATTTCTCTAATAATTAGTGATGTTGAGCATCTCTTCATGTGCCTCTTGGCCATCTGTATGTCTTCTCTGGAGAAATGTCTATTTAGGTCTTCTGCCCATTTTTGGATTGGGTTGTTTGCTTTTTTAATATTGAGCTGCATGAGCTGTTTATATATTTTGGAGATTAATCCTTTGTCCAATGATTCATTTGCAAACATTTTCTCCAATTCTGAGGGTTGTCTTTTCGTCTTGTTTGTGGTTTCCTTTGCTGTGCAAAAGCTTTTAAGTTTCATTAAGTCCCATTTGTTTATTTTTGTTTTTATTTCCATTACTCTAGGAGGTGGATCAAAAAATACCTTGCTGTGATTTATGTCAAAGAATGTTCTTCCTATGTTTTCCTCTAAGAGTTGTATACATCATTGCAGCACTATTTACAATAGCCAGGTCATGCAAGCAACCTAAATGCCCATCGACAGACGAATGGATAAAGAAGATGTGGTACATATATACAATGGAATATTATTCAGCCATAAAAAGGAACGAAATTGGGTCATTTGTTGAGATGTGGATGGATCTAGAGACTGTCATACAGAGGGAAGTAAGTCAGAAAGAGAAAAACAAATATCGTATATTAATGCATATATGTGGAACCTAGAAAATGGTACAGATGAACCAGTTTGCAGAGCAGAAATTGAGACACAGAAGTAGAGAAAAAAATGTATGGACACCAAGTGGGGGAAAGCGGCAGCGGGTGTGGTGGTGGTGGTGTGATGAATTGGGAGATTGGGGTTGACCTGTATACACTGTTCTGTATAAAATGGATAACTAATAAGAAAAAAAAATAAGTGAGTTTAGTATGGTTGCAGAATACAAGATCAAAACAAATTGAACGTATTTCTGTATACTAACAATAAGCATGGAAAATAAAATTTTAAATGGAATTTTTCAACAGCACCAAAAATACTTAAGAATAAATTTAACCAAACATGTACATGACCTGTACACTAAAAACTACAAAAAAAAAAAAAAAAAAAACCCTGCCCTTAGCAGCAGTGGGAGCAAAAATGCCAAAAGCCAGGCTCTGGATCCTCCATCTGGACCCACAACCTACCTCAAAGGAACCCAGTACTGTGTGATCCCAGGATCAGGGAACCACCTGGGGGATGGGGCCGTAGCTCCTGGTGTTACTACCTGTGAATCCTCCCAGCTCCCCAGAGCCTAGCTTCAGCAAGGCCAAGGCAGCTCAGCACCACCCTGGAGATCAAGGCCCCGGGCCTCTGAGTTCTTTCCAGTCCATGGTAGAGCCAGCAGCTTTCAGCTCTAGCACTGAGGACCCCTTGCCTATGCTGCACCTGACTGCGCAAGACATCATCCCGAGCAGCACCACGGCAGTTCCACTACCAGATGTGTGTCCACTGGGGTCTGTGGCCCTCACCAAGGAGAGCTCAACCAGGAGGCCGCCTGGTACCACACTCCTCACCCCTCAGACTGTGAGCGCATCCGGCAGTCCCTCCCCAGGAGCCCCTGTCCGAATCCCCAAGCACCAGCAGGTGCTGCCCCCGCACTTGCACACTGCAGGGTTCTACCAGCGTCTGTGGACAGAGACGCTCTCCTTCATCTTCTTCTATCTGCAGGGCACTAAGGTGCAGTACCAGGCAGCCAAAGCCCTAAAAAAAAACAGTCGTGGCAATTCCATACCAGATACGTGATATGCTTCCAGAGGCACAAGGAGCCCGAGGCCACCGCCGTCCAGTTGGGGCAGGGCACCTAAACCTACTTTAATTAGGAGAAGTGGGGATCATGGAAGAAGGAAGACTTCACCTTTGAGTGCGCCGGCCCCTCACTCCACCCCACCCCTCTCCCTGGCATGCTGATCCTTCTGCCCAGGTGAGGGCCTTGCCCTGGAAGATTGATGGGACTCCCCGCCCCCCTTTAGAAAGCAGGGAGCGAGCCCCGAAGTTTTCCCATCCTGGCGGCCCAGGAGCAAGGGCAAGGAGCAAGCTCCGACCTCCCCAGTAAGGGACATTTTTTGGTAAACCTATTTTCATTTTGGAAAATATTTATGAATAAAAAAATTTATATAAAAAAAAGGAAAGACGTACCCTGTTTGCGAATTGGAAGACTCAGTGTTGTTAAGCTGTCAGTTCTCCATAAATTGATTCAATACGATCCCAAAGAAAATCTGAGCAGATTATTTTTTAGCAATTGTCGTGCTAAACCTAAAAGTTATATGGAATTGCAGAGAACCTATATTAGCCAAAATAACTGTGAAAAAGAAATTCAAAATTGGAGGACTTGAACTATTCAAGTCTTGTTTTAAAGCTACTGTAACCAAGCTATATTGTCTGTAGTTGCTTTCTCACTGTAATGGCTAAGTTGAAGAGCTGTGACAGGGACCATATGGCCCACAAATCCTAAAATATTTACTATCTAGCCTTTTACAGAGTTTTCTGACCCCTGTGATAGATGATGTTTATATATAAGACATACTCTTATGTACAATTCCTAGCCCGAAAGGTATTGTTCTACCAATTTCTCTGCTGCTCGTTATAGCATATTAGAATGCAGGTTAGTCAACATAATTTTAGAAATAATCTTTAATCCCAACTAATATATTTAAGAATATAAATTGTTCATAAATTATGATACCTTATAATTATTAATATATTGTTTGCAATATCCCTTACAACTGCTCACAAAGCCATGGTTGAAAACTGCTCCTAGCAGAATGAATATAATTGCACATTAAATTTGTATGTAAATATGTAAATGAGGCATAGTACTACTAGGCTTGTTTTATAAATGAGTGGCAAATGTATCTGTTAGAGCCTGCTGTAGGTGGTTAGGAAAAGCAGACCAACGAGACAGTGGGATGAATAGGTACAAACTGGTGATGGATTGGATATAGGTAGTGAAGACAAGTATTGAGAAAAGTAATTCTGAGGGTTGGAATCTGAGTTTTTAGATGTAGTTGCTTTTGACCTCATGCGACGATTGTGAAGAAATATTTATTTAGCTGTCGAGAGCAGAAAGGCTACGAGTTCAATTTGCAACTGCTCAAAGCAATGAGTTTCAGATTAATGAACTTGCCAGGTCATCCTGTTGGAATGCAGACTGATTCAGTAGTTTTGGGACAAGTCCCAACTTTCTGCAGTTCCAAGAAGTTTCCAGGTGATTCTGACATGGCTGATTCAAGGGGCACGCTTTGAGTAGCTAACAGAAATTCAAGTGTAGGTTTCTTCTGGAAGATAAGGGGAAGGTTGTAACAGGGAGTGATTTTTATGCATGGAAGGAAAGAGTCTATTGGTCTTCTCTAGAGGCAAGATTGTAAAGGGCCTGCAATCTTGAGGAGATCCTTAATGCAGGGAAGAGGAGGATCCAGGGCAATCAAGGAGAAAGAATAAGAGCTGTCAGGAAAAAGAAAAAGACAAACCAGGTGAATTTAGTGTCATTAAGGAATCCTATGGAACACTGAGTTTCAAGGAGGAGGTCAATGGAATTCCAATATATAATTCATTCATCACATTATCTTCCCTGGTCCCTTTTCAGGTCCTCTCTTAGCTATAGTAGATGTCAATGGATTGTCTGTCCAAAACTTACCCACTCCTTTTGCTAAAAAGGCCTCTCCTTATCAGTATGAGGTCCTTAAGAGCTGCCATGTTTTTATATAACCCCATGCCCCCTCCCTCCCTATGGTTGATTGGTCCAGGCATGAACACCTGATCCCAGTTTGGCCAATCATAGTTCTTCCCTAGGATAACTTGAAATAGGACTTGATCATGACAAAAGTTGTTCAGTACAGAATAGTTTCTATAGTGGTGAAGGTGTTAGGTACAGAATCTGCTAGTTGTTGCCAGCCATGTTAGAACCAGCACAGAGGAAAATTAAAGACATTTGATAGAAGAGAGCCTGGCAGTGTTCCAGCTGTTCCAGCTATTCCCAAGACCAACTATATGCCCTTTTATTCCCCGTAATTTGGTTATTCAACACTCCCTTCTGTGACCCTGAAAATTCCCCTCTTGCCTAAGTGAGTTTGAGTCACTTTCAGCAGAATTCTGACTAATACCCAGCAAATCTTTTCCCAACACGTTTCCTCGTACACATCACTTCCCAGGGCCTCTGCACCCTGTTGACTAAAGCCTTCCCCAGGTGCTTCCACAGGGTGACACGAGGCCAGAACCAGCTGCTTGGCAAGGACCAGAAACTCCAGCTTTGGTCTTGGTGGATGTGCATTTGTCAGGGAACACCAGTGTACCAAATCCATGTGTTCACGCCAACAGCCGAAAAGAGCCCACGAAGGTATAATCTTCAGCACACTGGGCCCGTCCTGACAGATTGTTAAGACCCTGGGCCGGAGCTTAATGTGCACGAGCATTTGCAAGGCACAATTTCCTTTTTACTCATTTCGACTAAATTAAATTCATTTTGGAATTCTCAAAGGCATTACTTGTTGATTTCTCCCGTCACCCTTACGTCACATTCTGGGTACATTTCCTCCCAAACTGAAAGTCACCCTCTTCTCTAGTTTCCTGGGTGCCTCAGATCCCTGGAGAGGTTCTATCCCTTGGTAGTTTGTTACGGTTCATGGAATAAGTTAACTCCTTCACTGTTGGGAAATTTAAAAAACGAAAAATAAAACCTACTGTTCTACAAAAAGGCAAAGAACTTCCCACTCCCTTCCCCACCTTCACTACACACACACACACACACACACACACACACACACACACACACACACACACACACCAGGCCTGTCTGAGGGCAAGAAGCCTACCTCCCACCACCCCCTCCGCAGGCAGAAATGCTGGCATTCGTGAGCTGTCACTCTGAGGAAGACAGCAGCTGTGTTATTCTCTGATTTATAGAACAGATTTGCATATCCTTGCCTTTGAAGATTGCCTATAATCTGACACATAAATATTTGAAAGACAGGATGGTGGAAACAGACCTAAGCAGCTTAATCGAACACTTGGCAGGTAGAGGACTTAGGCTGGTGTTCATTTAAAATGTCCCCATTGCCCTGGGGCCTCTTGGTATGTGTATACAAAATTGAAATTCAATGTTTAAACCTAATCCTACAGTCAAAAATCCCACTTGGAGGAAAAGCCAGAAGAATGCCCGTTGGAAAATAGGTTTCATTTCATGTCTGGTCTCTTGGGTCAAAATCCTGTTTGACTTCCTTAAATTCTGCTCCAAGAAACAGGGGGCAAGGAGCAGAAGCATCTCAGCCACTCCAGAAGCCCCACCTGTGCAAATGGTGTGATCTGAACTCCACCCTGCCCTGCAGCAGCCCTGAGGCCACAGAGAGACAGCTTCACCGGGAGTAGGAACGCTATTTCCCGAGAGTAATTAGGGGTTTGGCTGTCTTAGGGAGCCAGGAGACCCTGTTCGAGGAGCAAGGGAGCTTCAGATTTTCCATGCCTCTTCCCTCATGCAGCATTTCCCAAAATGTGGTACAGAGCACAGTTTCTGGAGTTATTATAGGTTCCTATTAGATGGCCATAGTCAGAAGCTCTAAGTCCTGCAGTAATAACAATCATAGTTTGTTTAATCTAATTGTTTGAGCAGAATATATGCATTCTTATTTTCACAGGAGTCCTATTAATATACTATAGAATAAGTAGAAAATAGCAAATTATTCCCTAATCTGATTCAATAAATATGTGTTGATTCTCCTACTTGGCCTAGGAGAGGGACTGTCAAAGGTGGTCTTCATCCTCAAGACAGACCACCCATGCCACTCGTAGCTGGGCCCCTTTTCAGATGTCATACAAAGTTGGGGGAGGGCTGAAGGAGGAGGTGCTCCAAGATAGAAGGACTTTTGTAAAATTCTGAATGGGAGAGGGCAGATGATCCAGTAAACAGAGACCCAGACTGAAAGTCAGGAGACGTGGTTAGCCCCATCCTGCCGTGAGTTCTGTGGTCCACGTCCTGAGTTCAACCACTTCCCCTCTCTAGACCTCTGTTGGCTCATCTGCAGAATGAGGCAGTTGATCTTAGGGACACCCCCCCCTCAACTCCCTTTGCTGTTAATATTCTACAACAGGCTGGGTTAGAGCTAAGATTCAGGTACGTCTGAATGATGGAGTGACATCTTCCCACCTGGATTTCCGGATCTCCAGAGAAAGAACCCCCACTGGGGTTGCCTGCAGACTTGGGACAAGGAGAGGAAGGAGGCAGGGAGATTGGTGACAAAAGTCAAATGTGAAGGGCTTCCCTGGTGGCGCAGTGGTTGAGAGTCTGCCTGCCGATGCAGGGGACACGGGTTCGTGCCCCGGTCCGGGAAGATCCCACATGCCGCGGAGCGGCTAGGCCCGTGAGCCATGGCCGCTGAGCCTGCATGTCCGGAGCCTGTGCTCTGCAGCGGGAGAGGCCGCGACAGTGAGAGGCCCGCGTACCGCAAAAAAAAAAAGTCAAATGTGAAGCTCCTATAAGATGGTTTAACTTCAAGGAGAACAGAGCCTGGCAGATTCAGCGGCACAGGTCCAAGTCAGGAGGAATCAGTGGTCCTGGGGCCAGTGTGGTAGTCTCTACGGCAACCAGCCACCCTGGAGGCAAGAGGACAGCTGGGGTGTCTCGCCCTCCTCCCAGCCCCCCGGATGCTGAGCGACCCTGTTCTAGGGCCCAGTAGTATTGTCACACTGGGGGCAGGGAGGTGTTTTCCTTCTTGTACTCCCAAACTGACTGCCAAGAGCCAAAGGTCCAGGAAGGCAAAGCGATTTGCAGACATGGCTGAGACATCCCCAGGGACTTCCAGAAAGTGGGTATGAGACACACCAGGCAGGTGGGTGTCCTGGGGCCGTGAACAGGGACGGGGTACTGATGTTAATGTGGCCTCATTTGGACACTCCACGAGCCTACACTCGTTTACTTAACATGGATCTGGGGAGGTAGCTGCCTGGAAGACGGAGGCAAAAAGACCAGCCTCCAGAGGAAGCCCCGTGAGCAAGCCTGCCGTCACTGCTGACAGAGGAAGGGGGAGGAGGACACACTGCTCTGGCCTGGCCGGGCTATGACGGGCAGGACTAGCTTGAACCTGGCAGAAGCAGGTGAAAATCCCCAGAGAGGTTTTCACTGTTGGCAAGACGAGGAAAGAAGAAGAATGACCAGCCTCTGAAATGGAATGAGATATGGGGACCACATCTATCAGTCCATCCTCATGCCCACCTAGAAACTGGGCTACAGAAAGGTGGGAGAGATTCCTACACCAACAGCCCAGAATTTCAGGCCCTGCCTCTTCATCCCGCAGAGCTGTCACACCGAGCAGCAGCCTTCCCCTGCTTCCACGCAAAGGAGGAGCAGCTGGGCCCGCCCTGGCACGATGGGGGAGGCTGTGAGCCCATGGGGGACACAGAAAGACACACACAGGAAGCAGTGCCATGGTTACCTTGCACCTGTCTGTTCATACCCCCAGGTAGCTGTGGCCGAGGAAATCTCTGCTACACAGATTAGGCAGAAGCCTTTGACCTGATGTGTGGGTCCTTTGTCAGAATCACGGTGGCTGTCCCTCTCTTCACAGGCTGATCTCACAGCTTGCCTATTGTCCTGTGGCCTCAGCAGCTGTGCCTCTGACCTGGGTGGGGCTGCAAGTCTGGGCAGGAGAGGCTTTGGGAAGCCAGAGTTGTTGCCAGTCATCTGTTTCCAGCCTGGGGTGGGAGCTGGGCTGGGTTCCAGGAGCAACATTTGATCAGTCATTAGGCACAGACTCTGCTCCAGCCACACCATCACCTCATTCCTGCCTCAGGGCCTTTGCACTTGCTGTCCCTCTGCCTAGAGTACTTTTCCTCCTGATCTTCACCTGACGTGTGCTCCCTGTTCCGTCAGATGTTACCTTCTCAGAGAGGCCTTCCCTGACCACCCAGGCTAGTGTAGCCCCTGTTCTCTCTCTGCTATACTGCCCTGTTTATTTCCTTTTTGGCACTCCCAACAATCTGTAATTCTCCTGTTAACCTGCTGACATGTTCACTGTCCCGTTCCCCATTGGAACGTTAGCTCTTTGCGGGAAGGGGTCTTTTGTTTCTTATTCACAACTGTCCACAGCTTCCAGCACGTTGCCTGGTGCATGGTAGGCGCTTAACAAGTATCTGTTGGATGAATAAATGAATGAACGCCACAGCAGCCATGATAAACTCACCCCCACGCTTCTCCCTTCTTCACAGAAACTCAGTGTTGTTTGGCAGCCTGTCCTACTCATTACCATGAGTTACGAGCCATCATGGTGTCCCTTTCCCTGTGCTAGTAAGTGGCTACGGAAAGAACAAGTAATAGAATTCTGGCCAGAGCCATGAGCAGAAGTCTACTAGGTGAGGGTCAGAGGTTCTAAAAGAGGTTTTCCCATCGTGAAAAGAGCAGCAGATACTGCCATTTGATCTGAATACCACGCCTGAGTGCAGCTGTAGACCCTGGGTCCTTTATGGCGTTACTGAAGAACAGGACTTCCTGTTCCGGGCATAATAAATGTTCCCATTTTTAAGCCATTGTAAGCGGCATCTTTTGTTCCTTGCTGCCAAAGGCTTTTGAACCATAGAGACTACGGCATATGCTGGTCCTTAGTCCTAGCGGCGGCCCCTGGCCGGTAGACTGGAGCCTCGACTTTTATCCCCTGGGTGTAGTGTTAAGTGAACATGAATTAATGAACTAGTTCCTTCCTTACCTCATCTGTACATCCAACAAACTTCACTGGAAACATCTGTGCTAGAAAGAGAGATGGATGAGGGAAGGTCCCGGTCCTGAAGGAGCTCAGAACCCACGGGAGGAAAGCTTGTAAATAGACTGGCAATCCGGAGGGCGCCTGTTACAACAGGGGTCTGCGAGGTGCCACGTGGAGTCGAGAGCAGGGGAAACAAGTGTCTGAAAGCAGGAGGCAGGAGGGTGACTACAAAAGAGGTTGTGTGTGAGCTGAGTCTTGAACAAAAAACAGGAGTTGCCCAGATGGACAAGCTGGCAGAGGGAACAATAATATCCCCCGTTCTAGACAAGTAAAAGATGAGCGGGACTGCTTTTTAAACACCTACAATGAGCCAGGCACCGTGCTAAGTGATTTAACATACATTTCCCCTCTCATCCTAAGGATATGCATTTCAAGGCAAATACTGTTAACCCATTTTACAGTATGGAAACTGAGGCTTCAACTAGTTGTGATGTACCCAAGGTCATGCAGCCAGAAAGTGGCAGGGTCAGGCTTTGAACATGGACTGTCTGGCTCCAGATCCCATATTTTTTCTACTACCCCAGCACTCTTCCTACAGACGTGGACCCAGCAAGAACACATTTGTAGTCTGACCCGGTGACCCACATGTAGAAGAGACACGGCTCCGTGAGCAGCAGAGAGAAGTGAGTGAGAAGCAATTGGCAGTGTGCTCTGGGTGGGGTAGAGGTGAGGTGGGTGGTTGACGGAGAGATGGTGGGCAGAAAGGAGAACGTAGGTGACCTGGAAATGCCTATCTCTCTTACATGGGGTTTATTTTAAGTTGCATGACTATAGTCAGGGTTGCCATCTCCTAACCATTTTCTTTTACATCACCCTTATAGCTAAATATTATCCTAAAAATTTACCAGCCCACACATTTTTGTTAACCAGCCTGCTACAAATATTATACAGATGGCAAAATAAATAAAACCTATCAGTAGTTATGACTAGCCTCCCTGAAATGATAAGCGGCCTCCGACTCACAGGGACTAGGCTTTGAGAAGACTGCCTTAAATAATGAACAGGAAGATGAAACAAACACTCCGTCTCCAGGCACTGCGTGGCCCTGCAAGTTAGCACCCCAGATCCTGCAGACACTCTGGTTTGCAAACTCTCTTTTTCATGAAACAAGGGGTATGGCAGACACCCATCATCATAATAAAATAATGACACCAGCTAATTTCCCGAGGCTTCGATCTCAGCAGGGAAGGATATAATATTACAAGCCAGCAGAAGCCAACCAAGTGGTGATGAGGTAGTTCTGTTTTACATTACATTAAATGTTACTATTTCTGAAGGGAGTATCTGTGGAGCGCTGGTGTAACCCATAGCAACCAGCTAATAAATTGTAACTTACACTGCCTCAGCTTATTGTAGGGGTGGAGAACAGCAGGAAAGAAAAAAAAAAAAAAGACCAAAATTAAGAAAAAAAAAAAGCAAATGCTGGCAAAAACGCCACGTTTTCCCCCTCTCACTACCTCCCCTACACAGACACACACAGACACACCACCCCGCACCCCACAGCAAATACAGGCTGCACCAGCGTACTCTAGCAAAATTACTTAAGGGGAAGCAGGATGATTCGTGGTTAAGGGTTTAGAATTCTTGACCTTCACGTTTATACATTTGGTGCCTCTTTTAACGCTCCAAAGATGTACTTTAAATGTTTCTGACTCTGGGCCCTCCCCTCTACAAGGATAACCCTGTGCATCATTTCACAGCCTCTACTGAGGGTGCCAGTCCTCAGCGTCAAGGCTGCACCTAGAACGGCGCGGCTAAGCTCACCTTTTCTCTCTCTGTCTGCAAATAGCTCACACCTAATGGCCCCCATACTTCAAACTCACAGCTTGCTGCTGAAGCTCCTTCTTTGCTACAATGTGCCCACTCTCCAACCCCAAGTCCAATAGACTCCTCCCACCCATTAACTCCTGTTCCCAGAGCCATTCAGTCTTTCCCACACCCAATCAGGCTCCCTGAAACTTAGGCACTGGATTCCTATTTACATGGGGCCCTCTGTGGCCTTCAGAAAGTCTGTTGACGTGTGGGCTGATTAACTGTGTACCCGCCCCATCTGTCTATGTGAACACCGGTGGACTTAAGGAAATTGCTTCCTATTCCGAAATGCCCGTCGCTCAGCCTACTGGGAGGAAGCGACTGACACTCATGCCACCTGAATAAGTGTCCCTGGGCATCTCCTTTCTGTCTGGCCATCTCCGCTCTGCATGCAGAAGAGGGGTGTCAGGGAGTACACCAAGGCTCAGACCAGAGGGAATTCCCTTGTCTCTTCCCCTAGGGGACCAGCACAGGGTACAGAGACACGTGGGGCTTGGAATCAGGCCGTCGGGATCAAGAAGCACCTCAGGTACTTACTAGCTGAGGGTCATTTGGCAAAACTATTTTGCTTCTGGGGGCTTAATTTCCTCATCTGCAAGTGAGGCTACTGTATCAGTTAGCACACATTTGGCGGCAGTAACGGAAAACCCAACTGACAAGACTTTAAAAAGGAGGAAAGATGTTTTCTCACTTGGCCATGGTTAGGGCAGGCTGGAGGCTCTGTTTCTACTTCCCTGTGATTCTCTCCTGGTGGGTCCCTTTTCTCCCTACGTTCTCCTCACCAGAGCATGTCTCTCTACTGCAGTTTGTGTGTTTGTCTCCTCCCCTGGACCTGATCCCCTCACTCATCTCCGAAAGCCCCCTGCCTCTAGCTCCGTGCCTGAATGTGGTCGGGATGAAGAGATGGGTGGGTGAATGAATGAATGAGTGATTAGAAACAGTCTCCCTTCTTATAGAAGGAAAAGGAAATTGGGGGAAATAGAAAGCTGTAATAAGTGTGAAAATGCTTTGTAACCTGTGAGATGCTGCAAAAACTTTAGGAAATGTTATGTGTATTCATTATTACAATCATGAAGCTTCCTGCTGTAGGAGCAGCCTATTGGATACTAGTATGGGCTCTAAGGCACATCATACTGTCGGCGAGGTTTTTGATAGGACAACGGAGGGAAGATTTTTTTTTTTCAGGAAAAGTAGATGATTTTTGGCCCCTAAAGAAAAGAAAAAAAAGAATTTAACACCCACAGTGTAATTATTTGGTATGTGGGCCTCTCACTCTTGTGGCCTCTCCCGTTGCGGAGCACAGGCTCCGGACGCGCAGGCTCAGCGGCCATGGCTCACGGGCACAGCCGCTCCGCGGCATTGGGATCTTTCCGGACCGGGGCACGAACCCGTGTCCTCTGCATCGGCAGGCGGACTCTCAACCACTGCGCCACCAGAGAAACCCCCACAGTGTAATTATTAATTACAAAGGTCAAAAGTTATCTTTACAATGAAGAGATCTGATAGACATTCCCTTAGCCAAATTTTTAAAGTTGGTATCACAGACAGTGAGGGTAACTGACGTTATGGCCTCCTGATGTGGGCAGTGGGATGCACACGGCTTCACCTGTGTAGTATTCTTGTCTCAGACACTCAGCCTGAATATAATCATGAGGAAATAATCAGTAAAACCCAGATCGTGGGACATTCCACAGGATAACCAGCTGAACTCTTTGATAATATCAGTGTCATTAAGAAAAAAAGTCAGGGCTTCCCTGGTGGCGCAGTGGTTGAGAGTCCGCCTGCCGATGCAGGGCACACGGGTTCGTGCCCCGGTCCCGGAAGATCCTACATGTCATGGAGCAGCTGGACCCATGAGCCATGGCCGCTGAGCCTGCGCGTCCGGAGCCTGTGCTCTGCAACGGGAGAGGCCGCAACAGTGAGAGGCCCGCGTACCACAACAACAACAACAAAAATACTGGGCAGAAAGACATTAGCAGAGAGCATGAAAATCCTATTTACTTATTTAGACACTATTCTAGTTAGACATTTACATTTTGTCCATTTTGATTCCCTCAATTTTTATTATTATGCATTTGTCTCTGGAATCCTTTTACCTAGGCTAAATTAGAAAAATTAGGGTAATGTATCAGAGCACATATATTTGTAAGGATACATCATTCTTTCAAAAACATCATCTGGGCTCCTGCTGTGGATTCCTTCTGTGCCTCTTCTCTCTCTCTCTCTCTCTCTTTCTATCCTCTCGTGTCTTCCCATCAGCGACCTCAAGTGCCCTATGCATTTAAACGACCTTGGTCCCTGCCCTCCAGTCCTGTATACCCTACACAAGACTTCCTTTGAGCCAAGCAAGGGAAAAAGCACCAGTCACAGCCCCAATGCCTACCTTGTATAAACACACCTGAGACTTGGACAGAAAGGGTCAGCTGGACTAAAATTTAGCCTTGGTTTATCCAGTCCACAGTAGAGGTGGTATTTGGGGAAGGATCGTGGTAGAGGGAGGGGCTCTGAATTGAAAGGCTTGGTCTGGCCCTGGCTGATAAAATGTAGATCAGGCCAAGCCCAGGATGCTAGACCATCTGGCAGAATTTCTAGGAAGGGCTGGTCCCTGCTGTGTCTAGTCCCTGAAGCCGGAAGAGGCCAGGCTGTCCTACTGGCCATTGGCAAGTGGCCCTTTGTCCTCTGGGGTATCCAGTCTTGGCTGTGCTCATTTACCAGATCCACACGCCTCTATGGTATTTGGCTGTCTTGTGACTTCATTCCTCAACTTTCCTCTGGTACACCCCTGCTCCCCAAGCAGGGCCCGACTTTTCCACAGGCAGGACCAGCAAGGTCCTGATGGTGACACAGAGGCCCTCTGGCACCCCACCTCACGGGATGCTGCCCCTAGTTTTAGGACTGTCAGGCCTGATTTACCCATTAGGCATAGAGGACAAAGAACCTTAAGTCCACAATACTTTTAGGGGCCCACAAAAATGTTTTAATTTCTTTTAACATCAAAGGGGAAAAAATGAGCTGTTAGGGTCAAAGATTATATTCTTTATTCCAACATAGTCATAAAACATAATTTGTAATATTTTTATAGGAGAAGACCTGCTCCCTACACACCCCCAAGGAAAGCATGCCCTGGAAGGTCATGACACAGCCCTGGGGGCTAGTTGCCTCTACTCCCCTCCCTCCCCCAAACCCAGGGCGCCCAGAAAGACGAAGGTCCCATACGCCTCAGCACCTCTGTCCACGTTCCTTTGCTCTGCTGCTGCGCCTTCCCCAGCTTCTCTCCCCACTGCAGCTCTAGGACTCATGTTTTCATGAATCTGCAGCCAAGTGAGACAAGTAAGAACAATGTGATGATTTCTTCACAAAGTTAAAATTATACCAAGTACAGGACGTTCCTTTTTTCTGAAGTTGTATATTTCTTTTTTTTTAATTTTTATTGGAGTATAATTGATTTACAATGTGTTAGTTTCAGGTGTACAGCAAAGTGAATCTGTTATACATATACATATATCTACTCTTTTTTTAGGTTATTTTCCCATATAGGTCATTACACAGTATTGAGTAGAGTGTCCTGTGCTATACAGTAGGTCCTTATTCGTTATCTAATTTATATATAGTGGTGTGTATATGTCAGTCCCAACCTCCCAATTTGTCCCTCCCCCTCCTTCCCCCCGGTAACCATAAGTTTGTTTTCTAGATCTGTAATGAAGTTATGAACTTCTGATTTCTCTTTCTTTCTTTCTTTCTTTTTAAATTTCAGGTACTAAAAGGCCTTTCATCTATAAAATTATGATATTTTGTATGATCATTATCTCACAAAATGTAAACGTCGGTGACCCAGTAGTGGCCCTGCCCTCCCCAGTGACGCCATGAACATTGTGCTGGTCTCTGACCAGCACTGGCTGAGATTACCTGAGCTTATTTTCAGGACTTACCTCTCATGGCTCATCCTCCAGGATGCCCTCCCTGGCCCTGGGCTCTAGGCTCCGTAGGTCCCTCCACTGTTTCCACCACGGCATTCACTTCCTCTGGTCCTGTTAGCGTTTTCTCGACCGCAGCCATGACTAGGCATCTTCTGGAAGGCAGGCCTGCACCTTACTTCTGTGTGTCTCCTCCGCCTGGCACGGTGCCTGGCACACAGTAACTGCCCAATCAGTCTTTGTTGAATGAATGAAGAAATAGGCTAATTCCCAGAAAATTAAGTTAATGAATAGAATTTCTCCCGTTTTTTGTTTTTTGCTCTCTACATTTTTATTAAATCTTTGGCACCTGTTACTGCTTGTCCACTGGCCAGTGCTAGCAGATGACAGAGAGAATTAGCAAGTAGCAAATGAATATTAATGGACCCAGACATAGCCGCCAGCACTTAGTTTGACAGCTTGTTTTTTCTATGGACAGGTGTTTGGGCTTATGGTTGTGGTTTTATATTGGGTGTTAGTGTCTGTAAATTTAATTAAATTTAACATTTCTAAGCAACTTAAGCATACAGTACCTAAATATCTAATTTTGTGCTAAATCATAGGCTGTATTTTGGACTTAAATATATCAATATTTTATGGTGTTCTGAAAAGGGTACCGTGATTAATAGGAGCTCCACTGTATAAAACATTAGAGACTAGAAGATAGAGAACCACTGTCCTGGTGCAAATGTGGGCTCTGGGGGCAGATTGTAAACAGAATGGGGGGTGGGGGGGACTTCCCTGGTGGCACAGTGGTTAAGAACCCACCTGCCAATGCAGGGGACATGGGTTCGATCCCTGGTCCAGGAAGATCCCACATGCCGCGGAGCAACTAAGCCCGTGCGCCACAACTACTGAGCCTGTGCTCTAGAGCCCACGAGCCACAACTACTGAGCCCACATGCCACAACTACTGAAGCCCGTGTGCCTAGAGCCCATGCTCCGCAACAAGAGAAGCCACCGCAATGAGAAGCCTGCGCGCTGCAACGAAGCGTAGCCCCCGCTCGCCGCAACTGGAGAAAGCCCGCGCGTAACAATGAAGACCCAACGCAGCCAAAAATAAATAAATAAATGAACAGAATGGTGATTCTTTCCTGTTATAGGGAGCCTAAAAGAAGAGGGGCAAGCGGAATCCAGGAAGAAGGGTTGGAGAGGTTTGTACAAGACCGGGGCAAATGATCTGTCCCTGTTCCTCCCTCCCATGGCTTGGGTCTGAGAATGTAATTCTCTCTTGTTTGTTTTTGCTGAGGCTTTAGGTGCATCTATATTAATGTCTGTGTGTGTTGAGGGTGTGGCAAATAATCAAAACAGTTATTATTTGGTAAAAAAGAACAGGCTTCAGTCCGTCTACTAAAGATGGATCTCCCCACATTCAGCTCTGATCCTGTTACCTGTCTATTGAGAATATCCCCAGGGGCCGCCCTTTGCAACCTAAGCAGACCCTCATTTCTTGGCCTGCTATTTAAGGCGTCTCAAATCCTGACCCAGTGTAACTTTTCAACATTATTTCCACCCCTCCTCTACACACTATCCATATGCCAGCTGAACCGGATATTCCACTTGGCTTTCCAGACCAGTCCACTTTCTGGATTCTGCCTTTCCTAGTACAGACTCCTAGTTTCTAGACCTGGAAAGCCCTTCACTCTGTCTCTAAAAATCCTACCTACTTTTCAAGACCCGGCTTCTACTCTACTTCCTTCATGGAGACTAGCCCACTTTCCCCCAATGGATGCTATCACTATCTTCTTTGACCTCCTGTATCTCTTTCAAGGCACTTAACACATTCTGCTTTCTAGAAGAGTCATTTTATATTTTATTATTCCCATCCCCCAATACAAACACACATAGATTTGTTATAAGTAATTTATGGTAAGGCAGTTTTCTTCATCTGTGTCTGATACCATGCCTGGCACGTTGTTCTCATTTTCTCTATGTTGCATCGAATTGAATTGGTGTCCTCAATAAAGCCAAGCTAAATTCTGCAACTATTTTGCTGATATTCTGGGTATCAAATTTCTTCCAGTTGCAAAACACAGATGAACCAACACAAAAGGGCAGTGTCAATAAGGAAACTAGTTGATAATATCTCACATACTAAGATGGCAGGAGTTAGGGAGGCTCCTGGGTTGAATTCAGTGCCTCAGTGATGTCATGAAAGACCTTCCTTCTTCCATGTGGGCCCCCCTTAGACCTGGCCTCAGTGTGGCTGCTTTCAGACTCAGGTTCTATACTCAGATAACACAGGGGAGCTAAGAGAAGAAATATCCTTTCTAGGATTCTCTTTATATCATAAGGGAAAATCTTTTCTAAGAGACTGCCAACAGATCTCCCCTCACATGTTATTGATCAGAATCGCCACACATGTCCAGGCCTACAACAATTGCTGGCAGAGGGACCAGAATTATCTTGATCAGCTCACACTAATCAATTAGACTAGGGTCTAATCCCTAGTCAGGGAAAAGACCCAGACTCCCCTAAGCATGTGGCCACCATGTATCTGAACAAAACTGGGTTCTGTGTCAAGGAGGAAGTAAGAAATGGCTTTGTCTAGGCTCAGTAGTGCCTACCAAAGTCACTCTACATTCCAGGCTATATAAAGCCTGGATCTACCAGTGTCCTAAAGTAGTCCTGGAGAGTAATGGGTAGGATGGGAACGCTCACCGCTCACAGGGAGATCATACGATGGCTACCATTCATTTCTATCCCTTCCTCCTTGACCTTCCAACACCCCTTCCCTTATCCTCAAGTTCAGCCAATGACTTTGCCAGGAAAACATAAGCAGTGAAATTTCGTATACTTCTACCGACATCTACTCACTAGCTTACGTCAGTGCCCACGTATTGTGCCTTTCCTCCCACATTATGTATGGTCCATTCTTGTTCCCAGCTAAGGCCAGTGCCTCCATTTATACCCTGCGTCTTATTTCCACTCAACTCAAGGCCATCATCCGGCGAATCTCCTTTCTGTCTCCTGCATCACTTGATTTTCCTCTCTCTACTGAATCATTCCCATCCATAAACAACATGCTCCCAACCTTAAGACACCTTCCCTGATTGCACATCCTTCTACCACTATGGATGCATTTTCCTATTTTTCTTTTATATCAGAATCCCTCAAAGGGGATTTCTATGGCCGTGGTTCCAGTTCCTCTCCTCCCATTCACTCTTCAATTCCTTGTAAGCAGGCTTCCACTCTTACCACTCCACTAAAACTGTTCCTCTCAAGCTAACTAAAAACGTTCGTGGACTAAATCCAGTGGTCAATTCTCAGTCATCATCTTATTGAATCCATTAGCAGTATTTGACATAATTGATTCCTTCTTTCTACCAGTAACACAGTCTGTTACTTGGTACCAGGACACCACACATGCCTGGTTCTTCTCCTTTTGCACCGACTGGTCCTTCTCGGTCACATTTGCAATCCTTCTTCCTTTCTGGATGTTATGGTGTCTCGGGCCTCAGTCCTTGGACTCCTCTTCTGTACCTATACACACACCGTTGGTGCTTTCAGTCTCATGGCTTTAACTATCATTGATATGCTGATGACTCCCAAGATGTGTTTGCAGCCTGGACATCCCCTGGATTCTAGACTCATACATCCAACTGCCTACTTGACATCCCAGTTTGAATGTCCATAAGACGTTTCAAATTTCACGTGATTGTACCAGTTATCTATTGCTTATCAGAAACCCTAAAGCTTCGTGGCATTTTGGGCTGGACCAGCTGGATCACTCAGGAGACTGAAATGCTCTGGAGGCTCTACTGGGACCAGATGGTTGAAGATGCCCTCATTTACATGTCGGGCCATTAGCTGGAGCTCTTGGTCGTCCTCCATATTCCTCTCCAGCAGGACAGTCTGTGCTTCTCACATGGCTGAGGCAGCCTTCTAAGAGGGCAAGTCCCAGGGTACAAGCCCCAGTGCATGACTCATTGGGAGCCATTGAGGCAACAGTCTCTCACAATATCCAAAACAGAACTCAGAGCATTTACTCTAAATGGCAATTTCATTCAGGCCAAAACTCTCACAGACATTCTAGAACTCCTCTCTTGTTTTCACACTGCTCATGGAATCCGTCATCAAATTCTGTCACTTCCTCCTTAAAAAACATATGCTGAATCCAACCCACTTCTCACCACCTCCTTTCTTCCGCGTGATCGAGGACACCGCCGTCTCTCCCCTGAACTACTACTGCACTGGCCTTTAACTAGTTTCCCTGCTGCCACTCTGACCCCTGTGGTCTACCTTCAACCCATCATCCTGAGCACTCCTGTTAAAACCTTAATTGGATTATACCACTCCTCTCCTTAAAACTCTCCCAAGTTTTTACAATGATCAACAAGTCCCTACATGACTGCACTCCCTGTTACCACCCTACCCTCCTGCACATGCGAACCATTACCTCTCTGGCCTCATTTCCAACTATTCTCCCACCCCGACTCAGCTGCAGCCACACCAGCCTCCTAGATGCTTCTTAGCCCCACCTGGTGCACTCCTGCCTCAGGGCCTTTGCACTTGCTGTCCCTCCCCCACCCCCACCCCACCCCCGACCCAAAAGGTTTTTCCCTCAGACATCTGCAGGCTGGGCTCTTTCACCTCCTTCAGCTCTTTATTCAAATATCACTTTCCAGGGAGTGTTGGCCACTGGATTGAAAATTGCAAATCCCCCCTCCTCCAGCACTCCTATCCCCTCCCTGATTTTATTCTCTCCACAGCCCTTTTCATCATCTAACATCCTGCCTATTTTACTTATTTACTTGTTTCTTGTCTGTCTCCCCCTCCTAGAATATTAACTCCAGGAGATCGGGATTTTCTTTTTGTCTGTTTTTTCTCCCGGCACCTGGAACACGGACTGACATTTAGTAGGTGTTAATCATATCCGTTAAATGACGGAATTCTTTAAGCATTTACTACGTGCTACAGATATTACCCACCGTATCACCCCTGAGCTCCCTGTGCTAACCCTGTGAACGAAGCACTCGGATACCTCCTCACGTGAACCAGGTGCTATTACCTCCAGTTTGAAGGTGAGGAAACTGAGGCTGGTAGGGTAACTAAATTATCTAAGGACACGTAGCCAGTGAAGGAAGAAGCTCTTCCCCGAAAGCTGAACTGTATTACGGTGTTCTCTCACAGCCCAGAGGTGGGGTTGGGAGCTCTGGGGCCCTCTGGGCGACATCTTAGCGTGGTGAGCCTTCCAACTGCCTTGCTGGACTTCCATTGCTCTTCCAAATCTGCAGTGTGAAAGGAAAAAGAAGGAGGAGGAGAAGGAAGAGGAGGAAGAAGAGAAGAAGAAAGCGTTGGGAGAGAAAGGGATGGAGGAAGCGGTGGAAGTAGTGGGGTCCGGAGCCATCCAGCTGCTTCCTGCCTCGACAGTAGGACCCACGAGCACCCGGGAAGCACTCCGGGCGGAGGACTCGTGTGTGCTTCCCACCACACACCCCAGCTCCTGGTGCTTCTTTCAAACCCTGGCGGTGAGGTCTGTCCTGGTTTTCCCTGGTGGTCACGACTGGATTCCTAGGTTGAAAACAAGCCTCTTAATGAGCAGCAGGTGCTGAGCTTTGAGAACAGCCCTGAGCCACCCCATCTCCGTTCCCAGGAGGCTTTGCTCTCACCCTCCCCACCCCCTCACCCTGCACCCCTAGCTGGCCTCAGGCAAGATCAGGCCTCTCTCAGATCTGGGGTGGAGCTTGGAGAGGGTTGTCAGCCCTCACCACTGCACAGACCAGAATGGCTCTGCGGTGGGTGAGGATGAAAGGGAACCTCTGGCTGGCTGACATCTGGCGGCCAGGAGCGGCCTGTGGGCTGGGACAACCCAGCTGAATTCCACAGGGCAGCCATTGTTGCGATGGTCTTGTGACTGATACACACACGCACATATTTAAAAAAAAAAAAAATTCTTCTTTTTTTTAAACAGTCTAGGACCAAGACAGACGGCTGTGGTTGGGTAGTGTCTGCAGAAAACTAGCAACTACTGTGTTTGGGTTATCATATGACAGCTCACAAAGAAAGGGGCTTTGTTCTGTGATTGGTTTCTCTAGTCATTAAACGTATAATATCTGCCATGAGGTCCCTGCTGTTTAAGTAGAGGTACTTTAGATATGTTTCTTAGAGACATGTGTGGTTACTTAATTTAAGGTTCTTTCTTTCTTCTTTCTTTTTCTTTCTTTCTTTCTTTCTTTCTTTCTTTCTTTCTTTCTTTCTTTCTTTCTTTCTTCCTTTCTTCTCTCTCTGTCTCTTTCTCTCTCATTGTCTCCCTCTTTCTCTCTCTTCCTTCTTCCTTTTCTTTCCCTCTGCTCCTTCCTTCATTCCTCTCCCTTCCTAATTTTTCTTCTTTGGTTCATTCTCTCTTTTCCAAGTTCTTTTCTTCCCTTTCTGCTGCTCCCTACCACTTTTTCCATAAATAGAAAATTATAAGTGAGGAAAAGAGTGGAAAGAGGACCGGGGGGCGGGGGGGCGGGTGTCAGAGACGTGTTATAGAAATCACAAGTGATTATGAAAGAAGCTTGTTAATATCCATGTATGGTCATTTGTGCTGTGAACTTAAGGCACAACTGTGGGCTCCTAAACATTGTCAGCTTTACCCAAAGCCACCCAGTAGAAATGCTGTCTCTGATTAAGTCCCAAGGGCCGTGAGGTCTGGGCTGGGGTGGAACTTGGGGATCCCAGGGAGATGGGCAGGGGTGGTGGACGGCCTATGTCCCTTGCCTGGGGACTTTGTGGATGGAACTAAAAAGGAAGGCTCTTGGGCACAAGTAGGAACAAAAAATTTGACCTCCTACTTGTCTGCAGGGACCATCCATCCAGAGCAGCTGGGCAGAGAAGCAGATGCCATGGATAAAGTCACCCAGAATAAAACTCATGAAATGCCCCAACCCCTGGCTGCCATGGCTTCCTGGAGCTCAGGGGCTGGGGGTCCACTCTGTGGGCTTGAGGATACAGTCCAGGGTATTCACATAACCACTCCTTCACCTAGCCACTAGAGCTTTAGTTGAGTGCCGGCTAGGTGCCAGGCTCAATGCAGAGAGGGGAAGACACAGTTCTATCAGACAGTCTCTGACCTCAAGAAACTCGTTAGACAAAATACACAAGTAAACACATAACCTTAATCAGTGGAAAAGCGCTAGCCTAGAGGTCTACACAGAGCTTTCCTAGATGATGAACTCAGTGCTGGGAGGAGGCAAGCAAGGAGAGGGGAGGAAGTCTGCTTCATAGAGAAGCTGATGCTTCAACTGTTCCTACTAGAAGGGTGAGCGTTTGATGGTAGTGGGAGGAGAAAGGGCATACCTGGCAGATGACGGCATATATAAAGGCGCATCCAGGAAGCCATAGGTAACTGGGTGAGACCAGATCATATCATAGTGGGAAGAATCAAGGGCACAGAGAAGTTGGAAATGGCTCCAGGGCGGGCGTGGGGATGGGGGTATTGGAGGAGAGGCCAGTAACCCATTCTAAGGGGTCTGAATCTTCTGTAAGCAATTGGAAGCTCCAGAAGGGTTCCACCTGCACTTTAGAAAGATGTGTACTTTAGAAGGATGCATGGGCTGGGAGTGAGACCAGGTGGGAAACCATGACAAGAGTCTAGAAAGGGGTGATGAAGCCTGAGCAAGGGCAGAAGCCATGAAAACAGAAAGGAGCACACAGCTTTGAAAGATGTTAAGGAAGGAGGTAGAGTCGCCAGTCCCTGTTACCACTTGGACCTGGAAAGTGAGAAGTCTAAAATTAGTCCCAAGGTTCTGATTTGTCCAGTGAAAAGTGGTATCATTAACTGAGATAGGAAATTGAGGAGAAAAAAAATAGTTTAGGGCTTCCCTGGTGGTGCAGTGGTTGAGAGTCCGCCTGCCGATGCAGGGGACATGGGTTCGTGCCCCGGTCTGGGAGGATCCCACATGCTGCAGAGCGGCTGGGCCTGTGAGCCGTGGCTGCTGGGCCTGCGCGTCCGGAGCCTGTGCTCCGGAACGGGAGAGGCCACAACAGTGAGAGGCCCGCGTACCTCAAAAAAAAAAAAAAAAAAAGTTTAGAGGGAAAAATGACGAGCTAAGTTTTGGGCATGTTTAGTCTAAGGTCTCAAAAGGCGGTTTGCTCCATAGGGGTAAAGCTCAGAAAAAAGGACTGGGCTGAAAATTACCATTAGGAAGCTGTCTACTGAGAGAGAAGTAGAGACCATGTGGCGGCTGGGGGAGAACGGGGTCATAGAGAGAGTACACAGGGGCGGTGAGCTATTCTGGCCTTTTTCCCATACCCCATGTCCTATCTATCAGGAAGAGCTGTCAGCTCCCTCTTCAAAGTATATCCTGAATTCACTTCTCACCACCTCCATCACCACCACCCTAGTCTAAGCCTCCATCATCTCCCACCTGGACCTTGCAATGATCTACTAATTCGTCTTCTTGCTTCTACTTTTGTGTCCCTGTAGCCTATTTCCTATACAACAGCCAGATTGGCCTTTAAAAAAGTAAAGTAAGTCATGTCACTTTAATGCTGTAAGCCATCCAATGGTTTGCCTTGACACATGGAATAAAACCCAAATTCCCCTCCTCACATGATCTGCCTTTGCCTTGTTTCCTGAACTCACCTTCCACCACTCTCTCTCTTTCCCGCTCACTCTGCTTCTGCCACACTGACTTTCTCTCCCTCAAATGTGTCTCAGGGCCTTTGCACATGTTTTCCTCTCGGCCTGGAATACTCTTCCTCTAGATCTTTCTACAGCTTCCAGTTCTCTGACAAAATTTTCCAGTTTGAATTTTAGTAGGCATAGTTATTCTATTGGCTGTGTCAGATAACTCTGATATCTTAAGGATGTGTGGGCCTGTTTTAGTTTTCTGCAGTTTCTACTGGTTCTCACTCATACTGTCTTATTTCCTGGTTATATATGATTATATGCTGGAAATTTCTTTGTAGAATCATAATAGGATCTCCCTCCTGAGAGGATTTTCATTTGCTTCTAGAAGGTGCCTGGTGCCGCTTGCAGTCTGCAACTCCTTTCATGGAAGTTCTAGGCTCCAGGTCTCCTGTCGCATCCAGATGACGTGAAGCCAAGTCCACAAATATTTATTTACTGAGCACATTCTTTGCGCCAGGCATTTTGCTAGGCATTGGCGTACACTAGAGGACAAGGCAGACCAGATTCTGGCCCACAGGGAGCTTGCATTCTCAGGAAAAGACAGACAATGAACAGAAGAATCAACACAGTGCAAATTCTATGAGGATAGGAAGCATGCCTGCTTTCTCCAGCACTTCAGGGCATAGAACAGTGCTTTATGTTAACTAAATATTTGCTACATTAAAAAAAAAATCCTGTCCCAATGTTATTTTTCAGTATTACTTAATCACTGGTGTTTCAACTGTATTGTTGGCTGACTGCTCTTTTCCTCTTAAATATGTAGTATTTTAAGCATATAAAGGGTTAAATAGACTTGTGTGTCAGCCTGGAAATATAATCACCATGTATTATCTTACTCTTATGGGGAATTGTGTTCTGAGTTCCAAATAATTAACTTCAAAGTGAACTTTTGGAAACTGTCAGCCGGGCCCATATATATTTGGGTGAGGTTGGCCAATGTCTTTGTACTCTTTTATAGGAACAGGCAACATGCCAGCCAGACCAGGCCAGACAGGCTGGGTGATCAGTGGGGTAACAGATGTCTCAGAAAGAGCACCTCCACATCCAGAAGGCTCTGTTCCGCTCTAAGCTCATGGTTGCTTAATCCTTAGAATCTTAAGTCTATGGTGACACACCTTCCCCTGTAGGAGGACGGAGGCTCTATGATCAAACTAATGTTCTTTTTTTTTTTACAAGAGAGGCCAAGCCAAATTCTTAAGAGTCCTCCACCTGGGCAACAGCATGGTTGAAAGTGGCAGCCAGCCCTGGCCGCCAGCCGGCTGCCCTGGGACACTGAGAGAGTGAGAGAGAGATTGGGGTCAGCCAATCTAACTCACAGGAATCACTCCAACATGACAAGTGCCACAGTGTTCAGCCTGAGCTTAAAATCCTTGCCTACCCAGAGGCTCTGGGTTATTTCCATTCTTTAGCAAAGGGAGAGAGTGCAGAGAGAGAAGAGCACAGGTGCTGAGCCAGAGTTGGGTGTAAGAAGCCCATCTAAGGCTGTTGTTGGGTTTAAACAAACAAACAAAAAAATTAGGACTTGCTGAGATTTTGGAAAGGAGGAATGAAGAGCAATGAGATGCTCAAGGCTTGGGGTGGGAAGGATGGTGAGCCTCTTGACACGGTCAGGACTAAGTTTAGAATGGAATAGTGGTGGAAATGATGGGTTCTTCTAATTCTTTTGATCTTGGTGACATGCTATTGTAGTTGAGGGTCCTCCCAATCAAAATCAGAAGTGGACTTGGATAGAGGAGTTGGATCTTGAATTTCCATTTATGATGGAAAGATCCGTCATAAAATTTTGAGCTGGAAGAGCCCTTAGAACTCATTTAGTCCAGTCTCACACCGATGCTTGGAGACTGAATCTTCTGGGATGGGGTTTGGGAATCTGGATTTTAATGCTTCTGGAGTAATTCAAGCACAGCAGTTTGGGACCTTCTGACTCATCTGACCAACCCCATTTTACAGAAGACGAAACTTGGGTCCAGAGAGGTCAAAAGACAGCGTAGGCAGCAGAGCCTGGACTGAAAGCTCGAATTTCTGGCTCCTGGTTCCCGGCTCCTTGGACTGTGTGAGGTTTATAATCAGTGAAGAGAATAGCTAATGAGCACTGAGAACTAAGTACCAGACATTTTGCTAAGTTCTTTCTACATATCAGCTCGTTTAATCCTCACAAGCTCCTTGCGACAGCAGATGCTATTGCAATCCCTTTTTACAAACCAGAAACCTAGGGTGAAGGAGGTGAAGTAACTTGACCAGAGTTGAGTGTCAGTAAGTGCAGATCATACAAACCCAGGCACCCTTCTCCAGGTCCACTGTTCTCTGTCAGCCGGAGAATAAGCGAGCACAGCTGTGGGGGTTTGTGGAGGAAGGAGAATGTTCGCTGAATGAATCTTACTTTTCATCCCAGATGAACCAGCCTTCAGAGTTCCAGGTGCGGGTGGGTGCAAGTCCAGACCCTTCTCTAACGCTAGATGACACCCCTTGGGTTCTGAGCACCCACCTGTGGGGAAAGCTTAAGGGGCCTACCCCTTCACCACGCCATCTCAACATATAAGAGTCAACTCTGTATTTTTTAAAGACAGACGGTATCCTGAGTAAGCAATTCCTAGTCTTCAGCTCTGGGGATCCTCGCCCGCACAGGAGGGTAATCACCAAGAAGGAAGCTTCTACCAGGAAGATTGTTTAGTGGCACTTTGAGCTCTGACTTGGCTGTTTAGTGAAGGCATTGCTATTTCCACCCAGTATTTCAAGATGCATTAGGAGCAATTAACATCAGTGCTTGTGAGCACGCAGTGTCAGGCTATCTTTAGGCAAAATGCCTTGCCCTCCGCTTTCTTTCAGCTGACAACAGAGAATGAGGTTAATGCCCCCTTCCTTTTTTTCCTTTTTTAAAAAATAGAACTTTCTGTCACTTGTGGTTTTATATTAGTCTTTCGATTGCAGCCACAACAGGCCTGGAGACGTCAAAACAGATAGAACCACTTGGCCATATTTATCCACAAAGAAATTCTGTGCTGTTGTTTCCCAAGAGTGTTCCTTTTTAAACACTAGCTTCCAACAAATAAAATTAGGAAGAATTCAGTGAATTCTGGATCTACTGCTTTTCCTGAAAAGTAGGAAAATCAGGCAATATTGGATCTTTGCTTTCGAGTGCAGCGCTTTGCTGGAGCTGTGCTCCTGTAGGCTTCTTCGTTTGACTCCCCGAGGGAGAAGACTGAGTTTTCCAAAACACTCAAACTATCCACCCGATTCCAGACCAGTCCAGGAGAGGCGTCAACATTCCAGCGTAAGATGTTTTGAAGCAAGTTGCTAATGTTCAGCCTGGGCACCAGGCATTTGCTGACTGGGGACTCCTGTCCCCTCTTCTCCTTGGGTGCTTCCCCCTCCCTTGTGACTTGAGTCTCTCTCGGCCTGTGGATGATCTCCTGAAAGGGCCACTGTTCAGCACTTACTTCATGTACTTGCTCCTCTGTCCGAAGGGCAGAGGCATCCTTTTAATTGTACTTTACTCTCCCCGCCTGACAGCACAGCTCTTTGAATATCCATGTGGAAATAGGAAAGATACTAGGCTGGGAACCAGCCATAACGTGTCTGGGGTGGTGATGGAAGTCCAGGGTTGACAGATCATCCAGAGGGATGCCAGGGGTCTAGGTGGTAGGAGGTGGGGTGGGTTGAGAAGGAAAGAACTGAGAAGGGATAATTGAGTACAGGGTTCAAAGATGCAGGAAGTGGCCTGGGCAGAGGCCTGGGGATTGAATGCTTGGGAAGCGTGGTCTTGGAGAAGGGGTTGGGCAGCCTGGTGGGGCTGAGCGCTCCATTGCAGGCTCATGTGGATCTTATGGAAGAATCCTCGACTCTCCTCTTTCTCGCCCCTTCCATATCCAGTTCTCCAGAAAATGCCATTGAATCTACTTTTAAAATGCTTCCAGACGCCACCCATTTCTCACAACCTGTATCTCTACCACCCTAGTCTGAGCCACTATCCTCTGTCGCCTTTTCAGTGTGCCTCTTCCACTCCTATCTCCCAACACTGTAGTCCCCCCCACACCAGACTGCCCCCAAGCCTGCAAAGGCCTACAGGATTTTGCCTTTGCAACTTCCCTGATCATATTTCTCCTTCTCCTTCCCTCCTATGCCGTTTCAGGCACACTAACACACCTTCTATTATCAGAGCATGTTAAGGGGCTTTGTGCTTGCTCTTCCTTAAGCTTGGAATGCTCTTCCTCTAGAAATATCCGGGGCTCACTCACTCCTTCTAATTTGATCTCAGCTCAGATGTCACTGCCTTTGTGAGACCTTCCCTGACCGCCTACTTAGAGCAGAATCTTCCTCCTAACCCCACACACATACGTGCATATTCCCTTATCCCAGTTTTCCTCAGAATATGTCACATTATGCCATATATCTCTTTGTCTCATTGTCTGTGTTTCCCGTGAGAATGTAAGCACCACGAGTGAGAGCAGAGAGTTTTCTTGGCACATAATAGACGCTCAATAAATAAAGGAAGGGGTCTAGCAGATAAGGAGAAGTGAGAGATGCCAGAGTCAGGGTTGTCTTGGGGGAAAGAAGTAATATTAAACTCAAGAAGAGATTTTCAATACAACACTTGGCAGATGTGATAAATATTTAATTTAATTCAATTTGGTCGAAGTATTAATAGTGTAATTATTGTATGCAGATCACAATGTCAAGAGCTGTTTGGGGTAAATGATAATTAAAGGGCAGATCCTGCCCACAAGAAATTTATAGCCAAGAGAGAGGGGTGAGGGCAAATAAGACCCCTTAGTTATTTTTGCATCCCCATAGCATGACCTTCATTGCCCTGCACCCTGGTGAGGGGAGGGGGTAATTAACATTTTTTTTTTTTTCTGGGTATCAGTGAATTATCAGACTATTTCTTCACTAAATACTGTCACCATCACACTGTCCAATGGGGTGGAAAATACCTTACAAAGCCGTAGCACCTTTCTGACTTCTGAACTCCGCTCTACCCTTACCCCCCACCCCAATTACATGGACATCTTCATTTGCATGCCTCCTGAGCATCTCAAGCTCAATACATCCAATCTGATTCTATGTACTGTGATCTCAGTTGCTGAGGTTGCACTGTGTTCCATGCCTCACCCTCAACCTGGCACTCCACAGAGCCTAGCTCCTGACCTGCTCATTCCTCTCCCTCCCTGTTGCTACTTCTGTGGTCCTGGTCACCATCATCTCTCGTCTGCAGATGTCGAGCCTCCTGTAGAACTCCCCTCCCATCCATCCTCCACACCTAGGCCAGAGTGGGCTTTCTAGAATGTACTTCTGATAACAATACTGCCTTACTCAAAATCTGCAGGGGCTTTGCTATGGCTCTGGGCTAAAGTCCACACCCCTTAACACATCATACAAAGCCCTTCAGGTTCTGACACCTGGTTTCTTCTCTGCTCGTTTCTTGCCACTTCTTTCTTACAGACTAATTTGGGCCCAACAGAGATCTCTGATCCCCTACCTGGGCCACTCTCTCTCTCCGCTCCGGGCCTTCAAGGATACTGATTCCAGGGCCTGTGAGTCCTCCCCTTCCTCCTCTCTCTCCCCCTGGTGCCTCGTTCTGCTCTTTTGGATTCTACCTAGTTTTCATTTCCTCTGAGAAGCCTTCCCGGCACCTGGCCTGATCTGATCAAACCCCCCTCCTCCTCATGCCCTGACCCCGCAACACAGGGTCAGAGGCCTTGCATGTGCTTCCTCAACACTGTTCTTTTCCTGCCATACCTGTTTTATGGTTTCCTTACTAGACTGCAAGCTCCAGGAGGGCAGGACTGTCCTATTCTACCTTGGTTACCTCGGGTCTGTGCTTACTCAGTACATGCGTGTGTTAGACAAGTATTGAATGAATGAAAATGCACTTGCTTGGATACGAGTGTTCCTCATAAAATAATTATAGCTTGCATTTACTGAGTGCTTAAGATGTAGCAGGCACCATCCTAAGTGTTTTACAAGTGTGCCATGGACATCTCATATATCCCTATTAAGCATAGGCCATTTCCTCATATAACAGGTGGGTAAACTGAGGCACAGGGCTATTGAGTAACTCGACCAAGGTCTGCAGCAGGGAAGTGGAAGAGCCGGGGTTAGAAGCCAGACTGTTTCCAGAGTCCAATTCAGTCTCAACGTCTAGGAAATTCTGTTTTAGAGTGAAGTGCAATGTGGGGTTCTACTATATGAACAGATTCAAGGCTCCTGCAGAGGGCTTTGTTTTTGTTTCCCAGAGAGGGGACGCGCTCTCGGTCCGCCCTCTTCCAGGCTCAGGGGTCCTTTGCTGGGCTTTGGGAAGGGCCTGTGCATCCAGCCCGCGGCCGGCTAGTCTGCGTGTGAGCCCCCTGATTAACTTTCGGCGCTGCCCGGCCCCCACGCCAGCTGCGCCCAGGTCCTCGGTTGGCCCTTGCTACCCGCAGGTGCGGGCGGGGCTCCACCAGCCGCACCCTGAGCCCCCGCCCGGCCCCCAGCTCGGCCGCCCGGCCCCCGGGGTTGGGGGGAAGGGGCGGGCCCGGGGGCGGTGCCTCTAGCCGAGGCCACCGCCCTCGCCCCGCGCTCGGCTGGCCCGGGTGCAACGGGCCGGGTGGAGGGGGCGGGGACTGGGGAGGGGCCGGAGCGCGGTCGCCGGTGCCGCTGCCGGAGCAGAGAGAGGAGGTGGCGCGTCCCTAGAGGCGTGCGCCGGGACAGACGGACCGACGGACCGACGCGCGAAGGGAGAGGGCCGGCGGCGAGGTCGGTATCCGGCGACCGCGCGCGCGGCGCGGGGAGGGCGGTGGGAGGGGCGGCGGTGGGCCCGGCTGCGGCTCCGCTCGGGGGGTCGGCCTGAGACCCCTCCCCTGGCAGCGAAAGCGGAGCCCCGGGCTCCCTTCTCCCTCCTTCTCTTTTCTTTCCAATCAGCGAAAAATAAACACCCGGAGAGGTAAAACAATAGCGGGGCCACCTGGGACGCGGCGCGCGCACAGCTCCCACGTTGGGGCGAGGGCCGGGGGTGGAACGGGGAGTGGCGGCCCCACCTCGGAGCCTCTTCCCGATTTGCCCCCGCGGAGGGTGGGGCTACCCGCGGCGCCGGGGCTCGGTGGGAGGCGGAAGGAATTCCCAGGAGTGAAGCATTTGGTGAAAGTATTGCAGGAACAATCGGGCTTCCCACAATTGCTCGGCTCTGTGCGGGGAAACTGAAGTGGAGGCTAAGGTGGCGACTTGGCCAAGGTCAGACTGCAAAGGTTGACCGTCCTGGTCCAGGACCAGGTGCCCGGACCAGCTTGGCGCTCTGCCTCTCTCGCTTTTGCGGCGGCCGTGCTTGCCTTTGATAAATCTCTGTTGTGTTTGTTTTAGAGAGCTGCTGGCATTGTGGGACCGCTTCAGGGCTGCCGAAAGAACGCCAACTTGCTTCGTGTGTTGCGGGCAGGTCTGGGGCAGGTGGTAGCCCCGTGATCCACCATCATGCGTGGAGACGGACTTTTTGATGAAGAAACCCAGAGCAGTCGATGCCGACCAGGGCGATTTGGCTGTCAAAGGTTTTGACAAAACCTGCCCCGTTCCCTTTGGGGAATCCGAATGAGGGAGATTACAGACACCTTCACTGCGAAGCCAAGGACATTTCTGTATAATCAGTGGATGAAAGGATTTTCTCAGACTCTTTCTTTCCTTTTCCTTGAGGATTAATCCACCGCAATCTACAATTACAGTGGAAACCACAAGGCACAGGATGTGGCACGAGCCTCCAGCGCCGTCCGAATTGTTTTGGACCCTTCCTTTAGCCTAGGGGAGTTTAACACCTGCCACCCGCCGCCCCTCCCCCACTCCCTCCTGCTGAGCTCTTTAACCTGTTCTCATTCCCTGAGTTAAGTTCTCTTTCCAAAACTGTCTTCTGGAGCTCTAAGTGGATTGCCAGAAATGAGAGATTAAGTGCTGGGAGAAGAGGAAGCGCCCTGTGTTGTGTCTCCTCTCAGCTGCCGACATGAAGTGCTTTCTCCCAGTGCTGAGCTGTCTGGCTGTGCTGGGTAAGTGGCTGCTGCCTATCAGCGCGATCGATGTGAAAGTTTCACCTGCTCTTGGTTCCTGTAATTCCTTGTGGTTCTTTGCCATCAACACTCGGCTTTGGGGGACCCCGGGAGGCAGCGTTGTGTGTCACAGGTTGGAATAGAGCCCCATTTCTGACCCAGGAGGAAAGGTGGCCCATCGTTTGTTGTCTTTAAGAAGGGACATTTGCTGTCCTTCAGTGTCTGTCCCGGGCCCCGCCGTGGGGTCCCCCATCTATGTCGACGCTTTAGGGACTCCGTGTGGATCGTGGATTGGTTTCTTGTCTTTTATAAACATGGTGCTTCAGCGTCTTCATGTCTGTGTCAGTCCACATCAATTCCTAATCCGATCCGAAGTGGCAGCGTTATTCCCACTCTCAGGAAAGTTGGTTTGGTGATAACGATGGTGGTTTTTTTTGTTGTTTTTTGGTTTTTTTGAGGGGGAAGTAAGCATGGGTGGAATAGGGGTTGAAGGGATGCTTTGCCCTACCTAAGTGATCAGTAGACTAAAAATGTTTGAGGGTCTAGTCATATGTCCCCTCACCAAAGAAGCTCAGATTGTAGTTCTGGGGGGAAGAGAGACTGGAGGAGTGGTGCCTGGTAGGGGCTGTGCTAGGATTGGGTTTTGTGACCCACAGAAGGTTAGGATGGTTAGATCGGGATGGAGAAACTGGGGCCTGAGAGGTGAACCCTTGACACCTCTCTTAAGATTCCCTCCCATTGAAGAGTCCCCCCTTTGCCCGACATTCTCCCATTCAACAGTGCTTTCCATGCCACTGAATGCTGTCTTACTCTTAAGTGTGGTATCTCAGGACACATCTTGGGTCTAGGATAAGCTCCCTGCCCGGGATCTGATGCATCCTCTCCCTCCATTGCCTTAGACCTCGCACATGAGCACACCCCACTGCCCTCTGGGTTCAGCTCAGTCCCCTGCATTCAGAAGAGGTTATCACTGCTGCTTGTGGTGTTTGCATCTCCACATCTAGGTGTCTTGCATTTATGGGACTTACTTGTGATCTAGTGGCAGTGGAGATTGCTTTCATGTGTTGTCTACACCCTTGCAAGAAGAGTTCACAGAAGAGTGGAAAAGGAGTGGACTTTGCGGTGGAGAACCTGAGTTCAGATCTCAGTCTGACTATGATTGATGTCTGAATCACAGTAAAATGGGGTGTACCGCCAAGGGCTGCCTTGACAGTTAAAGGCTATAAGGTGTCCTGAAGGTCTTGACTGCTTTGAAAAATGTCAGGAACACGTAAGTATGAGCCATCAGTGGTTCTCAAACTTGGGAGCATGTTAGAATCACTGGGGGAGCTTTAAAAAAATCCCCATGTCCAGGCAGCGGCCCCAGACCAATTAAACCAGGTTCTCTGGGAAGGTGACCCAGGCATGAGTCTTAGCTCTCGTAGACAATTCCAGTGTGGAGCTGAGTTGGAGAACCGGTGTGTGAGTTCATCACTGCCAGCTCTGCCCTCCCCTCCTCAGCGCTCACAGGGACACCCAGTCTGGTGGCAAGTTTCGTCAGTCTTCTGCTCAGGTGTGGGTCAGGATACAGTGTCTCTGTGTCTCCTGTATGCTCAGGCAGAGTCAAGAAGACAGGTAGCTCTCCATTCGCCAGTCCTAAGTACTGTATTGGTATTTGTCATTCACTTAGTGTGTGGGTTTAAATCAGTAATTAGCGATTCATGTGGATACAAGAGGACCAAGAGGCGAGCCCTCCGGGAGGCTTGGGCAAGGGGTTGATGGTGTGGCTAAGGCGGGAAAGAGAGCTGAGTGGAAGGGTGGGGCCCAGGGCAGGAGAAGGAATCACCAATGGGCAAACAAGGCAATGTGACATTTGTGCCTTTTGTTTCTCCTGGCTGCTCCAGAAATGTAAGGCTGCTGGCTGGTTCCCCTTCTGTTCACCCTCTGGGCCACCCTGGAGTGGAGCCCTGGCACTGGGCGCTAGTATCTTTCCTCCACTCCCAGCCTCAAGTATAAACAGGTGCCACGGAGGAAAATGAGTGTCAAGGTGGTGTCAGAGGGGAACGGCGGCCGAAGAGCACACCTGGGTGAGAGTGAGGAGGTTTAGAACTCTGGACATGCCTGGGTTTTTGATCCCCACTGGTGAAATCTCACCCTTTCTTACCACTCGATGGCTGGCAGCATGGCAGGGAGGGGGCCTCGCTACTACTTTGTTAACCTTGGAGACTAGAAGGTCTTTGTGGAGGGAGCAGAACCCAGGTTGGGGTCTTATTTCTTGCTTGTGATCTGGTGTGATCGGATTCACGTGTCAGCATTCTGGCTGTGTAATGAAAATGAATGTGTAATATGAATTGAAAGTAGCAGAGACTCTCAAGGTTTTGTGTCCGGGTGGGTCACACGCTTGGAATAAAATTTTGTATGTAAAAAGTAGGACCAGTTTAAGTGCTCTGCAAAGTGAGACTGATACAGGTGCTGCCAGCCTCCAGAAGTGGCAATTTGAGAAAACCCTGTGACAGTATGTGAGGGGCGTACAGGGTAGATCTGAGATGCTTGTGACTCCCTCGACATCATCAGACCCGTGCTTTCCGCTCCCTTCCGTTACCGATGTCTAGGACTTGGATCAGGTTCCTCCTTTTCTGCCTGCTTGGGTACCGATTCCTGCCCTCTCGACCACCGTGTCTTGTTTCGTCCTGTTGCAGCTCTGGGTGCCCCACCCAACTAGGCAACCATCGGCTGCCATGGCCACCCTTATTCCAGTTCGAAAGCCGTCTTAAGCATGGGCTTGGTTGAGCCAAGAGGATAGTAGAGTCTCCGCTACTGAGAATGGGTGGAGCCGGAGGGGCAGAAGATGAGTAAAGAACAGGGGCTGGTGTGGACGTGGCTTGAGTGTGAAAGAGGGAATGAGGAGAGAAGGGGGTGGTTGTGTCTGTGCCTAGGCCCGGGGCAGGGAGCAGCCTGTGTGAGTGACAGGGACATGGGAAGGTGACAGCACTGTGGGGGAGACAATAGCATTTGTGTCTGCAAGAGCAGGAAGGGAATAATCAGGGAAGTTGAATATAAGCTTTAGGCACATAAGACAGATTTCGATTTTGCGTAACCATGAGGAGTTAGGCCTTCCAGACCAGTGCTGATGTGGCAAACAAGATGAAATAGCTTTGAAAGTGTTAGCAATGAAAAACGTAAGTGATGGGGACATCCCTGGCTCAGCACAGAGAACTTGTAGGTGTCAGATGGTCATCTGTGTTCTTCTCCAGTGGGAGAGAAATTCGTTCGTAGAGTTTGAAAAGCCTCTTGTTTGAATAGGTTGGGACTGAGGAAGCGATCACGACCTTCCCAGATAGTTAGGGAAGGCTTCTTAGGGGAGAGGCCAGAGGGTGCTTCCAAAAGAGATTGAAAGAGACTTTGATGTTCTGGGGGGAGTGAGCTCAGAGGCAGGACTGGGTGATCAAAGGCAGAGGAGAAGGAGGAGGAAGTGGAGAGCAGCGAGGTGGCCTGGGGTAGTCGGGGGAAGGGTTTGGAAGGAAGAGGATGAAGATCGTGATTTACGGATGAACAAACACCACTGTCCCCACAGTTGTCCCAGAGGCAGTGCCCTTCCCTTTTCTGGGGACCATTTGACAAGGGTGCCAGAGAAGGGAATTCTTGTCAGGACTAGGCTTGCTAAGATGCCTTTCAACTGTGTGAATCATTGAGCCACCCCTGGGCACCCAGGGCTGTGTTAAGATGTCCCAATCCCCTCCATTTGTCATTGCAGCAAGAGAATAACAGTACTACCACCTCTCCTAACTTTAGCCCTTACTGTGAAGCAAGTCCTATCTCATTAAATCCTCAAACAGTCTTGCCAGCTAGACACCTTATATTATCATTCGTTCGTAGATGGGGATATTGAGGTCCAGGGAGGTTAAGGAACTTGCCTGAAATGGTTTGAAATGGTGCTCTACACGGGTGGGGATCCAGGTCCTTTCTGTCTTGTTCCAAGTGCATGCCTCTATTCCCAAGGTCATCTCATGGTCCAAGATGGCTGTGCTAGTCCCAACCATTACGAAGGAGGAAAAGGGTTGGTGAAGGGCATGCCCTTGTGCACACATTGCTTCTGCTTATATCCCCATTGGTTAGAACTTGATCACATGACCATACTTTGCTGCAACGGAGGCTGGGAAATGTCATCTAATTCTAAGTATCCAGCCAAAACTGGGGCTCTATTATTGTAGGGGAAGGAGAGGACAGAATTTTGGAGGGGACAGCTCTTGGTCTCTGGCACAGTTACAAAGCTAGGAAGTGGCAGAACAGGGTTTTGAAATCAGGACCATTTGGTTCAAATCCTGTGTTCTTGCATCTAACAAGATGCCCCTCTGAGTATGAGGCCCCGCCCCGGGCCTCCAGGAAGCCTTTTTGGGAAGGCGTGAGCTAGATGAACCAACACTTGTTACCTGGGAAGCAACGCAAATCAGCATACAATTGAATGCTCAATATTGTGGTTTTAACAGTGGTACTGTAGTGTTTATAGAATGCTTATGTGCCAGTCACAGCCAAACACTTTATAGAGCATGATCTTCCGTATAAAGTGCTTAGGGACCATCTCTGTGCAGTTCATTACTGTAGCCCCAGAACTCAGCCTTGTGCCTGGCACGAAGTAGGTATTCAGTTAAATTTTTGATGAATGAATGGTTTCACAAGGTAGGTGTTGTTTCTATATTGACTCCCTCGATCAAGATGAGGAAATTCAAGGCTCAGGGAGTTCAAATCATTGTGCTCAAAGGGAAAGAGCTAGAAATTGGCAGGGCCTGGGTTTGAATCCACGTTGTCTGGCTATAGAGCTCATGCTTTTACTCCACTGACCAGGGGTTCTTAACCTTTTTTGTGCCGTGGGTCCTTCTGGCAGCCTGGTGAAGCCTATGGACCCCTTCTTAGGATAACATTCTCAAATGCATAAATAAAAACTTAGGATAACAGAGAAAATCAATTATATTGAAATGCTGCCATGAAAATATTTAAAATTATGATACAGCAATGTGCTTCTTTAATAACACATTAATAACAAGATCTACCAGCAGATCTAACAAGTACGTAATTTTGCTGTAGTGAAGGGTGAAAATGATATTTTGAGGTATCTGCATCCACTGTGATGTGATATGAAAGTAGGTATGATTTGTATTGTGACAGTCACAGGTCCTGGAAACATTACCATGATGCTTGCCTACATTCACAATTAAGGAACAGTTAACTTAGAGGTTCGTGAAAATGAAGATGTAATTTTTTTTCCCGTTCAAGTTCACATACCTCCTGAAGTCTGTGCATGGACTCCCGGGAAGTTCAAGGTAAAGTTCAATGTGGTCACTGGTTGTTGTTTCCCATAGGTCACTGGGAAAGACCTATGCGTGAGGACTTGGGCTGGGCTTTCAGAAATGGGCAGTCTTTGGATGGGGAGGGCATTCTCTTCCCATGAGCGTCCTGCCAATGCAGAGGAGTCAGCAGTCATAGTGGTGGCAGAGTGGCCCTTTAGGGATTGGAGAAATGACTGTCAGTAGTTTCAGGGACCAGTTCATGTGGGATGTTGCCGGACACAGAGAATTAGTTCAGATTGTAATGAGTTTGGGATTTGGGCTTAGACTGGGTCTGCCTTGAGCCCAGGCAGACCACTTCCACTGAGCCCTAGCCTGGGAACTGGATGAAGTGGCTCCACTTCCTGGCCTCCCATGGTCCCTGGCCTTGTGCATCCTGAATTATGGCTCCTTGATTAGTATTTGTAGGTTCCTTTGGGAGTTCCTCATTCACCGTGATTGGACACCTGTTTCTTTGCTGCTTTGATGTGAGCACAGCTATTCCTTGTAAAGGGTTGGATTTTAATTTAAGGAAATTTAGGACACCTGTGTGTGAATGACCCTATTTTTCAAAGAAATGAATGGTTGCATGAAAACCAAGCTTATATTTGTAGAAAATCACATGTTGCCAAATTCCCTCATCGAGACCCTTTTATTAAGTGACTAATTGTGGGCCACAGTGGCAGGCACTTAACAAAGACCATGACAATGGGCCTCCCTTAACTAGAATCCCATCCCAGATAAGTGGGATTTTGTTTTTACTTTTTTTTTTTTTTTTTTTTTTTTGCGGCACGCGGTCCTCCAACTGTTGTGGCCTCTCCCGTTGCGGAGCACAGTCTCCGGACGCGCAGGCCCAGCGGCTACGGCCCACGGGCCCAGCCGCCCCGCGGCACGCGGGATCCTCCCGGACCGGGGCACGAGCCCGCACCCCCTGCATCGGCAGGCGGACTCCCAACCACTACGCCACCAGGGAAGCCCTTGTTTTTACTTTTGAGCTCCACTTTCAGGAAGGTGAAAATCACAAGATGTAGTAGCAAGGATTGATTCTAGAAATTGGCTTCCAGGCCACCATCAGCCCAGTCTCTACATCTTCTGCATCTGTAATTACAGTAGCAGGAGCGAATCATGAGCCTGGGGGCACTGCAAGATTCTGAATCAAAGATTAAATTATATTAACTCTACTCAGGCTGGGAAGTGGTCAGATGTATCTTAAAAAGCTTTATAATAGGTTTTATGATCATGAGAGTTGAAACAAAGGTTCTGCCTAACCCTCTATTAACCCTCTATGAAATTCACCCGAATACCCTATTTCCCGTCATCCAGGTGATGCAGGCTTTGCTGGAACACAACCATGTCCCTCCCCTCTAGGAGATGATAATCTAAAGCCTGGGGTAAAAAAGGGGTAAATCACTTTGCAGGTGGACAAGGAGACAGTGATATACCACGTGTTCTCCAAGGACAGTTGTCCTGTTGGGGAAGGAGAGGCGAGGCAAGTTTGGTCTTGCTTTCAGCTTAGCAGGAGGAGTGAAGGGAATGCTCTGTCCAGGAGAGGGATGCGACTGGAGTAGCTCTCGAGTGGTCAGTCTGGAAGGGCTTTCTGGATGGGCGGGAATTTTAGGCATTTATTTAAGTAATAGGAGAGTGAGGTCCTGGCAGAATTGTGGGGTGGAGGACACCGGGGCACAAGGGGCTGTTTTGAGAAGACTTCTGAAGGGGTGGAGAAGCCCGAGTGTCAGTGGGCCTGGGCCCTTAGAGGTGCTGGTGGGAAGAACTGGAACAGTCGGTTGGTGTGAGGTCTAGGTATTTGGATCAGAGACAGATGGCAGACACCAGAGAGCTGTAGGTAGGTGTCCTAGAGGACCAGCGGGAGAAGTGGCAGGGAGGGCAGGGGGCATTACTGGAGGTGGGGGGTCCAGAGTGGAAGTGAAGGGGACCTGTTTCTGTACCGAAGGAAGAGCTTTTGTATGTCCATCAAAACATCATCAGAGCAAAGGCATTCTAGCAAAACTGTGAACTCAAAGAGACTGGTGTCCAGTCTTCTCGTGGGACCTCTTCCCATCAACTGACAGGTCCCCAGACCTTCCCTTTATTAAAACAGAGGGAAGAAATCTGATACCAGCTATGCGTACTTTCCCATTATGATTCTTTCTTTTTTTATATAAATTTATTTATTTTATTTATTTATTTTTGGCTGCGTTGGGTCTTTGTTGTGGCACGTGGGCTTTTCGTTGTGGTGGCTTCTCGTTGCGGAGCTCGGGCTCTAGGTGCGCGGGCTTCAGTAGCTGTGGCTCGCGGGCTCTAGAGCACAGGCTCAGTAGTTGTGGCGCACGGGCTTAGTTGCTCTGCGGCATGTGGGATCCTCCTGGACCAGGGCTCGAACCCGCGTCCCCTGCTTTGGCAGGCGGACTCTTAACCACTGCGCCATGAGGGAAGTCCCTCATTATGATTCTTTGATATAGTGGAGTATGTTCAGAATTGCCTTAAGTTGGTGTTATTTTCACGTATTTGTTTCTGCTTTTGCTTGTAACACCCATTTTCTGCTACTCTGGGGTACGGTCTGCTCCTTTTCCATGGCAGCCTCTGCAAACACCTTCTCTGCTCTCAGCTGGGCACTGGCTCCTGCTTGTGTTATGCTGGTAACCGAGCCATGTCATGAGATGGGCTGCCTACCTCCTTCTCAGGGACCCCCTTTATTAACTCTCCTTCCCCCAAGAGCCCCATAAATTTGAAATCTTCTGTCTCCCAGCCAGGCAGCATTGATTAAGTAGTATTAATCTGTTTTTTCTATGTGATAATCAGTGTGACCCCTCACATTTGATACAGTAGTCCAGTTTTAAAGCAAAATTAGTTTGGTGCTCGGGGTTGCCAGTGACCAAAGGAGACATAGCCTGGACCCATTAGGTACCTTAGCCCTGTGTCCGCAGCTTAGGGAAAGTGGTATCATGGTGAGGTGTTTTTGAAACCTGTAAGGTGGCCAGCTTCCTCACCCCAAGTGTTACTTTGAGAGCCCTAAGGGGCTTGCGTAACTTACTTAGGGGTTTTTGCCCATCAACTGGTTGCATCGGCAACCTTGATTTGACCGTTGCTAGGAAGGGCTTTTAGGAGGAGCAGGAACTGGAGACCTGTGTGTGAGTAACCATGGCTGCTTCAGGGCAAACCCCACCTTCCCTGTCCTGGCCAGTTACCACTTCCCCACCCCACATACCCACCCTTTCTAAAGACTTCCAGAGAATGAAATTTCACAACCTCTTAGATGTAGCACCCCCATCAGGAAGGAAATCTCGATTTTCACTGAAGATTTGGCATAATTTAAAACAAATAAAGTGCTTCAGGGTAGAATGTTACATAACAGAAAGGTGATGAGCTGTAAGTTGCAGTTTCACAAGATAGCTTATTTTTGCTTGCTCTATTTCTTTGACTTCTAATTTTCTGGACAGAGTGACATGTGAATATAGTTCTGTTGTAAAAATCCAAACAGTATCGACAGAAAGTAAAAAGTGAAAGTTCCCCTCTCTGCCCTGAGCCCCTTGTTGAGTCTGAAATATATTTTTTTACAGTTTGATACACTATGTTCTCTCAGGCTTTTTTCCTATAATTTCTAGTCATATACTCGCACAAATATAGATTTTTTTTTGACATAAATGGACTCATACAGAACATATTATTCAACAACTTGATTTTAAAGGGGTGATTTATTCCACTGTTTTTTTCAGTCTCAGTTTTATGGCCATATAAGAACTGATTTGGTTATTTTATAGCTAGAAGAAGCTGTAATTGGTGAAATCGTTGGGGAGTAGTGAGCCTTATTCAATAGCTATATAACAGAATAATTTTGTCTTGCTGTATCAAGAGCAAGAGTCATCATAAAAACACTACCCTTAAGTTTTAATGTACTTAAGAGAAATAATTGACTTGTTTATTCTGAATATGTTCTCTAGAAACACATACATTTAACAAATTAAGCACACACATATTTTATTGACCGTCTTAGTTATAATCTTGAATTAAAATAAAGCCCATTCAAAACTTGTTAAGAGGACAGTCGTAAATACTGGATTTTGTATCCAATTCAATCAACTGTTCTTATTTGTTCATAGACTAGGAAAAGAATGAGAAGTTTTCCTGCGTTTTCAACTCCCACATGATTCTTCCATTTAGAGTGAGCTGGACTGGAGTAACCTTTAAGGTTGCTGGCTACCAGACCTTCAAGGCCTTAACCCAAAGGAAGAGAATGTTTTTTCTTTAACCCTGCAGGAGCAACTATTGCTGTAAAAAGATGATCATTTCAAAGTGTTGGGTTACTTCTCAGGTTCACTGGTGTGACTTTCTTTAAAACCCTGGGGGCAAAAGCAGGTTTCCTGGGTGGTTCACCTTTAGACCTGATTTTTAAAAGAGTCGCTATTTTGGAGGGGTGGTTGTCGGGTTCACATATCACAGCCAAGCCTTCTTAAACATCAGGGTTTGACCTGGCTACCACCCATCCAGAGACCACTAGAATCTCCTTACAGTACTTTCCTGAAAAGACTTCCATCTATTCCTTCAACAAATATTTGAGTGCCCGTTACAAGCAGTCATCGTTCTGTTATCTCAAATACCAAGAACCGAAAGCTAAAATCATAATGAACATTTTAAGTAGTCACCTGATAGGTATTTTTAATCTTCAATAAATAGAAAGATTAATTAAAGACACTCTGACGTAAGGGAACTCTTTTCCTAAGGTAAGTCTTTTTACTGACTATTTCTTACATCTTTTCTTCCTGTTTTGTTCTCAGCTCTTCATTAGCAGCCATGAATTACACATGCCCTGGGCAGACCTGGTGAAGGGCCTATAGGAGTAGGAGAAGGGTACCAATGATGGTGAGAGACGTGCTTATTAACTGCTGGGGATGTTGTATTGGAATCGGGAATTGCATACTTAGCTCTGAACTTCTAGGAAGTCAGAACAAAGGAGACCTAGAATAGTCACATACTTTGCCATCAGATAGGAGACAGCGTCCACAGCCAGCTTTCTGCTGAGGACCCTGGTGTTAGGGGTATGGTGGTGTTAAGGCTGATCACCCTTACGTGGTACTTGGCCTCCCTTAACTCCTGTCCGGAGCCCAAGGCTCTCACCACGGTTGTTTTCCGGAAGCTGCTGGGTTAGCTCAGCCGGGTGGCACGGGACACACTGACGGACTCTTCCAGATCTGCACCTTCCCGGGGGCCTTCCCTCGACATGGGGTTAACCTTAAGAAGCCCTGATCTGCGCTTCTCTCCCTCGTCCCTGGTATTTCTCCCCTCTCGCCCACGTACTCTAAGTCTGCAGGTCCCAGGCAGGTTGTAAGCTGTGCCCGGTGGCGATGGCTTGAGCCCCGGAGCAGGCAGGGCTGCTCCCAGGAGCCTGTGCGCAGGGCCAGCCTTCTCCCCACGAGCAGCTCTCCTCAGAGACCTTTCTGGTTTTCCGCAGTGCTTTTGTTCTGCGGTGGTTTTGTGTTGGTCTGGAGATGGATGGTCCGTTGGGGGGGTTCTGCTTCGCAGATGGACACATCTGTTGGTTTATTAGAGGAGGGACTGTGCGGATAAGTTTGTTCTTGGCTCATCCCCAAGCTAGACAACCCTCCCTGACGCTGTTCAGAGATGATTTGCTGAGCAGTTTCTTAAGGTCTTCTGATGTTTCAGTACAGTAAGGTAGCTTGCTGGAGAGTTTGGCAATCTGTCTACTGGTATTGCATTACAAAAAAGCAAGATTGCATTCGGAGCACCGGCCCAGGTCTTTCTCCTTCCCTGTGTCAGGATGGGGGATGACTTTTAGCTGGGTGTCCCCGCACCCCTCGGCTGGGAGAAGCAGCACGCGTAGTAGCCCCTTTCTCTCTCACACTCCGAGTCCAGGTCCATCCACTCCACCCCTCACGCCCAAGGGTGGATTTCTAAGAAGGTTGAAAGTAGGTGAAAACGAATGTGGCTCTAGACTTGAATTTATTTTAGAAGACTCTTTGCAGATCTCATTATGCATAATCCCCTTATTTAAAAGGGGAATTATTCTGGAGGTGATGAAAAGACTGATGGCCTGGGTGGGGAGAGAGTGGGAGGAGGCCTGGAAAACTCTCCCAGCAGAAGAGAGAAATTCTGGGTACATCGTCTTTGTTTTAATTAAAACGTTACGCAACACAAACATTGCCTTCCCGCTCTTACCCCACCACAGAAGAGCTGTAATTTCCCATATTTGGAATCTAGGAAGAGCCAGGCCACGCTTGAGGACAAGGCCAGATTCAATCTATGCTTTGGGGGAAAGTAAGTGTGAGAGCCGGAAGGGCGGAGGCATTTCTGGCGAATCTATGGTTAATGTATGTGCTTCCTTGTCATAATTTATTCAGCAGCCCCTGATGTCCTGGGGCTGGTGCTATGCCCATCAGTAATCTGACTCTTGTTTTCTTCTGCATATTTTCCCTTTTTCAAATGTATAGGCATTCAGGCTTTAATCAAGTAGGCTTTTTCTCTGTCATCTGCAACGGGGAATGACTGAAGTCAGGTGGAGGATTTTAAGTAACTAATCACTTAAGACATTCAGAGCATAATCTCCCCTAGCCCCTGATCATGCCTGCATCCCAGAGATTGGCAGGGTTCCGCAAAGGAGGCAGGACAGGGACTTTGGCGTCCTTCGGAGAGACCGGGTGTCCTCCTTGCTGGCGACAGAGTTTTGTCTGCCTTTGGCATGGGGACAGGGCCTGCTGATCATTTGCTATGTCAAGAGAGTTTAAGACGTTCCATGAATGTGACCAGTGTTTTACCAAATCTCTGTGCTGGTACAGCGAGCAGTGACGGGCCAGACACGCATGAAGATACTATCCAGGCTCATTGATGTCTCTGCAGTGTGTCAAGGGCTGGCTCTCACGGAGATGCCGCAAAATAGATAGGAGGCCTGCCGGTTAGTGGTGTTCACCGATGTTTTTCATGAAATTACGTCAGGTCAATCAAAAGATCAGGGGTGCGGGGCCTAAAGTTTTCACGTGCTTTGCTTGGAATTTGAATGTGACTTCATCTAGGTGTCACGTATTAGGCTGAATTGGATTACAGCTGCTCTCCAAATTGTCATTTCTTTATTTTTTTTCCCCACCTGTTCTCTGATGTTAGCTCTGGTTCTCGCTGCCCGAAGTGTCCTGCAAAAGAATTTGGTGAATATTACTCGAAGGGCAGCCTTTGATGCTTCGTCTTAATAGGATCGTAAAATCCCTAACAACGTAGACTAACGAGGAAGATTAGTTTGAATTAGAAAAATGTCCGAGTTACCAGATATTTCTCCAGAACTTCACTGGTAGTACTTTTAAGTAAATACTGGAACTCAGACTAGGCTAATAGAGCACCTGCTGAAGATCCTCGGGGCATCCTGCTTTAGGAGAGAAATAAGAAGGATTTGCAATTAACCTACCAATTGTTCATGTAAATGGCGTTTCTGAAATACGAGGCTGTGCTTAAAAACAGTTTGTTCTATTAAGTATTTTAAATAATCCCCGTGAAACCCCATGTACTTATGCTGCCGGCAATATCTGTGTGGTATACGGAGCTGTCTTTCGAGGACCTAATTCAGCCTTATCAGCAATGTTAGAAATTCCAAGTTGGTGAAGGCCCTGACACTTACGTCCCCGAATTAGTTAGATCACTTTGCCGGATGCTTCCACAGCACCTGCACTTGTCTACTGTAACATGAATTAATAAGTTTAACAGATATCCAGTGCATTCTGCTACGTGTTTGGCTGTGTGTTATATAGAGGAGACAGAGCCATCCTTGTGGATTATAGGCGTGCAAAGAAGTCAGGCAGTAAACACATAACTACGCATATAATTAATTATAATAGTGCAGCTAAACTGTGTATTCCTTTCTTTTCTTTTTTTAAAAACAGATGACTTTTTTTTTTAACATCCTTATTGGGGTATAATTGCTTTACAGTCGTGTGTTAGTTTCTGCTTTATAACAAAGTGAATCAGCTATACGTATACTTATGCTCCCATATCTCTTCCCTCTTGCGTCTCCCTCCCTCCCACCCGAGATGACTTTTTAGTTCATGGTTTAATGCACTAGACTGTAAGTTCCATCAGGACAGGGAGTGTGGCTGTGTAGTTGGTCATGGTGTCCCAAGCCAGTTGCCTGGCACAGAGTAAATATTAGGTTGAACTGTGTGACGTTGCCATGTTCGTAGGTCAAAAACGGTCGAGTGTCGGCAGTGTCATACAGTTCAACCTAATATTGCTCCGTCACTGTGTATCGCATGTTGCATACGTGTCATGAGTTCTGAGAGTGGCTGCATTCAGCACAGTTTTCTTTAGCCCCTGAAATCCCAGCTCTACAGTATTTGAAAAGGAACTCCAAAACTTCCAATAGGTAAAAACTCATGGACCTGTGATGTAGACGTAGGGCATCTGTGAGACTTCAGAGCCTCGTGTTCAGTATATTTTCTATACAGTTCTTTGTGCATTTTCCACTCAAGGGTGGAGGCATGTGCCTTTGGGGTCTGGACTGCTGTCCGTAGCCCAAAGAATCTGGGAGAATGTGCTGGAAAGCTGAGCTGGGAGGCAAGGATAGGAACAGGGTGGCCTGAAGAGGAACGAGGGTGCAGAGACCTGTGACCCCGGCTGAAGGAGTCGTCCCTGACCCTGAGTGAAGGGAGGACTTGTTTTCAGAGCCCAGACCTCCTGTGCTAAGGTATTCTTGGTCCACAGACTTATGGTGCCCATGATGTGCCCAGAGAGCAGCTAGGCACTGGCAGGCCTCATTGGGAACCTCCTTTGTGCCTGACAGGCTGTGGGCTGGATGTAGACCCCTGGCCCAGTGGAGGCAAGGGTTGAAATGAGGAGAAGGCCCAGCTGGGCCCTGCTGGGAGAGGCCCAGCCCTCTGGCCTGGGGCCCGCTCCCTGGATGTGGAACTGGGAGTCAGGCCAGTCAGGCCCAGCCTAGGGTTTGGACCGGAGCTTCCCCACCTCCTCTGCGAAGTCCTTGTTTGCATCTGTTTGGATTTCATGGCCCTCTTTCCACTTTCTATGCACAAATGTCCAATTGTGCCACTCTATTATAATGCTCACTGTTTTCTCACACCCACAGGATAATTCCTCGTTTGGCTGAATTCCACCGATATTTGTTGAGCGTCCATATGTGCCAGTGCAGGACGGGTGTGGCCAGGGAGGGAAGACGCAAGGATGCATGACGCCGGGCCCTGCCTGTGGCAGACACTGTTGGTTACCTACACAACAGCCATTTGTTTTCTCTTCTTGTTGGCAGAGCTCTGGTTTCCTTTGAATGTCATGCCTCCCTCCCCACCTCCCTGCCAACTACTCAAGGAAAGGTAACTCTGCTTTAAGCTCTATGGTAAAAGCTGGTGGATCCAAGCCAGTCATGGACGCCCCTAGTCTAGATACGGGCGTGTGACATCGTTTTGGCCAGTGAGATATGAGAAGTCCTCTGGGGAGGTCGGGGAGTGGATTCTGGGAAAGACATTTTCTCTCTTAAAAGGAAACACAGAAGGGACAGCTCCATGCACTAGATTCTTGGAAAAGAGGCAGCCATTTCGTCACCACGAGGAAAAGCAAATCTGTTGAGGCCATCCGAGGGGAAAAGATGGGAAGAACCAGGGTCCTTGATGATAGAGGCGCTGAAGACTGAGCAGGCCGACCTTGCACTTTCTGTCATCACTGTTTCAGCCGAAAGAATTGTAGGCAGTTAGGGTAAGGAGTCCCCGGAGGAAAAGAACCAGGCATGGCTTTCTTGACATAAGAGAAGCCATTTTGGGCCTAAGTTACTTTGGGATCTGAGCCTGGCCACAGTGCTTGCCCTCGAACAGACCTCAGTAGTTAATAATCTTAAGGGAACAAAAGAATGCAAGAACTGTTATCAGTCAAGAGATAGTAAGTATATAACAAAGATAATAGATCAGTTATAAAGACTCCCACTTCTTTTTCAATAGTGAAGATTAGCCTGAAGCACTCAACCACCAGATCAACTGGAGCCTAAGGGATGATGATGTTGACCTTTTCTGACCCTCGTGACTTCAGTCAACTGAAGCTTAGACTCTCAACCACCCAAGCCCCTCCATGAATATCATGTACCCTGAGCTTAAAACTATCCTAATTTTGTTGTTCGGGGTGACACTGCTTTGGGAAAGACCCCCGTGTTCTCCTTAACTTGCTTCAAGTAATAAATCCTTCCTTCTCCTGAGTGTTGGCTTGGTTGTGTCTTTCTTGGTTGAACACCCACCAAGAGGCAAACCCAGTCTTTCGGGTGAGAGAATTGCCGTTTTCCACTACGTACAGTTGAAGGCAGCCTACATCAGCCACTCCCTCAAAGGAGCCGGAAATAGGATTTACACTTGTAAAACAGTACAATGTAGATTCTCATGAGAAGGCACGCTAGGCAGAGACAGCGCTTAGCCCTGTGGTAAACCAGAAGAGAAAGAGGTTAAGTATGTTAGTGGGAAGGACTCAGGCGAGGAGGTCGTATTTGGAGTGGATCATGAGGTAGGATGAGGATTTGCACAAGAAGAGTAGGAGGGTGGCGTGAACAGACCTGTGGAGATGGGAGTGGACATGGCTGTGGCAGAGAACAGGGAGGTTACGTCCTGCCTAATTCCACAGGCAGATTCTAGAGCGCTGCAAATTGCAGGCTTAGAAGGTGACCCTTGATTTACACAGTGGGGAGGACTGTGGGCCCCTGAGCGGGGGAGAAACTAAGAAAGTGGACCTTGGAAGGGAGGATTAGGCAGCCGCGTACCAGGTCGATGGCAAGGGAAGAAAATAAAAGCCGAGTGACCAGTTTAAGCTCCTGGAATAATTCAGTTGTTGGTGGTGAGATTTGAGTTGGAAGTAGTAGGAAATGGGGGAAAATATCAAAGGAAAACTGTAAAGGAAAGTAACTGTTGAAAGAAGGGAGGATTGAATGAAGAGATGATTGAATCTTGCGTCTAGAAGATGACTGTAGGAGTTTGAGTGTGATGACTTGACATAAAATGGAAATTTGGAAGAGGGGACCGAATTTAGGAAGATGCTGTCTGTTTTTGCCACTGGGTTTTGAGGTAATGATGGAAGCTCTAAGTGATGAGACCTTGAATTCATTTGAAAATAGGGGCTTTACCTTGGGAATGAGAGGTCTTAGGACTTAGACGATGTGGCAGAGACAACAGCTTACCAGATGTGCACGCACCCCTCCAAATTTGTGCCGATTTTTTGACACTGTGTGACTAATGTGAGCCAGTGAAACGGGTGAGGAAGTGACAGGTGTCATCTCCTGGCCGAGGCAGCCAAGAGCCTGTGTTCCTTCATTTTGTCCTCCCCTGCCACAGCATCCTTGGGGCCGAGGGCCAGGGGCCGGGGGTGTGGCCACAGAGGGAGGAGTGCCGTCCTTCCAGAATCAGACTTGGATTGCTCCACCTTTAGCTGGGGATCCTTGGGGAAGCCAGGTCTGGAGCTGTAACAGGGTGGCGCCGCTGACGGCTGTTTGTGGTCCAGGTGATAGATAAGTGGTCTTCAGGTTACACTTTTCCATCTGCTTCTGACTTGATTTGCTCAGAGATCTGTGTTCTGACTTGATTTACTTCTGACCTGATTTGCTCAGAGATCCGGGAGCTAGAGCTTGCTGGCTGGTGTTTATTCTCTCTCTGGGGCTCTGAGTATTTTTGGAGGGTGAGTTTACTGCCACCCCCAAGGCCCTTTAGCTTAGGGGGATCCTTGTCCCTGAGCCGTGTCAGCAAGATGGCTGCTCTCTCCCATCGGTCACCAGAATGTCAGTGGCTTGCAGAGGGGAATGTTTTGGTGACTGGTATCCACTGGTGACCAGCTTGAGCATCTCAACCATCCAGCTATAGGTGGAGCTTCAGGAAAAAGTTCCAGGCCTCTAGACTAGACGAAGAATGAGGTACGAAGCCCGTCTTTTTCGCCTTTCCTAGCCTGAAAAGATTCCGAATGTGCCTTTTCTTAAAGGCTCGGGAGCGCAGATCTCGGCCCTTGAAGCACGGGCGCGCTTTGTTCAGTGCCGGGTGCATTTGGCCCGCCTGACTCAAGTCCTTTTCCGAAGGGCAGGGGCCCCGACGCAGTGCTGCGAGGCATTTGGCATCTGGTTTTCGTCAGGCAACGAGTAAAAGTGCAGATGCTGAATCTGATCTTGCTTTAAACAAAGCAGAGTTAGACACAAAGGAAGGGCCTTTGTGCGGCGCCTCTCCTGCTCCGATGTAATCTCTGCTGTGTCCTGTTTCTCCTCTAACTGAGAACTTTGACTCTGCAAATAAATACTCGGAGGAAAACCCTTCAGACTTGGGGACGGCCGGCATGGGCCACCGGGGCTCTTCTTTATGATTTGAAAATTTAAAGACAGGGATAGACTGTTTCTCTTTTTCCTGTTTCTCGTGGAGGGTTGGTGTTTTTATTTTCCCCCCACTTTCAGCAAAATAGGGCTGTCATATATATTTGTCGATGCTGTCCTGTTCATGGGCTCGTTTTACCCACCACTCTCCCTGCTTCCTCTGACAGGCGCAGAAGGGCCAAGTCTAGTCCCAAGAGGAGCTGTCTGTCTGTCAGCCTGGCCTTTCCTTTGTCCATCCAGTCATCCATCCATCTGTCCACCCGACCACCACTCGATAAGCATTGGTTATTCAGCCAGCGGTGTGATTTGGAGCAAGTTACTTAACTCTTCTAAGCGCCCATTTCCTTATCCGAACATAGCAGGAGCCATTCATTTGGGTTATCGTGAGACTTGAATGGAACCGTCGGGGAGAGTCTTAATGTGGGAGATGCTGCGTAAGTGGTAGTTGTCACCATTGTTGTTCAGGACCAGGGTGCCACCCTAGTCAGCTGACGGCCTCAGGTTGGCCTTAGTTAGATAACGTGGTCATTTGGAGGTTGGATTTAGGCCACAGTACATACTGCTGAGCCATTAAGACACCACCTTTGGACCACATTGTCACCTCCCTCGGGATATCTTGCTGTTCTTGTTTCAGTCTTGGCGAGGCCATTGTGGGTGAAATCTCTGAGCCTTTGAGCAAATGGCCCCTGGGCGTTCCCCAGCTTTGGTGTTCTCTCATGCTGACAGCATCGGGTGGCTCTGAGGGGTCCTCCCCCCATGGTCTGGGTGGTGCTGCCTGGGTCTCCCCTGCCCTGCCCTGCAGCAGTCACCTCTTTTGCCACCTGCCACACCTCCGCCTCTGATGTCCCCCAATGTGTCAACCATTGTTCCCCCTTCTCCATCTCCTCCAGCACCTGTTCCTGTCAACACTGCTGTCTCTTGCCTGTTCTTCAAGGTTTCCTTCGTTTTGCGTTCTCTCCCAGTGCTTCAGGGAGCAGTGTTGACATCCTCTGTGTACCGTACTGGGCTTTACTCCAGAGAACCTGCCCTGGCCCTGTGAGTGTCAAGCAAAAAGGATGTAATTAGACCGTCCTGGAGAAAGGGAGTGGTTTATCACTGGGTGGCGGGGAGGGTTTGTGGAGATAGCAGCCTTACCTGACTGGGTGTCACCTGAAACACTGGCATCTAACAGGCAAGAAGGCTCTACCCGGCTTTCCTGAAGGACGCGCAGTCTTGTTCCCAGTTTCCTTTGTTGCCCAGCTTAGCTGTCTGCAGCTAATGCCCTCTCTGCATTTCACCCCTGACAGCTCACTTGATTCTGCCTCGGGCAACTTTAGTTTCCTGTGGGTTCTCTTCTGGGGCCGCTTTCTGCCTCATTCCAGCTCCATTCAGAGAACTGAGGAAATGCTTGCCTTCGTTATTTTTAAAATTTATTTCTTTTTAAAATTTTATTTAATTACTGGCTATGTTGTGTCTTTGTTGCCGCACGTGGGCTTTCTCTAGTTGCGGCGAGCGGGGGCTACTCTTCATTGCAGTGCGCAGGCTTCTCATTGCGGTGGCTTCTCGCTGCGGAGCACGGGCTCTAGGCGCGCGGGCTTCAGCAGTTGTGGTGCGAGGGCTCAGTAGTTGTGGCTCACGGACTCTAGAGCGCGGGCTCAGTAGTTGTGGCGCACGGGCTTAGTTGCTCCGCAGCACGTGGGATCTTCCCGGACCAGGGCTCAAACCCATGTCCCCTGCATTGGCAGGAGGGTTCTTAACCACTGCGCCTCCAGGGGCAGTCCCTCGCCTTCGTTATTCATGAGCCCAAACTAACCCTGTCTTGGCTGGAACATGTTTTGTGTTAAGAGGAACTTTCAGAGTAAAATTAGACGTAGTAAAGAACTGGCACCATGAATTTCCAAGCCTTTTAAAGTTCCTAGAAGTCCTTTGGATCCATTCTCTCTTTTTGACCCCACCCCCACCCAGCCCCCAAGTCCCCCCGCTTCCTCCTAAAGATACCGACGATGGCATTTAACCAGAAGCCAGGGAAAGGAATGCTGCGTCCTGGCGCCTGTGGGAAGTGACGGGGAGTGGCTGGAGCTCGTGTTCCGTGTCAGAGCCCAAGGGTTCAAACGGGTGGGGATGAACCGCAATATGTCATAAAGGAGACTTTGTCCTGCCCCAGCTTGGCTCTGTGTTTAAGCTGACGACTTTATAGGGAGATGATGCAGTTGTGGGAAAGCACTTCTGTGACCCCTCGTTAAAGGAGAGGAAATGAGAGACCTGGAGGCCACAGCCAGGCCGGCCTTGAGCAAAATGGTCAAGCGCGGGGCTGTCCCACCCACCTCTGTGCTGTCCCCAGCCTCAGCCCCTTCCCCAGCAGCCGCCTCCACGGGCTCCCCGACCCGCTCTGCCCCCCCAGGCTGCGGCCTTTCTCCTTCACCCTCTGCAGTGTTTCAGTTCCTCACCGGGTCCTCCGGCTCATCCCTGGCCCCGGCTGGTTGAAGGCTGTGGGTCAGTGGAGTCGCTCACTTACACTGGGGAGGGCGGGTGGGCAGAGGCTGACACTCATGGACCCCCACTGGGTGCCAGGTCTGTACATTCGCTCACATCCTCCGACTTCATTCTTGTCATTTCGAGCCAGGGGACCGTGAGGCAGCCCCGTACAGATGGCATAGTTGGGGCCCGGCAAGGTTATGTGATTTCTCCAAGTCACAGCCAGCACGGGCCGCTTCTTTGAGCTCCAGTTAAGGAAAAGGAACCTAGTATTGTTTTAATGTGCTTTATTGTGGTCTAATGTACATACAACAAAATTCACCAATTTTAAGTGTACAATTCGTTGAGTGTTGACAAGTGTAAACAGTCATGGAAACCACCATCACAGACAAATGTAGAATGCTCCCATCACCCCCAAAAGCTCCCTCCCCACATCTCCAGGTCCAGCAACCACTGACCTGATTTCTGTAACTGCAGTTCTGCCCTGTCCAGCGTGTGGTCCACATGGAATCCTACAGTACGAAGTCTTTTGAATCTGGTTTCTCTCGCTCATCAAAGTGCTTTCGACATTCATTCATGTGGTTGTATGGGTCTGGTTCATTCCTTTTGATTGCTGAGTAGTATTCCATCGCATGAATGTATCCCCGTTCGTTTCTCCACTCCCCAGCTGATGGACGTTCGGTCTGTTTCTAGTTTGGGGCTATTATGAATAAAGCTGCTCTTCTGTGTGTCAGTCTTTGTGCGGACGTAGGTTCTCATTTGTCTTGTGTAAACACCAGGAGTGGGGTTGCTGGGCCATATGGTGAGTGTGTTGAACTTTATAAGAAACTTCCAGATCGTTTCCCATGGTGAGGCGCATCTCACGTTCCCACCAGCAGAGAATGAAAGGGACCCGGTGCATTTGACTTCTAATCTCGGACCTTTCTGGTCAGACTGTAGTGTCACTCGCTGCTGCTTTAGTGGCGGATGGTTAACGAGTCCCGAGCCGGCCCTTCTAAGATCGGGTGTCTGGAGAGGTTTCAGTGTTTGGAGCCAGTTGATACGGGGAAGGCCAGGCAGGGCAGCCTTCTCCTCTGACGGCCGTGTACTCCACAGACGTCCTCCTTTGCTGGCTTTCCCTTTGGCCGTCACCTCGGTTCGCAATTCACAGTCACCCGTGGATTTGCGCTGCTGTAACCGGGGCCCTCTTGCAGGGTGGACACCGGAACATTCTGCACATGCGTTGTTCCCTTCCCCAGCCATCGTGGCCCTGTGGGCTAGCTTCAGGCCAGAGCTGGAGTTGGAGACACCCTCTCCCCAGCGACGGCGGGAGCGGCAGCCACTGGGAGCCATGGGCAGGCTCCGCGCTGGAGGGCGTTTTGCTGGGGCCTGGGCAGCCGTTCGGCGGCCGCGGTTTCACGGGCGTCTCAGGGCTGGAGCTTGGTGAACAGGCACCCAGCGACGGCGGTGGCCTGGATTCTTCTCCTGTTTTGTGCCGAGGTTTTGACAGAGCCCGTAAATGGTAGCGGTGGATGCAGTTCGCCCTGGTGCGGCCTCTGGGGGAAATGGAGAGGAGGAGTTTGAGGACCTGTGGTTGGGTGTACTTTTTTCTTCACTTGTGGCAACATTTCCGGAGCGGTGTTCTTGGTAGGGGTCAGGATGGAAGGAAGCACAGGCCATGCTTTCTAAAGGAGTGGGAGTGCGCAGCTGTTCGTCCTGCGGCACGTGGACCGTGGAGGGGCCTCGCCACGTTGGGGCCACAGGTTTGGAGAGGTCAGAGACCGCTGGCAAACCCGCCCGTGGGGGCAGAACGAGCCCTGCCCTCGGAGTGGGACGCCCTGGCTGCTGCCCTTGCCTTGACTCCTACTGACTTGATGACCTTGGGTGAGTCACTGACTCCCTGGCCCTTAGCTCCTCACTGAGGAGTAGGAACAACATCCCGGTGGCCCAGGGATTTGGATGCCAACCGCCCTGCCCACAGGGAATCCTCCTGAGTGCGTGAAGTCCCTTCCTGCAGCTATAACCTGGCCTCAGCTCCCCTCCCTTCCTCTCCCCCGGACCTGATTGCTGCCCAGCAACCCCCCAGGAGGACCAGGCATGGATGGGTGCCCCTGGGGCAGGCCGGCACCAGGTGACGTCTGCTGAGAACGGTCAGCCTCTGAGCACCCGGCCTGGAAACTTCCTGCTTGCTCCCTTAGACTGGCAGGAATAGATGCACAAAAGAGGACAGAGCTGCTGACGAGCGGCCCAGAGTCGAGGACACAAAGGACTGCAGGGGAGTGAGTCAAGGCCCCTGAAGGTCCTGCCACGAGTGTCCATCCAGATGAGATCTCAGTGGCCCAGGGGTGTGAACAGAACAATTGCCGGGATTCCAGCGCAAGGAGGATGCTTTAGAAGAGGGAGGCGCGGGACTTCCCTGGCGGTCCAGTGGTTAAGTCTCCGTGCTTCCACCGCAGGGGGCGTGGGTTCCATCCCTGGTTGGGGAACTAAGGACCCGCATGGTGCCATGGGAGGGACGAGAGCACTGATCTGGGAGTCTGGAGACCTGGCCTCTCTAAGTCCCTTTGTCAGGAACTGGTTGTGTGACCTTGGACAGGTTGACCTCAGCTCTGGAGTGCATTGCCTCTGCAGAGGAGCTGGCGCCACAAGCCCGGCCCCTTTCACTGTTCACACTGTGTTTTCCGGACCTGTGGGCTTTGTTACTGGCTGCTAAATGCCTGTGGTTAATGAATAATTGCTTCAGGGGCAGAGGTGGGCGAGTGACGACTATGAGTGAAGATGTGTGGGACACACGTGTGTGAGATGATTTTAGGCAACAGCATTCCGAGGAACTTGGAAACGACTTGCTAAGTGTTTTTTGCTGCAGGCTCGATGGCAGGTGGCCCTGGTGGCCCTGAGCTCCCAAGGCCCGCTGGAGCCGTAATTGATGTCGCTGCGGCCAAGCCTCTGCCCTGCACCTGCCGCTGCCACGCCCTGCCATTCAGTACACTTCAGACATCCTACGTCCCAGTTGAAAACCACTGGCTATAATTCTGGTTGAGGCTTTCCCTTTTCCACATTTTCTTAATCCAGTTGAGCTAATCTGCCTTTTCCTACCTATGTGACAGGAATTTTTAGCTCCCTCTCAGGTCAAGTTTTGCTCTGTCTAGAATTCCACTGTGTTTCTTTGGGGTTTATCTTTTATATCCCAGGCATCCTGACCAACTCGATTGCTTGGACCCCTGCCCTGTAAGCGTGGGGACTCAGGTCCTACCTGCTTGGAGGCATCCAGAATTCTAATATGGTTCATGATGATTCCAGTTTCACTCAAAAGCCTACAGTATGACCTCTTATCCTTACTGAAGTCATTCCAGACTTAAAAGCCTAAGGACCATTCTTTTTTCACTAAAAAGTTGTGTGTGTGTTTTTTTTTTTAATGATGTTAACAGGTAATTCATGCACATATTAAACAACAAACTTGGGAGTATGAAAACAAATGTTCTGTAATTCAAAGTAAAATTTCATGGAACAAACACTTGAGTGATTTTGAATGGTGATCATTCTATCAATCCTAGTTTAAAATCTGATAACGTTTTATTAGGTGCTGCAGTATTGTAAAGGGTCATCAGAAACACCAGTTTGAGAAATAATGTTCCTAACTCTTCTGACTTAAATCACAACACAATTTGAAAGCCCCCTCTTCCAGCTTCCTTTTGTCCTCTTCTACCTGCGGCTCCAGGCTCTGCCCTTTCTGAAGGTTGCCTTCCTTCCACTGTTACAGGGGCTCCTCTTTGTTGCGTTTTCTTTGCTCCAAGTGCAGCTGCTGCTTTTCCTTATTTTAATTTTGTATTGTGGAAAATTTCAAATATACACTAAAGTGGAGAATATAGGATAATGAACCCCCATGCACCTATCCCCCAGTTCTAACAATTATCAGCTCATGGCCAGTCTTGTTTTATGTGTACCCTTGCTCACTTCCGTATCCTTTCTGTATTATTTTCCAGAAAATCCAAGGAAAACTTACTCTACTCCCATGTGTTGTTGAGAACTCTTGCCCACTAAGCTGCATTTATTAGTAATGTATTTTCTCATTTAAAAATGATTTTCAGAATAACAAGGAGATAACATTTCATCCCCATCAGATTGGTGACGCTGTAATAGTCGAACAATACCAGGAGATGATGAAGATACAAAAAGAATACTTAAACACTGACCTTGGGAATATAAAATTGGTGTACCAGTGTTGCAGAGTCATTTGGGCAATGTCTCCTGTGACCAAAGATACCCCAGACAAACATCTACAAGCGTATTTATTGCAGTGACATGTTGGAAACGTCTGAAAAATTCATCAACAGGAAAATGAATTTAAAATTTGTGATACAGATGGTGGTGAATATTCCTGCAATGAACTGTGATCTGCAGCGATCAGAATGAATTCACTAGAGTGACATATGTCAGCAAGGATTACTCTCAAAAGTGTTTTGTCAAGTAAGAAAGATGCAGAAGAGTACATACAGTGTGATGCCATTTTACAAAGTTTGAAATCATGCAAAAATTATTAATATGTTTTTGGATACATACATATATAGGAAAAGCGTAAAAATGCATGAGAGTGATAAATACCAAGTTCAGAATGTTATTTCTGGGGTGGGTAGGGGTAATTGAATTGGGAAGGAACTTGATAGGGACTTGATCAGTGTGTAATGCTTTCTTTCTTTCTTTCTTTTTTTGCAATTAATTAATTAATTTGGCTGCATTGGGTCTTAGTAGGGGCATGCGAGATCTCTCGTTGCGGCATGCAGGCTCCTCGTTGCGGCGTGCGGGCTTCTCTCTAGTTGAGGCATGCGGGCTCCAGAGCGTGCAGGCTCAGTAGTTGCGGCGTGTGGGTTCTCTAGTTGTGGCGCGGACTCAGTAGTTTTAGCATGTGGGCTTAGTTGCCCCATGACGTGTGGGATCTTAGCTGCCCGACCAGGGATCGAACCCACGTCCCCTACATTGGAAGGCAGATTCTTAACCACTGGACCACCAGGCAAATCCCATAAAGCTTTCTTTCTTGAAAAAAAATCTAAAGCAAATGTGGCAAAAATGAGGATTTGACTGTCTTGGATGTATACAGGTATTTATTATTCTCTATACTTTTCTATATATTTTAAATACTTTCTCATTCAAGAAGTACATTTAAGAAATGTATAATTGTTCTTTATCTTCTGACGAGCTTGAGATGGTCACTGTGTCACATGATGTTGTCAGCATCTAAACCAAAGCTCAAAAACTTGTCCAGTCCTGAGAAAATGCTTATTTTCTTTGTCATCTAATGACATTAGATCACAGTTTCTCCCTAAATTTAATGGATTCCTAGAAGTCCATGACTCCACGTATTTTCCAAACGCTCATATTGGTAGTTAGCAAAAGCCAAGTAATGAAGCCCTAAGGACTGGACTTAACAAGCTTACAGAAGAAGCGATTGCATTGTATTTTCTTTTTCTTGTTGGAGAAGGTGAGGACAGTGTGAAGAGGGGAGACTGAGGAGGGCATCCTGTCTTGCCTGTATGGGGACTGGTCCTAGATGAAGCTTCTTCCCTTTCATCTGCAGTCGGCTAACACCTGTTTGCACTGGAATAGGCTGGATGGGCCTTGGAAGAGGGAGGGTTTAGATAATGAGAAGTGGTTGACCTGATGTGTCGCAGGATTGAGGGCCCATCTATAGTGAGACAGACCCCTCAAGACCTAGTCCCTGCCCGCCATCTTCACCTCTGCTCCCTGCCCACCTCCATTCATGCTCCCCTTCCAGCCAGAGAGCCCACACCAGCCCTGTGAGTGAACTCATCCTTGGTTCTCTGGCCTCTGGCTTTGCCCGTGCCCTGTCTTCTCACGTGGCATGAGTGCCTGTACCTGCTCCTGGGCTGCCTGCCTGACTCCTGCTTCCAAGACTCAGATCAAGGTGCGCTGCGTGCGACCCCCTCCCTGACTCCCCAGGCTGACCCCGTCTCCCCCAGTACCTGTACAACTCGCTGCTTGTGTGTGGCTTAATTCCATGCTCATCTCCCTACCTGTCGTGCAAGTGGCGTGGTTCAGAGCACAGACCCCACGTGTGCCCGGGGCAGAGTACTTAACCTCTGGGCGCCGCACTCACCTGCAAATGAGGATAAGGATGGCACCTGCCTCCTGTCGTTGTTGTCAGGGTTAAATGTTGTCACGTGTATGAGGCGTTTAGAGCAGGCCCTGGCAGGATACTTCTGCGAGAGTTAGCTGGTGCTGCTGTCGTCATTCTTCCATTCTCTTCCCTTCCTCTTTCTTTTCACTCTTCCTCCTCTTCTCCCTTCCCTCTTTCCTCTGTCTTTTAACATCTTTTTTTTTTTTTTTTTTTTTTTGCGGTATGCGGGCCTCTCACTGTTGTGGCCTCTCCCGTTGTGGAGCACAGGCTCCGGACGCGCAGGCTCAGCGGCCATGGCTCACGGGCCCAGCCGCTCCGCGGCACGTGGGATCTTCCCAGACCGGGGCACGAACCCGTGTCCCCTGCATCGGCAGGCGGACTCTCAACCACTGCGCCACCAGGGAAGCCCTTCTTTTTCCATCTTGTTTAGCTCTTCAACACCGGAAGATGGAAAACATTGGAAGCAAAATGTATAGGTGGGAATGAGTCACGGCGGGCTTGGGGGGGGAAAGGCAAATTGTGGAAGGACTGGTAGGAATCAGATTACATAGATGGGGGAGCGAGGCCAGAATCTGGGAGCCTAGAACACCAAGAGGAGGAGTTGGACATGAAGGGATTGGCTAAGTGGAGCCCCTGGGCCATTGTGCCCGAGGCGGGAAACTGCAGTGGGGGACATAAGAGGCAGTAAGTTAGTGGGTGGACTGGCTGGGGCGGAAGGAGAGAGTGGCAGTAAGGAGCCAAGTATTAAAATATGCTAAAGACCTTTAAGATTGAAGAGAAGACAGCTGGACAGGGCTGCTGGTGGTGGCAGGGGAACAGGAGGGGTTCTGGTGAGGAAGGAGCAGGCTTGGGTGAAGTGGTAGAGTTAGGCTGCAGGAAGCCACAAAAAGAGGGAAGACAGCAGAGATAACTTTTTTTTTTAATTTTATTTTTAGTTTTAATACATGTGGAATGGCTTAGGATTTGGCATCAAATTGGTGTATGTATTGAGAATACCTGCTGCGGATGCCAGCTAGAGACACCATGCGCTCCTACACTTACAGGCAGGACAAGAGCCGGGAGACAGTGTGCCCAAGCATCGTCGTCAGAGCTCTCTGGCTGGGTTAGGTGTTGTAGGATTCTGTCCTCGACCTCTCTGCATTTTTCTAGTCCGTTTTGATGAAGGTAGAGGTCATACTCCTCCAAATCATTTAGAGTTATGTACATCACTTTAAAACAAGAAAGGACAGCAAGTATGTGGCTTGATAAGGAAGAAAGAGATGGGCTGATGGGCTGGCTCCTGTTAGGACGGGCAGGGATAAGTGCAAGGTTCTGAATCCAGTTGCACAAGTGTGGGAAGGGCAGGTGGTGGAAGGATGGAAGGCTTTAGCTGGCAGGCGTCAACCATGTGATGTGGCCACCAAACAAATCTGTCTTATCTGTCTTATCTGTGGTGTCTAGAGCCGAGGGGTAGTGGTCTGCTCGCTCCTTGCTGACCAGACCATGCGTGGGGAGGAGCACAAAGTTCTGGGCGACACGCTTGGCGGGACAGAGGCAAACTGGAGCCCGTTTGTAAGAAACAGGGAGAGGAACCGAATCCGTGTCATGCACAGCCACGGAAGATGTCCAGCTGTTCAGCTGGAGACAGAAGCTTCAGAGCTTCTAGATGGCGAGCTCCTTGAGGTTCAAGATCGTTCTGTGCGTCTCTTTGTAGCCTCAGTGTCTGCTTCAGTGTCCAGTGCCTAGAATGTGCTCGTTTATTGCCCATTGAATGGATAAATGAGAGACTGGGTTTGTCCAGGACCCTGGAGCCCGATTTCAGTTCACAGTAAAGAACTTTCCCATAGAGCTTCCCCGCCTGGGCTGCCATCAGCGGCGATGTGCCTCTGCCGGGGGGATGTCCACAGGCACAGTCAAGTTTAGGTGGGTGGTTAGACCAGTGGGCCCCAAGAATCTATCATTGTTTACATGAGTCAGGACTTCTTGGTGGAGGAGAGGAAGGGGGAGTGGGTAAAAATGTGTGATCATTGAGGGTGGCCAGGAGCAAGTAGATTTGTAAATGAATCTGATGGCAAATTTACTTACAAGTACACACCCCCGTCCCCAAACGGTGCTTTTTACAATTTCTAGGTAAAATGCCCTAATTTGAAATAGCATCGAGTAGAATTTAAGTTAATAGTGTGAACTGCAGTGCCATCTGCTTGGCTTCATGGCCCAGTAGATCTGCAGAGCCATTTGTCACAATTTGTTTTAAAGCCAGGAAGAAAAATACTCCTGGATGCCATCCAGAACTTCTCGTGGAGATGCTGTCTTTGGAATGTGGAAGGGGTGGGTGGTGAGAAAGCTGCCCACTTGGGCAGAAGGAGGGCCATGTGCTGGGAGGCAAGAGACGGGGGTTCCAGTTTCCCTCGCTGGCTTGCTCATAACCTTGGGGAAGTTGCACAACCTCTTATGCTTTGGGGCCTGGTGTGGAGCGGCCCGGCAGACCACAGCTTCTCCACGTCAGGGCTGGGCCAGGTGACTGTTCATTTTTTCATTCATTCAGCTAGTATTTTTGAGCTCCTATTAAGTGCCAGGCACCATTCTTTTTTTTTTTTTTTAATTTATTTATTTTTGGCTGCATTGGGTCTTTGTTGCTGCGCACGGGCTTTCTCTAGTTGTGGCGAGCGGGGGCTGCTCTTGGCTGCAGTGCACGGGCTTCTCATTGCGGTGCCTTCTCTTGTTGCGGAGCACGGGCTCTAGGCATGTGGGCTTCGGTAGTTGCGCCATGTGGACTCAGTAGTTGTGGCTCGCAGGCTCTAGAACGCGGGCTCAGTAGCTGTGGCGCACAGGCTTAGTTGCTCCGCGGCATGTGGGATCTTCCTGGACTAGGGATCGAACCCATGTCCCCTGCGTTGGCAGGCGGATTCTTAACCACTGCGCCACCAGGGAAGCCCCACACACCATTCTTGAAGCTGGGGATTCGGCAGTATTGGTGCTTTTTCTAGTCTAAGACCTAGGATGCTAAGAACATCACCATCCATTTCACTAATGTTACTGGAGAGCACAGCATTTCCTTCAGGCATAAGAACCGCATGTGGGAAAACTGTTCTGAGCTGGGGGAAGTTGTCACCAGCCTTCCAGCTGATGTGCTTGAAACCTAAAGGGTAAGTAGGGCTGACTCAGAAGTGCATGAAGATCAAGCCGTGAAGCCTTGGATAGCTGAACAGATGCTTCCAGAGGCACCTTCCAGCCTGGAAGGAATCGTAAACCTGGGGTGGGGCATTCTTCCCGGGAAAGATGGCTGTGGAGTGGGGCTCTCAGCAGGATGAGGGGTCCTGCTTTGTTCAAGGAGAGGCTGAGGGAGGCCTCAGGGTGGGGTGAGGGGTGATGTCAGCCTCTGTGAGGAGGGTGGGTACACGGAAAGGGGGTTCCCAGAGAGCAGCCAACTGAGTTCATCCCACGAGCACTCATTGGGCACCTACCGTCCGAAGTGCGGAGGGCACGCAGAGATGAGTTAAGGTGAGGCTCTGACTTAAGGTGCCCTGAGTCTGCACTCAGGCAGGCGAGTGTGGAGATAAATGTTGGTGCCGGGCAGGCACAGCACACGGGGAGAGAGTGACTGACAGCCTAAGGGGGCGAGGAAGGCTTCCCAGCAGGGATGACAAATGAGCTGGGCCTCAAAGTGTGACTAGGAGTTGGTTGGGTGTGGAGTAGAGAGAAGGCCATTGCAGGGGAGGAGCCTTGAAATCTTCCCGAGTTTACCTTCATGTTGTGAGTGGAGGCCAGAGACCCCGTACCCAGATGTTGTTCATGGGATTCTTGGTTCTCTGTGGGATATACTGCTTCAGTGCCCCCGCAAGGGGACGGTCATCCCTGTGTTTGAGGATGAGAATTCGTGGTGCTTAAGCTGCCTCCAGTCTTTTCTGAAACATCGTGGGTGTAAAACAAACAAACAGAATAGTCTTTCCTGTTCTGTGTGTGGGGAGTTGGAAAGGATGAGGGGCAGCGAGGTGACTGACAGCCCTGGGCGCAGAGGCCTAGGACAATGGACGGAGATGTGAGTGCAGGAAGGCAAGAAAGGATCCGGGCGGAGTTCCTATGAATATGCAGAGTTTAGGGACAGTTGCATGAGTGGGCGTGAAATTAACCAAGGAGTGGAGGAGACCATGGACTCCTCTATTCCAGGAAGAGAACTGAGTAAGGTAGACATCGGTGGGACAGTTTTGGAGGAATAGGCCTTATGGAAAGACACAATGAATTTACGTAAACAAATTTCTGGAGATAGCGACTTGAGAGCTTTGTCAAGCTCAGTGCCTTAACACCAGTGAGAAGTCGGAACCGAAGGTGAGTTTGAGATGGGGCTTTGGGATTGTGCTGTTTAGAGGCAGGTTAATAAATTAATTAATTAATAAAATAATTAATTAATAAATGCTTTGTAAGCAGTCATCCCAAATCTGTGTCTTAAAAAGTATTTTATTGTCTTTCAGGAATTCTCTGTAGCTCAGGATTCCGGGAAGAGTTTGGCTGGTGGCTGTGTGTCAGTGTCTTTCATGCTGGGGCCAGGCCACTGGCGAGCTGGAACAGCAGGGCCACCATCTAACTGTCTTCACGGGGTCACTCCCGGGCGGTGACTTGGGTTCCTCAGCATGGGGCGCTCAGAGCAGTCCGGCTGCTTATGTGGCTCTCAGAGCTCCAGTTGAAGTCACAGAGGGTCACTGCTCTCACAGTCATGAGCCCACCCAGCTTCAAGGGGAAGAAACACAGATCCCTCTTCTGGATGGGAACAGTGTCAGAGTCACGTAGGCAGAGCTGGCAGGATGGGAGATCGCGTTACAGGCAACTTTGGGAAATATACCTGGGCTCAGGTGGGGCACTCGTATGAACAGGTGAACTCCCTAATAGTATGATTACAGCAGAGGAGAGTGGAGGGCACCTCCTGTGGTTTGGTGGGCAACCTGAGTCTCTGGGCAGGAGGCAGGAGGGGACGTACCCAATTACTGAGGAGATGTGGGCAGGGATGGAGGAGGAGAACCAGGTGTTCTGGGCGCAGAGCCGGGCTTGCTGTGGGAGCTCCGAGGCAGATGTGAACAGGGAGGACCGGAGAGTGGTGGGTTTGGCCAGGACGATGGCTCTTGTTTATCAAGTTGGTTTCTTCACTAGCTTGAGCCCTCTGCATCCTTCTCCCCTAGCCCCATTTTCCCCTTAGATTTTGAAATGACATTTCATTAGGAGAAGTTTTAAACTATCTTTGTCTTTTTTATTGCTTTCCTGTTTTATTTTGGCATGCCGTGTATTTTATTCATTTATTTTTGAATAGGTAATGCAATTAAAAAGGGTAGCTTAGGAGGTAGACTGTGCAGAGTGTCTGCTTCTCACCCCATGCCCCCCAGAGGTCACCGGTGTTCTCGGTTTCACATGTTTCCTTCAAAAAGTGTTCTCTCTCTCTGTTGCTGCTGTGATGCTGACTGTGGGCTCCTGCTCTCTGGCCTCCATTTCAGCCTCCACAGCATAGGGTGGGGTGGGGTGGGGTGGAGGCCCTTCCCTAGCTGGCATCCCCTCTGCAGACCAGAATCTACCCACCTTTGCAGGAAGGCAGGGCCTGCGGGCTCAGGGCTGACTTCAGCCCTGGATTCTGTTCAAGCTTTTCTGAACCTGGAATTTTAAATGTTGCTTCTTAATTCAGGTCAGATTCCTCTCGTGGTGGTTCTTCATTTCTACTTTGTATGGTTTCTAAGTGTTCTTTTACTCCCAAGGTGGTGATTCTGATATTTGGTTTCGTTCTATCATTTACATGTAAAATTTCCTGGAACAGGAAAATATATATAGTTAGGGGAGTCCTGGGGCTCTGAATTTTGGTATCACAAAATCACACAATCTGAAAAGGGACTTTAAGGCTTGTTTCGGTGTTTTCCCTTTTGTGTTTGTGTTTAAAATGTTTTTTAAAAAAGCTTTTTTTTTTTTTTTTTTTGCATATAGGGTATTCAGCACTAGACAGGAAACTAAAATATTGTCTAAAGCCACCCCCCCCCCCCCCCCCCCCCCGCCCCGCCAAAACCAAAAAACCAAAAAACCCAAACCAACTCTGCTATCCTTCCTGGGATGGATGGTGACCTGCTGAGACCTCCCAGTTCCCTGGTGCAGGCGGTGGAAGTACCTGGCCCAGCTCTGGACAGGAATGCTTGAACCCGGGATATTCTCGATGATCCGAGTGTGGGGATGTTTGGTGCTGTGTCCAGGCTTGGGGCTGACTTCTCCTTAGCTGGCTTTCAGGGGGACAGATTGCAGCTGAACTCTGCCCGAGACCCTAGTGCAGCTCCTAGAAACCCGAGGCTGTGTCTGCAGTGCGCAGCATCGATCCATAGCGTTCGAGTCTATTTTTTCTCTCTGCGTGTCCACAAAATTCATTCCTTTACAATGAGCCTGTCAGGGATAGCTGCAGTGAAGAAATGCTCCACTCCAGTCCCAGGGCCTCATACTTCTGGAATTCTGCCTTGGCAAGTGAATCAAGTACTCTGTAAACACGCTAATGTCACGGTCCCTACCCATGGGGAGTTAGAACTTTTTCAAAGCCCCTTTCTATCTGTTGCCTCACCTGCTCCTCACTGCAGCCCTTCATCTTTCTGGATTTGGCTGGAGGTTCTGTAAAAAGCATTTAAACAGCAGCTCCTTTGCCCCCCAAAAGTGCCCCCCATGCCCTGGGGCCTGTTCTCTTGGCCCTGCAGGTCTGGTGAGTTAATCCTGTCGGACAAGGGCAGCTCTGAGTTAATGAGTACAATCTCTCTTTCCCCCCCTTGGAACATGGATTTTTTAAAAGTCTTTCCTAACTTTGGAGAGACAGAAATATATGGCTGAAAAAGGATTGCGGGGCAGGATTAAAAACTAATCCTTCAGCGTCCACGTGCCCATTTGTTGCCTTCCGGGTTTGCTCTCCGTCCCAGCTCCAAGGGCGCCTCACTCAGCATGTTGTGTGGTTAGTTATTCCACAGTGGTCTTGAAAGTGGTTTCGGAGACGCTGTTTCAATCCTGGAGGATGTGTCACCATGCGATGACAGTCTGCTGTGCTGAGAGATGCTGACAGCCCCTGCCCAGACCCACACCGGCTCCGCATCTCATCTGGCCAACACAAAAGGCAACTGATCATTCCAGTTCTCAGCACTGGGTGGGCTGGAGACCTTTGGGGGTGGTCATCGTTGTCCGGTATTTTCAAGGTGCAGCTCTAGCCAAGCAATAACCACAGCCATATCGTCAGAGCCCTCATCACTGGGATCATTTTCTGTTTTGAACGTCTCGGTTGTCTTTCCTGTCTTTCCTCAATCAAGCCTTCCTTGGTTAGGTCGCGTGAGCCTGGAGTCCTCGATTGCCTTCCAGGGATGGGCTCTGCCCTTGTTGACTTCTGCTATGACTTGACCTTTGTGCTGACGATACCCATTTGGGAGCTGTGGGGTCTGCAACTGATGCAGACTTGGAGGACTGAATGCCAAGTATTTGGGAGCAGCTTGGAAATTAACAGTCTTCTGGCAACTTTCTCAAACGGATCGATGGTTTATTATGACCTCTGAGGCCCCTCTTGTCTGAACGCTTGCTATCCATCAGTCGTGTGACTGTTCTCTGCTCCCTCTGTCCTGCCAAGGGCTAGCTGGAGGAGATGATTTCTCGCTGCACGGGATGTGGTGGTCTAGAGAGCTGGATGGGCCCAGGGAATAAATTCTCAGTCCAATGATGACATCATCCACTTCCCCCTAAGCCTACCCCTCCTCTGTTTCCATTCTGCACGCCACCCCCCCCCACCCCGGTTGCCTAAGATTTGGGGGTTGTTCTCGACAGCTCCCTAGACACCCCCGTGCGCTCTTGACTGCTGATGTCATTTCCTTAGCATCTCTCCTGCCAGACCACACCCCCTCCACCCCCTGTGCTCTGCTCTAGTTGGGGCCCCAGCAGCTCTCACTGCCGGAGCCTTCTGCTGGGGCCCCTTTCCCAGCATTCCTGCCAGAACTATCTTCCCGAGACCTGATTCAGAAGATAGATAGATAGATAAATAGATAGATAGGTAGATTTTCCCTTATTTACACCCCTCAGTGGCTCCCCATTGCCTGTGGTCCATGGGCCGAAGCTTCTTTCGCGTGGCATCCAAGCCACACCCTGATCCGCCCCTTTCTGTTGCTTCCTCTTGGTCTTCCTTTACCCCTCAGTTTTCCCCTCACCTGTCAATGGCAAACTGCTACAGCACTCTGGCCCCTCTGGCTCTCTCCTGCAGCTCTGCGCACACTCAGGTTGCTCTGTGCTGAGATCCTGCGACATGTCCTCCTGCCGTCACCCAGCAGGCATGCCCACTCCTCTCAATTAAAACCTGGCTCAAGGAAGCTCCTTCTCTGAAGCCTTTCCCGACTTCCCCTGGTGAGAGGGGACCCTTGCTCCACGTCCTCCAAGCGTCCTTGACCGTGCCACGAGCACGTTGCAGCCTCCATTTACACATCTATCTCCCCCTCCTAGACCGTGGGGATTTGGGTCTGCGCAACGCCTGGCAAAGAAGAGCACGATATATCAGTATTTGTAGAATGGATGAGAAAGGAGCTTGGAGTCAGAGATTGGGGGTTGTGGTGCTGGCTCTGCACCTACTAGGACACTGAATTTCTCCGAGCCTCAGTTTGCTCATCTCATCTGCGAAATGGGGACAGTACACTTTTCTTACGAGATGGCTGTGAAGTTAAAATGAGAAGACACCTGGGAAAAGGCTAGTGTGGCGCAGATTTGGCGCGTGTCTGGAGCCAAGCAGGGACTCGCTCCCTATTGCCCACCTCAGCTGACAGCTGGGGAGGAAGTCTCCATTTCGCGGTGATGAGTCTCATGACCACCTTGTGCTTCTGTCTCCTCTCAGAGAGGGCTTCTCATCTTGCCCCTGTTGCGGGGGTGTGTGTGTGCCTGGGGGTGCCTTACAGCAGGAGGGCTGGGTTTGCCACCAGGGGGCAAAGGCGTGTGAACCCTCCTTACTCTGTGGAGGCCTCAGCAAACGTTCAGAACCCGAATCCTGTTTGTCCAAGTTTCTCCAGGGCCTGGAGCGCCCGCTTGGCTGCCAGCAGGGATTGAGAAACGGCCCTGCGTGGGCTGTCGTGTCCTGGGCCCTGTGTAAACCAGTGGCAGCCTGCCTGTTAATGCCTGGACTTCTGCTTTCTCAGGATTTCTCCAACTGTCTGTCCCTCAGGTGCCTTCTCTGTGGTATCCCGGAAGGATGATTTTCATCACGGCTCATGGTATCTGTTAACGCCGTGCAGAGGCATCCAGTGGGAAGAAGCAGGGGAGATGTGTTAGAGAGATCCACCTGGAATTGCAAGTTTAATAACTTGGAAAAAAAAGGAGTTTTAGGGAAGTGACTAAACAGCTTTAAAAGAATGGAGATGAGGTCAAACCTGTTCAACCAGGTCCTTGAGCAGTAGGTAGCTCAAATAGAAGGCGACTGATGAAACACGTGACACGTCGCACACTTGCTGGGCCACTTGGCCAGTGTGGCCCCTGCTCGTTTTGGCATCAGTTCCTCTCTCAGCCCCTTCCCTATTTCACATCAACCCCCTCCGCCGCTTATACAACCTCTGACTCATCTGCACCAGAGTGCTCACCCCTCTTGACTCCTTTCTGGGGGGCAGTGAGGAGGAAGGTGGTCTGAGAAATGACTTAGGAGCATTTGTCCTCGTTGCGGGAGTAATCCACGCAGAGTGCAGAGCGGTGGGAAAACACTAAGTGCAAAGAAAACAGTCACTTGTTACCTTACTGCCTTTTAGCATTCTCTTGTGTGTTCGCTCAGCACTTTCCCCACCCGTGTGTGTGTGTGTGTGTGTGTGTGTGTGTGTGTGTGTGTGTGGGTGTGAGGGGGGGGCTCTTTAAAAAACACGTTCAAACCCTTTTAGAGCCTTTTCCTCCTCTAACTTAGTAATGCGCTTTCAGCAGTGCTGGTGTTCATCAGTGTTTTCCTCTGTGATTTGTAATGGCTGCGTAGTATTTCACCTCACGGGGAAGTGCTGTAATTTACGTAACCGAGTCTCCCGGTGGACCTTTCCTTGCTCTGGGAATGCCCCAGGGGTGTGTTGCTCGTTCTTCTCCCTCCCTCTGGAAGGTTCCCGTACTCTGCCAGCACAACCCTCCACGTTCCAGTACTGTGTCCAGACTACTCCACCTCAGTTCTCTGCGCGGGGCTGCTGCAGAGTTAATCTCTGCCACCGTGGTTCTGTCTTCCGTGCCTGTGCCCCCCAGTAAGAACAGGCAGGGCCCACTGCCTATCACCTGTTCACAGTCATGCTCGAAGCATGTTCCTCTAATTGAATTGGGAAGAAAAGATTCAACTCCAGAGTTGCCCACAGAGGAGGGCAAAGAGCAAGAGACTGAACCACCAACAAGGAAAGTCAAAGCTGAGAGATGAAGAAGGGCCACGGATTGCTATTCTGAGTAACACGTGCCTGGGAAAATCCCCAGAAGCCATGTCAGGGCACTTGACTCTTAAGTTTTTGTTGAGTGTAGACGTTGGTACTTAATTATTACTGGCCGCCCACACTCAAAGCAAAGTGGCCCCCTCCTCGGGTGGTCCCTGCTGCCCTAAGTGGTTGTATGCCAGGTCATGGAGTACAGATGCCCAGCTGGTCAAGTCTGGCTGGACCTGGGTGGGCCCCCAAGTCTACAGCTTGGGAGGGCTGGTTAAGAGTTGCTCAATCATTGAGCTTGCTGTCTGGGTAATTTGCGCCAAGAGACAGAGCGGGGAGCTGCGGGTGAGTGCAGCGGCGACAGTAGGCACGTGTGTAGGCTGCGTTTTCGGAGCCCAGAAACTGAGGCCAAGGGCAGGAAGCACATCCCTGAAGGGTGGAGTGGAGCTGTCTGTGGGGAGGGGGCCTAGGTCATGCAGGTTTTCCAGTTCTGGGCCTTCCAGGGCTTCGCTGTGCTGTGGTTGTACTCTCGGGTTGCTCTGAACCTCCACTCTGAGTTGTACCCCCTTCTCCACCCTCCTCCCCGGCACACACTTGAGCTAGTCGAATGGGCTCAGCTTCCTGTGATTATCTGTTCACCGTCCAACAGGACAGCCCGCGTGTGTTGGAGATGGTTGCGGTCTAGGAGAACGGTCATCTCTGCTGCCCGCCCAGCTGCTGCCCTTACTGTCCTATGCAGCCAACCCCAGCTCCCAGAGCCACCTGCCCTTTCCCACAGGAAGCTGGCTGGGAACCTCTGGAACCAAGTGCGGGTGTTCAGGGCTTTTCCTCACCTCAGGGAAGTGAGCACTGGGAGCCAGTGCCCTGCTGGAGTCATCGAACTCCTTCACCCATCCATCAGTAATGTTTACTGAAGTCTCTCCTAAGCCCAGTGCTGGGCTCTGCCCAGGGCCGCACAGAGAGAGACACAGTTGGTCACTGTCTGGTGACTCCAGCCCTGAGAGTCACTGCACGGCCGGGGGACCAGAGGAGAAGGCTCTGGGCGGGGGCCTTGGTTGGAGTTGAGAAGAGCATTTGTGTTTTACACAAGGAGGCTTACTGGGTCGGAGCTGGAGGGGCTGCACCTGGAGTGGGAAACTGCTCTGAGGGCCCCTGCAGACAATCCGTTCAGAACTGGGCGCCTCTGGGCAGCAAGGCAGCCCCCACTTTCTAGCTCTGTGTCTCCGAGGCTTGGGTGCTGAGAGGCAGAAGCGGGGGACGTGTGTCAAGGACCCCTTCACGTCAGCTCTTGTTCCTGATGTCACTGGGGAAGCCCCGGAAGGTCTTCTGCTTCCTTCTGCTGCCCAAAGAAGCCCTTTGAGATTGTTCAGGAAGGACCTGGGCTCAGTGGTCCTCTTCCTGATGGGACTGGCCAGCTTCCAGGAGAAAAAACAGGAAGGCTGAGTGTGAGGGCAGCCGCGGAGGAGTTGTTCTGCCCCGTGTGCCGGGAGGGTGGGCAGACAGTAAAGAGACTGTTGTGAAGCCCAGCAGACACCTCTCGATCTGGCTCAGAATCTGGAGCAACGGAGACATCCTAGGTCCAGAAATGCAGCCTAAACGAGCAGCAGCGGCAACAGTCCTGAAATGTATGCTTGTGAGAAGGACCAAGGCATCTGCTGGTTCTGAGGGACGGTCCTTTTCTAGAACTCACTGTAAGCTTGTGGTTCCTGGGCCCCTGGACTTGGCAGGAACTGCTGTGCCATGAGGCCGCCTTCTTACTAAAAAGAATCAGCCTGACACTCAGCCCACTTGTGTTATTTTTGAGACCGGATGGAAGGAAACAGTGGTCAGTAGATCTAGGGTAACTACAGCGAGAGCATTTACAGGCAAGTAATGTGATTCTTTTTATCTTAATTTTTTTCCCCTCTGGAAAACAGAAGGCAAATACAGGTACTTATATTCAATTATGATCATCTTCCATTGGATTTGCTGCCTTGAGTCCTGGTGGAGCTGGGAGACGGGTCCATCTCATAGCCATGGGCATGGTTGGCAGGGCTGCAGGACTCCCCCTTGGCTGCCTGTCCTTCCAGATGTTGCTTCCATGCCATTCCTGGTTTGGGGGTGAGGGGGAATACAGGTGAGGAATATTATGGGCTGGGTAGGACTCTGGAGTGTTATTCCTGCCTTTTCAGGGAAAGGAGTGGAGGGTAGTGGCAAGAGGTGAGTGCCAGGAGAGGAGGGGCTGAGGTGGAAGAGCAGGGAGGTGTGGTCTTTGGATTGGTCCTCGTGCCAAGCACGTCATGGGATGAAAAGAGCCATGGACATCCTGGAAGTGCCCAGGTCTTCCCTATGGTTTAAATAGTGAAGGAGAGGAGAGCTGGAGGATTTCATAAATTCAGGTGAGAAAAGGACAAGAAATTGAAGGCATGTGAAAAGAGAAGGGCTTGTTTGTTATAGCCCCCACCCCCCCAAAAAAAGAAAAAAGTAAACCTAAATATCCACCAATATGGGAATGAATAAAATGGGGTGTCGTCCTGTTGTGGAATACTATACAGCTGTATAAAAGGAAAGACCCAGAATTCTATTCAATCTCAAAAGTGTTGAGGAGGAAAACTAAGGAACATTTCTGTATGAAAGGATGATGTTTATGTTAAAAAATGCTGATCAATAGTGTATATTTTCAATGGCTTTATATATGTATAAATATATATTTACTATATATATATATATATATATATTTTTTTTTTTTTTTTTTTTCCTTTTTTAAGTCAGGAGTGATCCATCCCTAAGTCTTAACTGTACCAATCTCTGGGGAAAGGAGGGGGAAGCAGGATTCTAGCTAGTAGTCAGAAGAGATTAAAAGCTTGTAATATTTTAACTAAAAATTTTTGCCTAAAGTATTAGAATGTTTAAAAAACTTTTGAAGTCATAGTTTAGCAGTCCTCTAAGGTGGCAGCTTCAACATCTAGTAATGAGTGAATTAGACAACAGCTCAGAAGCAGGGACCCAGCCCAGGGTCTTGGTAGCTAAACGTCCTGGGATGGTGGGGCACCTAGTGACTCAGCGGACATCATGGAGATCAAAGTCAGTTTGGGACGAAGTGATTCACTTGTTTGCAGCCCTCTTTGCTGGTTCTGGAGCTGGTAGTCACACCTTAGAAGTAGCATCAATAATTTAACATTTATTCATCATTGTCTCTAGAACATCTCTTTTAGGTACCACTGGAGATTTAAACTAAAAAAAGAATGAAGGATTAAATGAGTGATATTTTTGTCCTTGAACTTAAAACCAGGTCAGGCCCTCATCTTGTCTCACCTGACTGTTAATTTGGTCTCCCTGCTTCCAGTCTTGCCCTCTACTCTGTCCTCCCCCTGCCACTCGAGTGATGATTCAGAAACACAAAACCTGACCTGTCTCCCACTTGCCTCTTCTCAGCTGCCCTGGTCCCAGAGGAGGGGTTTGATTTTATTTGCATGACTTTCAGTGCCCTTTCCCACCTGGCACTGACGTGCCCCCCAGTCACGTGACAAAAGAGACCTTGGCAAACTTCTTGCTAATAATCCTGGGACATAGTACAATGTTTTCACATGGCATGTACCTCACCTTGCTTCCTTCAAGACCCAGTTCAGATGTTACTGCCTCTGTGAAGCCTCTTTGTCCTTACTTTCTCCTTTTGAGGGGTCTTAACCTTGCACTTTGCACCTCACTGCCATCACATCCCGTTGTATAGTATTAATTAGTTATGAGTATTTCTTTGGGAATTGTCAACTTAGGATCAAACTATGTCTTATTCATCTCTCCTTCATGGTTTCTGTGCTGGTCCCCTTCATATAATAGGTATTCAAAAAATGTTGGCTGAAAGTATAACACATGTTCTAGTTACATTTGTTGTGTAACAAATTGTTTCACAACTCAGTGACTTAAAATAACCATTTTATTAGGCTCACAGCATCTGTGGGTTGGAAATTTGGGCAGGCACTGGCAGGGGTGGCTTCTCTCTGCTCTACAATGTCGGGGGCCTCGGCTTGGAGGATCCCAAGGCTGGGAGGCGGCTCACAGCTCAGGCCTGGAATCATGAAGGCTGGTTCCTGCCCTTGGCTGGCTACTGATGGCGAGCTCTACTGGGGCTGTGGACTGGAGCGCCCTCTCCATGTCTTGGACTCCCTCACAGCATGGCAACCTCAGGACTTCTTCCATGTTGGCATCAAGTTGCAGAGTGGAAGCCGCATTGCTTTTTATGGCCGAGCCTTGAAAGTCACACCATGTCACAAACCTGCCCAGATTCAAAGGGAAGGGTATAAACTCCATCTCTTGGTCACAGTGCAGAGGAGCATGTGGGACGGGAGATATTGTTACTGCCATGTTTGGAAAATACAAACCGCTGTGGTTGGTGTGTGGGAGAGATCAGTTGCACAGCTAGAACTAACACAACTACTGCTACAACTACAGTTGCTGGCTTAATGCATACTGAGCACTTACGGTGGGCCAGGTCCTAAGGGTTTTAACTCATTTAATCCTTCAACAATACTGTGAAGATCATATTACTTTACAGATAAGGATGCTGGGTCACAGAGAGGTTAAGTGACCAGCCAGGGTCTCCAGCTACTGCCTGTGCTGTGAGAGGTCAGAGAGGGAGAAGCTCCAGAATTAGCTCCATCCTTCAGGTCCGCTGCTGTGTTGTGCCACTGCATGGCTATTTCAAGGGATGTTTTTGATGGCAGTAAGGACCTGGGTGCAGGTCTTTGTGCTCGTGGTCTGGGGAAGCTGAGCCATGAGCTGTCCTGGCTCTGTGGCTCCCCCGTGTGTGTGGACCTTGGTCAGGCTGCCTCCGGAAGGCAGTGACATTGACCTAGCGGGGCCTTCCTTGTTAAGGTGTTTTCCATAGTGTGGGTGTCTCCAGCCTGGCTTCGTTGACATATTAATACACATAACTTACTGTCCCTGATTGGGACCCAGCAACTGCTGGCTCTTGGTGGTAAGGGCCAAGCTCCGTGTCTGTCTGTCCCCTGACCCAGAAAGGGATCCAGTGAGGATTCGTTTTAGCTCATGCCCCTTCTTGTCCTCCCTTGGCTGAAGGCTAAAATGTGAGAATCCCCAGCCTTGTCACTGGAGTGGCCTTCCTGACTGCTCTCTTGGGAGCCTTTCCGTTCTGTGAGGCCCTGAGGTGGCCTGGTTTCCACCCCATGGCTGGTCTGTTTGGCATTTTTAACATGAGACCTTGCACACTCCCCATCATCGTCTTCAGGACCAAGTTGGCAGGGAAACCCAGGTTTATCATCACTCATCACTGATATTCACCAGGCACCTTCAGTATGAGCCACAGACTAAGAAAACGATTAGCCATGTTCTTTGTCATGGAGAAAGTGACGTAACCTGAAAAACCATTTCCTCCTCGGGTAAATGTGGCTATGATGAAATCAACCTCATTTACTGTGAGGATTAAATGAGATGACGCGGGCAGAGTATGCCTGACACACTAAGGTGCTAATCATTATCCTCCTTCACCTTCATTTTAAACATATACTTGCTTATTTTTAAAAATGGTAAAATAGAGGAAAGGAAAAGAGAGAGGGAAAAATCATTCACCATTCAGATTCAGCCCAGTACCATTAATGTTTTGTTTGGTTATTTTTCTAGGTACAGTATGTATTTTTTTAACATAAATTTACTGTGTGTGCAGTTTTTCATTTTTAACTGAAATTCAAACGTTAATCTTCTCTTTCATGCTTTTGTACTTAACAAAGATTTTTCCTGGTTTTGGATTAGTATCTCACGTTGGTAGAAACAAGATGAAATTTTAAATTTTTCATTTGGTGACTTTCACAGTATTATTTGATCTCTAGGATTACCTCTGAGATTGATATATAGTGCATTTACATTATTCCCATTTTACAGATTAAGAAATATACTAGTGTGGCCGAGGCACATGCAGAATTCCTAACAACTGTGTGCTGTTTGAGCTCTGAGGATTATAGAGGTCACAACTGGAACAGGAGATGTGGAGTGGTGAGCTAGATCCTTCTGACACTTTGACATGCTCACTTATGCATCTTGAACTCAGAAATTGGATCCCGTGCTTAGAGATGTGTGTCCCTGCGCCCAGGCATGTTCAAAAAATGCGTGGGAAGCTGGCTTTCACAGGCGCAGCCACACCTCCCTGCTCACTAACTCCTGAATCACGTTGCCTCTAGCCAGGTTGTCTAGGACTCAGCACGAAGGAAAAAGTGGGAGCAAACTTGGACAAGCAATAGCTTGAAAAACTAGTTAAGTGATATCATGTGTTTATGGATTACAGACTGCCAAAACTAATCTAAAAGGATGTAGCCTTTCCCACTGACCATTTATTGTCTAAATCAGTGATTCTTAATCTTTTTTTCTGGGTCTTGAATCTCTTTATCTTTTGAAGTTCATGGACTTTTTTTCTAGAAGAACACACACAAGTGCATGCAATTTAATTTTTCTTTCAATCTTAGGACCCACAGGTGTCTATATTAGATACATGTTGGTACAAAACAAATTACTCCAACACTTAAGACTAAAAGAACAGTAAATTCTTCTCAATTTTATTGCAAATGTAAAACTGCTCTTAAAATAAAAATTGTCCTAAAATAAAAATCTTGATGGGAGAAACTGTGTTCTGCTAAACCAGTAGTTATTGCTAAACTGCTAAACCAGTAGTTATTGCAATTGTGAGTATAATTCTTAAAGCAAAACAAAACAAAAAAACCCAAAACCAAACCAAAAAAACAACAGTTAACATTTATTATCTCTCACAGTTTCTGTGGATCAGGAATTCAAGAGCATCTTAACCGTGAAACTCTGACACTGGGGCTCCCAGGGGGGTTCAGTCAAGATGTCATTTGGGGCTGCAGTCGTCTGAAGGCTTGGCAAGGGCTGGAGGAAGGAGCTCCAAGGAGGCTTAGTTATGTGCTGGTTGTCGGTACTAGGCTTCACGTGGACCTGGTCACAGGGCTGCTTTGATGTCCTCATGACATGGCATTTGGCTTTCCTCAGGGTCTGTGATCCCAGAGAGCATGGTGAAAACCCCAGTGTTTTTTTATGACCAACTTTGGAAATCACACTCCATCATTTCTGCATTTCCTTTTGGTCACACAGGTCAGCTGTATTCAGTACATAGGGCAAGGTATGGGGGAGTAGCTTCCAGGCCCTCTCCGGGTGTGCCACCCTCCCAGCACTTCGACCTGGAAGTTCTAATCCTGTCATTTAGGTTTTTATCTGGGGCTGGAGTGCGGGGTGTTATTACATAGGCACAATTGATTAAATCATTGGCCATTGGTGATTAAACTCAACTTCCAACCCCTTTCTCCTCCCTGGACTTCAGAGGGTGGGGCTGAACATTCCAGCCCTCTCTTGAAAATATCTAAGGGCCTACCTTGAATGACCTCATTAGCAACAACTTCTGTATGGTCAGAGTCTCCTTGTGAATAACAAAAGACTCTATAGCTAAGGAAATTCCCAGAGTTTTAGGAGCTGTGGGCCAGGAACTAGGGGACAAAGACCAAATATATAGTCCTTCTTGTTACTTGGGCTTGGCTGCTTGCTGCTTGAAAGGCAATACAAGAGACACATGTTGGCCGGAAAGGAAAGGTTGCTCTATTCAGGAGGCTGGCCAAACCCAGCTCCAAGATTCTGCTTGACCCTGAAAGGGAGAATCATTTGCGGAGGGGGTCAGAGTCTTCGTTATCTTCCACTGTTTGCAGACTTTCTTTTGATTGGTTGGTGGTGAAGTAACAGGCCAGTGCTCCAGGAATCTTGTGCTCAGCCTGAAGTTACCATCCTCCACCTGGGTGGGGACCTTAGTACCTGCAGAAGAACTCAAAGGTATTGTTGATGTTTTTCTCCTTGAGGAGGAACCAGGACCCTGCCCCACGGCTGCTCCTCCTCAGTTCCTGCATTCCTTAATCACTTGCCATTCTATTACCCAGTATTTTCTTTCTCGTCCTTTTCTCTCTTTGTTTTTTTAAGAGTCTCTTTTCTTATTTTAAAAAATTTATTTTTTTGAGATATCATTGACATTTAACATTATATTAGTGTCAAGTGTACAACAATGATTCGGTATTGTAGATGTTGTGAAATTGTTACTGAACCACACTCAGGTCTACTTCCTTGATGCACACAGCAAAGCCAATCTACTGACACTGGGTTGTGGTGAAGCAAGGTACAGCGTTTATTGCAGGCGTCTAATGCGCAAAAGACCCAAACTCCCCAATGGTTGGTTGGTTGGTTGGTTTGTTTGCGGTACACGGGCCTCTCACTGCTGTGGCGGCTCCCGTTGCGGAGCACAGGCTCCGGACGCGCAGGCTCAGCGGCAATGGCTCACGGGCCCAGCCGCTCTGCGGCATGTGGGATCTTCCCGGACCGGGGCACGAACCCGTGTCCCCCGCATCGGCGCACGAACCCGTGTCCCGCGCATCGGCAGGCAGACTCTCAACCACTGCACCACCAGGCAAGCCCGGTAGTACTATTTTTTAATTTTTTTGAGGAACCTCAGTATTGTTTTCCATAGCGGCTGCATCAATTTATATTCCCACCCACGGAGCACAGAGATTCCCTTTTCTCCACATCCTCACCAACACTTGTTTTTTCTTGTCTTTTTGATAATAGCCATTCTAATACATGTGAGCTGATGCCTCATTGTGATTTTAAGTTGCATTTCCCTGACGATGTTGAGCATCTTTTCGCGTGTCTATTGGCCATTTGTGTATCTTCTTTGGAAAAAACATCTGTTCAGATCCTCTGCCCACTTTTTAATCAGATTGTTTCTTTGCTGTTGAGTTGTATGAGTTCTTTATAAGGACTTTATTTTCTTTAGAGCAGTTTTGGTTTTTCAGTAAGATTGAGAGGAAGATACAGAGATTTTCCATATACCTTTAGTCCCCACACATTCATAAATTGCCGCATTATCAACATCACTCATCAGAGTGGTACGTTTTTTAACCAAGAATGAACCTGTATTAAAACATCATGATCATCCAAAGTCCATAGTTGACCTCAGGGTTCACTCTTGGTGTTATACATTCTGTGGGTTTGGACAAATGTATAATGAACGACATATATCCATCATTGTATTGATAGCATCATACAGAGTATTTTCACTGCCCTAAAAATACTTTGTGCTCTCCGTATTCATATCCCTGCCCTCACAACCACTGATCTTTATGGAGACTGATTTGTCTCCATAGTTTTGCTTTTTTCAGAATGTCATTTACTTGGAAGCATACAGTGTGTAGCATTTTCTGATGGGCTTCTTTCACTTAATAATACGTATTTTCAAGTTCCTCCGTGTCCTTTCATGGCTTGATAGCCCATTTCTTTTCACTGCTGAATAATATTCCATTGTCTGGATGTATCACAGTTTATGTATCCATTCACCTACTGAAGGACATCTCATTTGCTTCCAAGTTTTGGCAGATATGAAGAGAGCCGCTGTACATATCCATGTGTAGGTGTTTGTGTAGACAGAAGTTTTCAATTGCTTTGTGTAAATACCAAGGAGTGCAATTGCTGAATTGTTTGGTAGGAATATGGTTACTTTTGCAAGATACCACAAGGCTGCCCTCCAGAGCATAGAGCATCAGTACCATTTTGCATTTCTGTTGCAGGAAGGGAGACCCCTTCCAGGGCCCGAGAGCGGGCTCTCGTCTAACTCTCGGAAATGAATTGTCCGAGGAGACACACGTGCTGACAAAGCAGGAGACTTTATTGGCAAGGGGCGCCTGGGCGGAGGGCAGGAGGGTAAGGGAACCCAGGAGGACTGCTCTGCCACGTGGCTCACAGTCTCAGGTTTTATGGTGATGGGATTAGTTTCCGGGTTGTTTCTAGCCAATCATTCTGACTCAGGGTCCTTCCCGGTGGCATGCACGTCACTCAGCCAAGATGGATTCCAGCGAGGAGGATTCTGGGAGGTTGGTAGGACATGTGGACTGGCGTCTTCTCTCTCCTTTTGACCTTTCCCGAATTCTTCCGGTTGTTGGTGGCTTGTTAGTTATGTGTTCCTTACCAGATCTCCTGTTGTAAAATAACTCATGCAAATTGTTACTGTCTTTGCCTGGCCAGGGTGGGCGGTTTCAGTCAGTGCTTCCCCTAACATGTCCACCAGCAGTGAATGAGCATTCCTGTTGCTCTGCATCCTCACCAGCATTTGGTGTTGTCAGCATTCCAAATTTTGGTCATTCTACTAGGTGTGTAGTAGTATCTCATTTTTGCTTTAATTTGCATTTCCCTGATGATGTATGATGTGGAGGGAGCATCCTTTCATATGCTTACTTGCCATCTGTATATCTTCTTTGGTGAGGTGTCTGTTAAGGTCTTTGGCCCATCTTTTAATCAGGTTGTTTTTTTTTCCTTTGTTTTAGGAGTTCATTTTATGTTTTACAGTACAGTTCATTATCAGATGTGTCTTTTACAAGTATTTTCTCCCAGTCTGTGGCTTGTCTTCTAATTCTCTTGATATTGGCTTTTGCAGAGCAGACGTTTTAAATTTTAATAAAGGCCAACTTATCATTTATTGCTTTCATGGATAATGCCTTTGGTACTAGGGCTGAAAGGACATCACCATACCCAAGGTCATCTGGGTTTTCTCCTATGTTATCTTTTAGGAGTTTTTAATTAATTTATTTATTTATGGTTGCATTGGGTCTTCGTTGCTGCACGCGGGCTTTCTCTAGTTGCAGCGAGTGGGGGCCACTCTTCATTGCGGTGCGTGGGCTTCTCAATGCGGTGGCTTCTCTTGTTGCGGAGCACGGGCTCTAAGCATACGGGTTCAGTAGTTGTGGCATGTGGGCTCAGTAGTTGTGGCTCGCGGGCTCCAGAGCACAGGCTCAGTAGTTGTGGCGCACGGGCCCAGTTGCTCCACGGCATGTGGGATCTTCCCGGACCAGGGCTCAAACCCATGTCCCCTGCATTGGCAGGCGGGTTCTTAACCACTGCGCCACCAGGGAAGTCCACTCTTAGGAGTTTTATAGTTTTGCATTTTACAATTAGGTCTGTGATCTATTTTGAGTTAATTTTTGTGAAGAGTGTAAGGTTTGTGTCTAGATTCTTTTTTTTTTTTATGTGAGTGTCTAGTAGTTTGAACACCATTTGTTGAAGAGACTATCTTTACTCCACTGTTTTTCCTTTGACCTGTGTCAGAGATCAGTTGACTATATTTATGATGCTAATGTAAATGGTATTGGGCTTTTACTTTTAGATTCTGTTTATTCATTATTGGTATATAGGAAAGCAGTTGACTTTTGTACATTAACCTCTTGTATCCTGCAGTCTTGCTGTAATCTCTTAGTTCAGGAGTTTCTTTGTCAATAAAAACTTTTTTATTTTTACATAGGCAATCATGTCACCTGCAAACAAAGACAGCTTTATGTCTTCCTTCCCAATATATATACCTTTTAAGTCTTTTTCTTGCCTTATTGAAAAGGAATGGTGAGAAGGGACATCTTTGCATTGTTTCTGATCTTAGTGGGAAAGCTTTGAGTTTCTCACCATTAAGTGTGATGTTAGCTATAGGTTTTTTGTAGGTAGTCTTTATCAAGTTGAGGAAGTTCCATTCTGTTCCTAGTTTACTGTGAGTTTTCTTAATGAATGGGTGTTGAATTTTGTCAAATACTTTTTCTGCATCTGTTGATATGACCATGTGGTTTTTCTTTTTTGGTTTGATGTGGTATGTGATAATACATTGATTGATTTTCGAATGTTGAACAACTACACCTGGGATGAATCTCATTTGGTTCTGGTATATAATTCTTTATATATTTTTTGGATTCAATTTGCTAATATTTTGTTGAGAATTTTTGCACCTATGTTCATGAGAAATATTTGTCTGTAGTTTTCTTATAATGCCTTTGTTGATTTTGGTATTAGGGTAATGCTGGCCTGATAGAATGAGTTAGGAGGGGGTATTCCCTCTGTTTCCATCCTATGAAAGAGAGTGTAGAGAATTGGTATGATTTCTTCCTTAAATGTTTGGTAGAATTCGCCAGTGACCCCATCTGGGCCTGGTGCTTTCTGTTTTGGATGGTTATTAATTATTGATTCAGTGTCTTTAATAGGTATAGACCTATTCAGATCATCTTTGCTTCTTGTGTGAGTTTTTGCGGATTGTATAGTTCAAGGAATTGGTCCGTTTCATCTAGGTTATCAAATTTGTGATCATACAGTTGTTCATAGGATTTCTTTATTATTCTTTTAATTTCCATAGAATCTTATAATTTCCTCTCTTTCATTTTGGATATTAATAACTTGTACCCTCTTTTTTTCTTTGTTAACCTGGCTACAGGCTTATTGGTTTTATTGATATTTTCAAAAAAACAGCTTTTGGTTTCATTGACTTTTCTCTGTTGATTTTCTGTTTTTAATTTCATTGATTTCTACCCTAATTCTTATTTCTTCTGCTTACTTTGGATTTACTTTACTCCTCCTTTCCTAATTTCCTAAGGTAGAAACTTAGATTATTGACTTAAGATTTTTATTCTTTTCTAATTCAATGCTATAAATTTTCCTCTAAGCACTGCTTTCCCTGCATATCATAGGTTTTGCTAAGTCATATTTTAATTTTCATTTATTGATAGTTTAAAAGTATTTTTTTAAATTTCTCTTGAGATTTTCTTCTGTGACCCGTGTGTTATTCAGAGGTGTGTTGTTTAATCTCCACATATTTTGGTATTTTCCAGTTATCTTTCTATTATTGGTTTCTAGTTTAATTCCATTTTGGTCTACCAGCAGATATTATATGATTTCTATATTCTAAAATTTGTTAAGGGGTATTTTATGGCCCAGAATGTGGTCTGTGTTGGTGAATGTTCCATGTGAGCATGAGAAGAATGGGTATTCTACTGTCGTTGGATGAAATAGTCTGTAGATGTCTATTGTATCCAGTTCACTGAAGGTGTTGTTGAGTTCAGCTATGTTCTTATGGATTTACTGCTTGCTGATTCTGTCCATTTCTGAGAGAGAGGTGTTGACATCATCAACTATGCTAGTGGATTCATCTTTTTTTCCTTGCAGTTCTATCAGTTTTTGCCTCATGTAGTTTGATGCTCTGTTGTTATGTGCATATGCAATAAGACCTGTTATGTCTTCTTGGAGAATTGACTCCTTTAATCATTATGTAATGTCCTTCTTCATTCCTGATAATTTTCCTTACTTTGAAGTCTGTCTAAAATTAATATAGCCACTCCAGCTCTTTTGATTAGTGTTAACATGGTATATTTTTCTCCATTCATTTACTTTTAATGTTTGTCTTTATGTCTAAAGTGGGTTTCTTGTAGACAAGATATAGTTGGGTAGTGTTTTTAATCCACTCTGACAATCTCTGTCTTTTAATTGGTACGTTTAGACCATTGATATTGAAAGTGATTATTGATATAGTTGGATTAATATCTACCATATTCATTACTATTTTTTGTTGCCCTTGTTTTTTGTTCCTATTTTTGTCTCCCACTCTTTTTATGTCTTTTGTGTCTAGTCCTTTTTATACAGTTATATATAATACTTGGATCATTTTAATTTAGAGAAGTGATAACTTACTTATTGCAAAACAAAGAGTACAGAAATGTCTAAAGTAAAAAATGTTATTTTTGATCCCTGCCCAGAGGAACCTTCTATTGTAGGCTGAGAGGGAAGATGGAAGGGACAGTGGGGTCAGGAGATGCCTTGGCCAGGGTCGGGGCTCTTTTTTTTTTTTTTCTTTGCGATATGGGGGCCTCTCACTGTTGTGGCCTCTCCCGTTGTGGAGCACAGGCTCCGGACGCGCAGGCCCAGCGGCCATGGCCCACGGGCCCAGACGCTCCGCGGCACTTGGGATCCTCCCGGACTGGGGCACGAACCCGTGTCCCCTGCATCGGCAGGCGGACTCTCAACCACTGCGCCACCAGGGAAGCCCGGGGCTCTGTCTTTTTGAAGGTAGCAGCATCTAGGAAAATGAGATCCGGACAGCAGGGGCAGTGCCAGGAGAAGGAAATGGGGAATGTGGGGTATAGAATGGGAATTAAACTGTTGAGAAGAAAAAGTTAATTTCTATTTCTATGTTAAGGTCCACTTCCTAAGAGCAGCATTATTTTTAAGGGTCAGAGGCCCTTTGTGGGGTCGGAAGGGAATGCAGAAGATATTTAATAAGCAGGTGCAGCTGAATGTGTATGGTTAAAGTACAGTCTAGTATCTATTTATTTATTTATTTGTCATGACTGTTTCTAACCGGCTTCCGGCTCGGACAAGTTGTTTTGACCCTGATGCCCTGGCTCATTCAGGCCACTTAACACTGTTTACCTTTCAGGGGAATGATGTGTATGATCCTCCGATCTAGTGCTTTTGTAAGGTCTGTAAATAGAATGCAGTCTAGGTGAGCTCAGTATTGCATCATCATAGCCAGTATCTGATGGGCCTCAGCTGCTTTCTTCTGCCCATTCACTAGAGGAGAATAAAACTTTCTTGACCCAAATCAGCAAAGGGAGGAGCTCAAAGCTGTTGAGAGTCTTAAATCAGGATCTGGTCTTTAATTTGGGCACCTGGCTGGCACTCTGTTGATAAAGACATCTCGACACTGCTCTGCATTAGAGTTTTAAAAACTCCTAATGCCCAGGCTTCTGCACACCAGACCAGTTACATGGGGTGGGGCCCGGGCCCTGTTAGTTTTTAAAGCTCTCCAGGTGATCCCAGTGTGGGTCTAAGGTTGAGAAGTAGTGCCCTAACAAAGATGCTGGCTGGTCCTGACCTGCTTGCAGCCTTCTTTGCAGCGGGTGGGGCGTGGTTGTGGCTGTTTTGTCGTAGAACATTGAAATGCAGGGAGACCTAAAAGTTAGGAACGTAGTTACATTGTTTTCAAAGTTCTGCATCTCTGGAGTACTGCAAACATTTGGTTCAAGTGTCATTATATACATATATATATTTTTAAATTGTTGTAGGACACAGTAAAAATGTTACACACTAAATTTTAACATACTGAAAATAACTAATGAGCTGTCTTCTCCATGACCTTCAATATAGTTGTGAATGCTGTCAACCAGAATGTATCACGTAAATTCACGCACCACGTCCATCTGTTGATTTGCCACCTCTCCCACCCCCCTTTTCACTTTCCTTGCTTCTGCTGCTTAAGCCAAGGTGGGGTTCCATGTAAAATTTTGTTTGGGAGAAAAGGTTGTGCACGAATGAAAGTTTATGAGCCACAGGCCTTTCCTTGTAGCGTCTGTTTTAGATTAGATCAGCTTGCTTTGAGGCTCAGGCATCCCCCGGGCTGGGCTTAGAGCTGCATCCTACTAGGATCTGAGCCGTCCCGGCTGTTCCCCAGCTGGATCCACTGCAGATAAGTTTAAGCTGGGGCAGCTGTGATGGCCTTTTGGCGGGAGAGTGGGAGAAGCTTTCATGGGAGTGGGAGTGGGCTGCAGCTGTGGGTGGAGGTGGGCGACCCCACACATGGTGTCATCGTCAAGAGGCCATTGGCGTGTCCTTAAGGGATCCCTGGCCCAAATCCTGTCCTCTCTGGATCCAGAGCCACAGAGCATTCCAGCCAGGAGGGGCCCTAGCTAGCAGCTCTTTCTTAAGGACTAGTTATGGGCTAGGCCCCATGCTAGGGGCTTTATATATGTTATCTAATTAAGTCTTTTGATAGCTCTGCGAGGCACACATGATTATCCCTATCTTACAGATGAGAAAACTGAAGCTTGGAGAGGTTAAGTAACTTATCCAAGGTCACAACTAATCTAATAAGTGACAAAGCCAGCATCGGCACACGTGCTAGTCCACTCCAAAGCCTTCTCAGAAATCATTTTGTGGATGAAGAGATCAAGGTACAAGAGAGGAAAAGCGGCTTGTCCAAGACGGCACAGCCAGCTCCAGTTCCTGGCAAAGCTGTGACTAGCCCTCCCCTGCTCTTTCTGCCACAGTGCTGTGCGCCCCCTGCTGTCAAGGGGAAGGCCACAGGGGTGTGCCCCCCTCCCACCTTCTCAGTGGCTCAGGCAGAATCAGTTGTGCTGGCATGGAATGAGTAAGCAAACTCACTCTATTTCCCGCCCCTGAGTCTGCGAGGGGAGACCATGTTAAGAACATGGAGAAGGCAGGCAGAGGCCAGGCGGAGACGCGTATCCCAGCCAGAGGGTGGGGCGGCCGGTGGTGAATCAGAGCTCAGTCTCCAAAGCAGCCCGACTTCCTTGTTACGGGGCGGGGGGGGGGGGGGGGGGGGGGGGTGGGGGGGGGTGGGGGGGTGGGGCTCCGTCAGTTGCCCCCATCGGCGGCGTGTGGGCATCTGGGCGTCAGGGATGTGCGTCAGCCCTTCCCATTCCTGTTCATGTGGACTCCGAACAGCGGCCTGCAGGAGCTCAGCTTTGCCCCCGCATATGGAGGAAAGAGGGTGTAACGAATGCTCTACATGGTGTCGTGGGAGTAGCTACCTCTTGCAAATAAGGGTGCAGCACCAAAGAAAGGGCCCCAGGACTCCCTCCTCCCAGCCCTCTAATCAAGAAAGGAGCATTTATTTAGTATCAGGCAGATTGCAAGGCAGTTGGTTGTATTTGTTTTCCTCTGAATTTGTGCCAAGGATTCAACTTTTCCTGCTCATTTTATTAAAAACTTTATAAAGGGCATTAATAAATAGATATAAAATTGCCGCATGAATGACAGAGGGACTAAATGAAATTCCCAAGAGTCAGCCATTGAATAAGTAACAGAACCATGTCCTTGCGTGATCAAATTCCCATATATGCAAATTAGAGACAGTGCTTTACCACAGTGTTTTAATTAATATTTATAAATCAAAGAGCGCCTCAGAAAGGGCCAGTAAGCTACTTATATTATTACCATGTCACACGAATAACAAAACCTTTGAACATTGCTGCCTGCTTTGCATTTTGGTCTGAGAAGTAAGTGAGCCTGTTGTGTGTGTCTCCCCCACAGGGGTAGTGTCAGCACAGCGGCAAGTCGCCGTCCAGGAAGGACCCTTGTACCGCACAGAGGGCTCCCACATCACCATCTGGTGCAATGTCAGTGGCTACCAGGGGCCTTCTGAGCAGAATTTCCAGTGGTCCATTTACCTGCCTTCCGCCCCTGAGCGCGAGGTCCAGATCGTCAGCACCATGGACTCTTCCTTCCCTTACGCCATCTATACCCAGCGTGTCCGCAGCGGGAAGATCTACGTGGAGAGGGTCCAGGGGAACTCGGCTTTACTGCACATCACTGATCTCCAGGCCCGGGATGCTGGGGAGTATGAATGCCACACGCCCAACACCGATGAGCGATACTTCGGGAGTTACAGTGCCAAGATGAACCTCATGGGTAAGGAGATAACTGTGTTCACATGGCTGCTGTTCTGTCTGAGTGTCATAGTCAGTGTGAGCTGCTATCATAAATTATCATAGACTGCACTGGGTGCTTAAACAACAAGCATTTATTTCCCAGTTCTGGAGGCTGGAAGTCCCAGATCAGGGTGCCAGCACGGTTAATACTGGTGAGAGCCCTCTTCAGGGTTGCAGAGTACTGACTTCTTGTTGTCTCCTTACATGGCAGAAAGGGAAGAAGAAAGCTGTCTGGGGTCCGTTTATAAGGGCACTAATCCCAGGGACTTTCCTGGAGGTCCAGTGGTTAAGACTCTACGCTTCCACTGCAGCGGGCACGGGTTCAATCCCTGCTCTGGGAACTAGGACCCTGCATGCAGTGTGGTGCAGCCAAAGAAAAAGGTGGGGGGCACTAATCCCATTCATGAGGGCTTCACCCTCATGACCTCATCGCCTCCCCAAAGCCTCATCTCCAGATACCATCACACTGGGGATTAGGTTTCAGCAGAGGAATTTGGGGGGGAACATAAACATTCAATCCATAACACTGAGTCACTTCTTTTATAGTGCAGTTTTATTTGACTTTAAACCTTTTAAAATCCAAAGCTCCCCAAATATTTTAGAGGTCAACAGGTAGCATAAGTGAACCAGGTTTGTGTGTTCACTTGTAAATAGTAGAAAGCTGAAGCTAAAACTTAAAGAAGATCTAATGCAGATGTTAAGAATTTCAGAGAAGGTCAACTGACCCTCGAACTGGTGAAAGGGGATATAAAAATATAAGGCAAGGACATTTGTGGTTGATAAGCTGAAGAACTGTTGAGGAACACTAAGCAGGTGACATCAGCTGGAAGAGAGGCCAAACCTCTAAGAAACTATGGGCCTTTGTTTTTTTTTTAATTTAATTTATTTATTTTTTATACAGCAGGTTCTTATTAGTTACGTATTAGTGTATACATGTCAATCCTAATCTCCCAATTCATCACACCACCACCACCACCCCTCCCGCCACTTTCCCCCCTTGGTGTCCATACGTTTGTTCTCTACATCTGTGCCTCTATTTCTGCCCTGCAAACTGGTTCATCTGTACCATTTTTCTAGGTTCCACATATATGCGTTAATATACATATTAACGCATATTTGTTTTTCTCTTTCTGACTTACTTCACTCTTACTTACAGTCTCTAGATCCATCCACGTCTCAAAAAAAGACCCAATTTCGTTCCTTTTTATGGCTGAGTAATATTCCATTGTATATATCTACCACATCTTTTTTATTCATTCGTCTGTTGCTGGGCATTTAGGTTGCTTCCATGACCTGGCTATTGTAAATAGTGCTGCAATGAACATTGGGGTGCATGTGTCTTTTTGAATTATGGTTTTCTCTGGGTATATGCCCAGTAGTGGGATTGTTGGGTCATATGATAATTCTATTTTTATTTCTTTAAGTAACCTCCATACTGTTCTCCATAGTGGTTGTATCAATTTACATTCCCACCAACAGTGCAAGAGGGTTCCCTTTTCTCCACACCCTCTCCAGCATTTGTTGTTTGTAGATTTTCTGATGATGCCCATTCTAACTGGTGTGAGGTGATACCGCATTGTAGTTTGGATTTGCATTTCCCTAATAATTAGTGATGTTGAGCAGCTTTTCATGTGCTTCTTGGCCATATGTATGTCTTCTTTGGAGAAATGTCTATTTAGGTCTTCTGCCCCTTTTTGGATTGGGTTGTTTGTTTTTTTAATATTGAGCTGTATGAGCTGTTTATATATTTTGGAGATTAATCCTTTGTCCGATGATTCATTTGCAAATATTTTCTCCCATTCTGAGGGTTGTCTTTTTGTCTTGTTTGTAGTTTCCTTTGCTTTGCAAAAGCTTCTAAGTTTCATTAGGTCCCATTTGTTTATTTTTGTTTTTATTTCCATTACTCTAGGAGGTGGATCAAAAAAGATCCTGCTGTGATTTATGTTAAAGAGTGTTCCTCCTATGTTTTCCTCTGAGAGTTTTAGTGTACAGTCTTACATTTAGATCTCTAATCCATTTTGAGTTTATTTTTGTGTATGTTGTTAGGAAGTGTTCTAATTTCATTCTTCTACATGTAGCTGTCCAGTTTTCCCAGAACCACTTATTGAAGAGACTGTCTTTTCTCCATTGTATATCCTTGCCTCCTTTGTCATAGATTAGTTGACCATAGGTGTGTGGGTTTATCTCTGGGCTTTCTATCCTGTTCCATTGATCTATATTTCTGTTTTTGTGCCAGTACCATATTGTCTTGATTTCTGTAGCTTTGTAGTATAGTCTGAAGTCAGGGAGTCTGATTCCTCCAGCTCCGTTTTTGTCCCTCAGGAGTGCTTTGGCTATCCGGGGTCTTTTGTGTCTCCATACAAATTTTAAGATTTTTTTGTTCTAGTTCTGTAAAAAATGCAACTGGTAATTTGATAGGGATTGCGTTGAATCTGTAGATTGCTTTGGGTAGTATAGTCATTTTTACAATATTGATTCTTCCAATCCACGAACATGGTATATCTCTCCATCTGTTTGTGTCACCTTTGTTTTCTTTCATCAGTGTCTTACAGTTTTCTGAGTACATGTCTTTTACCTCCTTAGGTAGGTTTATTCCTAGGTATTTTATTCTTTTTGTTGCAATGATGAATGGGATTGTTTCCTTAATTTCTCTCTCTGATCTTTCATTGTTAGTGTATAGGAATGCAGGAGATTTCTGTGCATTAATTTTGTATCCTGCAACTTTACCAGATTCATTGATGAGCTCTAGTAGTTTTCTGGTGGCACCTTTAGGATTCTCTATGTATAGTATCATGTCATCTGCAAACAGTGACAATTTTACTTCTTCTTTTCCAATTTGTATTCCTTTTATTTCTTTTTCTTCTCTAATTGCTGTGGCTAGGACTTCCAAAACTATGTTGAATAATAGTGGTGAGAGTAGACATCCTTGTCTTGTTCCTGATCTTAGAGGAAATGCTTTCAGGTTTTCACCATTGAGAATGATGTTTGCTGTGGTTTTGTCATATATGGCCTTTATTATGTTGAGGTAGGTTCCCTCCATGCCCACTTTCTGGAGAATTTTTATCATGAATGGGTATTGAATTTTGTCAAAAGGTTTTCCTGCATCTATTGAGATGATCATATGGCTTTTATTCTTCAATTTGTTAATATGGTGTATCACATTGATTGATTTGCATACATTGAAGAATCCTTGCATTCCTGGGATAAATCCCACTTGATCATGGTGTATGATCCTTTTAATGTGCTGTTGGATTCTGTTTGCTAGTATTTTGTTGAGAATTTTTGCATCTGTATTCATCAGTGATATTGGTCTGTAATCTTCTTTTTTTGTAATATCTTTGTTTGGTTTTGGTATTGGGGTGATGGTGGCCTCATAGAATGAGTTTGGGAGTGTTCCTTCCTCTGCAGTTTTTTGGAAGAGGTTGAGAAGGATGGGTGTTAGCTCTTCTCTAAATGTTTGGTAGAGTTCACCTGTGAAGCCATCTGGTCCTGGACTTTTGTTTGTTGGAAGATTTTTAACCACAGTTTCAATTTCATTACTTGTGATTGGTCTGTTCATATTTTCTATTTCTTCCTGATTCTGTCTTGGAAGATTATACCTTTCTAAGAATTTGTCCATTTCTTCCAGGTTGTCCATTTTATTGGCATAGAGTTGCTTGTAGTAGTCTCTTAGTATGCTTTGTATTTCTGCAGTGTCTGTTGTAACTTCTCCTTTTTCATTTCTAATTTTATTGATTTGAGTCCTCTCCCTCTTTTTCTTGATGAGTCTGGCTAAAGGTTTACCAATTTTGTTTCTCTTCTCAAAGAACCAGCTTTTAGTTCTATTGATCTTTGCTATTGCTTTCTTTGTTTCTATTTCATTTATTTCTGCTCTGATCTTTATGATTTATTTCCTTCTACTAACTTAACTTTGGGTTTTTTTCGTTTTTCTTTCTCTAGTTCCTTTAGGAGTAAGGTTAGATTGTTTCTTTGAGAGTTTTCTTGTTTCTTGAGGTAGGCTTGGTATTGCTATAAACTTCCCTCTTAGTACTGCTTTTGCTGCATCCCATAGGTTTTGGATTATCGAGTTTTCATTGTAATTTGTCTCTATGTATTTTTTGATTTCCTCTTTAATTTCTTCAGTGATCTCTTGGTTATTTAGTTACATATTGTTTAGTCTCCATGTACTTGTGTTTTTTACGTTTTTTTCCCTGTAATTGATTTCTAATCTCATAGCATTGTGGTCAGAAAAGATGCTTGATATGATTCCAATTTTCTTAAATTTACTGAGGCTTGATTTGTGACCCAAGATGTGATCTATCCTGGAGAATGTTCCATGTGCATTTGAGAAGAAAGTGTAATCTGCTGTTTTTGGATGGAATGTCCTATAAATACCAATTAAATCTATCTGGTCTATTGTGTCATTTACAGCTTGTTTTTCCTTATTAATTTTCTGTTTGGATGATCTGTCCTTTGGTGTAAGTGAGGTGTTAAAGTCCCCCACTATTATAGTGTTACTGTCGATTTCCTCTTTTATAGCTGTTAGCAGTTGCCTTATGTATTGAGATGCTCCTATGTGGGGTGCATATGTATTTATAATTGTTATATCTTCTTCTTGGATTGATCCCTTGATCATTATGTAGTGTCCTTCCTTGTCTCTTGTAACATTCTTTATTTTAAAGTCTATTTTATCTGATATGAGTATTGCTACTCCAACTTTCTTTTGATTTCCATTTGCATGGAATATCATTTTCCATCCCCTCACTTTCAGACTGCATGTGTCCCTAGGTCTGAAGTGGGTCTCTTGTAGACAGCATATATATGGGTCTTCTTTTGTATCCATTCAGCAAGCCTGTGTCTTTTGGTTGGAGCATTTAATCCATTCACGTTTAAGGTAATTATCGATATGTTTGTTTCTATGACCATTTCCTTAATTGTTTTGGGTTTGTTTTTGTAGGTCCTTTTCTTCTCTTGTGTTTCCCGCTTATAGAAGTTCCTATAGCATTTGTTGTAGAGCTGGCTTGGTGGTGCTGAATTCTCTTAGCTTTTGCTTGTCTGTAAAGCTTTTGATTTCTATGTCAAATCTGAATGAGATCCTTGCCAGGTAGAGTAATCTTGGTTGTAGTTTCTTCCCTTTCTGTGCTTCCTGGACTTGGGCGGCTATTTCCTTTCCCATGTTAGAGAAGTTTTCTACTTTAATCTCTTCAAATATTTTCTCGGGTCACTTCTCTCTCTCTTTTCCTTCTGGGACTCCTTTAATGCGAATGTTGTTGCATTTAATGTTGTCCCAGAAGTCTCTTAGGCTGTCCTCATTTCTTTTCATTCCTTTTTCTTTATTCTGTTCCGCAGCAGTGAATGCCACCATTCTGTCTTCCAGGTCACTTATCCGTTCTTCTGCCTCAGTTATGCTGCTATTGATTCCTTCAGGTGTATTTTTCATTTCAGTTATTGTATTGTTCATCTGTGTTTGTTTGGTTTTTAATTCTTCTAGGTCTTTGTTAAACATTTCTTGCATCTTCTCGATCTTCGCCTCCATTATTTTTCTGAGGCCCTGGATCATCTTCACTATCATTATTCTGAATTTTTTTTCCTGGAAGGTTGCCTATTACCACTTCATTTAGTTGTTTTTCTGGGGTTTTATCTTGTTCCTTCATCTGGTACAAAGTTCTCTGCCTTTTCATCTTGTCTTTCTGTGAATGTGGTTTTCCTTCCACAGGCTGCAAAATTGTAGTTCTTCTTGCTTCTGCTGTCTGCCCTCTGGTGGATGAGGTTATCTAGAGGTTTGTGCAAGCTTCCTGATGGGAGGGACTGGTGGTGGGTAGAACTGGGTGTTGTTCTCAGTGATGGGCCTTTGGAAGGTGTCTCTGAGCTGCCTGGGGCGCTGCTGAGTCAGGAAGCTGATGCAGCTGCAGGACCATGCTCAGACCTGAAGTGGGTCTGTGTGTCCTTTGGCTCCAGGGTGAGGAATTTTGTACCAGCTGTCTCCCTTGGCCCCTGGATGATGGAGGGAGGTGGAGGAGAAGGGAGAGGGATTTCATTGTGGCCGGCTCTGTGCCACAGTGTTTGCCAATGTGAAGGGTCAGAAATATCAAGGCTGTTCTGTTTTTCTGTCCACGTCATAATTTCCAGGCTTAATTGTGATAATAAAAACTAGAAATTAAGATTTCGATCCTTCACATCGAGAGGGGGTCATGTTTAGTCTCCGCAGGAAACTGCTGACCAGGTGACCACAGAGGAAATCTCATTGCTTGCCTGACTCATCCCCATACCGTGGCTTCCTTCCAGCCCACGAACATGACACATGTTGACACATGAATAATATGAAAATTAAACCTACTAAAAAATTGAGGATGCTGCTGCCTCTCTCTACCACAACCTCTATTTATTTATTTATGTACGGCTGCTTTGGGTCTTCGTTGCTGCGCACGGGCTTTCTCTAGTTGCGTCGAGCGGGGGCTACTCTTTGTTGTGGTGCACAGGCTTCTCATTGTGGTGGCTTCTGTTGTTGCAGAGCATGGGCTCTAGGCGCATGGGCTTCAGTAGTTGTGGCTCGCGGGCTCTAGAACACAGGCTCAGTAGTTGTGCTGCATGGGGTTAGTTGCTCTGTGGCATGTGGGGTCTTCCTGGGCCAGGGCTCGAACCCGTGTCTCCTGCATTGGCAGGTGGATTCTTAACCACTGCACCACCAGGGAAGTCCTTTTTTTTAAAAAAAAAAAAAAAGAAGAAGAAGAAGAAGAAATAACCTTCCTAGTGCACTGCACTGCTGACATGGGGGTGGGGTGGCTAGAAGGGAGAAAATGAGCAAGTTGTATAGAAAATGGGAAACTCGAAGTTCCAGGAACTCTTTTTGTTTGAAGTTCAGTGAGAAGCCAAGTTAAAATGTCTGGAAGCAATACTACCGTGAACAACAAAATCTTATTTGACCTGACACAGAATTCCTTTTACATGTTATTTTCAGGGAGTTCATTTATTATATAAACTGAAATTTGACCCACTTTCTTTTAAGTCTACAAACATTATTTTACTTATGTATTTTTTTTATTGAAGTATAGTTGATTTAGAATGTTTCAGGTGTATAGCAGAGTGATTCAGTTATACAGACATGTATTCTTTTTCAGATTGCTTCCCATTATAGGTTATTACAAGATATTGAATATAGTTCTCTGTGCTATATAGTAAGTCCTTGTAGTTTTCTATTTTATATATAGTAGTGTATATCTGTGAATCTCGAATTCTGAATTTATCCCTCTGCCCCCAAGTCACTTTTTATCTGAGTGTTATTGAAATATCAACCAGGTAAGTGTAAGCGCCAAAAAATTGCAGTCCAAATCCAAACAGAAAATTTGTTCGGTTTCTGTGCCATCTGGGGTCCTCCATGGCCACACAGGGACTGTCGAAGGCTGGTGGGTGGGAGCTCAGCCCCACAAGTGTAAGATCTGTGGCTTTGTGACCGTGTCCCATGGCTGTTCCTGTGTTGCAGTGATCCCGGACTCCCTGCAGTCCACTGCTGTGCGCCACACTCTGCACAGAGTGGAGCAGGACCCCCTAGAGCTCACGTGTGAGGTGGCCACGGAGACGTTACAGCACAGCCACCTGTCCGTGGCCTGGCTACGGCAGCGGGGCGGCGAGAAGCCGGTGGAGGTCATTGCCCTGAGCCGGGATTTTGTGCTGCAGTCGAGCAGCGACTACGCGCAGAGGCAGAGCCTGGGGGAGGTGCGCCTGGACAAGCTGGGGAGCAGCACCTTCCGCCTCACCGTCTTCCACTTGCAGCCCTCCGACCAGGGCGAGTTCTACTGCGAGGCCACCGAGTGGATCCAGGACCCAGACGGCTCGTGGTACCCGATGACCCGAAAGCGTTCTGAGGGGACTGTGGTCAACGTCCAGCCCACCGGTCAGTCTCTCGTCCCCACTCTCTGTCTGGCAGGGAGGGTGGTCAGACAGGCTGTGCAGACCCTTCTGGCGGTTCTGCAAGTACTTGGGGTACATAGGGCCCAGGTAGCCCCAGCCCTGACCTTCTCAGGCTGCACTCCCCCGGCCCCTGAGTCCAGCTGGGCTCTCGACCGGAGCCAAAAGCTATTGCTTGACCGCCTCAGCTGGGCTGGGGGCGGGTGTTCCCATGGGCCTTCGGTTCCCTGGCTTGGTTGGAAGTTGGTGGCGTGCCGTCCTGGAGCTGCAGCAAGTGCCCAAGGGCCTTTCCTTGTGTTACTGCTCACCTTCAGTGAGGGGCTGCCATTGTCCTGGTGAGCGGAGCTGTGGTTTGTGGGAGGTGAGCTGGGGCATCTGAGGCACAGGTGGGGGGCCCCCTTCGGGACCTGTAGTTTGACACCCCGCCACCCCACCCCATCCCATTTGCTCCAGTCAGATGGCGGTGGTCTTGGTCTTTGCATAGCTTTCCTGCCACCTGGTCTTCTGCCATCCTAAGGGTGTGCTTCAGACTTACCTAATAGCACAGATTCCCAGGCTCAGGCAGTGCAGATTCCTGAATCAGCCTTCTGGGGTGGGACCCGGGAAGCTGGATTTTCAGTACACTTCCACCGTCTGTGCTTTGTCAGGCGCAGAGCTAGAGGTAAAAGGGCAGAAGCGACTCTCTGGACATCTCATGGGCGTGAGGGCTTTTACGAGAAGGGTTGGGCTCCCGCGCTGGGAGCACTTTATCTGCTCTGTAGGACCCAGAGCATTTAGCCGCTTCTGGAACTTCCGGTACTAAACCTACAGAAGGCACTTTATTTCATATTTATCCCTTCCCTTCCTGGCTGGTGTTAAGAGCAGCTTCAAAAGTCTGGGCCAGATTTTAAGTCTTAGCGCTTTCAAATTAGGTTGCATCAGTTAATCTTCTTTATTTTAATCTTACCAATTTGGAATGAGGATTTTTTTGAATTTGCCCAGCAAATGTATCCAGACGAAGCCAGCAAAGGGAAAACTAGGTGAAAAAATAGTTGATGACTTCACTCCGTGTCCGTGCTGCTCTGGTTCAGTGGTTGCAGCCCCAATGCTGCCCTTCTCTTAGTTGATTTCAGTCAACACTTAGTAAGTCTCTGCAACGCTGCAGGTGTGGCGATAGGCATCGGGGATTCAGAGATGAATAACGCTTGGTCCCTGCACTCGGGGAACTACAGATGTGAAAGCCAGTGGCTGAGTGAAGGGTGCCCTGGGAACATGGTGAATGGGAAGTGTTCTTGCAACAATGTTTTCCCTGGGTGGGGTGGTTGAGGAAAATTCAGAAAACCAACACATTTGGTGACTTGAGCTGAGCCTTGAAGCTTGAGCAGACATCAGGAGGAGACGCATGAAGGTACAGAATTGTTTGACCTGCTTGACAAGCACAGAGAGGTCAAGGGTGAGCAGATGTTGAGTTCCGGATTAGGAGTGGTGAGAGGAGATAGGAAAGGTGGCCTGAAGCCCACATGCTAGAATGTGGTCCGAGCATTACAAGTTGTTCTCCTTAGAATCTTAGGAGTCCTGTAGAGGTGCCTGAGCGGTCGCTTGTGGGTGGGCATGTGTGTGTGTTCATGTGCATGGGTGCATGCCATGGGGTGCTTGAGGAGGGCGTTTGAAGGCCGCGGTGTTTCCACTTTGCCGGAACCAAATGTTTTCTGTACTGGGCAGCAAAAGACTTTGTATGAGGAAAGGAAGGGCTCCCCGCTACCGCCCTGCCTGAGCATAGCTTGAAAACCACTGCTGCCAACATTTGGAGGAGGGAATAGAGATTTTTAATCAGAGAGTGACACAGTCAGGCCTGGGTTTTAGAAGGGAACAACCATGGAGGCCACCTAGTGTTGACTAAACAGGTTGGGTCTGAAGTTGGGAGACCAGGTGGGGAAGGGCTGATAAGGCCAGGGCTAGCTCAGTGGCAGTGACCTAGGAAGCGGGCAGTGGGTGCTCGAGGCAACAGAATGGAGAGTATTGTGGAAGGAGGAATCCGAGGCTGGGGCTTCGGGGGATACCTGGAACTGTGATAAGGAGGGATGAGGCAATGTGCCAAGTCTTGCTTGAGAGCCTCTGCTTCCCCTTCAGTGGCAGCACTGGGTGTCTTTGCATTTGTTCTTGTAAATTTTGGTCAAGGAGTCCATGCCGCAAGCAGACCTTCATAGAGATGCTCAGCACGTGAAGCACCCAGCATGTGATCAGACGTGGCACTCAGAGGCTGAGCTTGGGAGCGATGAGGGCCCAGGATAACTGTGGCAGTAAGAGGTGGTCAGGGGAGCAGGTTCGAGAGACAGAGTGGTCAGGCCAGCGGGAGAAGCAGGAGGGATGGTGTCATGGACCCAAGGGAGGAGAGCTGGTCCAGAGGCTAAAACATACTTGAGAAACGCCTTTGGTTGTGATGGGCAGGGGGTGTCATTGGGGACATCTGCTGGGTCAGTGAAGTGTGGGAGAAGGCCCAAAGCTAAATTTCAGTGAGCTGAGGAGTGAGGGGGTATTGGAAAAAGCATAAATCGATTTATGGAGGTTTAATTGACTGGGTATAACAAGGGCAAATGGCTGTGCAGAAAAGAGGATGGTTTGCCCTGAATCTCATCTTCAACCTGGGAATGTGAAGGCTTCACCAAGCCATGGGGAGATTCCCGTGAGACCAGAAGACTCTTCGGCCGCCAAAAGAAGACAGCCACTGTTGCAGCCAGCCTAACTCTGAAGAAGTAGGAAGTCTGAGGTCTGGGGCACCTGTTTGCATGTCTTCAGTGGCATTTATGTGGAAGGGGTGCTTTTTTTTTTTTTCTTTTTTGCTAAAATCTCTGATGTTGAGCTATAGATTACTGTAATCTGATTGACCAGAAAGACAGTATGTGGCAAATGACATGGGCTCCGTCCCACGTGGGTGTATGCCTCTAGGCAGAGGCTGGCAGAGTGAAACCCAGGTCTCTCGGCTTGTTCTTTTGGGAAGGGAAGCTGAGGCAGCAGCTGTCACTTTAGAAGTGAGCCCTTGGAGTCGTTGAGGGTAATTCGCTTTGTCAGGAAGTTTGGGTAATAAAGGAAGAAGCTGATTCACTGGAGAAAATGGGTGTTGGGGGCAAGACCCTGGCTCATGTGGGAGGGGAGGAGATGGAGAGCCTGACGAACAGGTGGGTACAAAGCCAAACTTGAGCTGGAGAATAGGAATGTGGAAGCAGCACTCTTGTGATTGCTGTGTTTTTTAGGGAAACAGGATTCTCATCTGCTTGAAGAGTGCATGGGATAGGGGGATAAGAATGGGGCAAGGGCCTTAAAGATAAGATACCACTTCAAGATAGCGGTAACGGCTTGGAAATGCCAGTGTGGGGAAGACAGTCGAGATTGGAGCTAATGGTTATACAAGGAATTCAAACATCCCTGTCAATGTGATTCTCCAGTCAATGTTTTCCTTAGAGGCATAGAGCTAGAACTGGGAGGGGAAGGACTTGGGCAGTACTTACAACTGAAGCCTCTCCCACCCAAGGCTCTGTGACTTTGTTTTCCAGGACCCTTCACTCCTTTGTCTTCTGCCACGGGTGCCTGTGAGATACGATCATTATCTCATGGCATTGACAGTCACTGTGCACCGTTACATGGTGTGTGGGAGAGTTAGTGGCGATGAGCCCTTCTTTGATCACACCCCCACCCCATGCCTGGTTTAACTCCCAGCTCTTTGAAGGGTGCTTGGGTTCATTGACCATTTCAGAGGTCATCTGGCTGTCCTTGGAAGTAGGTACTTTCCCACTCCATCTTTCTAGATTTGATCTGACAGGTGATAGATTAGTGAAAAGACATTAGTTTTCACTTTTCCTATGCAGTTTTGTTAGGGATTGTCTTACCTGTGTCTTACTTCCAGTATTCACTTGGGGGTGGAGGACATCTTTCTCTCTCTCTCTCCAGATAGATAGATAGATAGATAGATAGATAGATAGATAGACAGATTTCTCTCTCTCTCTCCAGATAGATAGATAGATAGATAGATAGATAGATAGATAGACAGATTTCTCTCTCTCTCTCCAGATGGATAGATAGATAGAATGTTTATTTAGATTGGGGTCAGCACCTGGGGCACTGGGTAATTTGTCTCACAAGTCTCAGCAGGGTCATGTCTATAATATTTACTGAAAATATTTGTAATCCTGGTGCTTTAATGGAGTTCTGGGCATATAGATCAAGGATGGACCTTTGTAATCTGCTGTGCAAGTGAAATTAGGAGTGATATTGCTTGCTGATCTCAGAGTCTAACCTGGGGCATTATACGCTGCAGACAGAGCCCTGTCGACTTGACTGGGATAGCAAGCCCTTTAGACTCTCTGGGTCTGGCTACCTTTGAGTTCCCTCTGTGATATTCGAGAGTTTTTCTCTCAAGACAAGTGTGGAGGTGCCTTCCCAGTAGTCATCTTGGTGAGGTGTGGGTGGCGGGAATTTGCTGATGCAGTTTGGAGAGCTGGTGCCCTCGGTCACCCAGAATGCAAACGTTTTGTTATTTGTTTTCTCAGACAAAGAGTTCACCGTTCGGCTGGAGACCGACAAGCGGCTGTATACGGTAGGTGAACCGGCAGAGTTCAGGTGCATCCTGGAGGGGCAGAACACTCCCGACCGTTACTTTGCCGTCTCCTGGGCCTTCAACAGCTCGCTCATTGCCAGCATGGGGCCGAATGCTGTGCCGGTCCTCAACAGTGAGTTCACCCATCGGGAGGCCAGGGGCCAACTCAAAGTGGCCAAGGAGAGCGACAACGTCTTCGTGCTGAAGATTTACCACCTCCGCCAGGAGGACAGTGGGAAATACAACTGTCGTGTGACAGAGAGAGAGAAAACAGTCACCGGGGAATTCATCGACAAGGAGAGCAAGCGTCCCAAGAACATCCCCATCATCGTCCTCCCCATCAGTAAGTGCAGGGATGTGCTGCTTCCTCCTCCTCCCACTCGTCTGGTTCAGTAGCTAGTACCATCTGACAGAAGTCGGGGGAGAGGAGAAGAGCTGTGGGGAGGGAAGGGCAGGGCGGGGCAGGTTCAGTCCGAGCTGGCAGAGAAAACCCGTTACCCCCTCTCCTCTCTCCAGCTCACCTGCCCACACTTAGCAACCCTGGTAGGCAGAGCGCCGGGTGTATGTTTGCAGGCTGGAGAGGGGCACGGCAGATCCTAGCGCTAGCAGCTCTGTGTAAATGCCTGCAGTGCCAGCTCAGCCTGGATGCCGACCAGGAATCCAGGACAGCTGTTTGCTCCTGTGTGGGAATGAAGTCCCAGAAGAAGTGGGTGGATGCCCGTCTTGAAATCTCACTTAAGAGGGTTGGTCTTTTATGGGAGGATTTTAAATGCTAACGTGCATTATTAAGAAAGATTCGCTCTCTGGGTTTTGGAGGTATAGGGGATTGGCATTACCCTAATTGTCCATCCCCTGTCGGAATTGGGTTTTTAAAAGTCAGTGGATGGGACCTCTCACATCTTCCTGGAGCACAGGCTTTTAAAGCTTAGCTTGTTTCCAAGGATGCTGAGGTGGGCTCCCCGCCTCCTTGTAGCTGGCATTGTCTGGGTGGGAATCAGTCAGGACTGGGGACTCGGGGGACTGCCTGTGTTTGCTTATGTTGGGTTTAATTATCCACAGTATCAGGATGTTCTCATTAATATCTCATTTCTCTCATAGTTTTGTTTTTAGTAAAATGAGAATGCTTAGAATGCCCTGATTTTAAGCAAGATGGTGACGTTTTTAAACTAACCTTTATTTAACCTTTTGCTCCACTGCTCAAGCTGTTCTTTCTCTTAGCCCTGTAATGATTCCTTTTGCATTTTTATTTACACTTTTACATATTTAATATAGTTTCAAGTGTGAAGAAAGGAAACAGACAACAGGGGTCTTGCCACTCTTTTTTTCTTTTCTCACCAACAGGATGACTTTCCTTTGTGCTTTGTTTTTTTTTTTTAATCTCTCTCTCACACACATCTCATCTTGAAATCCTTTTCTTTCTTAGACTGTTTCCCCCTGCAATGCCTAGCATGGTGCTTTGCGTAGGGTAGGTGCTTGCTGAATGGAATTTGTTAAACTGGATGCCCACTCTCTTTAGTATTTTCCTGTCGGGCTGCGCCTGCCTTAACCACGGTCTCTCTACTTTTAAATCTGCAACTAATTCCTCACTGTTCTATAAGGATCCAGTGAAGGGCAGCCACACTGTGTACTTCCCTATTTTTTGTACTAAGAGATTTCCTCCATCCCCTTCCGAGAACTTGTTTGATGATCTGTGGCCTGCTATATTGCTTTTCCAGCAGATAACTGGGTAGTTAAAGTCCCCCAGCACCACCAGATCCTGCCCCAAGGCCACTTGGGTAAGTCTACCAAAGAACAACAGTGATCACATCGGTAATGGTGATAATAAAAACTCAGATTTTAATGGCGCTTTTCCTCTCAAGAGCCCAAAGTGCTTCTCTGCGTGTATCATCTCCTTCTCCACTCCCACCCCTCCAATCCTTGGAGAGGCCAGTATTCTATTCATCCTGTGAATGAAGAGGCCAGAGCACCATACAGGGAAGTGGCTGAGCTGGTCTGATAGTGGTCGGTCGAGCTTGCATCGCATGGGAAGTATTTGCTTCTAACTCCAGACTCACTGCTCTGCGCTTAGCCTGTGCTCCGTCATCAACCTCCTGATTGGAAATTTCGTTTTTAACCGTGCACTCAGATTCTCATTAGTTCTGTCCTAGTTTTCATTTAATCCAGAGAGTTTTAAATTGTTGGCTGCCTTTTCTCAGGCCTGAGAACACTTGTAAATAGTCTTTAACGGGCAGTCAGCACCGTGTCTGCATTTGCCTTTGCCTGGGCTGCGGAATGGTTTTGCTTCTCGTAGTTTCACATCTAACTGCGTGGTTTTTCCAGGCTTGCTCGAGTAACAGAGCACCAAACAGCAGCCCTTGTAACAAACAAGCCAGGGCTTATAGAAGACAGAGCCCATTGGGGTGACAGTCGGGGGTGGGAGTGATGTCCTGCAAGTCATTCTTCTGCTTGAGGCAAGCAAAGGGATTTTTTTTTCCATTGATGCCGAAGCTGCCCTTCTTTAATTCCTCACTTTGAATTGATAACGCTGGAAGTGAGTCATTAATGAGTCTTTAATCTGAAGAGGAATATTGTTATTATTAATGAGGATGATGAAAAATAATTACCCCATCTGATACCCTCAGTGTCGTGACCCTAAGAAGTAGGACTCTTAGTCTCTCCATTTTGCACACAAGAAGTGGAAGCTTGGGTAGGTTCAGTAAGAGCCCCAAGATTGCAGAGTTAGGAAGCAGTAGACCTGGGCCTGAGCGTGGTCTGCCTGCCTCCAAATCCTTGCTTTCAGCCACTCCTGCTACAGATGTAGCTACTCGGGAGCCTGTCATCTCCATGACTCATCTAGGTATGACTCCTGGGAAAATTCCTATTCCCCACCCTGTCTGTCCGGACCTTTTGTCATGTGAAACAAGCCAACCCAGAATGGGTGGAAGACACGTTCACTATAGCAAGAGCTCCATGCCTGGGCTCAGTGCTCATCTTTGCGTGTTTCTGCCTGTGGGGGAAACACACGGGAGAAAAGATTGATTCAAATGCATGGTCGTGGGTATGCTTTTCCCCTCAGTAATTGGGTGTGCCTCTTAATTTGGGATTTGATTTACTGATTGATTTAAAATTGATGTATGTGTTTCATGTGGATGGTGCCCAGAAAATTGGAGCCGAATTCATCTGGTACTTTCTGTTTTTTTTAACACTTAAGGGCTTTTGGAGCTCTATAGATAATTATACAAAATAATCTACGCATAATTAAGATAAAGTATCCACATTCTTTATAAAAACGAAGAGTTAATGGGAGTAGTAAAGTTAATTATGATCATGGTAACCAGTTTTTGAAAACCTACGTATTAGGTGATTTCTAGACATTGTCTCATTTACTTTTTAACCTTTGAAAAACGTAGCACTCTCCCTATCTCATAGAAGAAGGCGTGTAGAGCTTAAATAATTCCATTGGGGGAGTTCATATAGCTAAGTGAGGAGCGAAGGAGAGAGGACTCCTTATCCCAGAGTTTGATTGGCAGAAACTCAAGGTCAAGAGCAGTGGAACCCCAGGGCTGAAGGTGGACAGCAGCAGGAAGGCGAGCCACCGGCTTTGGTCTGTTCCTGTGTGTTAATGAACGTATGAAAGCTTGCTCCCCACACACGCTGTGAAAGGAGGCCATCTGTGCTCTATTGCTGCCCTCACCCAAGCAAGCACGTGTTGTCCTCCAAATACTTCCTGTCACTTTTTTTTTTCCTATCTCCTGATATTGCCCTGAAGGACTCAGATGGCATGTTTGGATGTTCAGCTTTTATGTGACTGCTGCAGCCCCTCAATTATGGGAAGAGTCGGTGAAGTAGAATTTTCAAGGTATTCAACGTACTGAAAATCCAGGTCAAAAATTCTTGAACCCTGCTGAACACGTTACAGTCATCCTTCAGATTCCGAGGGGGATTGGTTCCGGGACCGCCCCAAATCTGCGGATGCTCAAGTCCCGTATATAAAACGGCATTGGATTTGCACATAACCTGTGCACATCCTCTCTAGGTTACTTATACCTGATACAATGTACATGCTATGTAAAGAGTTGCCAGTGCACAGCAAATTCAAGCTTTGCCTTTTGGAACCTACTGGAATTTTTTTTTTTTTTTGGCATATTTTCTATCCATGGTTGGTTGAATCCATGGATGTGGAAGCAGTGGATGTGGAGGGCCTGATGAATTGCTTTGTGCCCTAAGGGTAATGTCTTTCTGTTCTGATTCAGTCTCAGGTCTTAGACGCTCATGATCCCACACGTTATCTTTGTGTCCAGTAAAGGGCCTCCTAGGTTATCAGCTCTAAAATCACAGGGAGCGAAACCCAGAAGCAGCCAGGGCTTGCAGCAGCAGCAAGTGTCAGAGTGCTTGCATCCTCCAAGGTCCCCTTGTACCTGAATAGAGTGACATTTGTACCCCTCCTCCTTTGATGTCAGTGGGGAGGGCTCAGTGGAGCCCAGAAAGCCCCAGCGTGGCACTCTCTCCCTCTGCACAGAGAGCAGCATCTCGGTGGAGGTGGCCAGCAATGCCAGCGTCGTCCTGGAGGGTGAGAATCTACACCTCTCCTGCAGCATCCGCACCGCGGGTAGACCCCTAGGCCGCTTCTCCGTCATCTGGCAGCTGGTGGACAGGCAGAACCGCCGCAGCAACATCATGTGGCTGGACCGGGACGGCACCGTGCAGCCTGGCACGTCCTACTGGGAGCGCAGCAGCTTTGGGGGCGTCCAGATGGAGCAGGTGCAGCCCAACTCGTTCAGCCTGGGCATCTTCAACAGCAGGAGGGAGGACGAGGGCCAGTACGAATGCCACGTGACCGAATGGGTGCGTGCAGTGGATGGCGAGTGGCAGGTCGTGGGGGAACGCCGGGCCAGCACCCTCGTGTCCATCACGGCTCTCGGTAAGTAAGCTTGGCAGTCTTTTCGTGGGACCGTTGGGGAGATGCTCCCATATCAAGACTCTGGTAGGAGGTAGACGGCACCTTCCAAAGGGTTTGATTGAAGAAAGTATTTATGGAAGTGTGGATGGGGTTCAAGGAACCAACAGTGGTTCTCCATGGTGGGCCCTGGGGATGGGCAACAGCTGAGCGCTGTTACTACTCCTTGGTCTGGGTGGTAGGAGTGAAGTTGTAAGGATTCTGGCCTGGGGAGTGGTGGCCCCAGGTGGAGGAACAAAGGCCACTGCCAAAATTAACCTGGAAGAGCGGGAACAAATCCTCTCCCTCCTGCACCCCAGGCCCTCCTGTGCAGGGGCTCAGCCCTCCTGAAAATTCAGAGCAGGGCAGAGAAGGGTAGGAAATCACCTTTTGCTATCTATTTAGCCCTTACTACCCTTCCTGGCTGAGTGTAAGCACTTAAGCTTAATTGTCCCTTGGAATCCTCACCTAGCCTACAGATAGACACTGTCATTTTACAAGGAGACTAGTGAGACAAGTTGGCTGATTTGCCCACGACTATAGCTTTTAAGTGACAGACACACAATCTGAACCCAGGAAACCAGCAATCTGTCTTAAATTTTTTTTTCAAAGCCCGTGTTTTTACCTTTCCCTCTATAAGGCTCTTCCTAAAGAAAACCATTTCCTGATTAGCATGAAATTAAAAGATACCTTGAAGTTTGCTAAAACCAAAGAATATTAGATTTGCTTCTCACAGGGTAAAGAGGCTTCTATCAACATTTATCTGCCTAATAGAATCAGTATATTAAAAGACCAATCTGCTACTTTGCTGGGGAGGTAACTTGTCATGTTAGGTGTTTCTGTTTGTTAAGAGACTGTGACATCAGTTGTCCTCAGTGACTTTGCATCCCACCCCTGGGACCATGCTGCCACCTTCCTCATAGGTAGGGCTGGTGGTGCTTTGGACCATCCTACCCCAGTAAAGATGGCAACACCAAGTGGTTTTGCCCCCAACAAAGTCCTTTTTCACCCCAGATTAGAATTATTTTTACTTTCCATAAGCTTAATCCCAAAGGTTGATCTGCTTTCGGCACTCATCATCCCAATCAGATTTCTGTCTCTGGAAACCTCATCCAGTGGTTGAGTTTCCAGGTCAGCTCACTCCCCATGTCTCTCTCAGCTCAGTACCCTATGTGGACACCTGGAAATGGAACCTGTGAGGAAAGTCCTGGGTGTCCAGCAGAGGGAGTCTTTCCCATCCTGTGAGGCTAGGAATGTCTGAGGGGTGGTTAGGGTTAGAAGTAATTTTTCAGCATGAGGTTGTCCTCTGAGTTTTTTCATATTCACCGTATGTCTGTGGTTCCCATAGCCAGAGCTTACCAAGGGACTCTGGCCAGGCTCTGCCGAAAGATTCATTCGGTGCCTTTTTACCTATGAAGTTTAAAGTACTTTCCTTTATGTCTATTTTTTTTTAAACAAACTACATATTTAACAAAATATAGTATACACTGTGTGTCAGGTACTATTCCAAGTATTTTTTTTTTTTTTTTTTGGCGGTACGCGGGCCTCTCACTGCTGTGGCCTCTCCCGTTGCGGAGCACAGGCTCCGAATGCGCAGGCTCAGCGGCCACGGCTCACGGGCCCAGCCGCTCCCCGGCATGTGGGATCCTCCCGGACCGGGGCACGAACCCGCGTCCCCTGCATCGGGAGGCAGACTCCCAACCACTGCGCCACCAGGGAAGCCCTTCCAAGTATTTTATAAATACTAACTCATTTAATCTTCACAAGGACCCATTTTACAGATGGGGAAATAGAGGCAGAGAGAAGTTAAGTAACTTGCTCAACGTCACATAGCTAGACAGTGCCAAAGTTGGGCATCTGGCTCCAGGGTCTGTGCCTTTAACCACTGTCTTATGCTTCCTGGGAGTAAAGCAACCTAATAAGTCCCCCGGAATCAGTGGCACACAGATTTGTAGCGTGACTGCCATTCACTGGCAGCTTGATAGTGGACAATTTATCTACCCTCTCTGAGCCTCAGTTTCCTTGTCTGGAAGAAAGGGGTGATGGATTCAGTGAAGTGTGATGAAAGCCAAGCAGTTGGCACCATGCCTGGCCCATAATGCTCAGGAAATACTGGCTGCTCTCAGTTTTATGAGCATAACGAATGTGGTAACAGTCAGTCGTATTTCAAGGCTGAAGGGACTCTGATCACTTCTACTGAGGAGTCAGTACTGGGGATTAGTGATGCTGGAATACGGAGAGACTCAGCCTAGCATACCTGCAGGGCCTCACCCCAGGTCCTACTTGGTGAAGGTCAGTCCCTCCTGCTGTGGGTCCCTCGCTGCCTCTTTGCCCTGGATTCTGTGGGGAGGTAGAAGAGGGACTGGAGAGCAAGCCAGCGCTGCCCAGCCCGGGGAGCACAGGCACCTGCTCCACCTGCCTCCCCTGCTCCGGCACTGACGCAGCGGTGGGCCAGGCACAGGGGCCGTCCGGGCTGGGGCGGGGTGCATCCACCTTAGTGTGATGAAGGAAATCGGCCCTGAGGCTCTTTTCTCCTGTTTCAGCACGGAATCCCACGATATCTCGGGATGGTCCCGCCTACATGCACTCAGTCCCTGTGAGTGGGACTGATCGAGCACAGATCCACGTGAGGGTTCATCAGGAAGGGTTCACTAGTGCTGCTTGAGGATTGCTGCCGGCCTCTTTCTGTGGGGTCCTGTGAACTGCTGGGTTTGTGTGTCAACACGCTAGCAAAAGTAATACTGGCCTGGGCATCCAGAGAGCCCCACGTGTGAGCCTTTGCTCTGTCCCGCTAGCTTCTGCCAGGAGCCCTGTCACCGCGTCACAGGGCCCTGAGAAGGCCAAGTGTCTCCTCTGGCCTGAGTTTCTCTGCTCTCTCTCCAGAAACGGGCTTTGCAGTCACTGCCATCTCCCGCACGCCGGGGGTGACCTACAGTGACTCCTTTGACCTGCAGTGCATCATCAAACCCCATTACCCCACCCGGGTCCCTGTGTCAGTGACGTGGCGGTTCCAGCCGGTGGGCACCGCCGAGTTCCATGACCTGGTGACCTTTACCCGGGATGGAGGAGTCCAGTGGGGGGACAGGTCCTCCAGCTTCCGGACCCGAACGGCCATTGAAAAGGCTGAGTCCAGCAACAACGTCCGTCTGAGCATCAGCCGGGCCAGCGACACGGAGGCGGGCAAGTACCAGTGTGTGGCGGAGCTGTGGCGGAGAAACTACAACAACAGCTGGACGCGGCTGGCCGAGAGGACCTCCAACCTGCTGGAGATCAGGGTGCTGCAGCCAGGTGAGGGTCCCGGGGTCCCCCACCCCTGCTCCGGCTGAAGAGAGCCGCAGAGAGGCGGGAAGTGACGTGCGCGGAGCCCTCGGCCCGGCTGCTCTTATTTCCCAACTTTCTAGTTTGAGAAATTTCAGGTGTGTAGGCGGTTGCAAGACTCGTATTCCCTTTTCATGATGACCAGCTGTTAACATCTTACCACGTTTGTTTCTCCCTCCGTGTGTAATTTTTTGTTGTTTTTGAACCATTTGAGGGTAAGTTGCCAATATCAGGAGACTTCCTTCTAAATACTTCAGTGTGTATCTCTGAAGATCAGAAGTCCCACCCGACCACTACAGTGTAATCAGACTCTGGGAATTTGACGTGATTATAGGACAGTACCAGCATTTCCGCAGTTGTCCCGAAAACGCCCCTTATAGTGTTTTTTCCTTCTAGGATCCAGTCAGGGGTCACACATTGTATTTAGTCGTCATGTCTCTTTATTTTTCTTTAATTTTTAAAATTTGTTAAATTTTAATGTATTTATTTTTAATAATTTGGCAGTTTCTTTTCTTTTTTAAAAAGTTATTTATTTATTTGGTTGCACTGGGTCTTAGTTACGGCTCTCGGGCTCCTTAGTTGCAGCGCGCCGGCTCCTTAGTTGCAGCATGCAAACTCTTAGTTGTGGCATGCATGTGGGATCTAGTTCCCTGACCAGGGATCATACCTGGGCCCCCTGCATTGGGAGCACGGAGTCTTATCCACTGCGCCACCAGGTAAGTCCCTGTCATGTCTCTTTAGACTCCTTTAATCTACAGTAGTTCCCCAGCCGCACGTGCATGCGTGCGCATGTGTGTGAAGACGTTGATATCTGTGAAGTGTGCAGGCCAACTAGGCTGTTTTGCAGAAAGCTCCGTCTCTTAATGTCATCTCCTATAATCCTTGCAACAGTGATGTGAACAAGGTACCACTGTCCCCCCCCCAGTTTGCAGACAAGGAACCTCAGAGGCAAAAGGGAAAATAACAGGTACTTACTGAGTATTTGCTTTGTGCTAGGTGCTTAGGGTTGGTTATTTTATGAGAATTTCACAACAGCCTCAGGAAAGATTAAGTGATCAGCCCAGGGTTGCCTAGCTGGTGAATGGAGCCAAGGTTTGAATCCTTGTCCTTCCTTCCTCGACACTTTCCCTGACCCAGACCCTGTCCCCCTGCCCTGGATTTGAGCGCATGAGAGCAGGCAGGCGGAGTCTATCTCGCAGCAGGTGATAAGGATGCATTCATCTGGGGAGCCTTAGTCAGGGGACGTTGTGCAAACACTCACCGTCATCAGGCCTTTCCCTTAACGCGGGGGAGAGGGTAAGTTAGTGCTGTTCTTACACGGTTTCCTCCGTGTCTGTACCTGTCTCCGGTTAGGGTGGAAGCAGGCGGAGGGTGGACCCCGGCCCTGGCTCCTGCTTCCCTCCATTGCCTGGCCCCAAGCAGGAGAGCACAGGCATGCGTGAGACGAAGGGTGGGGGCTGGATGGGAGGTGACTTTGCAAAGACTCTTTCTGACTTTCTGCCCCACCCACTTTGCAAAGATGGTTTGAACACATTGCAAAAAGGATTTTTCTGCCTGCTTACAGCCACGATGTGTGCCCAACCCGGTCTGCTCCACCACTGCAGATGGTCACAGTGCTTGTTATTTTCAGCAACGCGAGGTTAGGAAACGGCAGTGTCTGGGCTTATCCTTCGCCTCTTCTAACCCCATAACGGAGTCTGTATCGAACCAGTTTGGAACAAGTGAACTGTATAAATGATGGGACAGTTCCTTGGCCAATTAGAGCCTAAACTTGGACAACGAGATGCCAGGGAAGAGGCTGTTCTGCTGAAGTGGATTTTCAGGTTAATGGAAGGTTAAGCGGAAGACCCCATTTCGTGTGAACCCTTGTTGTGGAAAGTGCCGAGGGACTCGCCTGCCTGCATCGCTGAGTAATTGCGCCCTTTGTGGTCTCCTCTGGCCTCAGGGTCGGGCTGTGGGCCTCCTTGTGCCCCTCACGTGGTTCCAGCTGCAGAAAGTAGAGGAAGTGCTGACCCCAGGACCTTGCCTAGCCTTGCCTTTTTGAATAAATCCCTAATATTTGCCTGTTTGTCTTACGACTTAGAATCTAAGGCTTGAGTGCCTCAGGGAAGAAAATGGAGTTAGGTCATTGAAGGTTCTCATTATTTGGATTCAGATCAATTCATGGTGCTCCTCAAGGGGAAAAGGGGCAAAAATGTATTAAATACGTCTTGGGTGCCAGGCCTTGTGCTTAGTACCTCTGTTTTCTTTTTAAATTTTTCCAGCAATGAAATAACGTGTAGACACTTTTATGCCCATTTTGCTCCTGAGGAAACCCAGGCTCCCAGTGTTTGGGAGGCTTGACGGAGGCAAACCAGCTTGTCAAATGAAAAACAGATCGGAACAAGACTGGAGCCTAGGTCGTTCCGATGTCCATGTATCTCTATTTTCCATTACATCATTTTATTGCCCCCTGGAGAAGAGTTAGGGGACCTGGGATCTGCTCTGAGGATTGTCTTCGTGTCTCCTGTGGCTTACGCTGAGTCCGTTTGTTTGTGATTTCACTGTAAAGCAAGAACTAGCGGCGGCTGGCGTGGGAACCTTGGGAATGAGCACCAGGGTGCTTGGCCTCTCCTCAGAGGTGCATGGTAAGGCACTTGGCTGGCCCTCTGGGGGGCCGCAGAGAGCAAGGGGGGGTGCTGAGGCTGGGCGGGCGCGGCCCCTGGGAAGGGCTGTGGCACCAGGGAGAGTGCATCCTCCTTAAGTGTTACAATCTCTCCTTATTAAATATTTATGCATTGAGCACTTACTATTTTCCAAAGGGCTTCATGTTCATTTTTACTCTTTTCCCCCCGCACACGCTGGTTGGTACTGGTGCTTTTATTTGGGGGAAGTAGAAGTGGAAAAATACCAGAGGGCTGACCGCGTGCCGGAGAGTATACTGGACACTTGGTGTAGATGACCTCAGTCACCTTTGCTGCAGCCCTGGGAAGAAGCTACTGCTTTCCCATTTTATAAATGGAGTAACTGAGCCTCAGAGAGGTTGGGACTTGGCGGAGTCAAGAAATAGAGAGTGGGAAGTGGGGATGGGAACCCAGGTATGAACTTTATTAAAAAGCAGTTGGGGTGGATGAGAGGAAGACTTCAGCCTTTTTTAAGGCCATATAATAAAAAACTATCCTTTCTAGGACTTCCCTGGTGGTCCAGTGGTTTAAGCCTCTGCACTTCCATTGCAGGGGCACGGGTTCCATCCCTGGGTGGGGAACTAAGATCCTGCATGCTGCACGGCGCAGCCTAAGAAAGGGGGGAAAAAATTATCCTTTCAGCATTCAGTTAATAGTATCATTTACAGAAGCGGTTTCTCTTTGTCGAGTGCTGTGTGGAGGCGTCTCAGCACCTGTAGCGGCAGAAGTAACAACAGTAACGATAGTAGCTAATCTTTGCTGAGCTTTCGTAGCATGCCCATTACCACCTTGAATGCTTTATACACAGTAACATTCTTCGTTCTTAATTCATGCAATGCCATGAGGGGGTGCTAGCTTCACCCATTTTATAGGACGCTGACACAGAGGATAAATAAATTCTCCAGTGATTCATAATAAGTGGCAGAGGCAAGATGCAAATCCAGACAGGCAGTCTGGCTCCAGAGTCCAGGCTCTTCATTTTATTTTATTATGGTAGTTTTTTTTTTTTTCCCTCGGGAATTCTCTTTGGTACCATATACTTTGATTGAATCCCCGCTCTCTCTGGTTTACCATCCCTGAGCCCCTTTAGCAAATACTTAAATTTGTTCTTTTTAAGTTGGGGTCACAAGGTCCCTGTAGAGGTTCCTCAAGACACGGTTTGCTAATGGTGTAGGAGTTTTTGTGCCTCTTCAAATGCCTCTGTTTCTTCTAACTTCTGCCACCAGGGGGCTCTAAGGCTTGGGGGCTCTAAGGCTTGGGGGCTCTAAGGCTGCTCTCCTTCCATATCTTGCCTCTCAAAACATAGATTCTTCTCCCCGCTCTGTTGTTCTCCACAGGAATATTATCGCCCTCCCCCTGCCCCCAACCCTTTTAGAAGATGATTTTGTCCAATATTCTTATTCCGACAGCAGGAAGCAGAAACCCAGGGACCGTTGGCCCGCTCATGCCAGTCCATTTATCAGCCCTCCACAGCTTATGTCGCCGGCTTCCAAGAAGGCTCTGTGTGGTCTGTGCCCCAGACCAGTCCTTCTGCCAGAGCTGCCTGCTGACCTGACCACATCACGGGTATTTGTTTCTTTAAAATCTCTGGCTGGATGGCCTGATGAACGTGTTGTGGATCTCTTATTGACCATTCCAGACTTCCTGTTCCAAATGCACATCCCTAAGGTAATCTTCAAGGAACGCCATCCCTCCTGTTTTGTTGTTGATCTGTCTTCGCCTTAGCCATCGATGGCAGAGTGTGACTCCACAAGGGGCGTTTAGGCAAGCCTTTAAGCCAGTTCAACATATTCGATTCTTAGCTTCTAATCCATTCTTTTCTCCTTCAATTTTGAAGCATTGCTGCGCTTCCTTCTGATTTTCTTTAGCACCCAAAACACCCTCCAATTACATCTCCCTAAATACAGAGGAATAAGGGAAATGTCAGCGCTCATATTCCAGGTATTTACAACCGTATCTTGGTTTGGCTATTAAACATTGCATGTTAAAATTGACGAAGCAATAAACACGCTTCCAGGAGGACAGCCTCCGGTGTGGAAAGCTGATTTGTCAGTGGGTGTATTCTGCTGGGATTTTACTGATGGGCAGTCAGGATGAATATTCAGTACCCTCCGGATGCTGCCAAACCCGTTCTCTCCAATTTCTTATTGCTGACCTGGCAGATTGGCAGAGCTGAGGGCTTTTTCTTTGACTTCCAGGAGTCCAGGGCTTGTGACAGTGGCTCTCCTTGTCACAGTCCAGTAAGTGACAGGCTGCCCCATCCTTCAGAGCGATTGGCCCCTCGTTTCTTTCAGGAGAACCTGGGGTTCTCCTTCCATCCCAGGGGCATGTGGCTTCTGCCTGCTGGCTGTTAACAGATAGAGTGAGCATGAGAGCAGGAGCCCTAGAGGAGTCCCCCCTCCCCCCCGCGCCTCCCCCCACCCCAGGCCTCGTTGTCATGGTAACACCAGGTGCACCTATTTGGAGTCAGTGAGCAAGGGTCACTGCTGTGTCTGCAGACGTGTAAGGCAGACAGGGCAGTAACCCTCCTTCTATGAGGACAGGTGGGACATGGACATGCACACGCGCACACACACACACACACCCCACAGCTCTTCCTTCATTCTCTCCCAGTCTTTTGGCTGACTTGCGTCCCTCAGTTTGAAAAATCTCTGCTGTCCAGCCACTGGCCCCCTCTCCACGTGACTGATTCCTGTCACGGATCCATAATAAAGAACAGTCTTCCTTTTCTCCCTCTGCTCCCTCACTGCCTGTATGCTACCCTCTGGCCGCTGCTTGCACCATTGCACAGAAACTGCTGTCTCTAGAGTTACCTGTGGCCCCCTCACTGCCACACCTGTGGCTTCTCAAACTTAGCACATCAGAATCACCTGGAGGGCACGTGAGCCCGCAGGTCTCTGGGCCTCACCTGTGGTGTTTGTGAGACAGCGTCTCCACCCCAGGTGGTGCCGATGCTGCCCGGCCACAGGGGATCGGAGGCCTCAGAAGGAAACTCTCCAGATGCAGAAAGAAAGGGCCCTTCCCTCCAGCAGGGTACAGCCCCGCTCTGGAAGTCGTGAGGTACCTGAGACGGCAGCTGCTGGGTGCGCTGGAGTCTGTGCTCGCAGGTGGGGTGCTGAAAGGTGGGGCCTGGCCCGCAGCCTCACACCCTTCTTCCTGCCTGTTCGTCCTGCTGACTCACTGTTGGCGATCAACCAAGTCCTCAGCGTCTTGTCTTTCACCTTTGTGCTTATTGCCTAAGTCCATTCACTCACACAGCCAAGTCCAAGGTTTCTCAGGCTTTCAGGTTCATTTGAGTCACCTGGGAGTCTTGTTAAAAGGCAGAGTCTGGTTCAGGAGGTCTGGGGTGGGGCCCAAGAGTCTGCATTTCTAATAAGCTTCCAGGCAACACGGATGCTGCCAGTCCGTGGACAATACTTTCAGTAGCAAGTTTGTGACTCAGGTTTGGCAGTTCTCCATCTAATATGGAGCTTTGAACGTGGGACTGAACCCGGAAACTGAAAAGAAAGAGGAATAGTGAAAACGTACTGCGTGTTGATTATAGACCAGGTTCTGTGCTAAACTCTTACTGTAGAGTATTGCTTTTAATCTGCACAGCACTGCTCTCAGGTCAATGCTGTGATTGTTCTCATCTTGCAGATGAGAATACCTACGGTTCTTAAGGGGGCTGGGCTCTCCTAACCCCACGGAGGAAGGTGGGGCCAGCAGGCCGCGCACCGCCCAGGGCAGTGCTGGGCAGGATGTGTGAGTGCCTCCTAATTAGTTGTGTGCAGGCTGCTGTCTCCCCTGGGCTTCAGGAAAGGTCCTCCCTGTCCTTGAGAAGCGGGAGGAGATTCAGAGCGTAGAAGAGGAGCTGACCCCTTGCCTACCTGTCAGACATGCACCAAATTTCAAAAATGCCTCTCTTTCAAGCTTTTCAACACTTCACAATATTTTGACGTGGGAAGGAGGAGAAAAAATGGAAATGCTTTGAAACAATTCTCTTCCTTGGATTCTCGTTCTCAGACCATGTGACTGAGCTGAAGTTTAGTCATAGGCATCCAGTTTAATATATGCGGTTACTATAGCAATGGAGGTTTCCTTAGTAACAGTTGCAAAAATAATCTGGCCCCAATTAATAATGCATTTTAAAGCTCTTTCTACTCTACACTGAACAACCCAGTTTTTTGGGCCCAGAACCAGATAATTCAGGTGGTGTCATTTGCTCTGATAGAGATGTCATTTGCATGCGGCGAATCGGGTTGGAAAGGAATGAAAAGGGAGCTGGTTGTTTCAAGTATTAGAGGCAGCGGATAGGAAAAGTCGACTGGCAAGCTAAGGTGAATCTAGTTTCCAGAGCTTGGGTGCTTGCTGGTTAAGCCTGCCCTGTATTCCAGTGCCCTGGAGGACTTGTGCGTTTGAAGAAGGGAGAAGGCGGGAGACTGGGCTTGTTCCCAAAAAAAGATGAAACCAGAAGGGTAGGGTCATGGGCCGGGGGATTTCTCTCAGACGGGTGCCGGGTGCATTCTTGATGGCTTGAGAAGGTCTGTAGGTACGTGAATCCAGCTTCCTTTGTGAAGAGTGTCCCCTGATTTAGCACCGGGAAACAGCCTCAGAGTTGCTTTCGCAGTCATGGTATTGGGCGTCCGATTCTGCCGTACTTAGCTCGGTGAATCCTCTCAGCCACTCAGAACCGTTGTCTGTGGGTTACCCCAGTGCCCAGGTGACAGTCTGGGGCTTTCAGAAGTTTCAGTTGCCTTGGTGCGTGGAACTCAGACCTTGATCCTGTCTTTCCACACTAAGCTCTAAGCGAGCCAGCTAGCCAGCACTGGCAGAGGAGGCCCAGGCACGACCAGTGGGCTCAGTCCTGTGTCTAGATCAAGAGAGATGACCAGCAGAGGTGCTGGAGAAGGGCCCAGGCCAACCTGTTCTGGCCTCCCCTCTGGGCAGGGTCACTGGAGGAAGCCCAGCTTGCTCTCCCTGTCAGGGTCTGTGGCTTGCCCTGGGCTCCTTTCTCAGCTGACAAGTATTTAGTCCTCGACAAGTGAAGGGTAAAGAGAAAGGTGAGGGTGGGATGATGCTTCTACTATTAGCTCCGTAAGAGGAACTTGGAATTGTGACTTTTTCCTTTTTTCTCTTTTTCAGTAGGGGGAGGATGGTGGGGAGGGGGAGCAGAGCTAAGTATAATAATGATGGAGTGGGTGAGATCTCAAATTACCTTCATAAGATATATTTCATTAGACCGTGGCTTCTTGCCACCTTAAAGGAGAGCACGGTCATTAATTAGCAGGTAGGGAGGCCCTCTGGAGTCTGCCCTCCCTTCTGGTTTAGGAGCAGGATCGTGAGGGGAAGGGGAGGCGGAGTCGGCTCTGTTCTGTCCCACTGTTTGTCATTTTCTTCTCTGCCTTCTCTCTTCCCATCCTCCAGGAAGAGCACCCCAGCATCCTCCAGCCACCTGCTACCGTATTTCTCCAGCTCCCTCTCGTTCGCTCACCCACTCACTCAGTCACTAACTCACACATCCCAGCAAACGTTGATTGAGTGGGTGCTCTCCAAAGCCTGAATCCGGGGGTGCGGTGATGAGAACCTCTCCAGGCAGGACCATCTTATTCTTCAGAGCACCCCCAGCACTTAGCCTCGTGAGGGGCACGGAGTGGGCACACTCTAAGTATTTGCAGATCGAATGGAGAAAGCTTGATCTCTGCTCTCGGGGAGCTCATGGATAGCATGGGAGGGACGTAAGGAAAAACAAGCTGAAGATGCGTAAGGGTGCTGATGGGAGCACAGAAGAGGGGCATCTGACCCAGTGGGATGGGAGTGAGGGAGAAGAGGACTAGAGGGTGAGTAGGGAGAAGGGTCGGAGGGGAGATGGTAGGAGACAGGCAGGGAGGACAGCTGAGCGGAGACCGAGCTCAGGGAGAAGCGGCATGGGGAGGTGTGGTGTGGGTGTGACGGGGGAGGCTTGGAGGTGATGAGGACAGCGGGGTGAGGACCAGATCCTGGAGGGACTTTGTACTCTGAAAGGAAATGTTTTTCTTGTCTATAAGCAGTTGGGAGCCATTAAACTTCTTAAGCAGGGAATTGATACGGGCTGGGTGTGTTTTTGCCGGATCCCCCTGGCGGCCATATGATGGCAGGGAGAGCTGGCAGGAGAGACGGCGAGGACCTGAGCCAGAGAGAGGCAAGGAGGAGGCCAGCGGAGGGTTGTTTGGGGTGCGATTGGCTCTGTTCTGCTGTCCTCACGCCGAGCCATGCTTTGGGGGAAGCCCATCAGTGTTTGGTCCTCTAGGAGCCGTGCTGGACAAAACCAGGCGGTGAGCCTGGAGGCGGGACTCGGGCCACATTCCAGGGGTGTGTGGTGATTCTACTGAAGCATCCCCTTTTCCTTTGCAGTGACAAAGTTGCAGGTGAGCAAATCAAAGAGGACCCTCACCCTGGTGGAAAACAGGCCCATCCAGCTGAACTGTTCGGTCAAGTCCCAGACCAGCCAGAACTCCCACTTCGCCGTGCTCTGGTACGTCCACAAGCCCTCGGACGCCGACGGCAAACTCATCCTCAAAACCACCCACAACTCCGCCTTTGAGTACGGCACCTACGCCGAGGAGGAGGGCCTGAGAGCCAGGCTGCAGTTTGAGAGGCACGTGTCCGGGGGTCTGTTCAGCCTCACTGTCCAGAGAGCCGAGGTCAGCGACAGCGGCAGCTACTACTGCCATGTGGAAGAGTGGCTGCTGAGCCCCAACTACGCCTGGTACAAGCTGGCGGAGGAGGTTTCGGGGCGCACGGAAGTCACTGTGAAGCAGCCAGGTAAGGATAGACGGTGCAGCCAGCCTGGGCCAGTAGGCTGAGGGCAGAGACTGCCTGGGGGTGCGGCAGGGCTCTGCAGGGTCCATGAGGGATGTGCATGCGGTACAGAGCATCATCCTCGTTCACTGCAGGCCCACCCACCTTACCTAGCGGGTCCTGGTGCTGATGGCGAACTCAGAGAAGCATCCTCTGTCAGCGTCTACTGTTGTACGCAGCATCTTCACCCAGGAGAGGCCCGAGGGGGCAGCTGGGGGTTGCAAGGTGCGGCAAGGCAGGATCCCTGGCAGCGCCTGGATCTCATTCTGGGTTTGCAGTTTGCACCTTGGATCTCGGGCTGGTGCCGGCTCCATACCCAGGATTCCTGCCTGGAGGGCGTTTTCTGGTTTCCCCTTCTTCCATACCACGCACAGCCCACGGATGAGCCCTTCCTGTCTCTGAACAGAACCACCCTTTGGCCCCCTCTCAGACCCTGTGGGTGCAGCCTTTATTCCGTTTATATCCGGCTCCCTGACAGATGGCGTCTGACTTCTGCCGGAGCACTTCCCAGGCAGGAGAGCTGACTGCCTCCGCAGCCCTCAGTTCCACTTTTGGGCAGCCCTGGTTGTTGAAAAGTTCCTCCTCCCTGTAATTTCCCTCTCAGGTTTTAGGTCTGCCCGAGAACAACCCAAGATTAGTCTGAGTCATATCCTTTCAAACATGTGAAGGGAGCCCTTTCTCCTTGTTGAAAAGCTCTAGTTCTTTGAACTTCTCACATAGTGTGGCCCTAAGCTCCCTCTCCATCCGTCATTCCTGCGTGCCCTATAGTTAGTTGTTATCCCTACCTCTGGTGCCCGATGAGCTGTGGGATGCTGTGTTGCCACCCTGAGTCCGAGCTCCTTGCCTTTGCTTATGCTACCCTCTCCTCCTGGAATGCACCCCTCCTGTGGCTTCTCCCCTGTCTTCACCCCATTCCTAAGACTTTACTCAGCACCACCTCCAAGAAGCCTTCCCTGATTTCTCCTATATCACCAGGGGTTCCGTATAAAACACATAATGTAATAATTATTTTCATTTCTTCTCCACTATACCGTAAGCATTTTGAGGACAGGTGCTGTGTCTTTGTATCTCCAGCCACTGACGTGACACCCTTAATAAATACTGGTTGAATAAGGAATAAATGGTTGCTTTCCTTGACACCCCAGGGCCTTTGTACTTGCTCTTCTCATAACCTGGAATGTGTTGACCATAGATGTCCATCTATCTCGTTCTTCCTCAGGGAGGCATTCCTAGCTCACTTTAACTAAAATGGCACCCTAGTCACTCTGTATCCCCTTTCCCCAGCCCCTTCATAGCACATGTCACCGCCTGGCATACCTATTCATATATGAGTAATTATGAACTACCTGTTCAGATTTTATACTCGTGGAAATTCATTTATCATTGGTTATTATGTTCACTGTAGTGAACACTATCACTTGTTCACTCTTAATATATTCAAATTCACTAGACGGGTAGCCGCATGAGTGAGCACAGGTCCTGTTCTCTTTACCATGCTATCCTCACGGCTTGTCTCCCAGGAGGCCTCAATAAAAGTTTATTCTGGGATTTCCCTGGTGGTCTAGTGATGAATACTCCGTGCTTCCACTGTAGGGGGTGCGGGTTCGATCCCTGGTTGGGGAACTAAGATCCCGCATGGCGCGGCATGGCCAAAAAAAAAAAAAAAGTTCTGTGATCAAATGGAACCAGATGCAGAAGTCCAGATGTGGCCTGGCCCTTGCTGAACGCCATGGGGCTTGTCCCCTCCTTTCCTCAGGATATTGTATGTCTCACGCTGTCCCAATCCAGGGATTCAGGTCTGCCCACGGTGACATTTCATGCCGACCCTTCTGGTGCATAAAATAGGAAGCTGTGGTCTAAGTGATTCCTGTTGGTATTTCCAGTGACCTACGTCCTGCCTTCAGGCCAGTCCCTGGGGCTTTTGAGAACTGAAGGTTGCCATTAGGCCCACATATGTTCTTTCAGGTTTCTGTTCTTCCTGTCTTTTCTCAGTTCTGACCGTTTTCCCCGTTGGGAGGTCATGGTCACCCTCCCCCACCGTGTTTCCTCTTAGTCATCATTCTGCCTTTCCCTTTTCTCATTTGTGCTGAAACTAAGAGGTTCTTGGTAGGTCCTAAATTTATCAAGGGAATTTCCCCATTGGAGGTTAACAGACTCGCCGCAAGCTAACTGGGGCAGTGCACTAGGGCTGTAAGGATTCTTGTCAAAACAGTGAAATCTCTGCTTATGGGGAATATTAACACTATAAACAGAAAACTCACAGGACACATTAAAACAACACACTCCCCCTTTTCCGTTGAGATTTTTAATTTGTGTGTTTTTCTCGCCCCCCCCCGCCCCACTTCGTCTAGTCCCCCCCCTCCCCCCCTTTTTTATAAGAAAGCATACATTTATAGAGCTTTTGGAAAATACTAAAAAAGCACAAAGGAGAAAATAACCTTTCAACCCAGAGACAAGCAGAGTTAATATCTTCCCAAGTATATATTTTCAGAGACTGGTTATTTGAAATATATTCTCTTGTTTTTTTTAAAATTTTTTGACCTTTTATTACAAAGGTGAAATAAATGTGCATTAGAAAACATTCTGACAGTATTAAACTGGAAAAGTGAAAGTCCCTCCCTCCTCAGATATCACTCAGGAGGTGTCCTTCTCAGGGGCTTCTGGGCACTTACAGTGTCATAGCTTTTTAACCCCTCGGGTCCAAAGAGGCTTTTGGGGCCTTTATGAAATTGTATGTGATCAGAGTGTACCGCGTTTAATGACACCTTTTCTCTGGAGGAGAATCTGATTGGCTGAGGTTTCAAACAGCCATCAGTATCAGTCTTTTCTTTACTGATGTCAGATCGGTTCTGTTTCCACCTTGAGAGGGAACCCGTGTGGGGTGTTTTTGGTAAAGAAAGTAAGAACCGCAATTCTCAGGGCCAGCTGGTGAACGTATTAACGTGGCTTTCCCTTGCAGTTCTTTTGAGGCTGACAGCCCAGCACATTCTAGCCATCATGTGGTCAGTTTTAAAAATTTGCTCTCCCAGCAGGGTTCTCACCATGCCCTTTGCTGTCCCTTCCCAGCCACGCCCTCCCCTTGGCCATACTCTTTGTGGTCTGCTGTCCCTTGGACGTGGAGTCATCTACCATGCACGCTTGTCCTCTCCTAAGCATCTGAACCGATGAGAGTTATAAATTAGGGGGCAGCTGTTACCGTAACATTGAACTCCATGAAACTCAGGCACTCAGACCCGTGATCAAGAACTCAGAACGTTCAGGGTGTGCGCCTGAGCAGTGCTTCTGCTGATTGAACGTGCTGCTGTCCTCCTGCGTTTGGAAGGCACCCGCTCACGTCCGCTGGGAAGGGGTGCATGCACGTGGCTCGTTGCTTTCTTGTTGGCAACGTGTCTTTCCTCGCCTTTGCAGACAGCCGCCTGAAGCTCAGCCAGGCGCAGGGCAACCTGTCGGTGCTGGAGACGCGGCAGGTGCAGCTGGAGTGTGTGGTCCTGAACCGCACGAGCGCGGCCTCCCAGCTGCTGGTGGAGTGGTTCGTGTGGAAGCCCAACCACCCAGAGCGGGAGACCTTGGCCCGCCTGAGTCGCGACGCCACCTTCCACTACGGAGAGCAGGCGGCCAAGAACAACCTGAAGGGCCGGCTGCACTTGGAGAGCCCTTCCCCGGGCGTGTACCGGCTCTTCATCCAGAACGTGGCGGTGCAGGACAGCGGAACCTACAGCTGCCGCGTCGAGGAGTGGCTGCCCAGCCCTGGTGGCACGTGGTACAGACGGGCAGAGGACACCGCTGGCCAGACGGCTGTTCAAGTCATGCGACCAGGTGAGAGTTAATGTCCCCAGGCCTCCGCCCTCTTTGGTGGTTCCCCTCTAAGTGTGATATTTTATGCACTGCATAAAATTAGTTAATTTTAAAGTGAACTAATTGTTAATTAAATTAACCCAATTAATTAGTTACTTGCAGTTAAATATATGAGCATTTACGTTGTACATTTGCATTCACAGTTGTCTGAGATTTTTTTCCCCCTAGTGAATGGAAAATTGCACATCTGGCCTTGGCCTAAGGTGATTCTGTTTCTTAGCTAGAGTAGCATTTGTCAATTATTTATTGCAGAGCCTAGAATATTTTCTTTTTAAAGAATACATTCAGATTCAGACAAGTGGCAAAAATCTTGAAACAGGGGGCTTCCCTGGCGGCGCAGTGGTTGAGAGTCCGCCTGCCCATGCAGGGGACACGGGTTCATGCCCTGGTCCGGGAAAATCCCACATGCCGCGGAGCGGCTGGGCCCGTGAGCCATGGCCGTTGAGCCTGCGCGTCCGGAGCCTGTGCTCCGCAACGGGAGAGGCCACAACAGTGAGAGGCCCGCGTACCACAAAAAAAAAAAAAAAAAAAAATCTTGAAACAGTAGCCATGTGGTTCAGAAAATTCAGCTTGTGGATTTTCAATGGAAAAGAATTGATTCATATGATTTAAATGGAAAATGACGTAACTGCAGCCGTTATACTCTCACTTCCTAATAATTTTATTGGTACTAATGACCATTCTTTGTGGCCTTGTGCTTTTCTTTATTGTTGCTTCTAAAGTACCCAAATGCATATAATTACTGGGTAGAATTATTGTTCCACATTCACACACATAATTAAAGCAAAGATGTGCAGGGTTCCTGTGTCCTGCGAAACATCACATCATCCTTCATTCATATCGGAGCAAAGAGTCGGTGATCCCCTGAAGGACATGGAGCGGAAATGCACTGTGACCTCCATCCAGGGGAATGCTTTGTCTTGTGTTCTGAGCATCCGGGGTGCTGTTTGTGGTCGTGGGCACCGTTGGAAGCTTTCATAATGTTTTCACATCTAAGTAGAACAGCTCTTTTTGTTGGTGGAATCCTGGAGCTTCACGGTTGTGCCTGCCCCACACATCAATGAACACACTTCGGGGAGTGCATACAGCCTTTGTTACAGGAGAGGGACATTATCTCTCTCCTCTGTGTCTTGCCTAAGCTGGAGGGGAAATTGCCTCTACTTTGAGTCACCCATATTTCCCATGAGCTTTCTTTCCCCCATCCTCCTTGCTTAGAAGCTGCTGCGTGTCTTTTCCCAAAGGTAAATGGTAAACGCAGCAGCTGAGCACTCTCCTCCTCCACCTCCCACCCATTATGGAGATCCGCACACTGAGGCCCCAGGCAGCATGGGAGGAGGCAGCCAGCTGCGCCCCAGCCACAGTGAGGCTGTTTATGTTCAGTCTTCACCACAGCCCCAAGTGGTAGGTTTTACTGTCGAGGGAACTGAAGCCTGAAGAGAAATGTCGCACAGCCAGTACTTTGAGCAGACTGGGTGGTCGCCCAAGGTTCCCTCCCGCCACACTGTGTGCTCACAATGTGACCCCTAAGTCTGCAGACCTGAGGCTGCCTTGTGTTCAGTCAGTTGAGTAGCCTTCCTCCCTCCCCCCCCTCCTTCCCTCCCTTCCTTCCTTCCTTTCTTCCCTGATTATATAAGGTGATCATTTGGAAAACAGATCATTGCTAATAACAAAGCATTTGGAAAACAGAAAAATATAGTTTTGAAAAGAAAATTTATCTGTGGGGACTTCCCTGGTGGTCCAGTGGTTAAGACTCCGTGCTTCCAGTGCAGGGGGCACAGGTTCAATCCCTGGTCGAGGAACTGAGATCCCCCATGCCCTACAGCCAAAAAAAACAAAAAGTTATGTGTAATCTCACTACCTACATATCTTCATATTCCCTCTGTCTCTCTCCCTCTCTCTCTCTTTCTAAACGAAGTCAGGATCTTATTGTTCTATGTGATTTTTTTTTTTCCCCACTCAGCATTCTTTTGTGAGCCTTTCCCCATGTCATTGAAAGCATTTCATGACCACCATTTTTACTGGTTGCATAACATTCATTATGCAGATGTACCTCAAAGCTTTTTTTCTGAGATATAAGTTGAACATATAGAAGACTTGAAATAAAAGAGCTCTAAAAGTTGGGTTAAGAATCGCCTTGCATTGCTTAGGGGCCACCGTAGTATGAAATATACAAACTGAAGGACTACCCTGGGTGAGATTGTAGCTGAGTCGATGAGTAGTTGTGTTTGGCTCACTGGGGTGGAGAGAGAACCACATTCCTCACCCACAGCCCAGAGTCACTGGTTAAGGTCACAGCATGGGAGCATCAGCATGGCCTCGGGGAGGGGCAGGGACGAACTTTTTTCTTGTAGCTTACACACGGAAAAGGAAGGAAAGAGTGTCAAAGGCTGACCAGGGAGATACTCTGGCCTCTTCTAGAAGGGGACAGACACGGGAAGCCCAAAACTTGAGTCATTAACAGAGACAGGGCACTTGAAGGGGCCCCGAAAAATTGTGAGCTTTAGACAAGAAGACAGCAAAGAGAGAGTAGATGGGAAGAGGCCCTTCTGGGGAACTGAATGTGCCACGGTCCCTGACCACCTTGCCATGATGGGTCCATTGCCTCACTGCACAGCATCTCTCTCTGTGGGCACGTCTGCCTTGCTCCCTGGAGGGATAAGGCGATGAGTGAGGGAGTTTGAGTCACCTGTAAACTGATTTCCCGTCCTGCCGCTTTCCGCCCTCCAGCATCTCTCCCCAGCCCCAGTGAGAGCTGGGCTGAGGCACCGTGCCTGCCACCTATAGCTGGCTCCTAAGCTTTTGTGTCCAGCGGTGCACACAAGGTTCCAGATGTGCTGAGGGGGTGGGGAGGGGCTTGTCAGAGCCCCACGGAAGCAGTGGTAATCGGCTTTGTGTTCGCTGGCACGCCGATTCAGCCACTTCATTGAAAGCCCAGGACGGAACTTGGGAAATGCTCCTGTTTGGTTGTCGTCCAAGTAGAATCCGATTTGGTCTCTCTGCTTTCGTTGATGCCACATTGGCATCTTTCATGAGCATTTCACAAACAGAGCCAAAGGGAGGCCTTTTAGGAGGTAGGGAGTGAATTACTTGTTTAGAACCTACCCCAGTGAGCCAAAACCCGCGAAAGAAAGAAACAGATACAGCTGTCTGGTGGTGTCTGTGGGATGTGCTTTACCTGCTCAGGTGTCTCCCCGTGGCTAGTCTGCATCTCCCACCTCTGTCAGGACACTGTCTGTGTTATCCTCCTGGGGGTCCATACTCAGGGTGAGGGGCCCTTTCAGGTTTATTGTCTTTTGTTTAGCTTCAATCCTTGGAGAAGTTTTACCTGCTTGGGTTGGTTCCCTGTGGTGTAGGCAAATTAATCTACATGCACCCGGTTTCAATTCAAAAGCTGCTGATGGGGTGAATTCATTTCCAAGGGCTGCCATAACAGATTAGCGCAAGCATTGTAGCTTCAAACAACAGAAATCTATTCTCTCTCAGTTCTGGAGGCTAGAAGTGTGAAATCAAGGTGTCATCAGGGCCCTGCTCCCCTGAAGGTTCTAGGGAGGGGTCCTTCCTCGCCTCTTGCAGCTTCTCACGGCCCCGTTTTCCCTGGCTTGTGGCTGCGTCACTCCAGTCTCTGCCTCTGCCTTCCCGTGTCCTTCTCTCTGTGTGTCTCTCTGTGTCCTCTCCTCTTCTTATATCCAGGCCTGCCCCAAATCAGTATATGAGTGCATCTTAACTAATTACATCTGCAAAGACCCTATTTCCAGTTAAGGAAATTCGGAGGGTCCAGGTGGACATGAATTTGGGGGGACACTATTCAACCCCACTGCAAGGGGTTACAGTGAAAATAAGTGTCCCTCCCTCCCTGGATTCCTGTAAGCCTCCATGTTACCAGCTCCTTGTGCATTCTTCCAGATGTTCCATGCAAATATAAACAGATTCTTATGTCAGTATAAAACTTATTTTCTCTTTTCTTCCACTCGATGATGCATAGAGTACACAGTGTGCTGTACTCTAACAGTTTTTCTTGAATCTCCTTCCACCTCTCTGCACACAACGCCCCCTTGTTCCTTTCAGTGGATACGTAGAATCCTCTTGCATATTACTAGAACATATTTAGTGGTGGACATTTAGGTTGTTTTGAACAGAAATTAAAACAGCCTTATCTCCCCCAGATGCCGCCCTGCAGGTGGACACGGTGGTCCCCAATGCCACGGTGTCCGAGAAGGCGGCTTTCCAGCTAGACTGTAGCATCGTGTCTCGCTCCAGCCAGGACTCCCGCTTCGCTGTGGCTTGGTACTCCCTGAGGACTAAAGCTGGAGGGAAAAGGGGCAGCCCTGGCCTGGAAGATGGGGAGGAGGAAGGGGAGGAGGGGGAAGAAGAGGAGGAAGAGGACCCCACAGAGCGGACGGCCCTGCTGAGCGTGGGCCCAGACGCTGTCTTTGGCCCAGAGGGCAGCCCCTGGGAGGGCAGGCTTCGCTTCCAGAGGCTCTCCCCGCTACTCTACCGGCTCACAGTGCTGCAGGCAAGCCCTCGGGACACGGGCAACTACTCCTGCCGCGTGGAGGAGTGGCTGCCCAGCCCTCAGAAGGAATGGTACCGGCTGACGGAGGAAGAGTCCGCCCCCATCGGCATCCGGGTTCTGGACACAAGTGAGTTTTTCCAGTTTTCAGGGTGGGGGGGTGTCACTGTTGATTCCACCTGTCCGGAAGATAAAATCAGAGCTTGACGGTAGACTACTAAGCAGTTTTCTTGCCTGTTGTGGGCATTTAGGATTTGACAAACGAGTTCATATAACTGACCCTTGATTGCCCTTGGGAAAAATAGAGAGAGGAATTAAAGTGATAATTGAAGTGATGATCTTTATAATAAGCTTGATGCTCCACCAGATTCAATTTTCGTTGGATTTCATTATACAAGTGTATTGTTAGATGTTACCTTGTTAACTCGTTAGAATAGCCAGCTTAGTCTCTTCTTAGCAAATCAGCAGCAGAAGAGGAAGAAAAAATAAAATGAAGTCTGAGTACCTCACTGCCACTCTCCCTTTTTCTCAAGTTCCTGAGTCATTTTTATTTCGGAGGGTAACTTGGAGGATTAGGTGGACTTTGCATGGTTAGTTGGGAAGACCAGCCTAGAAGGGCAGTGATGTTACAGAGCATCTGGAAAGAGCTTAGCAGCAGCTCTGTTAGCCAACAGCTATTGCTACAGAATGATCCAGAACCCAATGTTTTTATAATACCGAGGGACTCATGAACAGAGACTGGAGGAAATTCTTGCTGACCTGAATTATTAGCTCTAACGAGGAGCTCTTTTGGTTGGCCTTCTGTCAAAATGTGGAATTTAGCAGACTGAAAATGGTGTTTGTTATAGTAGAATTAGCCTATGATACAGAAATTAAAAATTGGCTAAAAATTTCAACTTCTTCTCAATCACAACATTTTATCAGATCATTTTCAGTTTTGTCAGCTTTTTCTTTTCTTTGATAACCTCCTGTTTATTAAATAGAACCTTATGAAATTGAGATTTCGTTGGTCAAAAGTGTTTGATATCACCAGTCTCATAGACCTTGGAAATCTAGTAAGTGTAAGTGTGCGTTAAATTTTCTTAATAATACTGATGAGCAACAGCTGTGCGGTAGAAAGGAAAGCCCAAAAAACCCCCCCAAAAAACCCTAAATCATACTTAGACCCCCTAAGGATCTGCTGAATAACCCACTGTCCAAAAGTACAAGGGAAGGTGTTTAGACCACATTTTTTTCAGCCCATGTGGCTGTCCAAACTTAGTAAACTTCATAGCACACAGGGATCATCCAGCAGCCTTATTTTACAGAGAAAATGCAGCCTCCCAGAGCCCAGGCTCCTGTCACAGAGCAGCAGTCCTTGATGAGGTCAGGGGTGTGAGGTTTCCTTCTCCTCTGTATCCAGAAATAACTAACACTGTGTTCTGTACAGCCACAGATACACTGCAGACATTTGTAAGTGGTCCATAATGACTTTTTAATTGATAACATTAATCAAATGAGCATCATTTCTGGTAAAACTGCTCTCAGAAGCTGGTGGGTAGAGAATGTGTTCTGTTCCAAGGAAGGACATTGGCAGCAGAGCTAAGTGCAAAGGGACACGTAAAATACAACCAGGAAGGAGGTTCAGGCTGAAGTGGATTCAGCATCTTCACCACCCCAGATACGGTTTAGTTCACAATCAATAAATTACACTTTCTTGTGTGGCTTTCCGAGCAATACAACTGACTCCTAGTGGGAAATGGAGGCATGGCTTTGTTTGAACTTCCAGCTGTGTTGGAAGAGATGCGGTTGTGAAAACAAGAATACCAGGGTAGTCTGCCCTCCAGTAGTGGCAGGAGGGGAAAGACAGGGTGGATGCAGGAGTCCTGCCAAGTTGCATCCATGCAGTTGGGTGGGGTCTTCAGGAGTGAGTGAGAGTCCAGGTTCTCAGCCCTCATTGTCCTGTCACCCTCTCGGTCCTTTTCAGGTTCCACCCTGCAGTCCATCATCTGCTCCAACGACGCGCTCTTCTACTTCGTCTTCTTCTACCCCTTCCCTATCTTTGGCATCCTTATCATCACCATCCTGCTGGTGCGCTTCAAGAGCCGGAACTCCAGCAAGAACTCCGACGGGAAGAATGGGGTGCCCCTGTTGTGGATCAAGGAACCACACCTCAACTACTCCCCCACTTGCCTGGAGCCCCCTGTGCTCAGTATCCACCCAGGAGCCATAGACTAAGGGGACCCCTGGCGGTCATAAGCCACAGAGGAGCTGAGGCTCTCCCCACTGCCTCTTGCTCTGCGATCAGACAGCGGACAGCACCCGACCTCTGGGGCGCTCCCACGGAACGCGGTCGGACTTGCGAAGCGTTCGGAGTCGCCGCTCAGCCAGAGGCGGACCGCCTCTAGGTGGCAGTCTTGGTTGGTTATAGCTATTTTCGAGCAGGTGGCGCCATCCTGCCGAATTAGGTTGCTTGTTTCTGTTTTCGGTAATGTGGTGAGTAGCTCCCGGTGCCACGTCTACTCACTGGTTTATATAGCATTCTCAGATATAGATGTTACAGGGGTTCTTATTCTTTGTAAGGGACGCTTTTTCAATCCCTTTGGTTTACGCTTTTTGGATTCCGTCATGTTGTGGACAAATTACCCTTAAATACGACTGATGGCAGCAGGAAGGACGAACTTTATAGCGCAAAGGAATCTCTTCCAAGACTTTTTTTCATTTTTGCACACTTGAAAATGTCACCCATGGATCAAAATATACCCAAACATTTTTTACTTCCTTAACGAGACTTGAAAATTATGTGTAGTGTGGGCCCAATTTGTATCTTATATTTTCCCTCAGCTGGAGTTGTTGGAACCACTTTGTAGTTAAGATGAAAGCATTGAATTTTGCTTCAAAGAACTGTATGTACAAGATAAATCCTGCATAACCCCACTAGGAGTAGATAGCGCCCAGCCTAGCCTATCTGTTGGGGAGGCAATAGGCTTCATCCCAACCTTGCCAAAAAATGAGCAGACTCTGTTGGAGAACGAGTCAGAAGCTCCAAACAGCACACACTTTGCAAGTTAAAGTGGGCAGAGGGCTGCTTTTAGCAGCTACTGACTTTCAGATTGATCAAAGTCACTGATTAGTGAAAGAAGGAACCAAGGCTGGTCGTTGGTTTGGTCTGTTCTGCAAGGGCAGTCTCTGACTGATAATTGCGAGCAGGTGGGCTTCTATTTTCAGGTGCTTTGCCAAACTCTTAAGGGAAAATGGCCAGTGAGCCTGCAGAGGGCCCAGCAGCCCCCACATACACTGTCGGGAGGCGCTGGGGGCTGGCTGACAGCTAAGGTTCGTGAACGTTGGGACAGTCAGCCAGCGGTGAGGGGGGGTTTCCAGAGCCAGCCACTGTAGAACAGGGAGGAATAACTACCTCCCTGGAGATATGAAGACTAGGTTTTCCTTCTTCCTTCCAATTAGATTTTTCTCAAAGATACGGATGTCTCTCTTCCTTCGCCGTTTGACCTGCATCTCACTGCCATAAGAATATCTGCCCAGGTGAGGCCCAGACGCGGCCCTTTGTAATCTTCATGGATTACCTCACCTCAGCAGAAAGTGATCACATGCCTTTGTCCGTGGATTTTTTCTCTTTCCCTTTCTTAGCTCTTGTTTGTGGCTTTAGGTGATTTGGTTGTTCACTGTCATGGCAGCTTTTCATTTGAATGCCCCTTAAAGCCTGGCGAAGGCCAGTGTCACCTGTTATTTCACACTTGCTGGGCAAGATGCCGGGCTCCAGAGCATCATCGGTTGCAAGTGTTTCCTTTTGTGCACTCCATGAAGATGTTTTCCTGCCCTGGCTTTCTCAAGTTTTGCTGGCCATAAGTTCCATCTCCCTTCCTTATGAACTTGCAGCTTGAATCCCAGGGGAGTTCCCACTTTGGAAAAAACCTCCAGGGATTCTGGAACTAGGTCTAACCAGAGAGATTAGTGTGAAACCCTGTTCTGGGACAGAACAGACTCCAGGGGAGCGCTATAGGATTCCAGGCCACGTGGATACTGATCCTCATTGGCGTGTGCGGGTGTGCAGGGGGCCTGGGTGCTCGGCAGGTGCTTTGATGTGTCATAGCCAAGGGGGAAGCAAGGCAACTGCCCGACTGTCTTCTGAGGGGCTTGCATAGCCTGCCTTCTCTCCCTCCCAGATACACCAGTCCTCTCCTGTGAGACTGTGTAGGCGCGGCCACCTGAATCCCACTGAAGCCTCATGTGCTCATCCCCATTTCTTGTGCTGCATCAATGCTGTAGAGGTTACACAGCAGGCGCAGCGTTGAGGACATAAGGCGGTCTTTGGCCCCATTTCTTCACTTCAGGGTGTGGGCTTTCAGTGGGAAATTGCTGGACCTTAATTCATAGACAGAGTCAGCTCGAGAAGACGATGTACATTCCCTCTGTCTGAAAGGAAAGATGCCGGAGGGCTGGCTGGAACTGGGACGCATAATGAAGATCTGAGTTTGAATTGGTTCACAGAAGAAAGAAAAGCCAGTGCTGCACATAAGTAAGTGAAGCACTTGCAGGAGATTTGAAAGGAAAAAAAGAAACCGAAGCCAGTATTTTAATAACTTTTTTTTTTTTCTGTGCGTTTTCTATTGGGCCAGGGGATACTGTCAAAGGGTGAGCTTTTCAGCTTTCTATGAAAATCCCCAGGACCTTCTTTCTTTGGCCATTTCTATGGAAATGTGGCGTCAGATGAGTGATAATGGTGGCCTCCGGTGGCTGGGAAACCTCACTGCAAGTTGCCTACAGGAGAGACACGCAGAGGAAAACTGCCAACTGCTCTCTTGACTTATCTACATCTACGATGTTGCATTAATGAAAAACGACACTGTGCTAGGCCCGTTCCAGGACATGGATATGACCACACCCTCTTTCCCTAGGGTGTTTCTGTAGCAAGTTTTCATATTCTTTTCAAACAATGGTTTCTCTGCGTTTACTTTTGAAGAAGAAAAAAAAGAGGTAGGGTAGGCAAACTACCCATGCATGATGTAGAGAGCTGTTGATTTGTTTTTGTTTGTTTTTTTAAAGGAAAACTATTTGTAAGATGTTGCACTAAAATGTTTTATATACACTTCAGAGACCTGTAGTAAATTATGTTGAAAATATGGCTGTTTACATTGACTAGAGTCCACTGTCCTTCTTTCTCCTCGCTAATCAGCCACTCTGTCCACGGAGCTATGCCCTGGGGGCCTGGAGTCCTGCCCCAGACTTTGGCTTGCTAAACTCAGGGTTTGTGAATTGCGGCTTCTATTATCACGCCTCACCCCCAGTGCAAGTGGCACCTTTGTACAAGTGATAAAAACCACCCCTTTCTCAAGACACTTTACTCTCAGCTGCTGAAAATGTACGTATATCACACATACATACATACATACACATCCACCCTGACTGTCAAGGCCAGAGTCGTGCACCGCTCAACACACAGGCCTGGAGGCCTGACAGGCCAGTTCAGAATCTAGCTTTCTTTTGGGTGGGAGTGGGGTGGAGGTGGGGAGACAGGATGCAGTGAGAGGAGACTGATAGAGGAGGGGAGCAGGAACCTGGGACAGCGTTCTCCTTTGTCTTGGCAGCAAGAGCACACCCTCTTCTTCAGACTCTGTCGTATTGTCCTGACAGTGAAATGCTCAGCAAGCCTTTTCCAGGATGGAGGAAAGCGCAGGAGCTGCGCATTCCCGTGCACTGAGCCCACGGAGCACACCCATCTCTGTTCCCTGCACAACTCAAATGCTGGGAGGTTTTGGGGGGAGTTCACCACATCTGCAAATTGAGAAGAATAATAGAATGTTTAAAGCTATAGCAGCGACACGTGATTAGTCAGAACCCATCTGTAATTCTTTAAAATTCACAGAATGCAAAAGGAACTAGATGGAGGTAAAAAGCAGAAGGAGGTACTTCCTTTTCTTCTTCTTCTTTTTAAAACTCAAGCCTTTCAAAGGCTTTAATATGTGCTTTCCTCTGCTCCCCAGCCCCATTTGCTGCATCCTTATCAACTTCTTGCAGCTGCTGGCTTGGTCGGGAGTTGAAATGTGACTGTTTATCTCTTGGGTACCCAGAAATGGTTCCATGTTAAGTCTTATGTATTATTTTTGCCTAATTTTTTCCAAATGCTCTCTTTTTGCCAGGGAGCATTTTAAAAAGGGAAACAGAGTATTATGGAATAAAGATTACCCCCCCCACACACACACCCTTGGTGCAAATCCGCCCAGGTTTGATATAAATGAAGTGAATATACACTTCCATATGGGGCAAGGACGATTTTCACGTATGCAGGATTAGAATCAGTGTTTTGCTCTGTCTTTCTAGGATTCCCAAGCTTCTTGGGTGTAGTTCCAAGCTTGGCAAGAACTAGAGCCAGAGAACTAGAGTGGCATGCTGGGAAGAGCAGCAGCCCATCCACGCCACACAAGCAGACTGAACGAGCCCTCCTTTTTTCCCTTCTAGTCCATGATTCTTTACAGTGATGAGCAGATAAAACTGGACCTCTCAACCCTGGTCACAGGATGTAAAATACATCCAGCCCTCCTTTGGGTGGCCAGTGCTCAGTATATGGATAGGGCCTTTTGGCCCATCTGCCTAATGCATTGCAGGTCCAGCCTTTCTGAGCCACTTTTGACTCATGAAGTCTGCTAGACCAGGCATATAAGGGCTTCTAAAAATGTTTGCTGGAAGCACAGCATTTCTCTTGATGAAAGAGATGGCACCATTCGTTGGCCAGAGAAGCAGCCAATCGAGGAAGACCTACTAAACCATTCCTTGCCTGATACCTGGAGACCATGACCTGGGGAATACTTCCCAGCCCAGGTGACTGGGCAGTCCTTTCCTCAGCCCTGCTCTTGGGGCTGACAGCTTTTGCTGGCCAGTCCAAACAGCAGTATAGCTGCCCATCCTGTATGAAAGGGTAAGAGTGGTACTTTGGACTTACCCTGGGTTGGACTCCCAGTTCTGCACCTTACTCTGTGTCCTTGGGCAAGTCATTTACCTTCTCAGAGCCTCAGTTTCCTAATCTGTAAAAACAAGGACAGCAGTAAGATTAAATTAATGCAGGTAATGCACTTAACGCAGGGCTTGGCTCATAGTAAGTACTCAACAGATGTTTGCTGTTAGATCGCTTCCCAGCTCAGAAACTTTGAGGGGCTCCCCAGTGTTTAAAGTTCTGATTCCATCTTACCTTTCCAAGTTAGCCCGAGTTCTTACCAGCCCAGAGCAGAGGAGAAACTTGATCTTCTCACATTTTGTGCTACACACTGTACCTGCCTTGTGTTCCCAATATCTTCAGATGATAGGGAATGTCTAAGCTCATGGTACAGAACATCAGTCCCAGAAATTTCACGGATATATAGAGACACCTTTTACAATTTCATGGCTAATGTAAGAAATAATTTATGAATTCCTAACAGGGCAGTTCAAGTGTCTTGAGTGGAGGTCCCCACCCGAGGATGATGGTAATGACAGCAACAATAAAGCACACTTCCACCGCTTCACAACTGGCAAACATGTTGGTGTTTGTCGGGACGTCAGAGAGTCCCGTTCAAGAGTCCAGCTCATGGGAGGAGTTTCCTGCTCACATGGTAACGAAGAGTTCCCTCAACGGCAATGGCTGAGCAGGGATCATTCTGGTGCCACTGTCTGAAAGAATGGGGGCTGACCGGGAGACTGATGCCAGTAGCTGGTTCTGGGAATACAGTAGTAATTGAGTCTGGGATCAGATGGATTTGAGGGGAGAGGACTAACGAATAAGATGCGGAATTCCAAGCGCCCGCTGCAGCACGAGGGAGAGAGGTTTGGGGAGGCCAAACGGAGAGGGAGTGAGCAGCGCTGACTCCCCAGCCTGAGGGCGAGTCCACAGTAGAGATGGAGGAAGAGTGAAACAAAGAGGAAACGGAGAAACGAGAAACCCAAGGCTGGAAATCCCAGTTCCCAGTGAGGGAGTGTTGGGGTGAGGTCCGTCTTAACGAGAAGGTGGCTGCACTTGAATGAGGAGAAGCAGGCACTTGGGGGAGGAGGATTGGGGCCGCACCAGGGGACCCCACACAGTCTAGCAGTCGTCTAGAATGTTGCCCGTTTCCTTTTGTCTTAATATTTGAGGAAGCTGCCTTGTCCAGGGTCGTAGTAGCGAAGTGACTGGCAGGAAAAGCAAGGCTGCGCGACTGCGGCTGCTGGAAAGCGCTGAAGGAATAAAGCGCTTCAGAACCTCCCTGTCCCGGCACAGAGCTCTGCTGTCACCTCCAGCCGAGTGGGGCGCAGTTTTCGGGGAGCGACGGTCCGATACCCCCGGCTATGGGGGCGTCTCCATCACGTTCCAAATGCCAAGGAAAAGTGCGGGAGGTGCGGGAGGAACGAGGATAAACCTGGTGTGAAAACGCAAGCCACTTTTGGAGGAGAGCTCCACAGAGGAGGGCGGGGGGCGGCAGAAGAGCAGGAAGTACCCGGGGCCCAGACGGCGTTCTCGGGAGGGGAAGAAAACGCGCGCCAAGACGTCATCCGGGGCCTGGCGGGACGCGCGGGGCGGGGCGCACCGCGGGGCGGGCTCTCTCTCCGTCCGGCAGGCCGAGGCGACGCCCGGCTGGGTCCCTGTCGCGGAAGCTGGCCCGTCCGCTATGGCCGCGGGGAGCGCCGCGGGGTGGGCCGTGGGGGCCCTCGGAGTGGTCTGCCTGTTGCTCCGGTTGGGTGAGTGGAGGCCTCCCCCGGGAGCCCGCGGGGACCGGCAGCGCGGGGTGTCAGTGGCCCCAGGGCTCCAGGGTCGGGGGTGGACGGGCGCGGCCCGAGGCCGCTGCAAGGTGGGGTGGTGGGGTTGGCGTGGGGCACGCAGCCCGCGCGCGGGACTTGGTCGTGTCACCCACAGGTCTCCCTAGGGTGGTCAGCAGGAAACGTGGACCGCAGACTCTGAAGCCTGTTTGGGAAAAAGAAGGACGCGACTCCTTCTCGTTCACCTCCCCTAGGCTCTTTCCTCCCTCTGGGGAGCCTTCTTAACCTCCACGATCCCCGATTCCCACTCGTGTTCCTCCGGAAGGGGTGCCTTTTCAGTGCGACTCAAGTGACTAAGTTACTGCTTCCAGCCGGAGGTGCCGTAGCGCAGAACTTGAGGGGAACTTGGTTCTCCGCTTCCGCAGCGCGGGAGCTTGTCTCGGGCTGGCCTCCCTGGCCAAGGAACGCGCTCTTTGCGCGCGCGCCGGCCTCCGCGCTGGGGGTGGGCGCGCTGCGGCCAAAGCCAAGTATGCCCGCGCCCGCAGCCAAGTATGCCCGCGCCCGCGCGGAGGGCGGCAGTTCAGAACTGCTCTGCGGCGGGAAGGCGAGGGCCTCAATGCAGAATTCCTAAGGAGTGTTGGCTGGTCCCCTTTCCCCTCCCTTCCGGACATGAAAGGACTAACATGTGAGTGTCTAGGACTGTGTTCATCCCTTTCACGCTTCTTCAGCTAAATCGTTACGACAGCGCCATGAAATAGTTATCTTTGTCTCAATTTTTTACCTCCCCACCCTTAGCAACCTCTCCCCACACAGGCCCCTAGTTAAGTCATAACCAAACCCCTGAAGCATAGTAACAACCCCCTTAACTAGTACTTCTTTTCTTGGAATTTCCTGCCACCGGCCCCTTAGCCCACACCCCTGATGAACCTCCCCTCTCCGCTCTGCGTTCAGCGTTTATTGAGTGCCTTTGGGGTGCATGCATCTGTGGCTTACAGCCTGCGGAATGGGGGGTTGAGATACGTTCAAAAGAACCTACAGTGTAAGGCACAGAAGTAAATGTTTTAAGAGAGGTAAAGTGCTGTGGGCGTGCAGGGGGAAGACAGCAACATCTTTTGTGAAATCAAATATCTTTTGTGAAGCAGAAACTTCATGGAAGGGAGGGTATTTGAACCTGGCCTCCGAGGACAGGTGGTATGTGAACATGCCGTGATGTGGGAAAAGATTCCAAGAGCAGGAGACCAGGAAAGAAAGACAGGGGAGCAGGGTGTAGAGGGTGACCTTGGGCAGTAGGGAGTCATCAGTGTCACTGCAGAGTTGCAGTGCCCACGGGAGCTTGAGGCCCCCTAGGGGAGCCCTGAATGTCCTCTTTGAGAGTTGGGATTCTCTTCTGCAGGCGAAGGAGACCTCTTTCTGGGCCTGACAGGATCAGAGCCATCCACTTAGGAAGAATTAATCTGGCAGCAGTAAAGAGAAATGATTGTAGTTGAGAGGAATTGGAGGTGGGGGACCAGGGCAGGTACCATCACAGACCCCAAAGAGCTGTGAGGGTTTCATATGCTGGTGGCTATGGGCAGGAGGGAGAGGCATATACAGAGGTTGAAGGGATAAGGTAACTCCTCCAGAGGCACAGGTCTCTCCCCGGTCCCAGAATGCACCTTTGGTCACTACTGCCTGCTCTGTGCTCTCTCTTCAACTGAAAACCCAGTTTACCCATCAAGCCACACCTCCTCTAGGAAGATCCTCTGAACTAGCTGGTTTCTCCCACCTAATTCATTTATTTATTCAGACGTCATTTCATTCTGCAAGCATGAATATCGCCTTCTCTGAATAGGCTTTGCGCTAAGGGAAACCGTGTAGGTCTGCAGTGAGCCCTTTGGGGGCCAAACCCACCTCACTAGGGAAAGCTGCCTAACAGTGATGAAGAGTATCTGCTCCCAGAGAGATACCTGGCCTCTGACCTGGCCCCGCTCCTCGCAGTTAAAACTTCTGGAAGTTACCTTACTTCTATGTGCCTCCATGCCTTTGCCTTTAAAGAGAGCGCCACTCACACGAGAGAAAGGATAATAATAATATCTGCTTAATAGGATGCCTGTGAGCATCAGCCATTCAACACGCACTTATGGACTATCAACTATGTGTCAGCACTGGGAAGCTTACATTATAGTGGGGGAGAGACAGTAAGGAAATAAAGCAGTAACTATGTAGTTGTTGGGTGATGGTGAACATTTACTAATATAGAGATTACTAGTGCAGAGGCAAGGGAAATGGAAGAGGTTAATAGTTCCTTTTAATTTTCTAAAATTCTGGAAGATTTAAAATCTTTAGAATAGTTGCCAAAATAGTAAAGTGAACACTTACACACCTTTCTTCTTGAATCACCACTTATTAACATTTTATCACATTTGGGTTACCTCTCTCTATATACACCCACACCCATCCAGTTAACTTTTTTGTTGTTGTTGTTAAATCATTTGAGAATTGCAGTTCTTATGACAACTTAACCCTAAATATTTCAACATAGGTCTTTTTTTTTTTTAATATTTGTTTATTTATTTTGGCTGTGCCACGTCTTAGTGGCGGCACGCGTGCAGGATCTAGTTCCCCAACCAGGGATTGAACCTGGGCCCCCGGCATTGGGAATGAGTAGTCTTACCCACTGGACCACCAGGGAACTTCCAACATAGGTTTTCTAAGAATAATATGTTTGCAGTTAAGCCCTGGCACCATTATCACAGTCAGGAAATATAGCTTGATACAATACTGTTTTCAGATAGGGTCCAGAAGCCGATCTTGGATCACACACCAGATTTGGTAGTCATTCCTCTTTAATCCCCTTAAATCTAAAAATCTAAACTGTTGCCAGCTTCTTTTTTTTTTTTTTTTTTTTGCGGTACGCGGGCCTCTCACTGTTGTGGCCTCTCCCGTTGCCGAGCACAGGCTCCAGACGCGCAGGCTCAGCGGCCATGGCTCACGGGCCCAGCCACTCCACGGCATGTGGGATCTTCCCGGACCGGGGCACGAACCCATGTCCCCTGCATCATCGGCAGGCGGACTCTCAACCACTGCGCCACCAGGGAAGCCCAAGCCAGTTTCTTTTTCTCTTTTCTACTTTATGGTATTGCCCTTTTTGAAGGGGTCTGGACTAGTTTTTTTTTTTTTTTTTTTTAATAAAAATGTCCCTCGATGTTGAAGTATATGCTTAGATTCTGGTTTAAACATTCCTGGGCAGGAATTCGCACAGGTGTGCATCTCATCAGGCTGCAGATGCAGTCCATTTGTCTCGTTATTGGAGACGTTAATGTTTATGATTTGGTTAAGGTGAGGTGCACCAGGTTTCTCCATTGTAGAGGAGAAAATACAAGCATGTGAGGACAGATTTTGCATGCTCGGTTCCAAACCACTGGAAATATCGCAATAAAGCAAGCCATAACGAGTTTTTTGATTTCCTAGTATATTTAAAAGTGATGTTTATACTATACTGTAGTCTATTAAGTGTGCCATAGCATTATGTCTAAAAGAAATGTACATACCTTAATTAAAAGATACTTTAGTGCTAAAAAATGCTAACTACCATCTGACGGTGCAGAGTTGTCACAAAACTTTAATTTGTAAAAAAACACAATATCGGGCTTCCCTGGTGGCGCAGTGGTTGAGAGTCCGCCTGCCGATGCAGGGGACACGGGTTCGTGCCCCGGTCTGGGAAGATCCCACATGCCGCGGAGCGGCTGGGCCCGTGAGCCATGGCCGCTGAGCCTGCGCGTCCGGAGCCTGTGCTCCGCAGGGGGAGAGGCCACAACAGTGAGAGGCCCGCGTACCGTAAAAAAAAAACCAAAACAATATCTACAAAGCACAGTAAAGCAAAGCACAATAAAATGGGTATGTCTGTAATACCTGATTCATTAAGTAACACTTTGAGATTGTGTGAATATCCTGTTTTCCAACAATCTTTCACCCAATGTTTTACAACCCAGTGGCGATTCTTCCCGCTAAAATGTTTGTAGATAGCAATTTTGTATCCCTATTTTGTTTATACTTTATTGACATTCTTCAGTAACAAAGAGCTTCTGCACCTCCCTTTTTAATTTTCTTTTTTTTTTTTAATACTAGTAAGGACTCGTGTATTATTTAAGATGGCATTCCTGTCATTTTTCATTTTGATGCTCAGTGATTCTGTATTTGGCAAGTGGGAACCCTTCCAAGTTTCAGTGTCCTTTTGCCATGTTTCCCTCAGTTTTGAGCACTTTCCTTACTTTCTGGTGTAGAAGGGTGTTCTGGACTCATTTTGTTCTTTTCCTGACTCAGCCTTAGAATCATTAGATTCCTTTTTTCCTGTTAGTGGGGGATGGTATCTAGAAACTAAGACCTGGGTGCTAGGTGTGCTCAAGACTCTTGGAGCCATAGCTTCTAGGCCCTGTCAGTTTTCAGTGCTAGGAAATAGTTTTCACAAAGTCAGGCATTCATCTTGTTACTGCAAAAGCTAATCCCACAATTCAGTTTTTCCTTTTCCTCCATTCCATATTAGTACCTCCCTTCCCCAAGGCGTGAATTCTATTCTTAGTAGCATTAGTATATTTTCCAAATCTACATTAAACACAAACTAATTCCATAATTGCTATGCCAATACTACTCCCAAGCACAAACTTTACTAAATACAGTTCAAGATTTCTTAGCAGTTCTTTTTATTCTTTCATGTATCCCACTAAATATGTATAGAACACTGTATTTTCAAGTTATTTGAATTTTTCTTCTGTGTGGTTATGTTATCAAAGTGATACATAGTTGCATTAATTTGTTTCTCTTTCTATTCAGTTTTAGGGTTTCCCCCACCTTGATTTAATTTTTAAATATGTAAACTATTAACATGGTTCAAATCAAAACCATATACAGCTGGCCTTCCATATTTGCAGATTCAACCAGCTGCAGATTAAAAATATTCAGGAAAAAAAAAATTCCAGAAAGTCCCAGAAAGCAAAACTTGAATTTGCCACATTCTGACAACTATTTAAATAACATTTACATTGTATTAGGTATTATAAGTAATCTGGAGATGATTTACAGTATATGAGAGGATGTGCATAGGTTATCTGCAAATATTATGCCATTTTATATGAAGGATTTGATCATCCTCAGATTTTGGTATCCACTGGGATCCTGGAACCAATTCCCTGTGGATACTGAGGGATGACCATAAAAAAGTATGCTCAGGGGCTTCCCTGGTGGCACAGTGGTTGAGAGTCCGCCTAATGATGCAGGGGACACGGGTTCGTGCCCCGGTCCGGGAAAATCCCACATGTGGGAAGATCCCACATGCCTCGGAGCAGCTGGGCCCGTGAGCCATGGCTACTGAGCCTGTGCGTCCGGAGCCTGTGCTCCACAACGGGAGAGGCCACAACAGTGAGAGGCCTGCATACTGCAAAAAAAAAAAAAAAATATATATATATATATATATATATGTATATGTATACATGCTCAGAAATTCTATTCCCCCCCTTCCTCTCCCCCCATAACATATAATTTGTTTCAGTTTTATCTTTGTTTCTTTTTGCAGTTATAAACAGATACATATGTTTATTTCTAACTCCCTTTTTTAAACAACAGGTAACATACTCTGTGTACTCTTTTGTACCTTGTTTTTGTCAGTTAACCATATGTCTGGAAAATCGTTCCATATCAGTTCATAGAGATCATCCTCATTTTTTTTTTTTTTTAACAGCTTCATAGTGCTCCATGGGGTGGAGGTATGATATTTCATTGTCACTCTCTGGTGGTTAGTATTTTATGTAGTGTGGTCAGGGGAGGGTCTCTTTAAAAGGGTAACAGTTGAGTGTAGACTTAAAAGGAAATGATGGAGCAGGCCAGGTTACCATCTGGGAGAGTAGTATTCCAGACAGAGAGGACAGCAGCAAAAACCCTGAGATAGGCTTCAGCCGTTTAAAGAACTTCGAGGAGGGCACTGTGCTGGAGAGTAAATAGGAAATGAAGTTGTACAAGTAGTCAGGGCTGGACCCTAGAAATAAAGTTTTGTGGGCCCTTTTTTTTTTCAATAAATTTATTTATTTATTTATTTTTTGCTGCGTTGGCTCTTCGTTGCTGTGCGTGGGCTTTCTCTAGTTGCAGAGAGCAGGGGGCTACTCTTCGTTGTGGTGCACGGGCTTCTCATTGCGGTGGCTTTTCTTGTTTCGGAGCACAGGCTCTAGGCACCTGGGCTCAGTAGTTGTGGCTTGTGGGCTCTAGAGCTCCGCAGGCTCAGTAGTTGTGGCACACCGGCGTAGTTGCTTTGCGGCATGTGGGATCTTCCCGGACCAGGGCTCAAACCCGTGTCCCCTGCATTGGCAGGCGGATTCTTAACCACTGCGCCACCAGGGAAGTCCCTGTGGCCCTTTGAAAGACTACATTTTTTTTATTCCCAGTAAAATAGGAAGTCTCAGAGAGTTATGAACAGGAGTGAAATTGTAATGAGTGTTTAAATGAATGATTCTGGATGCGGCGTGGAGGATGGTCCTTGCTGATGAAAAAAGAGAAGCAGGGAGACCAGTTAGGAGGCTGCGGGAACAATGACTGGGTGGGGGTGGGTAAGAAATGACTGGGGTTGGGGTGAGGAATTGAAGATAGCAGGGTATGTTTTGAAGGTAGGGCTGGCAGGATTTGGCCCTGGTTTGCATCAGTGGGGTAACATGTGGACAGGACCTAGGTAGCGCTGGGCAAGTAGCAAGATCAAAAATAGGAACTGTTGTATTAGTTAGCTCTCATTAGCAGCGCCTGCCTTATTCTGCAGTGGTTGACCTTTTTTGGATCCTTTATCTTGCCAGTTGTCTCTCCAGCTAGATTTTAGATCCTTGTATGCAGGAACCAAGTCATATACCACTTCATATAAAGTTTCTTTCATTGATTTAAATGTATTTGTTTATTTATTTGGCTGTGTTGGGTCTTCATTTCTGTGCGAGGGCTTTCTCTAGTTGCGGCGAGCGGGGGCCACTCTTCATCGCGGTGCGCGGACCTTCTCACTGTCGCGGCCTCTCTTGTTGCGGAGCACAGGCTCCAGACGCGCAGGCTCAGTAGCTGTGGCTCACAGGCCCAGTTGCTCCGCGGCATGTGGGATATTCCCAGACCAGGGCTCGAACCCGCGTCCCCTGCACTGGCAAGCAGACTCTCAACCACTGCACCACCAGGAAAGCCCCTCTTTCATTGATCTCTTTTAATATTTTTAACAATACAAATTGTTAAATCTGGACATTAGATGATAAAGTATTGGTCAAACATTTCCCCATTTTAAATTATCATTATCTCACATTATTATGTGAGACTTGTTCATATGCTTTGCTTAATTAAGATTCAGAGAGCCTGTGAGGTTTTATTTATGAAACGTAATCCAAATCAAAATAGTGTTGTGTTTTCCTCTCAAAAAACTAGATCCAGTATTATAATGGGGTGTATATAACAGTTGCCATGAATTAAGCACGTGCTCTGTGCCAAGTGCTGTGCTTAGAGTTTTAGATTTTTGTTTTCATTTAATTGTCACACCAGTTTTATAAGGTAGAGACTGTTAAGGAGGAGAACAAAGTTGAGGTAGATCAAGTACCTTGTCCAAGTTCACACAACAAATAAGTGGTAGAACCTGCTAGCACTTAGGTCTGTTTGACTCAAAGTCTATGTATTCCCAACCCAAGAATAGGTAAGCAACTTTTTGTTGATTGGTGCAGCCATAGTTAATCTCTTATATATAACATATATATTGTCCAACGTAATTTTGCTAAAGCATGTGAAATTATATGACAGCAAATTACCAATCACACAGATTGTATCCAATATTGTAATCTACAGTAGAGGGGTGGGGGAACCTTCTTTGGGCCATAGAATTCAGAATGGGGTTTTATTTATGTATTTATTAACATTTTGCCATAATTATACCTTCTTTATACACCCATACTTCACTCCTAAATGCTTTGGCATAAGCCCAGTAACATAATATTTATAAAAATTAACAGTAATCTCACAATATCACTTAACTTCTACTCTTACTCAAATTCCTCCAATTGTCACAAGGATGTCTTTTTTTAAATACCAGGATCTAATGAAATTTCACATTTTTCCATTTGTTGCTGTTTTTGTTTATTTTTGACAGGTATCTTTTAGGAATTTTGAAAAAGACTTACAACTACTTTTAAAGAACTAGATCTAGGAATTTGTTTTATTGCTGTCTTTTTACTGTAATTTAAAAAATTGAATTGTACACTCTATTATGGTTATTTGTTTTTTCCCTTTTTAAATTGACTTACAATATTATCGATACATTAGTTTCAGGTGTAAACATAGTGATTCAATATTTTTTTACATTACAAAATGGTCACAATAAGTCTAGTTACCATCTGTCACCACAGAAAGTTATTACAATATTATTGACCATATTCCCTATGCTATACATTACATCTCCATGACTTATTTATTTTATAACTGGAAGTTTGTACCTCTTAATCTCCCTCACCTATTTCACTCACCCTCTCTATCCATCTTCCCTCTGGTAACCACCAGTTTATTCTCTGTATCTATGAGTCTGTTTCTGTTTTGAATGTTTGTTTTGTTTTTTAGATTCCACATATAAGTGAAATCATATGGTATTGGTCTTTCTCTGTCTCACTGGTTTTACTTAGCCTAATACTTTCTATATCCATGTTGTAGAAGGCAAGATTCCATTTTTTATGGATGAGTAATATTCCATTATATATAAATACCACATCTTCTTTATTCATTCATCTATCAGTAGACACATAGGTTGCGTCCATATCTTGGCTATTGTAAATAATGCTGCAATGAATATTGGTGTGCATATGTTTTTTCCAGTTAGTGTGTTTGTTTTCTTCAGGTACACAGAAGTGAATTTGCTGGATCATACGGCAGTTTGTATTAATTTTTTGAGGAACTGCCACACTGTTTTCCATAGTGGCTGCAACAATTTATGTTCCCACCAGCAATGCATGAGGGTTCCCTTTTCTCCACACCCTCGCCAACACTTGTTCTTTGTTGTATTTTTTGAGGATAGCCATTCTGACAAGTGTGAGGTAGCACCTCATTGTGGTTTTGATTTGCATTTCCCTGATGATTAGTGATGCTGAGCATCTTTTCATGTGCCTGTTGGCCATCTCTGTGGCTTCTTTGGACAATGTGTTTTCAGGTCCCCTTCCTATTTTCTAATCAGGTTTTTTTTGTTGTTGTTATTGCTTTTACTATTGAGTTGTATGAGTTCTTTGTATAGTTTGGATATTAACCCCTTATCAGATATATCATTTGCAGATAGCTTCTCCCATTCGGCAGGCTGCTGTTTCATTTCGTTGATAGCTTCCTTCCCTGTGCAGAACCTTTTTAGTTTGATATAGTCCCATTTGTTTATTTTTGCTTTTGTTTCCCTTGCCTGAGGAGGCAGATCCAAAAAAGTATTACTATGATGGATGTAAAAAAGCATACTACCTATGTTGATTTCTGGTCTTACAGCACTGTGGTTGGAAAAGATGCATCATATGATTTTAGTCTTTTAAATTTATTGAGACTTGTTTTGTAGCCCAGCATGTTATCTGTCCTGGAGAATGTTCTATGTGTACTTGAAAAGGATGTGTATTCAACTGCTTTTGGATGTAATGTTCTCTATATATCTATTAGGGTCATCTGGTCTCATGTATCATTTAAGGCCAATGTTTCCTAATTGATTTCCTGTCCGGATGATCTGTCCATTGATGTAAGTGGGACATTAAAGTCCCCTAATATTATTGTGTTACTGTCACAATTTTTCCCATTATGTTTGTTAATATTTGCATTATGTATTTAAGTGTTCCTATGTTGGGTACATAGATATTTACAATTGTTTTATCTTCTTGTTGGATTGGTCCCTTTATCATTATGTAATCTCTTTCTCTGTCTCTTATTACAGTCTTTGTTTTAATTTTTTACTTAATTAATTAATTTATTTATTTTTGGCTGTGTTGGGTCTTCGTTGCTGCATGTGGGCTTTCTCTAGTTGCGATGAGTGGGGGCTGCTCTTCGTTGCAGTGAGTGGGCTTCTCATTGTCATGGCTTCTCTTGTTGCGGAGCATGGGCTCTGGGCACGCAGGCTTCAGTAGTTGTGGCCTGTGGGCTCTAGAGCTCAGGCTCAGTAGTTGTGGTGCTTGGGCTTAGTTGCTCCACGGCATGTGGGATCTTCCTGGGCCAGGGCTCGAACCCATGTCCCTTGCATTGGCAGGCAGATTGTTAACTACTGCGCCACCAGGGAAGCCCCACAGTCTTTATTTTAAAGTCTGTTTTGTCTGATGTAAGTATTGCTTCCCCAGCTTTCTTTTTATTTCTATTTGCATGAATACCTTTTTTCCGTCCACTCGCTTTTAGTCTATGTCTTTAGATCTGAAGTGATTCTCTTATAGGCAGCATATAGATGGGTCTTTTTTTTTTTTTTTTAATCCATTCAGCCACTCTATGTCTTTTGGTTGGAACATTTAGTCCATTCATTGAAAGTAATTATTGATAGGTGTGTACTTATTGCCATTTTGTTCATTGTTTTCTGGTTGTTTTTACAATTCTTTTTTGTTCCTTTTTTCTCCTTTTGCTCTCTTTTCTTGTGATTTGATGACTATCTTTAGTGTTACGTTTGGATTCTTTTCTCTTTTTTGTGTATGTATCTATCATAGGCTTTTGGTTCCCATGAGGTTCATATATAACTATATAATGAGTCAATTTTATGAGATTATTTTAAGTTGATGATCTCTTAAGTTTGAACACATTATAACAACCCTGCGTTTTTGCTGCCCACCCCACCCTCGCATTTAATGTTTTTTGGTTTTTGGTTTTTTTGCAGTACGCGGGCCTCTCACTGTTGTGGCCTTTCCTGTTGCGGAGCACAAGCTCCGGACGCACAGGCTCAGTGGTCATGGCTCACGGGCCCAGCCGCTCCACGGCATGTGGGATCTTCCCGGACCGGGGCACGAACTCGTGTCCCCTGCATCGGCAGGCAGACTCTCAACCACTGCACCACCAGGGAAGCCCACATTTAATGTTTTTGATGTCATATTTTATATCTTTTTATTTTGTGTATTCCTTAACTTTTTACTATAGATATAGATGATTTTATCGCTTTTGTCTTTTAACCTTCCTACTAGCTTTTTGTGTGGTTGACCTTTACTGTATGTTTGCCTTTACCAATGAGATTTTTCCTTTTTTAGTTTTCATATTTCTAGTTGTGGTCTTTTCTGCTTAGAGAAGTCCCTTTAACATTCCTTGTAAAGCTGGTTTAGTGACACTGAACTCTTTTAGCTTTTGCTTGTCTCCTTCATATCTGAATGATAGCCTTTCTGGGTAGAATATTTTTGGTTGTAAGTTTTTTTCCTTTCATCACGTTAAGTACATCATGATGTACTTCTGGCCTGCAAAGATTCTGCTGAAAAGTCAGGTGAAAGTCTTATGTGAGTTCCTTTGTGTGTACTGGTTGCTTTTCCCTTACTGCTTTTAAGATTCTCTTTTTATCTTTAACTTTTGCTGTTTTAATTGCAATGTGTCTTGGTGTGACCTCTTTGGGTTCATCTTGTTTGGGACTTTCTGTACTTCCTAAACTTGGATGTCTGTTTCCTTTCTCAGGTTAGGGAAGTTTTTAGCTGTTATCACTTCAAATAAGTTTTCTGTCCCTTTCTCTCTTCTCCTTCTGGCACCCCTATAATGTGAATGTTAGTGTGCCTGCTGTTGTCTCAGAGGTCTCTTAAACTAGCCTTACTTTTTAAAGTTCTTTTTTTTTTCTGTTCAGCTTGGGTGAATTTCACTACTCTGTCTTCCAAGTTCACTGATGCATTCCTCTGTGTCATCTAATCTCCTGTTGATTCCTTCTAGTGTATTTTTAAAATTTCAGTTATTGTTACTCTCCAGCTGTTTGAGTCTTCTGTATATTTTCTAACTCTTTGTTGAACTTCTCACAGTGTTCATTCACTCTTCTCTTGAGTTCACTGAGCACCTTTATGATCATTACCTGAAGTCTTTATTGGTTAGATTGCTTATCTCCACTCACTCAGTTCTTCTTTGGGGGTTTGTCTTGTTCCTTTGTCTGTTATACATTTCTGTCTCCTCACTTTGTCTGATTCTCTATGTTTATTTCTGTGTAGCGGGTAGGTTGGTCACGTTTCCTGGTCTTGGAGAAGTGGCCTTATGTAAGAGATGTCCTGTGGGGCCCAGCAGGACTCTCCCCATCCCCTTTGGTGACTAGAGTTATATGCTCTAGGCTGCCCCCTATATGGGCTGCATGCACTCTTCTGCTGTGGCAGAGCCAAGTAGTGTGGGCAGCTGACTCCACTGACTCCCCTGACTCCACTGGCTGCCAGCCCTGCTGGCCTGCTGGGGGGTGGGGCTGGGTCCCAGCATGTCTCACTCTAATGTGTTTTAATTCGTATAGGCTTTGATGGTAGGCATTGCTTTCTCTGTTTAAAAGCAGAAAGTTTGCCAGCATACATCAGCCCTTGTTTGCACAAGTTTTCTGTCTTTTGATTTCTTCTCATGTTGTTTTCTCTTGAGTACAGAAGGCTTTTTGAAGTTTTTACTTAAGGGCACACAGCACCTTAGATTCTGCAGTCACAGATAAAAGCTTCCATCTCAGGATTGAAGGTGAAACCTGGATACAGCCTTTTCCATTTGCTCAGACAAGTTGTTTTTTTGGTTTTTTTGTGTGCGGTACGTGGGCCTCACTGTTGTGGCCTCTCCCGTTGTGGAGCACAGGCTCCGGATGCGCAGGCTCAGCGGCCATGGCTCACAGGCCCAGCCGCTCCGCGGCATGTGGGATCTTCCCAGACTGGGACATGAGCCCATGTCCCCTATATCAGCAGGCGGACTCTCAACCACTGCGCCACCAGGGAAGCCCCAGACAAGTTTTGATATGAAGTGTGACTAAAATAGTGATACCGTCCCCCAAAAAGTGTGGAAAACATTTTAGCAGTTCCTCTTTGGAGATAAGTTTCAGTGCCCATCTACCAGACTCAAAGGAAAATGTCTTTTAGCTACTTTATGGGCATGGGATTCTCTCCTTTGGCCTCTTGGTTTTCTTGTTTTCAGTCCCTTTCCCTTGTGCGCATTGGCCTTCTCCTTCTCAATGCTGCTCGTGCCTTTGCTGATGAGCTCTTAGCCCAAGGACTCTGGGGCTCAAAATGAAACCAGTGAAAGTGAGGGGACCTCTTGCCCAGAATCACTGTAAGAAATCATGTCTGGTCTCTGCCCCCATTTGAAAGTTATTAGTTCAGAGTTCTATCCTTTGTGACCTTGATCTATTCTGTTTAGCAAGTATCCATCTCAGGGAACCAAATTATTTTGATAGGCTTGTTCTGAGGAAATGAACCCATTTTGATTCCTAGTGACCTTCACTTTTCATAATGTTCCCCTGAATGTCTGTTAAGAACAGTGTCTGAATTTCCATCAGCCTCTCTGGTCTGTAGTTTCTGAATGTTTTTCCCATGTAACAGTTAAAAACTAGGAAAAAAAATGAAGTTTACTGTACACATTCAGGAAATAATAAGAAATTCCTATTAATAAGAAACTAATGACTATGTCATCATAAATTAGTTGTAATAGAGTTTCTCAACTATGAACTGAGTAACTAGAAAATAATAGGGATTATAAAGAAATTTTTAATGAAATGATCAATAGCGCATTGAAATACCTTTAATCAGACTTTGGAGAATAGATTTAAAAAGACTTGCAGAGCATTAAATAGCTCTAGTAAGAACCTTATTCTCCAAAGCATGCTGTAGGTCTCAGACGTATCCTGTCTAAGACAAGAACAGTCAAAGGCAAATGTGGCTTTTGAGCGTGATGTGATATGGGTATCTTGAAAGAGCCGGCCAGAGTAGTGCTGTTAAATAGAAATATAATATGAAACAGGTAAAATTAATTCTAATAATATATTTTATTTAACCTAATATACCCACAGTATTTTCATTTCGACATGTAGTTGATATGGAAAATGTTAATGAGAGATTTTACATTCCCCTTTTCATACTTGACCTTCAAAGTCTGGTGTGTATCTTATACTAACAACACATCTCAATTTGGACTAACCACGTGGCATGGGCTCACGAGCCACATTGGCTAGTGGCTACTGAATCGGACTGCACAGATTGAGAGGGAAATGTCTGGTGAAAGAAGGATTTTTAAGTGCAAGAATAAGGGGTTAAAAAGGCAAGTATTTTAGCATGACAGGAAACAGGGAAGTTCAAAAGGAAGTTGATTTAAAGAACAAACGTCTTAATTCTGGATGCACTCATCCAGGAGACAAGGAATAGCTTGACAACTGAGAGCATATGTGAGGCGAGTTCTGTGGAGTTTCTGGGACTGGGGGACCAGGGGGTTTATTGTCTGTTGGGAGTCAGGGGGCTGCAGTTTCAGTCTGAAATAGATGAAGACAGGGAAGCCATGGTGGCATATCTGAGACCAGTAGATTTCTGCCTTCAGCACTCATGGAAACAGAAATCACTGACGGGGACTGGATGCAGGTGGAATTGACGAGGAAGGACCAAGGCATCTCACACTGTGGCTAACAGTGCAGGCTTTGGAGCTGGCCACCTGTGTCTGGACACCAGCTCTGTCCCGGACCAGCTGAGTGACCACGGTCAGCTTCTGAACCTCTTTGAGCCCCAGTTTCCTCAACTGTAACTTAGTGGTTCTCACTCTTTGAATGCTCTTCCCCACACGCTCAAGCTCACTCCCTCGTTTTTTCTGGGCCCTGCTCACATGCCAGCTGGGACCACCTCACATATAATGGCAACCTCCCTTCTCATTATTAATCATCCTCCCCAATACATTGCTTTATTTTTCTCAGTAGCACTTAACATCACCTGTGATACTTTCCCATTTAACGTGTTCCTCCCTGCCCCGCGTCCCCACCTTCACCAATAATGTAAACTCCAAGCGGGCAGGATTCTGTCTGATTTGTTTAGTGCTGTATCCTCACTGCTTAGTACAGTGCCTGGGACATAGCAGGTACTCAACAAATATTTGGTGAGTGAATAAATGAATAATAAGCCCTACCTCATAGAGTTAAGTTGAGGAATAAATGAGCCTATCCATCTATCTGTCTATCCATCCATCTATCTATCCATCTATCTATCCGTCCATCTATCTATCCATCCATCTATCCATCCATCTATCTATCCGTCCATCTGTCTATCCATCCATCTATCTATCCATCCATCTATCTATCTCTTGGAACAAGTGCCTGGCACACAGTGAGCCTTCAGGAAGTGTGTTGCTGTTGTGGAATATTATTACTGAGGCTGAGTTGGTCTAGGGCTCGTTTGGATTGGATTTATTAAGAGCTAGGTTAAAGAAACAAGCTACACTAAACTTCCTTGAGTGAAAAGACTGGGTGCTCTTCTTTTGATTATCCATGTACCTGGTGAGCATATGTCGTATGCCCAAACTGGGACATGGGGGCTGACAAACAGAATGTTTGTAGACTTAATAGGACAGATTGTTTGACACTAGCCCTGACGTAGACATGTGAGGAGAGTGGCTGCTCTCTGTACTGTGAGCATGTGTGTTTGTGACTCCAGAGACTTAGTTTCGCAGGCTGCCACCGCTCCAGTACCCCAAGTGGGTATCAACTGAAAGTGTGCTGTGATGCTGAAGTGAGAGGAACAAGGTCATGGTCACAAGCCCCTGTCTGCAGGAGAAATCCAGCTGCTCACTTGGGTACAAAAATGCCCAAGGCCCTCCTCTCTCCCAGCTTGAATGAATCTTTAACTGAATTGTCGTTATGGTGTCATACACACAGGGGAAAATACCAAGATTTATGTATTTGGGTACTGAAACTTTCAGGGGATTTTTTTTTCTCTTTTCATCAAATGAATTTTTGCCTTAACTGCTAAAATCTGCAGCCATGTGGAACCTTGAAGAAATTTTAGGAAGAGAAGGAAGTATTTTAAAATCACATTGTTCATTTCTAAGAAAAAACTCCAGAAAAACCTTTCCTCCAAATCCCAGAAGAGTGGTTAGCTCGGCTCTCAGCAATGGCATCAGTGAAACAATTGCATCTCCTCAAACCTCAGACAGGGTGTTAACATTGATGAAGGGCTGATATCCTGAGTGGGTGTAAGCTTATCTGGTGCAATGCCCTGAAGCCCACAACATGTGGTAGGTGAAACCCCGCTAAACCTGAAGGGGATGGCGAGTGGGGAGCCAGCAGACCCTCCAGTCTTGCTTTGGTTCTGGAGGCAGGCAGTGAGGAGGAAAGAGTTCTCTTCTGACAGCATACGAGGGGTCCCAGGCCATTCTGCAGCTTCAGTTGAACGTCTCCACCTCTCCTTGCTGAGTCATGGTTCTCCAACCAGGTTCCACAGCGATTTGAGGTATTGCAAAGCTCAGGGTTTGGGGTGACTATCAAATATTGTAATTCTGTCAGGAAGCCCTGCCTTTTAGACGACATTTAAGTTGTATTTAAATCAGTTTAGTTAATTCACTCAACAAATATTTATGGAATGTCCTTCATGTGCCAGCAGGGGATGCAGCAAAGATGGAGAACAACCCTGTCTTTGTCCTCATGGGGCTGGCCTGACTATGGGATACGCCTCCGCTCAGATTGGAATTAATTGCCCACTGATTCCATAAAATTAGATTTTTGTGTTCCCATAAAATTTGATTTTTGTGTTCCCATAAAATTTGATTTTTGTGTTCCCGTAAAATTTGAACGTCCAGCATTTCTTGGAAACTTAGAAGATCCGGCAATTCGCACGTGTCCACGTGGGTAGGAGCTGAGGGGCCTCTCCCTAGGCGAGCCAGCCTCACCAGAGCTGCAGCCTCCACCGCTCCCTTGTAGGTCACACCTGGCCCGTCTGTGGCTCCTCTGTTGGCTGAACGGCTGGTCTCTATCTCAGGGCTTCATTTGCTAGTTCTCACAGGCTTCTCAGCTGCTCCTGTGATTTTGTGTCCTTATTACCTCTTTGTTTGCCCCTTGTTTTCTCACCACACACGCCGCTCCAGATTTTCTTCCTTCCTGCCTTCGAGTCTCTTTTGTCCCCTTACCCTCTCTTTTTCACATGTCACATATTCCTTGCCATCACACATGAGAAGTGCAAACTCTTAGACCTTACTTTCAACTTAGTTTCTTGGTCTTTAATTATGAAACCCTGTCTCATTTTCCATTGAACATCTAAAATTATTTTTAAAAAACAACAGCATTATGAAACTTAGGTTTAAATTTGGGTTCCCATGTAACATTTTGGAGATTTGGGTTCATCGCTGTCTTGCTCAATCAGCTCTTCGCAATTTCCTCATGTATATGAGGATGGGTGTGGGGCGGGCCAGGGTCCTCTGAGGACCTGTCCAGCCCTGACATTCAGTGATGTGTTGACCATTGAGCTTATGCTTCACTTCTAGGTTTCAGAGGTGTGCTTGGCTCCCGACTAGAATGGTTTGCCTTTTCTCATTCCCAACATCTGCTATTCCCATACGTTCTAGAAATTGCATTCTGACATATCCTGTATCACGTCACTGTCTTTAATAGCCATATACCACATAGCTAGCCAAATAAGAAGCAATGGTTAAAAGTCAGACTATCTGGGTTCAAAAGCAGTTTCGCTACTTAATTAGCTAGTCAGTTAACGTTTGTGTGTCACAGTTTCCTCATCTGCAAAATAGGGTTAAAAATAACAGCTGCTTAATATGGTTTTTCTTTTTAAGTTTTTTTTTTTCTATCTATCTATCTATTTATTTATTTTTTTTGGCTGCGTTGTGTCTTTGTTGCTGCGTGCAGGCTTTCTCTAGTTGCAGCCAGTTGGAGCTACTCTTCGTTGTGGTGCACAGGCTTCTCATTGTGGTGGCTTCTCTTGTTGCAGAGCACGGGCTCTAGGAGCACAGTCTTCAGTAGTTGTGGCACACGGGCTCAGTAGTTGTGGCTCACGGGCTCTAGAGCATGGACTCAGTAGTTGTGGTACACGGGCTTAGTTGCTTCGCAGCATGTGGGATCTTCCCGGACCAGGGCTCGAACCTGTGTCCCCTTCATTGGCAGGCAGATTCTTAACCACCGTGCCACCAGGGAAGTCCTGATATGGTTTTTGAGAGGATTTGCTGAATACATATTTGTAGAGTTCTTCCAACTGCCTAGTAGATAGTAAGTGCTATATAAGTGTTTGATTAAATAAACTAAAAATAGCAGTCAATCTAAATCCCAGGACCCGGGACTTCCCTGGTGGTCCAGTGGATAAGAATCCACCTTCCAATGCAGGGGATGCGGGTTTGATCTCCAGTTGGGGAGCTAAGATCCCACGTGCCGTGGGGCAACTAAGCCCGCGTGCTCTAGAGACCGTGCGCCACAACTAGAAAGCCCACGTGCCTCAACTACGCAACCTGCGCACTCTGGAGCCCGCATGCCACAACTAGAGAGCCTGTGCGCTGCAACTACTGAGCCTGCGTGCATGCTCTAGAGCCCACGCGCCATAACAAAGAGCCTGCACGCCGCAATGAAAGTTCCTGCGTGCTGTAACTAAGACTCAACACAGCCAAATAAATAAATAAATATTTTTTAAAAGAATCCCAGGACTCAAGTGAAAATGCACAGAGGAATTTGTGGCTGGGAGTTGGGGGAGGTCCCATTTCATTAACCCAGTAGTTACGGTTACCATATTTTCTAAATCAAAAATCAGGTCACTTTGTCTGCAAAATATTTGAGTTCCACTTCGGACTTCAAGCCCTGTGAGAAGAACTATCAAAACTGGGTATAATGATGATGTTTTTTAAGACTTCAAGAGTCTTTGAAATTGGAAACAAACACAGTACATATAGGTATTAGGTACCCTCATATCTTTCAAAAGAAAAGATCATTCAGTATTATTCCAAACAAATAAACCTCTAACAGTTAAAAAAATTCTGTCTAGCACAGAATATCTGTTTAGGCAATCACTGATACATTTTCCCCCTACCTCTATCTCTCTCTACTTCGAAACAGCAAAAACTCACTCTATGCCCAGTTCTCACACAGCCAGGGTCACCTACAGTGAATGCATTGATGGTGGCCTGAATCATTGAAAGAAAAAGAGGGAAAACCCTGTTGAAAGCCTACTTCATTTCAGCCATTGTGTAAAGACTCTCAGTCTTATTCAAACCTCAAAACAATCTTTTGTGGTAGGCATTATGATTTGTTTTTTAGGCTGAGGAAACCTAGTGTGGCGAGAACTTTTGAAGGTTCACCCTGGGCGCATCTGCCTTGAAAGTCGGTGCCCTTTTCATTCTGCCCTCTGGCATGGTAAGGTAGCATCCCTGTGGTCCCTTTTCTGACCATTCACTGTTATCAGCAAAGTAAGCAACTCACTGCTGACTCCTTTCCTTAGCTGCTGTTTGTTTGCTCATTCTTTCATTCGTTCAGGGTGTGTGACCTTGAGAAAAAAATTCACTCTCCTTTCTCCTATTCTTTTTCATTGGAAACAGTCATATTGGTAACTTACCTTAGGATCAGTCTTGGAGGTGCAACAGAAAAGACTTTACTATAGGAAGGAAATGGTAGACATAGCATCTACAAATGTAATGGATCCCAAATCTGTATCTTCCCCTGGGAACCCGCAGACCTGTGGACCCCGCAGCCTCCTGGACAGCTCCAGGCAGATGTCTTGCAGGTCGCTTATGCTTAGCATCCATCAGTCAGCTGACGTCTGGGTGAAGAGGGGGAGGAGAGATAGCCAAGCAGACAGAGGAAGAAGTGCCTCTGAGGAGGCAGGTCCTGAATCAGGAAGGCGCTGGGCGTGTCTGAGGAAATAAAAGCAGTTCCAAAAGACTCGAAGGAAGAGAGCAAGAGGGGAACGGGTGGGGAATGAGGCTGGAGAGGCAGGCAGGGGCCAGACCACAGGGTCTGTGAGTGAGGGGCTGGGCCATGTCAGGTCTGTTCTGGTCCCTCAGCTACCATAAACTTGCTGAGTGACCTTGAGCAATTGATATGTCTCCCGGGGCCTGAGAGATGGAGTTAGCAACACCACTGCACGGGGATGTGGAGAGGATTAAAAAGGGACACAAGTACGTGAACACGTAACTGGCCGAGGGTAAGCGTTCAGTAACATCTTCTTCCGTTTTTCTTGGTGCCCTGTCCTTTCACCTGTGAAATGGGGGTTATTTGACTGACTAATTGTTGGAGTTTCTTCCAGCTCAAAATGACTATGATTTTTTCTGAACTGGTCTCCCCCTTTTTCCACCGTTAGCTCCATTCCAGACTTTTCTTCTTCCTGTTCTCAAGCCCAGGAAACATCACCTTCCCCTGGGAAAAACAGAAGCCAGCTTTATGCAGCCAGGGAGGGGCAGTTCAACTGAGACCTGTTCTCTTCCTCCACCACCCTACTTACCCTCATCCGTTCATTCATCTATTCATGTACAAGACATTTCGAGCCGCCACTATTGTGTGTGGATAGACTCTCACCCCTCAAATCTTATTCCTTTTCATGCCTTTTCATGGGCTCTGGTTGATTGGGAGAAACAGTGCATGGTCAGGAAAGCCACAGAAGGACGCTGGTGTATTGCAGGCAGCCTCCCTGGATTAAGGGAGGTGGGTTCTAAAAATCCTTGCACATAGACAAATGGGGCGTATTTGCTTCTTATTTGAAATTACTGGATACAATTGCCTGCAATTGGTCTATTTAATATTTTTGATTTTTCCTGTACTCTGTCAATTACCCTGATTGCTTCTAGGTAAAAACTTCAATCAATCAAGTTTTAATTTCTCTTTTATGTCTCTCCCCTAACAGCTGCTCTTCTCTCTTAACAAGAAAGTCAAGTCTGGAGCACGATGCATTGAAGCCCATTTTGGGGTATCAAGAATATCCCAATCTAGTAGTAATAGTAAATGTTTAACAACTGGATTGATGTGGAGGAGGTGGGAGGTTCTGATGTGAAGCATGAGGCAGTTTCTCTGCTATAAATACTCCCACTGTGGTGCACTCCAAGTTCTCCAGGCTTCCCTGAACGGAGTCCGGCAGAGAGGCTAACAACAGTTGGTTTCAACACGCCACCGCACCCAGGCCTCGAGACCTCAATCTTCATCACACTCCCTGACTTCCTTCCTGGTCATTCTGATTTCAGTTAATGGCACCTCAGTCAGCCAGGAGAGAGGCCTGGCAGTCACCATTAACTCCTCTCATCCAATCACTAAATCCTGTTCATTTCCCTCTCAAATGTAGAGTCTGTCCACTTATCCATCCCCACCGCCGGCGCCCTGGTCTGGTCTCCCGGTCCAGCCTTCTTTCACTGCTCCCGCACTGACTGCCCTTCTGGGTTTTCTCTGCCCTCCATCCTCACCCTGTTGACCAGTGTCCACCCTGCAGACAAAGTCAACCTACTGAAACTTAAATGTCATGCCGGTCTTCCCTGTCCGTGACCTTCCCTTGCCATTAGAATAAATTCCAAACGCTTAGCGTATCTTACCGGACATGGCCCAGCCCCTCACTCACAGACCCTGTGGTCTGGCCCCTGCCTGCCTCTCCAGCCTCATTCCCCACCCGTTCCCCCCTTGCTCTCTTCCTTCGAGCCTTTTGGAACTGCTTTTATTTCCTCAGACACGCCCAGCGCCTTCCTGATTTAAGGCCTGCCTCTTCAGAGGGGCTGCTTCCTCTGTCTGCTTGGCCATCTCTCCTTCCCCTCCTCACCCGGCTGTCAGCTTGCAGACTCCTCTTATCTTCTGGTGGTTTGCTGTCCTGTGTCAATTTCAGCGTGATTTGCTAGGAAAGGCCTTTGCCTGGGTGGCTCTCCTTGTCTGCTCAGTGTCTCCTCCCTTGAGGGCCTGGAGTGACACCTGTCTTGTTTGCCGCCATACTCCCAGCATTGCCCACAGTACCTGGCACGTAGTTGGTGCTCCCTAAATGTTGAATCCACTTCTTGGATTTCTGTGGGCCCCAGTTCCCTATTAAAGAATAAACTCTTACAGGGTCAAGCATGTTCTCCTTCCTATACTTTTTATCAGCAGTTTATCAGCTTAGTACAAAAAGTAGCTAATGAATAATTTTACCACTAAATTTAATCATTTTCCCCCCACAAGGCATCTTGGAAGATAATTTTCTGCTTTTGATCAAGTCATGTTATCTTCCCTAACCAATTTCTTTTTTTTCTCCTAGATTTCATTAGCTGTGATTCCCAAGTAATATATGGAGCTGTGAACAAGAGTGTAACTTTATACACATCAAGTTTTAAACCCTTTAAGGAGATTGTGTGGAAAAGAGGAAAGGATAAAGTTGTAGAATGGGATGACCAATCTGAAGTCAGAGCTTTTCTATCTTTTAAAGATAGAGTTTACTTAGACACTGTGTCGGGTAACCTCACAATCGACAAGTTAACACCATCGGACGAAGATGAGTACGGAATTGAATCCCCAAGTGTTAGAAATAACACCAAGTTCACCCTCAGAGTGATCGGTGAGTATGCCATAACATTGGTTTGTTCAAATGGCAGATTTCTAACTATTTTAAGATACTAATCATTGGTTTATGAGAAATAAAAATTAGTCGTCACCTGTTGTCAGGGTTTTCCTCTCTTTCCGGTACACAGGAGCCACTTTCAGCTCCCTTGTCATCCTCTTGGTGAGGAGGGGATGTGACTGAGGTCAGGAGAACAGCACACGTTGGGCAGAGCTGCTGGCAGCAGCATCCCTTGTCTTGCTGGGAATGGGAAAGGGATGTCGTGGCATCAGTGAGCTCAGAACTCTGAACCATGGATAGGTGGTGCTCTATAAATTAAAGTTCCTGCTTCCCCTTGCAGCTCACACAGGAGGTGGAATTTTTTTTTTTCCTCCTCTTCCCACTTTAAACTGGAACTGGGGATAGGATACAGGTTCCTCTGTGCTTCTCGCTGATGTTTCCAGGTTATTCTCCTTCCCTCATCTCTAAAGCACTTTCCTTGTTGCAGTCATCCAGAGGCTGATGGGTACACTTTAATGTTTCTTTTTTTCCCCAGTTTTATTGAGAAATAATTGACATCCATCACTGTACAAGTTGAAGGCATACAGCATGGTGGTTTGATTTACATGCATTGTGAAATGATTACCACGATAGGTTCAGCTAGCATCCGTCTTCTCATATAGATACCATAAAAAGAAAAGAAAGAAAAAAGGAAAAAAATGTTCTTCCTGTGATGAGAACTTAGTATCTTCTCTCTTAACAACTTACCTACATACCACACAGCAGTGTTAGCTATAGTCATCATGTAGCACATTGTATCCCTAGTGTTCATATATTTTATAACTGGAAGTTTATACCTTTTGACCACTTTCCTCCAACTCCCCTTCCTCCCACCCTCCACCTCTGGTAACCACAAGTCTGATCTCTTTTTCTATGAGCTTCGTTTTTTTCTTTTTACATTCCACTAAATCTAAAAAGATTTCTAGAGATTTCTCTCCTTTTAGAGATCATACAGTATTTGCATTCTCAGTCTGATTTATTTCACTTAGCATAATGCCTTCAGGGTCTACCTATGTTGTCACAAATGGTAGGATTCTCTCACTTTTCTTTTATGGCTGAATAATAGTCCATTTATATACACCACATCTTCTTTATCCATTCATCTGTTGATGGACACTTACAATGTTTCCATGTCTTGGCTATTGTAAATAGTGCTGCTAAGAACATCACCCCAATATTTCCTGATTATTTTAGTGCCTGGTTCCTTTTCACTGTTTCTGATGTTCCTGCTGTCATAATTCTTGGTGCTTTTGTAATATTTAAATAAAATTTCTTTCTAATATCCTGACTTCTTAGTCCTTGCTCTCCTCTCCTGTAATGATCTTCTCCTTCACTCTGTCTTACCTCTCCCCACAGATATAATGTAGAACTTGTCTTTACCAGTGATTCCATTCCCTCCATCACCTCAGTATCTCAGTTCCACTTCCTCTGCTGGAAGCTCAGTTCCTCTGCTCTGCCAACTCTGACAGTCCTTCCCCCACTGATGTCCTCCCTGCCCTTCTTCTGCGCCCCAGTGCCGTGCTCACTCCCTGGGCTCACTCTGTTGCAGACACACCCAGCTTCTTTGCTCCTTTTCTGATTGGTCGTGCTCAATGATTGAACTTTGACTGGACGAGCCCAGTCCAGCCAGGTGCGATCCAACGTTCTGTGCTCACGCCTTGTAGCTGCAGAAAAGCACATCACCTTGCAGAGTCCCACACTTTAAAATTCTGATGATTTACTGCAGCTAAACCCAATATGTTCCTAGTGTCTTCACTCACCCACTCCCAGCAGTTTACCTTTTCTCTCCTCAAACCTTGAACACCTCCTTCTCCAGACCCACTGCTCAGCTGAAGGCTTTGCTTCTTGTTTCACTGAGGAAAACGAGCAACCAGAAGAGAACTTCGACAAGCTCTCACCACTAGCCTATCTGCTTACCTGTGCCTGACCCTGTATCCCCTGTTCTCTACCATTCCTGTTCGGCAGTTCTTACTTTCAGCTTGCTGAGTTCTCATCTGGAGCCAAACCCTCTACTTGTGCCCTGGATCCCACCTCCTCTCATTATACTCAGGGATGTCACTTCTGTAATTCTACCCACTCTCTCCTTACAGTAATTTCCTCCACGAGATAATGACTCATTCCCATCAGCATACAAATAAGCGATTATCTGTACCATCATTGCAAGCCCTCTTCTGGCCCCTCTACTCCTCCACCTACCACCCACTTTTCTGCCTTCAGTTTATAGAGAATCTACTGGAAGAGCTGTCTACATACCCCCTTTCTCCTATTCACTTTTAAGCTACTCCAGACAGGCTTTCATCCCCACTGCTGTACCCAAACTCCTCATGACTTCCTCATGAATAAATCCAGTGACTCATTCTCCATCCACATCTTTCTCTCAGAAGTTTTTGAAATAGCTAACCACTCCCTCCTCTGTGAAACATCTTCACCTTAGCATCCGGGCACCACCCGACTCTAGTTTCCTTTTAAGTCACTAACAGTTCCTTCTCAGTTTCCTTTGTTGGTTCGTTCCCTTATCCCCTTGCATCCCCCAACATCTTTTTTTTTTAATTTATTTTTGGCCGCGTTGGGTCTTCGTTGCTGCGTGCGGGCTTCCTCTAGTTGCGGCGAGCAGGGTCTACTCTTCCTTGCGGTGCGTGGGCTTCTCATTGCGGTGGCTTCTCATGTTGTGGAGCACAGACTCTAGGCACACGGGCTTCAGTAGTTGCAGCACACGGGCTCAGTAGTTGTGGCATGCGGGCTCTAGAGCGCAGGCTCCATAGTTGTGACGCACGGGCTCAGTTCCGTGTCCCCTGCATTGGCAGGCAGACTGCTAACCACTGCACCACCAGGGAAGTCCCTCCCCCAACCTCTTAACATTGGCGACTTCAAGGCTTAAGCCTTGGACCTCTTCCCTTCTCTGCCTGCATTCACACCCAGGTGGGTGGGCTTATCACATGTCAGGGCTTTAAATAGCATTCAGTGCTGATAGTGCATAGATTTAGAGCTCTAGCCCAGACCTCCACTGAGCTCCTTAGGTGTTTATCTGACTGCCTACTCTGTCTCCACTCAGATATCTAAGTGGCCTCTCAAATCTCACATGTCCAGAAGTGAGCTCATGACCTTTCCCTCAAAACCTGTTCCTCCCCAAACCTTCCCCCTCTCGGTTAATGGCAGCTCCAGCCTTGCAGTTGCTCAAGCTGAAACCTTGGTATCATCCTTGACACCTCTCGTTCTCTTGAACACCATGTTCACTCCACCAGAAAATTTTGTTGGTTCTGCCTTCAAAATATAACCAGAATCTGACCACCTCTCATCATGTCCTCTGGTCTGATCCAGGACTGCTTCATTCTCACCTGGAGGATTGCAATAGCCTGCTAATGGGTCTCCCAGCTTCCACCCTTGCCCCTCTACAGTTTAATTTTAAACACAGAAGCCAGAGTGGTCTTCTTAAAACAGAAGTCAGATCACATCACTCCTCTGCTTAGAACTTTATAGTGGCCCCATCTGACTCTGAGATACAGCTAAAGTCTTTACAGTGGCCTACAAGGCTATATGAGATCTGGCCCCTGTGACCTCCCCTTGCTTTTCTCAGATGTCCTAGTAATGCTTTTGCCTCATAGCTGCCTTTTCTGTGCCGCCACCCAGCACAGCTCAACCTGTACCCATCTGTCCCCTCTCCTGCGTCACAGTTTCACTTGTTTTATCCAAGATGTGGGTATAGTTCTAGGCCTACTTCCTCTATGTTAAAGGGTGTTTTAGGAAGATCCAACTGGTGGCAAAACTCTGTAAGATGGTTTCCAGGGGATGGAGAAGAGGCAGAGTGCAATATAGCAGTTCAAGTCTGAGCTGTTTGATGTGGTCTCAGTGGAACAGGATATAGCTGGGTGAATAGCTGTCCCTCACCGGTTCAGCTACCCAGTATCGGAGACAGTGGGAGGGAGAGAGAATTTCTCTGTTGTTCACCGTTGTACCCCCAGAGCCCAGCAAAGGATTTGAATAGGTAATGGGCACTCAGCAGACATGGAAGCAATTGATCAGGATGATTGGGAGGTGGAATGCACAATTTAGAGTAATGGGGGGGCGGGGCTCTCAGACTGGGTGACTGGTTTGTCCAGGAGATGATGAACTCCTTTTAGATAAGTGAAGCTTGTTAAGGTATGCAGGCATCCTGTTAGAAGGATCAAGCAATGCCTTTGAAGAAGCAAAAATCCTTAAAAGCTGCAAGCTGGAGATTTGGCAGTTGTAGGGCAAGCAAACAAAAAGATTGATTCAGAATTTAAATTAGAATAGAATGCATTTTACGAGCCCCTGTATAGAGTTTGTAAAACTGAATTCGAAACATTTAAGTTTCTCTTTTTAAAACTTGATGAAATGTTTAAAAGTAATAATTTTTAAATAATTTAATTGTAAAAATTCCATGGTAACTCAACAAAGGTGCTTGATTTTGGTAGTGAGACTAACTGGATCGTCCCTAGGAAGCTCAGCAAAGGCCTGCAGAGGAGCAAGGTGCAGGGGAGGCAAGTTTCAATCAGGAGGCACTGAGTGATATTGGCCGTTAATGTGTTGACTTCAAGTTCTGGTTTGGGAATCTGGGTTTTAGCCTGTGGGAGTGGAGAGCCACTGTATCTGATACTGGAGCAGAGAAGTGCCTTGATGAAATATATTTCTGGAAGATTAATCAGATGGGAGGTATTTATGGTGGATTAGGAAAAGGAGACGCCAGGTTGGAAGCTACTGTGATCATCCAGGTAGATAGAGGTGTTAGTAGTAGATGTTTGGAAAGGAAAGAATCAGAAGACACTTCCAAGAAAGAGTTAATAAGATTTAGATTTTGCTTATAAAAATACATACGTGAATGTCAAAACGATTAGTCATACTTTTGTTTTTAGAAATGAGGAAGTCATACTTCCATGATGGTGTGTTAAGACTAAACTAATAAGACTCAGTAATCTTCCGGAGACACCAGACCCTTTCAGAAAGGATATTTTAGACAGGGGGATTTCCTGGTACCTCTAGGTTCAGAGCATCTACGTCCTTCTGTGTAAGTGAACATCTGGCTTTCCTCCTTCCCTCAAAGTCCCCTTAAAAATTTCCACCATCAGCGTTTAATAGTCCTTGCCCATCCTCTTATAACCTTTATTGCATGGAGGCTGGTAATGTTCATATAAGTACAATTAACTGCTCTATCCTTAAAAGGTCTGGACTGGCATATGACTTTTTATTAAAGTTTATGGAAATATAGAAATGTCATCAGATATGTATAAGAAATTCTCATTTCTTACAGAATAGTGAGCTGAACTCATTAATTATAAATCGACTAAGTTGTCTTAGGGCTGAAGTAGGCACATTTCTTGCCAGTTGCTTAAGGCACAGATGTAACTAACATTTGTTAGATTATAGCTGTGGTAAGTCCCGTCATGGGCAGCGAGACTTCGGCTGAACTAGGTCCCATCATGGGTAGTGGGACATTGGCTGAACTAGATCAATAAACTAGAATCTGTAACAGAACAGGTGAACTTTTCATCTTCCAAACTGAAACTCTGTACCCATTAAACGCGAACTCCCCATTCCCTCCTCCCCCAGTTCCCTGGCAACTATCATTCTATTTTCTGTCTCTAAGAATCTGGCTACTGTTAAGAACCTCCTATCAGTGGAATCGTGTAAGATTTATTCTTTCGTGACTGCCTTATTTCACTTAGCATAACATCTTCAAGGTCCATCCATGTTGTAGCATGTGTCTGAATTTCCTTTCTTTTAAGACTGAGTACAAATGTGATTTTGAATGATCCTGCTTAGGATTATCTGTGGTGGTTTTTCCAGTAGACCATGGGATTCTGAAGTGATTATTAGAAGAGGCTCCAAGTTGCTACTTGAGCACTGGGTTCAGCAGTCATTTCTGCTCAGGACCTGTTCTTGGCCAAATCATGAATCATGGCTTCTGGGCCTTCCAAGTGTCCCCTCACCTTCCTTATCCATTTTCCCTTGAAACCAAGCTTCGTTGGTGCCTGCCTCTGCCACGACTCACCACTCGTCACCCTGCTTACTGATAGCAGGTAGTCTGCAGTGAATACACACTCGTGTGTGTGTATGTCTTAGAGTTCCTTTAACTAAAGAACACAACTTGAAGGCGGCATGTAATGAATTATGTGAGCTAGATTAAACCTAAAACTTGAGGAAACGCCAAGCAGAAAGCGAAGTCGTGTGTGACTCAGGTCTAACAAGACAGGCTGGGTGTGTTATTTAACTGAGCCAGAAAGAAGTCAGGAGGAGAAGAGGGAGGCAAGATGAGTTGAACATATTTATTTTTTAGATTATCAAGTGGGGCTTGTGTTCCTTTGTCTTAGAAAATATTTTAAATGACAGCATAGTATCGCATCATCTTGATGAACTTTAATTCGCTTTTTAGTAGATGTTTGCAAGGTATTGAAATTTTATTATCCAAATGCTACCATGACCAATTTTTGTATATTCCATATATTTTTACATGTTTCTCAAATCTCTTGTGATTAGTTTTTGGTGGAAAGGAGAGATGCAAGAAGGTATATGAATTAATAAACCACTGACTAATGGGGTGAGCCGATGGGCTTTGAGGTTAAATTTAGAGGGTGATAATGGCGTGTCATGACTTCTGTCTTATCCATCCTTGCAACTCCAGCTGCCTTAGCCAGCAGGAGGTGCTTCCAGAATAAACCTGGGGGTGAGGCCTCTAGACCGACAGGGCTGTGACAAGTGCCATGCCCTCCTCTACCTCAGAGCGGGGCCAGCCCACAGTACAGCTCCTCAGAACCTTTTGCAAAATCCTTTGAGTCAGGTGTGCTTTGGAATTCAGCCTTCTTCAGATTTTAGAAAGGCAATAGATATAAACTGTTTCCTCTGTGTGTGTTAAGAAGCACTTCACTTAGTTACGGAGAGCCGCTTACTCAAGCATGGAAATATTTTTAGTAAAACATGGTCATAAATATTTGTGAAAAATCTTTTGGCTTTCGGAACTCTTTGGATTTCAGAATTGAGGATAAGGGATTTGGGGCCTGTATCTATGCTGAATTTGAGCAGATAGATCTGACCCAGAAGAAGAGAGAATTCTCTCCCCTTGGTGCTCAAGGGGGTAGACTGCTCGTCTTTTCAAGCTCATAAGGAAGTTGGGAGCTCTTTCTTTTCTTTTTTTTTTTTTTAAATTTTTGGCTGTGTTGGGTCTTCGTTGCTGCGTGTGGGCTTTCTCTAGTTGTAGCAAGCGGGGTCTAGTCTTCATTGTGGTGCACGGGCTTCTCATTGCAGTGGCTTCACTTATTGCAGACCACAGGCTCTAGGGTGTGGGCTTCAGTAGTTGTGGCGTGCAGGCTCAGTAGTTGTGGCACACGGGCTCAGTTGCTCCGTGGCATGTGGGATCTTCCCGGACCAGGGATTGAACCCGTGTCCCCTGCATTGGCAGGTAGATTCTTAACCACTGTACCACCAGGGAAGTCCCTGGAAGCTCTTTCTGAATTTGCAGATGAGGAGTCTAAATATTACTCTTTTCTGTACTAAACATTACTTTTTTTTTTCCCCAGAGTCTCTTCCATCACCAACACTGTCTTGCACATTGACTGATGGGAACATTACACTCCAGTGCATGATCCTGGAAGATTACAACACCCATCTAGAACTCATACAGTACTCCTGGGACTGTCCTTCAACAATACAGTGTCAGAGTGGCTCAAAACCATCTGAAGCGTATGTTACGGAGGAAGGTGATCTTTCACAGGAAATTCAGTGTATCATTAGCAATCCATTATTCAGAAGGACAACATCAGTCATTTTGTCAACCTGTGTCCCAAGTGGTAAGTGACTACGTGTGTCATGGTAGAGATCCTATATACAAGTGGGGTTCATGGACCTACATACAAGTAGTGGTTCATGAATTTCATACCACGGATGCAGTAACTAACATACATTTCATAAATTTGAAACTTAAATTGAGTTACAGTTTTCACAGACACTCTATTACAGATATAAAGCTAATACTTTTTAGTACTTTCTGTGTCAAGTACCATTCTAATACATATGTTAATTAATTCCATCCCCACGCAATCTAGTAATTATCCTTATTTCATGAGGAGAAACCAAGACATAGTTGGGAGTTTAAGTTGCTTGTCCAAGATCAATAGCCAGTAAGTGGTAGAGCCTGGTTTTGAAATCAGGCCATCTGGCTTCAATGTTAAATGAAAGTACAGACTGTGGAAGATTTTGTAGGACTGAAGATCAAGTTTCTTCAATAAATAAATTATAAGGGGAGTAAAAAGAGAGGTGATGGGGGGACTTAAAGTTTAAGGAAATTTAAGAAACATATTAATTAATTGCAATGTATGGACCTTATTAGGTCTTGATTCAAACAGAAAAGAGTAAAAAACAGGAGCAATTTAAACAGTGATTCCATGTTTGATGATGTTGAACACAATTTTTTAAGTCTGACGATGCCATGGTTATGTTTTACAAAGAATCCTTACCTTTCGGAAATACATACTGAAATGCTTATAGCTTAAAAATTGTGCTCTCTGGAGTCAAACAGGGGCTCGCACCTCTAATTGCTCCATAGCAAGTGGGAGGGGAGAAGGAGAGGGATGGAGCCTGGTCCTCCCCTTTAAAGATCAAGTGTGGCATGCGTCACTTCCATTCACACCCCCTTGGCCAGTCTGAGTTCATGGCCACATCTAGCTGAGGGGCGCTGAGAAGTGCCATCTTTTGCTGGCCATGTGCTCAGTTAAAACACAGGGGTTCTCCTCCCAGAGTGAAAAGGAGAGATTGCTTATCGGGGAACAGCAGATGCTTCTACCACAATGTACTACAAAATGAATATAACTCGTACAATTTTAAAACATATACAAAACCTAAAAAACTTAAAGAATGACATAAGCCGTAAAAACAGATAGAGGTTCTAATTTTTTTTGCACCTCATTGCTCATCTTATGTTCTCCCTGGGGTTATGTGCCTAATTTGGAAACTCTCGGTCTAAGCGAGAGAAGATGGTGTCTTGGACTAGTAGAGTTGGGAGAAGTGGTTCCGATTAGGCTACGTTTGGAAAATGGAAACAGGATTTTCTAATGGTTTGAGTGGAAGAAAGGTGTCTAAAAAGAAATACTCAGATGACCCCTAGATTTCTGGCACAAGCAACGGAATGAATTGTGTTGCTATTGGACTGGAAAGCAGGGGAACAGCAGGTGTGTGGAAGAAATAGAGTTTGGTTTGGGACATGTTGTTTGAGATTCCTGTTAGATTTCAAATGGAGACGTCAAATACAGTCCTCTGATTTATGAGTCTAGGTCTCTCGTGAGTGGTTAGGGCTGGAGATGGAGATTAGGGCATAATCAGAGTACAGGAGGCATTTAAAGCCTTGGGACTAGAAGAGATTCTGTGGAGGAAGCAGTCGTCCGAGAGGGGTGCTGAGACTGAGTCCTGAGGACTCCCGCATGTAGGGGCTGTTAAGGGCAGAGGATCCAGCAAAGGAGACTGAAAAGGATCACTAGGGAGGAAGGCAGAAAACCCCAAGAACTTGGTATCTCCAAAGCCGAGTGAGGAGAGAGCGAGCAGCTGTCAGTGCACCGGCCAGGTCAAGGAGGAAGAACGTCATTAAGAACTTGTATCCTTGTTGTTTCATCTCCCCTAAATCTCTGCTGTCCCAAAGCGATGACGGCATCTGGCATCATCCCGTGGGAGAAAGGATTTTGGAAGGGACTGTATCAAGTAGCGTTAGATTCAGCTGTTTAAAAAATTTTTTTTAAATATCAGTGACTTAAAAATGTAGATTACTTCTTTCATGCTAAAAAAAAACATTGGGGAGGGAGGGATAAATTATGAGTTTGGGATTAAAAGATACACACTATTGGGCTTCCCTGGTGGCGCAGTGGTTGAGAGTCCGCCTGCCGATGCAGGGGACACGGGTTCGTGCCCCGGTCCGGGAGGATCCCACGTGCCGCGGAGCGGCTGGGCCCGTGAGCCATGGCCGCTGAACCTGCGCGTCCGGAGCCTGTGCTCCGCAACGGGAGAGGCCACAGCAGTGAGAGGCCCGCGTACCGCAAAAAAAAAAAAAAAAAAAAAAAAAAAAAATACACACTACTATATATAAAATAGATAAACAAGGATCTACTGTATAGCACAGGGAACTATATTCAATATCTTGTAATAACCTATAATGGAAAAGAATCTGAAAAAGAATATATATATATGTGTGTGTGTATATATATGTGTATATATGTATATGGTTGGCCAAAAAGTTTGTTCGGGTTTCTCCATAACATCTTACAGAAAAGGTAAAATATATCAGGTATATCACTGTGCTGTATACCTGAAACTAACACAACATTGTAAATCACCTATACTCCAATTTTTTTTTAAAAGGATAAATGATGAACTTTTCTCAACTAAAAAAAAAATAATAATAATAATTGGAGGTAGGCAGCCCTGGGCACATTGCTACTTTATGCAGTTGTGTGGTCCAGCTCCTGCACCTTCCCTGCTATCTCAGGCAGTGGGACCCAGGGAGGGGAAGATGGTGTGTCTTACCCCTTTCAGGGAGACTTTTGAGAAATACCACACAACCCTTCTTGCATCTCACGGCCCAAAACTTGCCACATGGTTAAACCTTGCTACAAGAAAGGCTGAGAAACTAATCTTTTAGGGGAGTGGTGGTATGCCCAGCTGAAAATCTGAATTCTTTTATTAAAGAGGGGAGAATGGGTATGGGGAGCAACTAGCGGTTTCTGGCCAGGGGCCTCTCAAATCAAACCAATGGATTATTGCCTATTTGCTCTAACCCACCTGTGTTCCTGCTAAGAGGAAAGGGTGTGTGTTCATACTCTCATGCATTCTTTCGTTTTCTCTCTCCCCTTCCCTCCCCTCCCCTCCTCTCTCCTCCTCTCCCCTCTCTCTCCTCCAGGCTGTACCTGCTGTGAGTGACCCCACCCTCTCGCTTAGCAATGTGTGGTGATTTCTTTGCCATATGCTCAGTATTCTGCCCTTAGAGTTTTAGTAGGTGGATAGAGTCCACCTCATGAACACACATCATTCTTTTCTATTGTGGACACTTCGGTTGTTTCAGCTTTTTGATATTGTAAGACTGTGGTAAACATCTTTGTGCCTTTTTTTGGAGGGAGGAGAGGGGCACATAACTGATAGTTTCTGTAGGTTAATATCTTAGACATGGAATTGCAGGATCAAAGGACGTTAGTAGAGATTCCAATAGCATCAACTCAATAGGTTCATGGCAAGAGCTAATGGCTGTTCTTAAGTGTATTGACTCAATGAATGCTCACAATTACCCTAGGAGGCATATTCATCAGTTCCATTTATAGTGATCCCCAAGAGGAAACTGAGGCACTGAGAGGTTAGAGCGCCAATCCAACGTTGTCGCAATGATTTGGTGAGCCTGTAGGCACATCATTTAGCACAGTGTCAGCGGCTGTATGATGAACGTTTCTCAGTCTTGCAATGCATGGCTGCCACATTGCCCTGCCAAGCACACGATACCAAGCTGTGCTCCCACTGGCAGGACAGGATGGCTGAATAGTGGACTATCTGCTGCTTTTAATAAACAGCACTGGGCCAGATATGTATCAACCTTGTGCATATACGTTTATTTAGAAACACAGTCGATTCTCTTTATTCACGATAGTTATGTTTTACTGTCACTGTAAACACAGAATTAGTGCATAGTGAACCATTGCTCCCAGGGGAGATAGAGGTTTAGGTTCCTGCAAGCCTCCGGTCACAACATTTTTGGCAAGGAATCAATACAGAACCTTGCTTTATGTGTGCTTCTGTTTAAAGACACCTTATTTAATATATGTGCTTGCTGCATGAACAGTGAATTCACAGCACCACAACTGATGCCTAAGTGAAGCTTATCTAACACGTGTGTTTTCTCTGTAAGGCACACACAGCCTTCTTATGCTTGGGAACACGAGACAGCATTTCAGCACTGTGCTTGGGGGCCGTTTTAGACAGTGAACTAGACAACAAAAAAGTACAAAAATGTGAAACACATGGCACTAAATAGACCACAAATAGGGCACATGTCTACAGTACAAGGGCTAAAACACAAGGGCAGAGCATTGCCTTGAACCTCAGCTTGGGAATGTGTACATCAGGCAACACAGGTTTCACCATTCTGTGGCCCATGTCAGCGCATGACCGTGAAAGCGCTGCAGGTATTGGTTTGGGGAGTACAAATAAATTTTAGCAAGTGGATAAATTGCAAATACGGAATCTACAAATAAAGAGGATCAACTGTATCTCTGTTTTGGTCAGTTCCAGCTAATTGTATTTCTTTCTTTCTTTTTTTTTTCAGACAAGACAAGGCACAGGTTTGTGCTTTTCGCCATACTGCCAGCACTAATAGGTGGTTTGCTGTTTTTAAAATGTACGTATACTTTCTTTTTTAAAAATAATAAGTTTTCAAACTGGAATGGGTTTTTCAAAGGCCAGAAAATGATTAATTTGAAGATGAAAACAAAGTTTGAAATCTTAGCTGTTTCGAAAGAAACAGAACCTTTTTTGTTGTACTTGTTGTCTGGGGTTGCTGAGTGTGTCGGGTTCCCCAAGATTCTGCATTATCTTGAGGTGGAATGAATCCTTGGGCCATAGAGAGCTGTACAGGAGTGGGAACACAGACGAATATACTTAGGACTGTTCCACAGCCTCATATCTGTGGCCCACCTCAACATATAGTTATACTTCTGGTCTCAAGCCAGATTTTGCAAAAAAACCTCTTACTCTTGACTGCCATGGTCATAATTTTCATGACTTATAGCCCAGAAGGAGGTCCCAGGTAGGAAGGAGCATTTGTTGAGTCAGGTGACATGGAGTGGGTAAAATGACCTGGTATTACCTGTGTTGCCTTCCTGAGCCTTCCTCAGTCTCCAGAAAGGAACCCATATGCCCTGGAGAACTGGTAACCTCATCCCAGCCTGTTCTTTCCTGGTGTCAAGAAACCCCTCCTCAAGTCCCAGAGGATGTTGACTAGGCTGTAAATTTCAGAGTAGAGGTTCTTGAAGCCCCATCAGTTTCTATATCAGCCTTCACCAAAAGGAAATTTCCGAGACTGATTTGTCACTCTCACAGGGAATGTTGAAGAGGAAGCTTTCTGCAAGGTGATGGCATCCGGGGTCCATGTCATTTCACAGTCATGTCTTGAATCAAGTTCACAGACTAGATTTAAGTTTCCCTAGACCTGCACTGTTCAATACAGTGGGTACTAGCCACGTACAGTGATCTAAATATAAATTTTAATTAATGAAGATTAAATAAAATTTAATATTTAGTTTCTCAGTCATACTAGCCACATTTCAAGGGCTCAGTAGCCACAGATGGCTAGTGGCTACCATGTGAGACCAAATAGAGAACAATTCCATCATTGCAGAAAGTTCTGTTGGTCAGTGCTGACCTAGACTTTTTTGGGGTATTGGCACTAGAATATGATTTCCCAAAGGTTCCATTTCTATGTTATAGGTTTCAAATACCACGAAGATCCCTAAGTTATAGATTACCAGTCAACTGAATCTCCTCCAAACAAGTTATAAAAAAATCAGCTGAAGAAAGTTTTAAGCCATCATTACCAATACGTAAAACATTTGGGGAGCTCAGGTGTTCTTTTTAAAAAGTTATTTTTAATCCCCAAATAGCGATATTATAGTTAATCATCTCCTTAACAGATTGGTCCCCAGAAACCAAAATAATTTTCCACTCATGTGTTTTTCTTGGGAGGGAGTGGGGGTGTCTACCACCAGAACTCCTGAACCAGAGAAAAGTAGCACTGAAGACTTTTCTGTCTGATTTAACTTATTAAAAAAAAAAAAAGTTTGGGCTTCCCTGGTGGCGCAGTGGTTGAGAGTCCGCCTGCCGATGCAGGGGACACGGGTTTGTGCCCCGGTCCGGGAAGATCCCACATGCCGCGGAACGGCTGGGCCCGTGAGCCATGGCTGCTGAGCCTGCGCGTCCAGAGCCTGTGCTCCACAACGAGAGAGGCCACAACAGTGAGAGGCCTGCGTCCGTGTACCGCAAAAAAAAAAAAAAAAGTTTATTCAGTGGAGGGAAACTTACACCAGTGATCACTACTGGTAGCACCATATAACCTGGAAAAACAAATTGTTCTAAGAAATAATTACTTCAGCAAGCATCTCAACCCTAAAGCCATTAATTGGGAAAGTGAGGCATTTGGCATGGAGCCTTCAGAAGGGGAGAGAGTTGAATGTAAACAGCTCCATCGGCTAGTTGTAGTTGACACTTTTACAAGCTCAGTCAAGCCTGTGGACTTGGCTTCTGGACCATTGGCATGGCTCCAGGCTAGCTGATGCCTTCGATGGGGAGGAAACTGATGCATACACGTGGGACCGTATCTTAACGTCCAAACCGGTGCTGTCCAAAATGGTAGCCACGAGCCACATGTGGCTGTTGAACCCTTGAAACAGGAGAGTCCAAATTGAGATGTGCCATCAGTATAAAATAGACACCGGGTTTGTAAGACTTCTTATTAAAAAAGGAATGTAAAGTATCTCATTAATAATGTTTATATTGATTACACGTTAAAATAGTATCTTTGATTTGTTGGGCTAGTCAATAAAATGTATCATGAAAATTAATTTCATCCATTTCTTTTTTTTAAATATAATTGCTCTCCTACTATTTTTATTTTATTTTATTTATTTTACTTTATTTTATTTTATTAATGTTTTGGCTGTGCTGCGTGGCATGCGGGATCTTAGTTCCCCAACCAGGGATTGAACCCGTGCCGCCTGCAGTGGAAGCACAGAGTCTTAACCGCTGGACCGCCAGGGAAGTCCCCATCCATTTCTTTTTACTGTGTAATGTGGCTACTAAGCATTTTAAATTACTTACGTGGCTCACATTATATCCCTATCAGGCAGCGCTGGTCCAGAACATTCCAGCCTTCCCTCCATCTTTAGCTTTATGCACAAGCTGCTATAGAAAACAACGTTCGTCAACAGTTTTTGGTTTTCTATCATCTGATGACCAGTTTTTGAACAACTCTTTGGCCCAACTCTATGGCCAATTTGATGCAAGCATTTAGGAGAGTAGGAGATACCAGCTCGACAGGGCTCTGCTTTAGAATTTTCCCAGTTCAGGCCTCTAGCCAGCAACTCCAGATTCCAGCTTTTCTTTTCAGCTCTTTAACTGAGATGCAAATGTCTTCATTTGTAGGTTTTCTGGGACGCCCATAGCAGATAAACACGGAGAACTAGGTAAGTGTCCTGTAGACTGCTCAGTGGGTGCATTGTGTATCGTGCACTAGAAGCAGAACAGCCTGATGTAGAGGGCCTGTTCCTTGGGGAGCCAGATTCTACTTATCTGTCAGTTAGTTGCCTTGAACAGTAACAAGTTACATCAGCAGATATACTCACCACGGTTCATTAAGCACCAAATGGCGACTTCCCATGTAACATCTCATTGAACCCTCTCAGTGAGCTTTGCGAGGGGGTATCTTTACAGCTTGTTTAGAGACAGCAAACGTGAGACTCGGAGAAGTCAGGTCCCATCGCTCATAAATGTAGAGCTGGGATTCAAATCTAGGTCTTCAGACTCCTAGAGTTATCCTGTTACCCACCACAATCTGCTCCCTCCTTCTCCCATCCCAGGAAAATCGAGCCAAGGATAGGGTTCACTTCAGGAGCCAGGGTCAGAGCTGGGCCCGTATCGTGAACAAAAGATAGGATCCAAACACAATGAACGGTGGCGGTGGGTGAAGTCAGTTGCCGTAAGGAGGCTCCAGAAGGCCCCGTCCTGGCAGAGTCCCCGTGGTCAGGAGGCAGGGGCCCACGAGCCGGGCTTTGAGGGATGAAGGGAAGAGTAAAGGCCCGGGGCTGTAAAAGGCAGGGTAGGGGGTGGCAAGTCATCCCTCTTGGGGGCAGCGTATGTTGGTGGGATAGAGGTTGAGCCAGGCCAAGATATTGAGAGAGAGTTGCCAAGAGGTTGGGTGATTTTTTTCTGGGAAACCACTGAGGATTGATTGATTGATTTGATTTATTTTTGGCTGTGTTGGGTCTCCGTTGCTGCGTGTGGGCTTTCTCTGGTTGCGGCAAGCGGGGGCTTCTCTTTGCGGTGGCTTCTCTCGTTGCGGAGCACGGGCTGTAGAGCGCAGGCTCGGTAGTTGCGGCTCATGGGCTCAGTTGCTCCGCGGCATGTGGGATCTTCCCCAACCAGGGATCGAACCCGTGTCCCCTGCATTGGCAGGTGGATGGATTCTTAACCACTGTGCCACCAGGGAAGTCCCCACTGAGGATTTTTGAGCAGAGCTATGCTTTGGAAAGATCTCTCTGCTGGTAAAGCATAGGGTGAATTAATAGACAAGAGGCTAGAGATGGGGACACTGGTTGGTGGTTAAATGAAATAATCCAGCCAAGCAGAGGAGAGGTTGAATCGGGGTGGTCATGGCAGAAATGAAGGAGGGCTAGGTTTCAGAGAAAGTACGGATATCGTATGAACAAAGTCTCAGCGGAGAGTGTAGTCTGGTGCCAGACTCCCTGGGGTTAAATGGCAGCTCTGTCTCTCACAGCCCTCGGACAAGTCAATTAAACTCTTTGCCACCTCAGTTTTCTTCTGTGGACAATGGGCATAACAATAGTATAGAAATCACAACGATAGTGTAGGTAATAATAGCAGAGAAATAATATGTACAAACAAGTTATTGTAAGCAAAATACTTAGAAGAGTGACGGGCTCATAATGGTGCTCAGTAAATGTTAGCTATTATGGTTATGATTATTCTTCAAGAAAGGAGCCAAGGGGCTTCCCTGGCAGAGCAGTGGTTAAGAATCCACCTGCCACTGCAGGGGACACGGGTTCGAGCCCTGGCCCGGGAAGATCCCACGTGCCGTGGAGTGAGTAAGCCTATGAGCCACAACTACTGAAACCCGCGTGCCTAGAGCCTGTGCTCTGCACCAAGAGAAGCCACCACAATGAGAAGCCCACGCACCACAATGAAGAGCAGCCCCCGCTCGCCACAACTAGAGAAAGCCCACGCACAGCAACGAAGACCCAACACAGCCAAAAATAAAAATGAATTAATTGATTGACTAAAGAAAGAAAGAAGCCAAAAGGGACAGGAATTCTGACCCTTGGCAGCATGGCAGGCACAACGGAGGACTCAGGCGGGGCCCTTGTTTGGGAAGGTGAACTTGTGCTCTGACAGGCTGAGTCTGGGGTGCGGGCACATCACGTGGATAGGGGCGTCCAGCATATTGGAGAAGTGGCTTTAGGGGCTGGGGTTACAGGTTGGGGAGCATCTTCGTCAGAACAGTGATGGATTCCCTGAGCATTTGAGGTCACCAAGAAAGAGAAGCTGAAGGCCTTCGAGTGGCGGGCGAGGCAGAGGAGCCAGGAGGAGACCCAGGCGGCTCCCTGTTAGGGGTCCGAGGGGGAGGCGACGTGCTAGAGCTGCAAGGAGGCAAAGCGGGAGGCAGCGGTCGAGACCTTTCGCTTGGTTGAACGAGTTGCTGACTTTCATGAAAGCCCCTGGGTGAGTGGTTGGAGTGGAGGGATCGCAGCACAGCAGTGAGGGTCTGGGGGCAGTCAGACCAATGGGTGGGCTTGGGAGGCTTCCTTTCTCCCCAGCTGCCAGCCAGGACAGTGACCAGGTCACCCGGGAAGTCAGTTGCAGCAGAAGGCCTGGGGCAAGGGGTTCTAGGGGACAGCTCAGCCAGCTTCAGGGTGCAAAGTGGGCAGCGGTAGTGAGTCTGCGAGGGGTTGATGGTCCAGGAGGCCCCATGGAGAGGGGTTGGAGAGGAGTCAGGTAGCCATGGATGAGGTGAGGGGCAGGTGTGCTAGCAGTGTGGGGAGAGGTAGAAGACCTGGGGGTTATGGTCAGAGGTGGGGCGTTTCGGATTTGAAGTAATGTGTGTGAGGGCAGGTGACGGTGAGATCGGAGGAGTGCCTCTGCTGAGATCCACTTGGTAGCAGTGGAGGCATGGCCATCACAGACAGTGACGGGGAATGTTGTTCATGGGAGCGCTGTCATCCCGGGCCACTGAGAAAGGTGACGGGGTATCCCAGAACTCACTCCTTTCCCTTGCTCCTTTATTCATTCAGCAAATAACTTACGGAGATTACTAGATGTCAGGCACTGTGTTAGCCCGTGGCTTGAGATCAGTGTACCCAGTGAGGCTAGACATTGTGTGGGATTCAGAGAAAGCATATATTAAAGCTCCTACCCTGAGGAGCTTATGGTCACAGTGGGGAGAATGGATGAGTGTGTAAGAAACAGAAAGACAGGCAAGAAGCACATGGTGATGGGCTGGAATGGATGGTCAGGGCTGGGCAACCAACAAGGGGGAGGTGAAGAGGCCAGAATAATCATGAAGATTTTGAAAGGAGTACGATGTGAGCTAGATCTTCAAAGCAAGAGCAGAGTGGAAAAGGCATTCCAGCTGGGAGAATCAGCAGAGACACGGAGGGGAACGCAACCTGTCGTGGTTATTTGATAAAGACGTCAACCTGCTTAGCATCAAGTTGAAGAAATGGCAAAAGAGACAATATTTGCAAGAAAAATTTTGGAAGTCAAGGGCGTTAAAATCAAGTGATATGGGAGTAGGGGGTCATTGTAGGTTCTGGAGCAGGAGAGTTTTGCGTGAAAAACATTGCTTTGGAATGATGAGCTAGGAAAGTAAACCTGACTTCTTAAGGTAACATCCCAGGGAGAAACCTAGGTAGGATGGGGTTGGGTGTGGGAGAGGAGCTTACTTTCCTTGGCGTATTTTTGTTTGCTATTCAGATTTTGTACTTTGTGTGTTTCCTACCCTATTTAATAATACTCTTTAGATTTAAAGAGCCCACTGTGGCTGCAGGGGGAAGTTCCCTCAACTCAGTTATTAAAGGGTTACAGATATGATGGAGAGGCAGGGCTTGGGAGAGGAGCTGGGGAGGGGCAAGCACAACCAGGAAGAAATGTGAACTTGTCACATCTCCGTAAGACCAGTGTCAGGAAGAGCTAACCCCAATTAAAAATACCTGAGGGGGACTTCCCTGGTGGCGCAGTGGTTGAGAGTCCGCCTGCCGATGCAGGGGACACGGGTTCGTGCCCCGGTCCGGGAAGATCCCACATGCCGCGGAGCGGCTGGGCCCGTGAGCCATGGCCGCTGAGCCTGCGCTCCGCCATGGTAGAGGCCGCAACAGTGAGAGGCCTGCGTACCGCAAAAAAATATATATATCTGAGGGCAACCAAGTAAATATCAGATATCTGAGGGAAGTTGGGTGTGATATTACACTTCTCACCAAGACAGTGCTGGTATTCTTCACTTTTGGTAAATGTCTGGAAAACAGAGCCAACCAAATTAAAAAGGGAGCCGAGTCCCCCAATTCTCTGGGAAGAAAGACTTGCAGGTGCTACCTCAGTCTGAAGGAGAACTGGAGACGCAGGCCTGATTCTTTGGCAGTGGACGCACCTGGCTGTGGGAGAGGGTGAGAAAGTCCCTGCGGAAGAGCCTGTGCTGCCAGGGCTAGGTGGAGAGCTGCTGCCCACTTCATCCCCCTCAGAAATCCCCAGCACCCATTTTCAAGTCCTACAGGGTTCTTCGTAAGGAAAACTCCTATTTCCTTTATCTAACCCGTGACTCCAGCACTAAATTTTTATGAATTCCTGTTACCAAAGGAATGCAGATATTTTGGGAGCTGTGGTCTGATCTGGCCTATGGAAATATAGACTGTGGGGAAGACAAAAAAAGCCATGGAATGGAATCTCAGTTCGCAGGGACTTGGTCAAGGCTGGAGCTGGGTGTTTGGGCTGATTTCCTCTGAGTTACCCGAGGGTGCTCTGTCATCACCACAGAGATGAATAATCAGAAAGAGAAACTGAAAGAAGAAAACCACACCCAGGGATTCATGTGGCAAAGAAGGAGATGACTGTTAGAAGGGGTGACAGTTTACATATGGGTCTTAAGGGCCCAGCTCTGTTGTTTGGAGATTTCATTTATACTCAAAGACTGAGTTGGTTTGAGAAGATGGGACTGTGAATTAGTGCTGTGCACTGAGAGTAGACCTTCTGGTGGATCTCCAGCTACCATCTCATGAGAGCCCAAGACCAATCTCCCTCCATCTCTGCTCCCTAGAACCCTTGCTTTTGATGGGTTTATTACAAAAGGGCTACCTGCATTAGAATCGGAGGGTAATTTATAGACTCATAGACTGCAGCACAGACTGACTGCATTTTATACTAATATGAGATATTTCTTTTATAGCACCTGTTGTTTGGTAACAGAAGATGAAGTCAAACGCATGCTAATTACGTTATTTCAGTCACTTTGAGAAGGCATCTGATTTACCATTTGAGTATTACCTCATCCTTGAGGAAACTTTGGAAGTCTAACCTGAATGGACCCTTTATAAGAAGCAATGTTTCAGGACTTCCCTGGTGGCACAGTGGTTAAGAATCCACCTGCCAATGCAGGGCACATGGGTTTGATCCCTGTTCCGCGAAGATCCCACATGCCGCGGAGCAGCTAAGCCTGTGCGCCACAACTACTGAGCCGGCGCTCTAGAGCCTGCGAGCCACAACAACTGAGCCTGCGTGCCACAACTACTGAAGCCTGCACACCTGGAGCAACAAAAGAAGCCACTGCAGTGAGAAGCCCGCACATTGCAACGAAGAGTAGTCCCCACTCACCACAACTAGAGAAAGCCCGTGCACAGCAATGAAGACCCAACACAGCCAAAAATAAAACAAATAAATAAATTTATAACAACAAAAAATAATGCTTCATGGAAGAAACAAGGACTAACAAACAACAGGCATTAGTTTCTACTCTGTCACCAACACTGAGTATCACCAGATACTGTCTTGTCCCATAATTGTTTATTATAAATTGTATTTTTGGAGAAATGTAAATCTTTGTAAATAATGTAAGTATGTGTATATATATATATATATATATATGTGACTAAGTGGCTCTTTTTTTCTTGTTAGAGTTGTAAAACAAAATAGTCACATGACTCAGGAGGTGAAGGTTTTTTACTAAAATCTATAATCCACTCTTTGGTTTTAGAGGAAAAACAGTTCATTGCAGGATCAGTAGCACGGTAGTTTATCATGTTAGTTAGCTGTCACATTGGCAGGTAAACAGAGAACTCTTAAACCAACTATACTCCAATAAAAGTTAATTTAAAAAGAAAATTAAAATTTTAATTGTATATTTAGAGAATTTGTTTCAGAAGCATGTTTGTCATTCATCAAAAAATACATTTTTGTTGTACAATGTGCATTATTTGTAAATTACGAGGCTATAACAATTTCATGTTCTTCCCAAATGTTTAAATTTTAAGTAACCAATATATGTACTATTGTATATGTTTGAAATAACTTCTTCAATCTTACTTGCACTGTCTCCTCTCAATAGAAAATACTAACCTGAAAAAATTCTTCATCTATTTTTTTCCTCTTTCCTAACTGCAATCAGTCTTAAGTGAGAAATGAATTATTCTTGGAATTCATACTTTAAAGTGGCAAAAATGGGAAAAGTTATAAAATACTTTGGGTGTTAAAATCTGTATCTTGATCAGCACCCAAAACAAACGAATGAAAAAACAAACTGTAAAGTGATATACACCAGGGGTCCCCGACCCCTGGGCCTCGGGCCGGGAGCGGTCCTCGGCCTCTTAGGAATGGGGCCGCCCAGCAGGAGGTGAGTGGTGAGCAAAGCTTCACCTGCCGCTCCCCATCGCTCTCATTACCGCCTGAACCGTACGCCCCGCCAACCCACCGCCCGCACCACCGGTCCGTAGAAAAATTATCTTCCAGGAAGCCAGTCCCCGGCGCCAAAAAGGTTGGGGACCGCTGCTGTACGCATGCAGAACAGCAGCTTCTCCTGGATAAAGAGGTGAATTGCCCCAGCTCTCCGCTGGGCAGCCATCATAGAAACCCGAGATCCCCGGAGTCACCGTGCAAAGGCCTTCGCTCCTGAGCCCGCACTCTCCCTGCAGTTCCTGTCACATGAGAGTCTTCAGCCTGAAAGAGGAGATGTTTCTTCCCTCCAAGGTGGGTGTTTGCAAAGGGGCCCCGGGACACAGTGGCATCCAGCTCCCCACAGCGTCAGTAAGAGGGAGACCGAGGCCTGGAAGCCCTGCGCACCCCAGAGAAGAGCTCCCGCCTTGGCCTCCAGGTGGCTTAGCTGTCTTAACGAAATGTGTCTTCCGTACTTTGGTCCCCATACGCTCTCTCTGGCCCTTTCTGACCCCATCAGTCAACAGTAAAATTCCTAGTATCCTCTTCAACGAATGTTCATGTCCCCTTTCTGTTGTCAGGAACCCTGGCTCTCCCCTAGGTTGCTGCTTCCCGCAACCCTCTCAAGTGGAAGCTCTCCTCTCCTGTGCGCCTTGTATGCTGGTCCCAGAGGGAGGGGGCATCCTCCCAGCTCGTTCCTGCTTTCAGACCATTGCTCCTTGCCCAGCTTTGATGCTCACACCAGCAGATCACCACCACCTGATAGCCCTTTTCTGAGTTATCCTTTTTATTCCTCGTGGCGTAAAGATGTTTAGTACCAGGTGGAAATCACTCTCCCTTAACGCTGCTCCTTTCAGAATCTGAGTGTTTTCAAAACCTGCGAATCATGGTCTCCCCCAGGGCTCTTCCTTTCCCAGCACGCCCTGCTCCTGACCTTTTTATCAGTAAAGCCCGCAGTCCCTCACCATCTCAGCTACAAGCGTGCCCTCTCTGCTTGTTATCTTCCACACCACACCCTTGAGGGCCCCCGAATCCCAAACTCCTGCAAGCCCACCAGGACCTGCAAGCCAGCCATCCTGCCTCTTCCCTGGCCCTCAGCTGCTCGGGGTCTTCGTTCTCCTCACTGTTTGGGGTGTTCAGCGTGCATCAATGTAATCACTCCTCTAACCCTCACTCTTTACCCCCTCACTTGGCCAAACCCCAACTGTGGTTATAGTTGCATCTACTAGTTCCCTCCCTGCATCCAAACTGCTGAACATCCTGGAGAAAAACACACCACCCAGCTGACAAGTTTGATTTCAATGACCGCAGACCTCAAAGGGACTCACAGTGTTTCCCAGATGTCCTCGCTGCATTGCCCTGGTCCGTTCACTGCTTCCTCATTGCTCTTCTTAGACCTGCAATACTAACAACTCTCAACTGCTCACCTTGCTTCCCATATCACTGAAAACAAAAGCACTGAGGAGAACCCTTCTCCCACCTAGCTCCCACCTTCCCACCACACATCTCCTCACCCAGCTGCATCGGCACCCACGTGCTTTGCCTCTTGTTACCGTAGATGAAATCTCCTTGCTCCTAAAACCAATCTCTCCCCTTGTCTTAGTGTGCTCGGGTTGCCATAACAAAATACCCTAGACTGGCTTAAAACACAGAAATGTGTTTGTCTCAGTGCTAGAGGCTGGGAAGTCCCACATCAGGTGCCGGCCAGTGTGGTTCCTGGTGAGAACCCTTCTTGTCTGGCTGTGTCCTCCCGTGGCAGGGAGAAGAGCTCTGGTGTCTCTTCCTCTTAGAAGGGCACCAATCTACTGGATTGGGGACCTCCCCTTATGACCTCATTTAACATTTATCACCTCCTCGAAGGCCTTATCTCCAAATACAGCCGCAGTAGGGGTGAGGGTTTCAACATGAATTTCAGGGGACGAATCATTCACACTGCTTATGCACGGGACACCCTCTCCCCTCATCTGCATAGGGACATGACTCTTGTCTTTGTCCACCTGTCTCCACAGCATCAGCTTTAACTTTTCAACGACATCATACAAACATACTGTCATTTCTCATATCTTCAAAAAACCAAAATGCTCGACTACACTTCCCTGTCCAGCTCTTGTCTCATTTTTCTGCTCTCTTTTATGAAAAGTTCCTCAAAAGAATGATCTGTACTTCATTTTTCTGACTCCTCTCTCCCCATTCTTTCTTTTTTTTTTTAAGATTTGTTTATTATTTATTGACTTTATTTTTATTTTTGGCTGCATCGGATCCTAGTTGCGGCACGCGGGATCTTCGTTGAGGCATGCGGGATCTTTCATTGGGGCGCGCAGCCTTCTCTCTAGTTGTGGTGTGCAGGTTTCCTCTTCTCTAGTTGTGGCGCGGGCTCGAGGGCACGTGGGCTCTGTAGCGTGCGGCGCACAGCCTCTCTCAGTGAGGTGCGCGAGCTCAGTAGTTGAGGCAGGCGGGCTTAGTTGCCCCACGGCATGTGGGATCTTAGTTCCCCGACCAGGGATTGAACCCCGCGTCCCCTGCATTGGACCACCGGGGAAGTCCCCCCCATTCTTTCTTGAACACACTTCAATCAGCCTTTCGCCCCCACTATTTGCCAAGCTTACTGATGACCCCCTCATTGTAAGATCCAAAGGTCAGTTCCCAGGCCTCGTCTTACTCTGTAAGTATCATCTGAAACAGTGGAAGACCCCACACACTTTTGTTTAGTGCTTTCTAGATGCTAGTTTCCATGGGGTATTCGGAGGAAGCTCATAGCATGACGGGGCAAGCAGACCTGTGAGCACTTGTGAGGAGTATACCATATCCTAAAGTGGAAGTGTATGCAAAGAATGAAGGAAGTATAACCACATGTCCCAGCAATTCCACCCCTTGGTATACACCCAAGAAAAATATACACATATGTCCACAGAAAAACTTGTACACGGATGTTCATAGATCATTATTGACAATAGGCAAATAATGGAAATAATCCAAATATACATCCACTGATGAACAGATCAATAAAATGTGGTCTATCCATACAATGGAATAATATTCAGTATAAAAAGTAATGAAGGTCTTTAGTGATGCAGACTATACTGTGTGGTGCTATATGGTAAAGAAAAGGTCATTCGTACTCTAAATGATGGGGGAGGAGGGCATACTGACTGTGAAGGGTCATGAGGGCTTCAGGGGAGTTGACATTGTTATTTCTTGACCCACATAGTGTTTATGAGAGAATATACTCTATGGTGTGTTCGTATAATATTAAAAAACATTTTTGGGGCTTCCCTGGTGCTGGTGCACCGCAACGAAGAGTAGACCCCGCTCGCCGCAACTAGAGAAAGCCCGTGCACAGCACAGCAACAAAGACCCAACTCAGCTAAAAATTAAAATTTAAACAAACAAACATTTTTCATGCCACGGAGCAACTAAGCCCATGCACCACAACTGCTGAGCCTGTGCTCTAGAGCCCGTGAGCCACAACTACTGAGCCGGCATGCCACAACTACTGAAGCCCACACGCATGGAGCCTGTGCTCCACAACAAGAGAAGCCACCGCAATGAGAAGCCCGCTCACCACAATGAAGAGTAGCCCCCGCTCGCTGCAACTAGAGAAAGCCCGCGTGCAGCAACGAAGACCCAACACAGCCAAAAATAAATAAAATTCATTAATTAAAGAAAAAAAAGAAAATTAGAGGTGATTCTCAAGTTGGACATTGTGTCCAGGCTCCCATGAGGTGCCATTAAAAGAAAGAAAAAAAAAAAAACTGAAAACATATTGGGAGAGTTATCATTTAGCTTAATGTTCTACTTTTAGGATTTCAGACCTGATTAGATTTGCATTTGGGTAACGGAAACCTACCTATATCTGCGTAGAATGAGTTTCCCACTGAATTTATAAGTAGCTAGCATTTAATTATTTAAGGCAACGATAGAAGATAGGTCATATTTGAACACCTATCTTTCACCAGTAAATATTCTTAGATCCTGTTCTTCAGCAGTTTCTGGGTCAGAGTTTATTGTAATTTGTTACTGTTTCCACCAAGACGGTAATTTGTTCAACCTTCAGTGTCACTTGCCCTTCAGATGGTTTTCCTGTTGTCGGAGGAGGGTTTATGTGCAGATTTGGAGTCAGTTATGTAAGCTCTCTTGGTTTCATGTATAAAACAGGGCTAATAGCATCTACCACATGGGATTGTTGAAGATGACAGTTACAAATCGTTAAGCACAAGGCCTAGTTTATAAACAGTAGCTACTACTATTGCCCATTCTCTTCTGTGAATAAGGTTGAAGGCTTTCCTGAGTTTGGTGCTCACTGGCCGAAAGTTAGAGAACAGACCAATCTTTTAGGATGTCAGCCAATCTCTACTGGTATTCTAAACCTGGAATAGATCTTGAATGCCAAGTTCCTATTTTACTAATCCAGATTTTTTTCTCTCTCCCTTGAAAATATTGTGGGGTTCCCCCCCATTATATAAATAATATATGCTTTTATCTTAAAAAGTATAAGATAAAAAATTTTAATAAATAAATAAATAAAATAAAAAACATTTTTTAAAACTAAAAAAAAAGGTAATGAAGGTCTGACTCATGCTACTACATGGATGAACCTTGAAAACATGCTAAGTAAAAGAAGCCAATTTAAAAAGACCACATACTATACAATTTTATTTATACAAAATTTCCAGAATAGGGCTGGGAGGGGGACGTGGGGTGGGGGGAGGGAGGGACTGCTCATGAGTACAAGGTTTCTTTTGGGGGATGATGAGAATGTTCTAGAATTGATTGCAGTGACTGCACAACTCTGAACACACTAAAACTATTGAATTGTACACTTTGAATGGGTGGATTCTATAGTATATGGGTTGTCCTAATAAAACTGTTATTACTGAAAAAGAAACTAAGGAATTGGGACTTCCCTAGTGGTCCAGTGGTTAAGACTGTGAGCTTTCACTGCAGGGGGCACAGGTTCAATCCCTGGTGGAGGAACTAAGATCCCGAAAGCTGCGGGGCGTGGCCAAAAAAGAAATATAGAGGAGGCTGGCATCTCATCCTGAAGTAGGCCTTCCCCATCAGCTTCTCAGCCCAGGCTCAGCTCTCAGCTCTTTGGAGGCTGAAAGGCTGTGTAGGCAACTTCCTTCCCCTCACGACTCTGACTTCGTTTCTCCTCTCTACCCGGGGCTGAAAGTTACCAGGTCAAAAAGCAACTTTCTGTTTGGAAGTCTGAGCAAAGAACTAGCTTCAGACGCTAGCTAGTGAGTCTATGAAAGCCCTTTAAACCAGAGTTTAATTTAGAATCTTGAGACAGATTGTCCCATTGTGTTTCTCCCTCCTCCCCTCTTAGCCAGGCTCTGCCCAGTGTACACATCCCCCGGTCATCTGCCTTCTTCTGCCCACCCATTTCTACACTGCCCCATGCTTCCTGCCCCTCTCCTCCTTCTGTGGGTGTCCTCGTGCAAAGCCACTGGAACCTCCTTTCCACCGTCAACCGTCTACCCTGCAGCCTCAGCCTTGTGTTTTAATCACACCCATCTCTGCATCCCCTGGCCCTTCTCCCCAAAACTCTGTCTCCACTGGCAGCCCTCTCCAAGGGACAAGCAGGTACTATCACTCTCCTTGTTTCACAAATGAGAAAACTGACATGTACTTGTTCAAGGTCAGTCAGTTATAAGTGGCAGAACCAGGATTCAAACCCAGGCAGTGTGGCCCCAGTGGCCTCTCGACCACCAAGCCACACTGTGATAATATAGATGTGTTTGGTCTATTTTTCCACATATAGTTAGGAGTCCTCAGAAATGCTTTTCCAAGTTTTGTTTTATGTTTACTCAAAGGAAGAGTGTATCTTTAGGTATTCTCTAGAGAGAGGGCTTGCTTTTAACCACTTGTGTTGACCATGGATCAAAGGCACCAATATTATGCTGAATTCCACCTTCTAGACTCAAAGCTGGAGGGGTTTTCAGAGGTCCCATCAGACAGATGAGAAGACTGGGGCTTAGAGAAGGAAGGGAACTGGACCAAGCACTCACAGCTAGTCCAGTGAAAGGCCCAGAAGCAGGAGCCCTAAAATCTTGGCCTCGTCTCCAATGCCTTCCTTTGACACCAGGGTGCCTCCCAACATCCACCCTCAGTTTTGTTTTTTTGTTTTTTTTTTAATTTTTATTTTCAGTACATTAAATTTACTCATAAAAACATTCGAAAAATGTATAATTTTTCCTTTTTAACAAAGTCTAATAAAACATAAAACCCCCCAAAACAGAATACTTGACATTTACAATTCAAAATCAAATTAGCAGAATATTAAATACTTACAAAACTATATCTTTTAAAAATATTTATAAAGTTACATGCAATTTTGTAAAATTGACATAAAAGAATAGCTCAAACATGGGAGAATTTTCCTTCATTCCTAAAAAGAAAATATGTCAAACAGAAACTGTGAAGATTCTTTTGCTTTTTTAAAAAAATAAATTTATTTTATTATTTAGTTATTTATTTTTGGCTGCGTTGGGTCTTTGTTGCTATGCGTGGGCTTTCTCTAGTTGCGGTGAGCTGGGGGCTACTCTTCGTTGTGGTGCGTGGGCTTCTCGTTGCAGTGGTTTCACTTGTTGCAGAGCACGGGCTCTAGGCACACGGGCTTCAGTAGTTGTGGCATGCGGTCTCATTAGATGTGGCTCATGGGCTCTAGAGTGCAGGCTCAGTAGCTGTGGCTCACGGGCTTAGTTGCTCTGCCGCATGTGGGATCTTCCCGGACCAGGGCTCGAACCTGTGTCCCCTGCATTGGCAGGCGGATTCTTAACCACTGTGGCACCAGGGAAGTCCCTGTGAAGATTCTTGAGTGCACGAGGTCTTCAGTTTCAGTACCAGAGTCTGTCTTTGTGCATCTAAGACCTTTACGTATGTGAGGGGCTTCTTACAACCCCAAGATGGACTGGCTGCCGCTCCCCTCCCTCCGAAAACAGTGTAGTGACATTGACCTTTGGCCTCAGCCAGCATGGTGCATAATTTGCGATGTTGAGTAAAAATACTCAGTTTGATTCAGAACCTCAGGACTTTTCAGTAATTGAGCCTCTTCGGTTTTAACCCCCGACCAAGTGTCAGATTTGTACACCAGCCCGAGGAAGCACAGCACTGGCTATTGGGACCACGTAGTGGGAGGCCTGGCTCAGCTCAGCCCCCCTTGAGGGGTTGTGGTGCGAGCCGTCTTGGGTGGTACCCATTCCCCTGGGTCGGAATGGCAGAAGTGAGAGCAAAGTGAGCCAGTGTGTGGGTTGCCCGGGCTGCCTGTGTTAATGTCTGATGCCTGGGGAATAAGAAAGCCCTTCCTCTTTTGCCAGGCTCTTCCTCTTCTTGATCTCTTTTTCTTCCTTCTCAAGATCCTTTCCTGCAGAGGGAAAGCTAGTGATCAAATAGGCCTATGTGTCTTGATTTGGGAATCATTGAAAAGTGCGCCAATCAAGACCACCTTGCTCACCAGCTGCCTGGAATCCCCTCACCTCCTCCTCCTTTATCTTTTTAATATTTATCCTTTTTAAATGTGTTTTTTATTGAGGTAATATCAGTTTATAACATTACATACGTTTCATGAGTACATTATATTTCTACTTCTGTAAACACTACAGCACGCTCGGCACCAAAAATTTCATTTCCATCCGTCACTAAACAGTTGATCCCCATGACCTGTTTTGCCCTCCCCCCTCCCCTCAACCCTGTCGCCCCTGGTAACCATTACTCTAGTCTCTGTATCTTCGTGTTTAGTTTGGTTTGTTCATTTATTTTGTTTTTTGTTTGTTTTGTTTTTTATATTCCACATAGGAGTGAAATTATAGGTTATTTTCTTTCTCTGTCTGACTTATTTCACTTAACATAATAACCTCAAGGTCCATCCACGCTATTGCAGATGGCAAGATTTCAACTTTTTCCATATATATATATATATATATATATATATATATATATATGCATGTATTTTAATAGGTCATATTTTTCCAGAACATTAAAATAGCTTACAAAATGAAAAATTGAGAAGGAGGTATATTAAAACTCAACATTATTTTACATTTAAACATTTTATTTATACCAAAAAAACAGAATTTATTAGACTGTTCTTTCCTATTAGACTGTAACTTTATTAATAAAAGAAATTCATTAATAAAGTTTCAAAGTCTGCTTCTTTACTTACCTTATTTTCAGTTCAGAACATTGCCATATTTGAGAATTTCCCTTGACCAAGTGACAATCTTAAATAATTTTCAATTAATTTTAGCTCACTGCAATTTCTTTAGGATCATGTCTTTATTTAAAAGTTTGAGATTTTGTTCATCACAGATTTTTTGGCATTAATTCTGATTTTTTAAACTATTGCATTAAATATCATTTATCTTGATTACTGAGTTTTCTTGGTGTCCCCTTAAATTTTGCACCCAAGGTGAGTGCCTCCCTGACCTCACCCTAGTTGCAGCCCAGACGAGAATCTTCTGAAAGCACAAGTATCAGGGAAGAAAGGAAACCAATTCATCCATTCAACAGTGAAGTCACTCAATCACCCATCCATCCATCTGTCCATCCATCCATTTTTTCATTCAACACATTTATTGAGTGCCTATTATGTGCCAGGCACTGTTCTGGGCACTTGGGATGTAACAGTAAAACAGATGAAAAACCTGTCTTCACGGGCCTGCATTCTAGTGGGTGGAAATAGACACTAAACAAGATAAATAAGGAAAGTACAGTACTAAGGGCTATAGAGAAGAATAAAGTGAGGAAGGGGTAGGGAACACCAGAAGTGGGGAGGAAGAGCCTTGCTGGTAGAGCTCTGAGAATATGAAAAATGGATCCCTGGGGATCAGCGTTCCCAGCAGAGGTGGAGGTGAGGGGATGCCGACTGTGGCCACAGAGCAGTCAAGAGGCCCATTTGCCCACAGGTGTGTTTTGTTTGGCACTCACAGTGTTAAACATCTGTTTTGGATTTGGATGCTTTTAGATGGGCATGGCTTTATCCACAGGCCCTACTCTTCCCTATTGTATTGCACTCATTTGTGCGCCAAGCCACAAAGATAATTATGTGCTCTAACTATGTCCTAGAAGCAATAGAGAGCCACAGGACAAACGGACAGGGCAAAGGACATCCAGCCCAACCTGTGTGCGTGAAAGATCAAGGTCAAGCACCCTCCACCCCCAGGTCCTTCACCACATCAAATCACAGTCCACAGCGCCAAAGTGGGGGGTGGTCCCCAGGAAGGACTGGGGTTGAAGTATTCCACCAACAAAGAGAAATGAGAACTCAGAGTCAGAAATAAGTTGAGTTGTAGAAACTAGAGGACATGGCATTTCTTTCAGATCTTAGCTTGTAGACTAAGTCACGTCCACAAGAGTGATATCTACCTGGCCTCTCCTGTGTTCCAGACAACTTTGGACTCTAACCTCTATTTAATTCTCACCGTAACTGCTCAAGCTCAGTGTGATTTTCCCGCTCTTGTTCTCCATGTCTCAGATGACGAAGCTGATGACTTGCCCAAGGATGTGCAGTGAATTCCTGGTGAAAGTGCCTCCAGATCCCATACATCCGCCTCCAAAGGGTATGTTCCTTGTTGGAAACCTTGCCGCCTGTTGTAGGGATGGAGTCCCTCACCCCATGCCATTGTTGCAGATGTTATCTAGGGTGTCCACATATGAAAATAATCCGGATGATCCTGCCGTTGTGACGAATACTTTTAAGAACATTCCTCTCATGTGAGCCTCAAAAGAACTCTGTGAATTAGACAGTGTCACCCCATTTTGCAGACAAGAGAACAGATGTAGTGATGTAAGATGACATTCCCAAAGTTATGCAGGAGGTTAGGGGATGTGAAGCCGGGCCAGAGTCCTTAACCAGCCCTGCATCACCTGTTCTGAGACAGGATTATAAGCGTGAGGTCTGCCCTCCTCAGCCAGGCTACTTGCCCCAGACTTTTTGCCGTGTTAGCCAACATGCCACGTGATGTATTGAAAAAGAAGGCTGTAATCCTCCCTGCTTCCTCACTCTCACATCCGCTTGCAGCCTTAGATATTTCGATCATAGAATAATCGACAGAGTCACATGATCCGAGAGCTGGATGTGATCCAACAGCGGTTACCAATTCACAGCACATAAGGGTTTTCAATGAAGTTCTACCTCTTGTGACTGACCGGCCAGGATCCATGACCGTGTGCATTCTCTCCGTGAAACATACTGACTGCTGCTCCCTTGCGGGGAGTGGGGGGCACTGAATGTGCCACCAGAGGGTGCCCACACCTTCCGGGATGCCATATACAGTGGCATCTACCTGTTGACATGAATGTCACCCACACTGAGATGTATTTATTCCCAAGCCTGTTTAATGCCAGTTGTACCTTAACAAAATGTCACATAAACTGAGGAAATGTGAAGGTAAGAGCAAAAGAATTGTTTCTGTAAGAACCAAGTTGACAGTTTTGGAAAGACAGTAAAGGAGAGATCCTAAAATAAGATTGTTGAATTGGGTGTAGGCAAGACAACTGAATAAGTTGGTGGGGGGGAAGCATAATATCTGAAAGATTCCTGTACAAAGTTGTTTTCCAAGTGTCTAAGTCCTCACTTCACTCTACAGAAACTAAAATTAGAAATTGCAGACAAAGGCCTTCCCTGGTGGCGCAGTGGTTGAGAATCTGCCTGCCAATGCAGGGGACACAGGTTCGAGCCCTGGTCCGGGAAGATCCCGCATGCCGCGGAGCAACTAGGCCCGTGAGCCACAACTACTGAGCCTGCGCGTCTGGAGCCTGTGCTCCGCAATAAGAGAGGCCGCGATAGTGAGAGGCCCGCACACCGTGATGAAGAGTGGCCCCCGCTTGCCACAACTGGAGAAAGCCCTCGCGCAGAAACGAAGACCCAACACAGCCATAAATAAATAAATAATTAAAAAAAAAAAAAGAAATTGCAGACAAAGCATTAAAGGTGCGATTTTTGTACAAAAAGCAGAGTGGGGCAGAACCAGTCCTCCCAAACAGACTTATTCTCAGTGAAAAGACCTTGGCTGTCTGTCGAACTATTGGTGAAGGAATGTACATTTGGATGCTTTAGGTTAACAAAAATGTTTAAGATATGTATATATAATTTAGAATTTTCTTCTTACATCTGCTTACACAGATACTTTTATGTTAATACATAAATATATATATTATACATATTAATACATATATATGTATTAATTTCAATGCAGTCTTTTTTTCTTTTCCTTTTTCTTCTGATTGGGTTCTCCCTCCCTTTCTCCCATCCCTCTCCTGCCACAGGACAGTCCTTCCCTCAAAAACCATGATGACCACTGGGTCGAGATGCTGCCATGTTTTTCTCCATGCTCATGTGTGTTGGCTCACATGCACCTTGGGGACCGGGGGTGGGGAGGGTGGCATTATTTCTTCTTTAAAATGGAATGATTTAAAATTTTATAACCAATTTCCTGCACTTTGCTTTTTCTCATCAATTATTTTATTTATTTATTTTTTTATGTGCCCCAGCCATGAAACAGCTCTGGCCACCAACCCAGGCATCAAGCTACAATGAAGAAAGGACTAGACATCTGCTTTGCCCCTGACTGATACAAGAGCACCACCACCAATCAGGTGTCTCTTTGCCCATTGCCAGGGGGTTCTCATCAATTATTCATGGCAATCCCTGTGAGGCACCTGATATAGCTCCAATTTATTCTTTTTAATGGCTGTAGAGTATTCCCTGGCATGTCATAATATACTCATGGCATGTCATAATATACTCAATAATACCTCTTTTGAAGGACATTTTTTCTGTTTCTAGGTTTTGTTTTTTTTCCACCATAAACAATTCCTTCTACATATTTGTGCACATAGCCATACATTCGGGTATTTTTATTTCTATAGGGTAGATTTTCAGGAGTGGAACTGCTAGGTCAACACGTTTTTGTATTTTTTTAATAATAATTTTTTAAAATTTATTTTATTTATTTATTTTTGGCTGCATTGGGTCTTCGTTGCTGCGCACGGGCTTCCGCTAGTTACGGCAAGTGGGGGCCACTCTTTGTTGCGGTGCAGAGGCTTCTCACTGCGGTGGCTTCTCTTGTTGCGGAGCTTGGGCTCTAGACGTGCGGGCTTTAGTAGTAGTGGCGCACGGGCCTAGCTGCTCCACGGCATGTGGGATCCTCCCAGACCAGGGCTCAACCCCCGTTCCCTGCCTTGGCAGGCAGATTCTTAGCCACTGCGCCACCAGGGAAGCCCAAGGATGTGCATATTTAAGGAACATTTTGTGTGTGTGTGTGTGTGTGTGTGTGTGTGTGTTACACGGGCCTCTCACTGTTGTGGCCTCTCCCGTTGCGGAGCACAGGCTCCGGACGCGCAGGCTCAGTGGCCATGGCTCACGGGCCCAGCCGCTCCACGGCATGTGGGATCTTCCCGGACCGGGGCACGAACCCGTGTCCCCTGCATCGGCAGGCGGACTCTCAACCACTGCGCCACCAGGGAAGCCCAAGGAACTATTATTGACTCAATCCCTTGTTACCACTGAATTCACAGGTGCTTTGACTGTGTGCCCTTCCCTCACTTCAACCTCTGGGTGACAAGAACCCCTTAGCCCTTGGCAAGGAGCCACCTGGGCAAGATGCAGAGCACAGTGATGGGGGGAAGATTCTCAGCAGTGGGCGTGGGAGGCGTGGCCTCCAGCAAATCAGGGAAGGTCCTGAGCCTGCTCCCACCCAAAAAAATAAGGATAATGATACTCTCCCTCACCTCACAGCAGGTGAGTGAAATCACTGTAAAACATCAAGGCACTATGTAAATAGTAACTTTTACGAGGAGCTGGAGTGTCAGTACCAGAAAAGCCTTGACTAACTGTAGGAAGCGGTTGAGAGATCCCCTTGCCCCAGGTGGACGTAAGGCTGGCTCCATTCCAGCCATGACCAAGGGCGAGAGGGCCCTTGTTCCAGCGCCTCCTCACACCACCAAGAATATGAGGATGTTACATAAAACTGTATAACACTGGAGCTTCCCAGAGCAACCCCCAAGCTAAATCCTCTCCCAGTGGACTTGTGCCCCAGAGATCTGTCCCAGAGGTGTCTCTGCGAATCTGTGAAAAGACTCTTTGGGGTTGGATCCAGCAGACAGACATTCAGATCTCAGTTCTGTTTATGAGCTGAAGCCCTCCCTGACCGTCAGTGTCTTCTTCTGTACAGTAGTAGAGTGGCACTAGATATTCACCTCGTTGTGAATACATGAATGTATGAAAGAGTAGGGCAAAACACATTTGAGGCTCAATAAACACTTGCTGAGTTTGAATTCAGTTTAATTCCATTCTCCACTTTCATTTTTTCCCTCCGCAGTGGGAGGAGGGGGAGGAGGACAGATGATTGGTAGGAAGTCTACCAGGTCCTATGCTAGATGCTCTCTCTATGGAAGCTCATCTAACCTCTCGGCCACCCTGTGAGGTGTGCCTCTTTCACAAACGAGGCATCTGGGGCTCAGAGAGGGTCATCCGTCTACCCAAGCCCTGACTTTTAAACCTGGGCCTGACACCCAAACCTATGCCATTTAGATAACACAGCACCCACAATCTATTCAAATCTACAATCATTTTTCTCACTGACCATGAGAAAACCTCAAGGTTCAAAACAAAGGCTGAGAAGTTTCAAACCCCATCTCTAGCTGTTTAATGGCTCTGCGGTCACTGATTAAATCTTCTCCTGGATGACTCTCGCTCACCACTGTGCTTGTTCTTCTCTCACTCACCTGCACCCCAGACCTAGGCTGGAGAAGCAAAAACCACAGAGTATAAGAGGCCATCCCATCCAGCCCCTCCCTCTAGAGGGAGGAAACGGAATTCCAGAACAACAGCCCAAAGTCACCCAAGGGGGAGGCAGGAGCTCCCGAGGGCCAGCCCCGTGGCCTTCCCTGAGCCCCGCCTCCCGGGGGTACACGGGGCTTCTTCTCCGTCCCCTCCCTGTGCCCGTTTCTCTGAAGCAGGGCTCAGAGACTCAACACTAAGGACGGGGCTGCATCACTGCATTTTCCTTTGAACTGGACAGCCAGGCCACTGGACAGCCACTTTCTTCTTCCAGATCTAGGACATCTGATTGCTGAGGAATTAACGTTTCCATAGACAGTGGAAATAAAAAACGCTTTTGCTAAGAAGTCTGGGGGGTAAATGCAGGGCACAGCCTGGAGAAGTAGGACAGCGCACTGAGCTCGGGGCTCATCGTCTCAGTCCTTCTCTGCCCAGCCCCAGTTCCTTCCCGACTTGTACGTTCTGTGCTTCTTGTCCCCCAGCCAGCCCTTCCCCCTTGGGTCCTAGGTCCTGCTCTCTCATTCTTCTCACGTTGATTTTTCATATTCTGAACAGGAGTAAGGTCTGTTCTTCTTCAAGGCTGTGATGCATCATGATGTTAAGAATTTGCTCAGGAATTTCACACATTCAGTCTAAAAAACCATTCTTGCACTGATTGGCTGTGTGACTTTTGGAAGCTCAGTCTCTGGACCTGTTTCTTCATCTGTCAATGGAGAGAATAATATTTCTTTGGCAGAGCTCATGTCAGAATCAACTAAATAGTGTCCCTTACAGGGTTTTGCATGTTCTAAGAGCACGGCAGACGGTCACTTTTCTTCTTCCAGCACGTTGATTATCCCGGGTCTTACATGCCCACCAAATGCAACCATACTGCCCCAGTAGCCCACCTGGAGGGGGCCCAGAGGTCTGCTCTGCCCCTGCCTGTGACAAAGGGACCCAGCTGCAGCCTGGTTCTATTTCACCACCTCTGTCTGGAGCCAGGCCAGGCATGCCTCCAAAGCCATAATTTTCAGGGTGCAATTATCCATCTCAGCGCAAAGAGGCCCGCAGAGGCCCCAGAGCAAAGAATGATAGAGTGGAAAAGAAATGTGCCTTGGAAACTTGGGTCCAACTTTCTGCTGCATCACTAGCTAGTTCTGTGAATTTGAGCAAGCCATTTCGGTTCTCTCTGGTTCAACTGTAGAAAGTCATTTGTAATTCTTCCCTTCCCTCTCCCCCTGGCTACCACTTTCCTTCAATAAATATGAATTAGGCATCTAGGCACCAGGGATATAAAAATAAATAGAAACAGATAAAATACCTCCATGATGGCATCATTGAACTCATCGTCCAATGAGGCACAAGTACTGTAAATCAATGCGTGCAGAATTCCATCCTTGAGGAATGCGTTCTGTGCTGGAGAAGGTCACGGTACCTGCATGAGTCTAATGGTGGGATTGACCTAGTTGGGGAGGTCAGGGGATGCTTTCTAATGAGGTCATGGCTGAATGGAGATCTGAAGGACGGGAGGCAGCCACTGACCAAGATGGGGTGGAAGAGATTTCCAGGCAGAGGACAGGATCAGTGTAAAGACCCAGCAGTAGTGGGGAACTAAGGTGTGTGGGAGGAACTGGGAGAAGGTGGGGGGAATGCCGGATGGAGAGTGGGGTGGGGGAGTGGCCGGTGGACAGAAGGGCCTTTTGGGTCTTGCTGAGGATTTTGACTTCAGTCTCCAAAGAGCAATGGGAAGCCCTGGGATTGTTTTAAAAGGAGTTTTTGGAAGAGTGACTAAGTCCCTTAGCACCTCATCTTCCCATTCATTTATCAGATTAAGCAGTCAGTCATTTAGAAGGGGCTGAACATTTGGGACACAGAAGAGGATGTTTTGATGGAGGACATTTTGCTAGACAAAGGGCATAGGGAAAATCTGGAAGGTGAGGTGACGTCTCAGAGTTCAGGCCTCGACACTGTGTTACAGCAGGGTCTCCAGGCCCCTTGTCAGGACCTCAGGGCACTGGGCACGTGGCATCAGAGGAGGGTCAAGACAGGTATCCTGAGGAAGAGAGGGGGAAGAGTCCGGTGTCTTTAACACCAGAGATACGTAGCCTGCTTCATAATTGGGATCAGGGCTAGCCATTCTTGAATACATTATGGGTAGAGAAAGAGGAAAACCTAGTGATTGGGGACTTGCTGAGCCAGACACACCCCCTAAACCAATGGGAGGAGCCGTTATCTGACAAGGTCAAATGCATATGTCCATAACTGAAATTCAGTTCAACCCTATGGCTCATAAAGATATTTTATATCTGTTTAACCTAACTTTCTGCTATCTCATGGAATCAAATCCAGGTCTGCCTGCTTGCCTGACCACAGCAGGTAATTGCATGGGGAAGATACTTGCTGTTTGATTCTGGGCAAGTCGCTTAGGGGAGGGTGAAGCCCAGTTTCTGCATCTGTGAGTTGAGAACAATGATACTAATGCACTGGGTTAGATGAGAGAATGTACGTGCCATGCTTCGCATAGTGTCCGGTCCTGTGGCAACAGTTATTATTATGGCAGTTATTCCGTATATGTGATATAACTATAGCACTTCCATAGAGACAAGGAAGGCAATGTAGTCAACAGCAGGGCAGGCAATAATAGGTAATAGGGCGGAGTGAGGACTGTGGCAAACTGGAGAATCCTTCTAAGGGGGCGGCAGCTCCTCAGCTTCAACCACTGGCTCCAACACTTAGAACCAGTGTTGTCTGACTTTTCCAGAAATGCTAGGAATCCTAATTTATGACTGTGGTATTTAATTCCAATTTTAAAAAAAGCCCACCAACAATAGCAACATCTAACAACCTTATGAGACACACTAAACAGGTCCTGGAGCAAAGTTAGACTGAAGGAAGCATAAACAGAGCTTCACAGAGGCCAGCTGTTCTCAGGAGTCAGATGTGCCCCACAGATAAAACTCTAAAAGCACAGGAAAGGCCATGAAAGCAGGCCTAGGAAGCGCTCCTAACACGTCCTGTGAAATGACAGCACTGTGAGCGCATGCAGACGCCAACCTCCCTCAGGGAGGGTTTTGAGGAGGACAACACTCATTTAGTTTCACGTACTGGGACAATTACTCAAAGATGACACCAGCCTTTTACACTCCCAGCCCAGGAAGTGAGCTCCTGGAAGCCTGAGGGTGTTTCTAGACACTTAGGAGCTGCGATACCACTAACTTCCACTGGGGGTCTCTCTCACACCAGTGATGGCGCTGCCGTCCTCAGGTCTGCGGGATGCAAGGTCCTCCAGATCTCTGTGGGAGGATTGCTGTGGCTCCCTGATCTTCACAGTTATGTGACTACCTGTTTAATCTTTACAGAAGCCAAACATGGATTTGAAAGGACCTCTTTCCTGCCAGTCAGTCAGCCAGTAGCCTTTCCCGTGCACAGAAAGCCCTTGGAGATATTCTGCACACGAGGATTTCACGAGAATCTTAGGAGTGCCTGTACAGGTCAGCCTGCTTACTTTCCATACCTGGTGTCTCTCTCTGATGCTTCACCAAGGGACCTGCTTGCTGCCTCCTTCCCTGATGGGGCTGAACAAGAGGTCGACTCCAGGCTTCAGGGATTGCCCTTTCCAGAGCAGCTTTGCCTGGTCCCAAATCCCTATTAGCTGTGTGACCTTGGGTAAGCCTTAACCTTTTGGTCCTCAGTTTCCTCATCTGTAAAATGGGACAAATACTAATCTCCAAAAATGTTCCCAGTATGAAACAGGAAGGTGTGTGCAGCACTAAAAGCTGGAATACCAGTGAGTCGTTTATATTAGTACTTTGAAGCAGGGCTTGGCGAATGTTCTCTGTAAAAGGACAGATAGTAACTATTTCAGGCTTTGCTGGTGTCCGTGGCAAGTGTTCAATTCTGCTATTGCAGCCTGAAAGCAGCCACAGACAGTACATAGCATGGCTGTGTTCCCATACAACGTCATTTTACAAAAACAGCCAGTGGACTGGATTTGGCCCATGGGCAGTACCTTGCCCACCTTTACAGTCTGTTTTTGTAAGGCCTGTGAGCTAAGAAAGGTTTTTACATTTCTAAAGGGTTGTAGGAAACAAACAAGAAATAGGTGACAGGAACCAGACTGTAGATGGCTCAGAAGGACTAAAATGTTTGCCATCTGGCTCTTTATAGAAGGTGTCCAACCCCTGCTCTTGAGCGTCTCAGGCTTGTCTTAGCCCAGGAGACAGCAGCTCTGTTCCTGAGGGTGATGGGACCTGGTGATATGTCACAATAAGACAGGCAGGAGCCAGGGCCTGGGAGTCTGAGTCACTCCCACAAGGGAAGCTCTGGGGCTGGAGGAGGGAGGGGAAACGGGGCCACTTAGTTCTCTTTTCCGATGTCTATTTTAGATGGGTTTTATGCAAGAGGCTCAGAAAAGATTCCTTCAGAAAATGATCAAGTTCAAGGTGCTTTCATTTCCTGAATTGTTTCTAGTGTGCGAGGCTGTGCTGTCATCTGGAACTGCTGAGCTCTTGTGAACAGGAACTCTGAGTCATGGGAGAGCCCGGGATTTCCACCCACTTGGGGAGGCAGGGGCTCTGACACAGAGACCAGATGAGGGGCTCCATCAGGCCTGAGACCTGCCCCTGGAGCCGTGATGTTGCTTCTTTGTTTTAGATTCAGTCACTCAACTGAGCAGAGCCAGGAGGTACCAGGCCCAGAGACAGTCCCCAAAGAAAAGAGAGCGAAAACCTGCGGGAGGAAAGCTGGTTGTGCCCGTGAAACCATAGCCCACAGCAGCAGGGCCTTCTCTGGAGGAGAGCGCTGGGAGCCCGGATCCTTGGGAGTGCTTATGTTTGCGTGTGTACCAGGCAGAGGAGAGCAGGGTGAATGTCACAGCTATTGCTGGTTCTGTTTTCACTTCTCTCTCCCCTCCTCAGCGCTCCCCACCACTGATCCCAAGACAAGGTGCTGGTGGCTAAACAGGGGCTTCTTGTCATCACTGAGTTCGCCATCCACCATCAGAAACTGGAGGTTCCTCCCAGTATCCTTATGGCTCTAAGCAGCTCAGGACAGACCTGGTGCCACTCAGACCCCGGAGGGTCTCCCAGAGAACGGTCCTGGAGAAGACTTCATTTATTGCTTTTTGTGACTAAAAGTGATATATAGCTACTGCAGAAAATTTGGAAAATATAGACATGTGTAAAGAAGAAAATGTACAGAATGATTTTAGATGGAAAACCAACCTGATTAATTCAGGAAACAAGTATTTAATGTGCATCTACTATATGCCAGGCACTGTTCTCAGTGCTGGGGACACTGCGTGAACAAAACAAAGTGCTTTTCCTCCTGGAGCTTCTATGCTAGTAGAGGAGACACTCAGCAGAGTAGAGGAAGGGACTAGAGGCTGATGGAATGGGGCACCATTTTGGGTAGGTGGTCAGGAAAAGGGGAAGCAGCTAGGCGGGCATCTGGGGAAGAGCGTTTCAGTCCGAAGGAACGGAATGTGGCAAGAGCCTGCCTGGTGTGTGTAGGGCATGTAGGAGGCAGTGTGGCTGGAGCTGATGAGCGAGGGGGAAGCCGGGCGAGGACATGTGGGGACTCCTAGGCTGTGGTGAGGACCTCAGATAGATAGTGGGTGAGTGAAATGGAAATCTAATGCAGGCTCTTGAATAAAAGAGCTACCTGACTGGCATTATGCTTTGAAATAATCATTCTGTACACTGGATGGAAAATAGACAAGGGCTGGGGCTGGAGGTTGGCAAGGGTGGAAACTGGGAAGCCAGAGAGGTGATTGCACTAGTGTAGGGAGGGGAAAGTTTTCCTTCTCCCTCTTAGGGTCCCTGGCTGGATCTCAAAATTAAACTGACAAAGACAGATCAATGAGAGAAAAGCATATACATTTTATTTATTTTTTCACATGTACATGGAAGTCTTCACAGGAGAATGAAGACCCGAGGAAGTGACCAGAGCAGGAAGCTTCTCTACCTTTTAGACAAAGAAACAACACATTTGTGAAGAATTGACAAGACAAGGGAGTAAATGTGAAGAGGTAACAGGGTTTGTTTATACTGCCTTCCGGGGCCTAAATTTCCTGTGATAAGGAAATTTAAATTTCTGGTGATAAGGATGCCTTCCTTCCTCCTGATATAAGGAGGGTCCTTTTGCCTGGGAGATTCATCTCCTGCTTTCAGGAGGACAAAGGAGGGTCAGGGTGTTTTTTACACCAGCTATTTCATAAGTCCCTTTCATTCAAAATGACCAATAGGTCAAGGTGGCATATTTTGAGGTGACATTTTCTCCTCTATAAGGGTAACACAAAGTTGTACAAGGGGAGGGGGCTGCCCTGAGTGAAGGGGAGAGGTGGACGGGAGCCTGAAACCCCTCCCCACGGAACCCCAGGGTGCCTGGGAGCACAGTTTGCAAACCACTGGACTGGAGCGTCTCTGGGCTCCTGTGCTCTTGTGCAGGCCAGGTCTCTACCATCCAGGCTTCTGAAAATGGGACCTTGAAAACTGGATGCGGCCAGCCCTGTGCAGGGGTTATAAAGATGAGTAAACGAAGTATCTGCCCCAAGAAATTCACCAGCTGGGATGGGAGCTAGGAAGTCACACAAATGACCTAAGTACACTGTAAAGGGTCTGTGGCCCCCTTCCCTTGCCTTTCTTCCTTGTGCGCCTGGGCCAGTGGTTCCCAAACTGGGCTGGTCTTGAGGTCACCTTGGGAACTTTATACAGACTCCCAGAGGACTCCTCCAGAGATTCGAATTCACTTGGCCCCGGGTGGCGCCTGGGAGTCTATATGTTAAAAGCTCCCTGCAGGGGGGGTGGGGTGGTGGGGTGGAGGGAACCGATTTGCTGCTGGGTTGGGGAAGCTTGGGAACCCCCTGCCCCAGTCTCCTCCGCCGGCTACCCATACTTGAGTTAACTCTTTTTTTTTTTTTTACATCTTTATTGGAGTATAATTGCTTTATAATGGTGTGTTAGTTTCTGCTTTATAACAAAGTGAATCAGTTATACATATACATATGTTCCCATATCTCTTCCCTCTTGCATCTCCCTCCCTCCCACCCTCCCTATCCCACCCCTCCAGGCTGTCACAAAGCACCGAGCTGATCTCCCTGTGCTATGCGGCTGCTTCCCACTAGCTATCTACCTTACGTTTGGTAGTGTATATATGTCCATGCCACTCTCTTGCTTTGTCACAGCTCACCCTTCCCCCTCCCCATATCCTCAAGTCCGTTCTCTAAGAGGTCTGCGTCTTTATTCCTGCCTTACCCCTAGGTTCTTCATGACATTTTTTTTTCTTAAATTCCATATATACGTGGCATACGGTATTTGTTGTTCTCTTTCTGACTTACTTCACTCTGTATGACAGACTCCAGGTCTATCCACCTCATTACAAATAACTCAATTTCATTTCTTTTTATGGATGAGTAATATTCCATTGTATATATGTGCCACATCTTCTTTATCCATTCATCCGATGATGGACACTTAGGTTGTTTCCATCTCCAGGCTATTGTAAATAGAGCTGCAATGAACATTTTCGTACATGACTCTTTTGGAATTATGGTTTTCTCAGGGTATAGGCCCAGTAGTAGGATTGCTGGGTCATATGGTAGTTCTATTTGTAGTTTTTTAAGGAACCTCCATACTGTTCTCCACAGTGGCTGGATCAATTTACATTTCCACCAACAGTGCAAGAGGGTTCCCTTTTCTCCACACCCTCTCCAGCATTTACTGTTTGTAGATTTTTTGATGGTGGCCATTCTGACTGGTGTGAGGTGATACCTCATTGTAGTTTTGATTTGCATTTCTCTAATGATTAGTGATGTTGAGCATTCTTTCACGTGTTTTTTGGCAGTCTGTATATCTTCTTTGGAGAAATGTCTATTTAGGTCTTCTGCCCATTTTTAGATTGGGTTGTTTGTTTTTTTGTTATTGAGCTGCATGAGCTGTTTATAAATTCTGGAGATTAATCCTTTGTCAGTTGCTTCATTTGCAAATATTTTCTCCTATTCTGAGGGTAATTATCTTATCTCAGAACATCTCTCCTGGGCTGAGCCATTGATCCGTGAAACCACTTACTGGCCTGAAATATCCCCAGAATACAACCAACACTGAAGAAAATATTCTTATAGAGCATCACAAATCTCACTGAGGGGAAAACTTACAGGTGGGGTATGGCATGCTGAACAGGTGGGACCCTAAAATTCACTCCAGAACCTGAAGAAAATCAGACATTCCCAAACAGAAAGAGAGAAGAAAGGGGAGGGTGGGGGAGGGAAGGGGAGAGTGAATCGCATGTGAATGAATGCTCATTTTCTCTCAGTTACCAGGACGACAAAAATAGATCAGCAAAATCAGATCAAGAGTCATCAACGAAAAAGATTTCTCTGAGTCAGACTTCTTTCCTGGAAGCTGTGAACTTTATCCTCCAGCAGCCATTAATCTAATATTAAGCCCCTTAACCTTCCTAATTGTTCTCTTTCAGCATCGGCTGGTTTCATATTAACCTTTCAATCTTTCCTATAATGCCGTCACCTCCAACTCCAGCCAGACCTGGTCCAGGTGCTCCTGTCGGCCCCGTCCTTTTCCTCTCCTGGCTGTGTGTCCCCCTTTCTACCAGCCTCTATGCCCTTTCTTTCTTTCTTTTCTTTCTTCCTTTCTTTCTTTCCTTTCTTTTTCTTTCTCTCTTTCCCTTCCTTCCTCCCTTTCTTTCTTTCTCTCTCCCTCCCTCTCTCTCTTCCTCCCTCCCTCCCTTCCCTCCTTCCTTTCCTGTGAAGCAGCCATCTGGCGTGGTGTCTGACTCCTGGATCTGGGCTGACAGAGCATAAGGAACATATTTTGCAAACGGGCTGTGATGGCTCCACTATTATTTCAGACGAGGCTGTCAGTGGGAGGCCATAGCTACCGGCCAGTCAGGGCTGATCAGCCCCAGGCTATTTCTGTGACTCTGGTGTTTGAGTTTTGTTTTTCCTCTCTCCTGGGAAGAACTCATTGAGATTATTTCTTTGGAAGAGACCAAGCACGTCGCCCAGCTGCTCAAGGAACATGTGGAAGCTGGCTGTCTCGGGTTCCCCCTTGTGCCCCATGAGGGCTGAGGGCCACTGGGCTCTAAAGCTGGACTGTGGTTCTGTCTCCAGAGGGGCCAGCTGAGAAGGAGCCCTCTGTGGCCGCCACACAGCCCGAGCTTGAATTCTGGTGTCTCCTTCGAGCAGTGAGTGACTCCTTGAGTAACGGTAATAAGTGTGAACAGTGAGCGCTGGGGGAAGGTCTTCTGTCCCCCGGGTGATGCCACTGGGGCACTTCCTCTTCTCTTTTACAGTCAGGGTAGAGCTAGAAGGAACCGCAGCATCACTCTCCGTATCCTCCATCCATGGGGACCAGAGGCCTTGCCTCAAGCTGGGGCTGTGGAAGGGCTGAGACTGGTGAGGGGCCTTCACCACACCTACTCTGGGAAGGGCAGGGACAAGCTTCCCAACAGGCACTGCGCTGACAAGGCTGGGGCAAGGGCGTGTCCCCGACTGAGGCCATGGACCAAAGCCAGCTCTTCCACGGCCCCCCTGCCAGGGGCATCCAGGTTTGGTGTTTGTTTTGGGCCTTTGCCTGGTGAGGACGCCCTGCCAGCACCTCCTCAGGCCTCAGGGCGCACCCCCGCGCCAAATGAAAGCAGCTCTGAGGGTGGGAAAAGGCAGGCCCCTTGCACATCCGGGTCCTCTCTCTCAGCTCGGCACGTGCCCACAGACAGCCCACCCCCTGTCCCCACAGCAGACCTGCTTTCTCTGGTGTGTCAGGCTTCCCAGGCACAGGGCCCCTTTCCATAAGCGGACCAGCCCTGGGCTGCGTGCTGGGGCGAGCCGCACTCTCCCTGCTGGGCCCAGCGTGCCTTCCCCGGGCCGCTCTGGCCTGCGTGCCCAGGGCTTCCTGCAGAGAGTCTCCGGGAAGTGGCATCCAGCTCCAAGGTTGATTCTCCCCTGGAGGCGCCCTGACCTCTGCGCCCTTCTCACCTGAGTGGGATACTTCTACCAGTTTACTCACACCTTGGGGGACTGGAGGGCAGGTTCCAGAAAAAGGAGGTTGGGACCCCCAAACCAACATTGCCTCCTTCACCCTGTGGCCCAGCACAGCTCGGCTTGACAGCCACACACAGCAAGAGGGAACTTCACCGGCCCTGCACTCCCAGGCTCTACGAGACGTTGCCCATTGGACAAAGGGAAGGCCCCACATCTACACCTCATGTTTGTAAGTTTAACCTTGCCCCAGAGAGCACTCTGGAAGGGCTCCAGCCTCTCCCAGGCACGAGGAGCTGCCCTTAGGTTGGGCGGTCTCGCATAGCCCTTCATGTGAAAATGCAGAAGAGGGTCTCTGTGCCACGTTAACGGAAGGGGGTCATGGGCCTTGGGGGTAAACGCTTCCCTGGGTTTGTCCCAAGTGACAGGCAAATGAGACTAAAGAAAAACTTGCAACAGGAAACTGATTTAATACCCACAAAAATAAAACACTTCTAAATAACAAAGCACGGCTTTTTCATTCTTTATCAGCTGAGGGTATTTCAGGCAACTGAAGCTTTAGCGTTCTTCCCTCTTTCGGTTGTCAAATGTTCAAAATGATATCCAGAGCTATACAATTTGCCTGTCACTCCAGGCTTTTGATCCTTAAGAAGTAAGATTGAGTAGGTTTACTTGGACAGGCTTGGAGGTTGAGTCTGTCATCTCTGGGAGTCGGGGAGTAGCATTTACCAAGGACCTGTGGTCAGCAGAGTCCGGCCTGGATCTGTGGGACGATGCACCCAACTGGCCCAGGTGTGCACTCATGGGGCCACAGTACTATTGAGAAGAGAAAGTATAGGAGCTTGATAAGAAGGGAAAAAAAAATAGCATAATGAGAAACCAAGCAAGTGATTCCACTTAAATACATTACATGCAAATTCATTAGAATTGGGAGGTTTCGATTGGAGAAGCGATTGGCCAGGTGTGGTTCACCCAGAGCGGGAAGCGAGCTCTAAGCTGAACTTGGAGGTGGAAGAGAGAAGGTAGGGGAAGGTTTTGCTCTTTGGGTGGAGTGGTTAGTGGCTAGTGACGGTGGCAGGAGGGAAGGGTGTGGATAAGAGAAGTCACATACACATACAGTTTGGGGAGGAAAAGGAACAGAGGGACCACGCTGGCCTAGAGAAATCAGTCACTAGTCTAACAGGTCACAGCCGGGATTCTGCGACCCCTCCTCCCTCCTCCACCGCCGCTCCCTGCATGCAGTGCTCAGCTTCTCTGCAGGCAGGCCTGTGCCCAGGGTGGTACAGTCATTTCCATAGCAACCAATTGTTCTGTCACAGAGACACGATTCTGACTCCAGGTGGGTTCTGAACAGAAGGGACATATGAAACCACTAAGCGACAGAGATCTAGTTTTCCAGTAAGTGCCCCTGCTAATAACAAAGAAGAGAAAATGTACAAGCCACAAGATGAATGGAACAGGGAAGAGCAAATGCTAAATTTTCCGGGAGGCATCAGCTGTTTGCTGCAAACGATAATAACTACCTAACGGGTTCAACAGAAACGATGTTGGGTGGGGAATGGGGGGAGAGGGAGCCAGAACAGCCTCTATCAAGCAGCAGATTAGGGGTGGCAGCAGGGCGGGGATTCACAGTGCCAGATCTGGGAGGTGGAGAGCAACGCCTTAGGTGTGTTGTCTCAATCTGGCACACGTTCCTAGTGCTTTTGCTGGGAAAGCGGAACTGTTGCGGGATCTAACAGGATCCCAGGATCCCTGACTGCCTACAGGTTTACTTCCAAGGAGGCTTCATCAATGCTAGATACGGTTAGCAGCCCAAGAACAAACCTCACTAATTAGAAATCACTGGGAGAAATTAAGTTTGAATTACAGGGTCCTTTAGGAGCAAAGCAAGCGTATTATTACTCTGAAGTCATGACTGAGACGGTGCCTTTGTCATGGAATCAGAGAGTCTGGGTCAGTCTGATCTGCAGCTCACACCGCATGGCCTTGGGCAAGTCACTTCCCTGTCTGTGTTCTCATCCGGTCAGTGACTTAAGGCCCTCCAGATGCAGCACCTATGCTAGTCCATGCTTCCAAGTCCTGTCTAGTGCAGGGACCTCCTGGCAGGGACTGAACTGTGAATATAAGATTGATCTGCTGCATTGAGTGCTTTCATAGAGCAGAACCAAGACCATTTATTCATTTGCCATTCATTTCCACCTTCAGTTAACACCGACTGAGCACCTTCTGCATGGCGATCACAGGGCCAGGCATCAGGAATCAAGGTAAGAGGTGGCGGTGCCTTTGGGGTCCTCCCAGCTGAGTTGGGGAGACAGGCAGGTGCACGCTCAGGCCCAGGGGCAGGGCTGGCCTCTGCGTGTGGATGGGGCCCAAGGGAGCCCCGGGGAAGGGCGTCTGTGGGTGCGGCTGCAGTGCTCTCCATGCCCCATGTGTGGCTGGAAGGAGAGGCGGGAGGCTGCGTGGAGGGGGGTAAGCAAGCTGCGTGGAGGGGTAGTGCTGACCCCAAAGGACCAGGGACCTGGGGCGGGGGGAGAGGTGGGAACAGGCATGCCACGTGGGCGTCGGTGCTCAGACCTCATCGTTCTTCTGACAGAGCTGGAGATAAACAGGCCGCTCAGAGAGGGAAGACAGTAAGTTAAGGGGAAAGAAAACAGGCAGAATCCCAGGGGGGAAGAAAATGAGATCTGGGATTTGTGCCGGCGGATGTGTCCCTAGAGGAGAGGTGAGGCGTTGGTGGCCAGTGTGGTTAGGCCGTCATCACGGAGTCCCTGGAGAGGGGCTAGGCGTGAGCACCCAGACGTGGGAAAAGACCAAGGGAACAGGCAAGGCTGCCGGAAAGCCTGGACCACTCCCGCCGAGCCCCCTGGACCCAGTGGGCAGGGTGCTCCCCACGACCCTGCGCCCCCCGTGCAGATGGTGGAAGGCATGGATTTTGTGCAGGGCAATGGCAGTCTCCTCTTAGACCCCCAGAAAGTTGGGGAGAGGATTATGGACTCTGGTGCAAAGGTGAATGTTGGCTAAAGAGCCAGAGATAGCAACCACCTGTCTGAGATTTCCGTGCTTCTCTACTTAAAAGAATCACAGGGACTTCCATAGCCTCTCCTAAAAATTCACCAGGAATCATTCAGTACCTGTTATTGTTTGTTATGCTAAGCCTTCTCAGGGCTCCGCAAGGCCAGTGTCCACGCCTTTGAGGAGTTTAGAGCCCACCTGGGAGTTTACAAATGCATGTGCAAGTTTAAAGGAGCTGAGCTCTAGTCTCTGTGAGGGCTGAGCTTGGATCACAGGCTGAGAGGGTCAGAGGGCAAGAGAGAAGGAGGGAGAAATCTCTTGGAACTGTGTGCTCAGGAACTGTTCATGGGGAAAGTGGCATTTGCAAGCGTCTTGAAGATGGAGAGAAAGAGGTCAGAACAAAGCTGTGTTTGGAAGGCAGCCGAGAGACAAAGCTTCCAGAAGCATCCGGTCAGTGACTGCTCTTACTTGTCTCAGAGGACGTGTTGACGAAAATAATCAATAAACCATCAATAATAAGAATAGAAAAGAGTTTTATTTGAGCCAAACTGAGGACTAGCCCGGAAGCCAGGTTTCCAGATTATTCTGAGAAACCACTCCAGAGAAGCAGGGTTTTCAGCACAGTTTTATATCTGGACAGGAAAAAGAACATTAAACAAGTCAGGGCTACATTTCTTCAAGGTTTCAAAAAACAGACCAACACGTACACGTACAGCACGTACAGTGTGGCCTTGGCACCTGGGAAGGGAGTCTTATCATCGTATGAAGGGGGGCATTTAATCTTTAACATGGATGTTCTTTACTTCTGGTCAGTGTGCCCTTTTCTTTAACAGTTAAAGCAGATGTACAATATAGGTTTGATAGGCCACAAAGAGGCTATTGTAGTTAGCATCAAACTCAAGTTAACTCATGTATAAAGTCAGAATGACTTCTCTATAGTTCAATATGTGAAAATTTCTTTTATCAAAAGTTTGGACACCAGCATGGAAAGGACCCTGTTTTCTGGCATTGGAAATACCCTTCAATGTCAACCTAGACCCATGGGTCCGCCATTTAGTAGCTGGCTGGGCCTGGCCACCCACCTCCTAAATTTCCTCATCTGTAAAGCGGGAATGGCCATAATGATTATTTCAAAGGGCTGTTGGGGGGATGGAATTGAATGTGGCAACAGATAAAGCACCCAGCATTTAGCAGGCTTCCAGGAACACTGGTCCCTTCCTTTCCTGGCCCATTGAGAGGCTCCATTTGAGACTGAAGGGAATAAACATTCCGGAAGTCCTCTGAGTGCCCTTGCAGAGGTAAATACACAGATTGATCAGTGGGGAAAAATACGTTCCCTTCCAGCCTGTGGGGCGAGTTGTCCATGCACACTTGTCTCCGGATGTTTGACTTCCTGAGGCTCCTCTGAACAATGCCATCTCTGTCTTGGCACCGCTGACCAGCAGTCCCATGAGAGCCAGGTCCTTGTCACATGTCCTTTTCCTGGAGTGAGTCACTAGGGAATTGGGCCGTAGTCATAACCTTCGCGGGCTAAGGGAGGTGAAAGTGGGTTGGAATGAACACGAGCACAGAACAACTTGGTGCTTAATGTTCTCTTCCATCAACATGTTGCCCCGGGCTTCAACCTGGCAACTCAAAAGTCGGGTCGCATAATGAATGAGATAAACTGAGTGACCCTCCTTGTAGTCCACGAACAAAGGGCCTTTCAGTAGTCTGTGGTCCCAAGTCTTATCTATTGCACTAAAATCTAGGCAGTTACAAGCTGGACCGAGAATGGGTGCTCCCAGTAAGACTTCTCAGCCCCAGCGGAAAATCAGAAAAGCCATTAAAAAAGTGTTTTTTAAATTGAAGTATAGTTGATTTACAATGTTGTATTAGTTTCTCCTGTAGAGCAAAGTGACTCAGTTATATATATATTTATATATATATATATATATATATATATACTTTTTCAAATTCTTTTCCATTATGGTTTATTACAGGATATTGACTATAGTTCCCTGTGCTATACAGTAGGACCTTGTTGTTTATTTTGTATATAGTAGGTTGTAAGGAAAAGCCATTTTGATACTTTCCCGAGGAAAAAAGGTGACAATGAACAGAGAAGGGGAAAATCTAAACACCGGATGTTAAGACATATAGAATTTCAACTTTGAAAATTGACTGCACGTCTTCCTTCTTTGGTTGTATAAGCATAAAATAATTTTATGATGGCTAGCATAAAAATAAACACACAAATCTATGTGTGATCTCTACGACCTCGTATTTCCCCAAACTTGAGGTTTCCTTGGGAATCGATGGTGTCTTTTACCTGGACGACTCGTGCAGTGGAGCAGGAGAATAGTAGCCAGGGAACTGGGACAGTCGAGGTGCTACCCTACACTCTGGCCATGTGACGTCGAGCGAGCCACCTTGCTGCCCTGGGACTGAGAAATGAAAGCTTTGTCTAGATAATTTAAAGTTTCCTGTCAATGCCTCGTTCCCCCAGAAAGCTTTGATGTTCATGGCTACTCATACTTTGATCCTTCTGAAAAAAAAAAAAGGGAGTAATGCCAGACATCCTTACCAGCCCCGCTCCATTCCCTCACATGGCCCCTCAAACACAAGCCCAGAAGGGGCTCCCCTTTTGTGGAAGGTCTGTCCCGACACTTGTAAATTCAGATGGAGGCAAAATGTTGGCTCCCCGAGTGGTGTAAATGGTCACCCTGGCTTTCTGGCTTCCAGCAGGCTCACAGGTCATTGTGTGAGCTGTTCACATTCAAACCCAGTCCCCACGTGCCCCTCTTCCATGGAGCACTAACCCTGCTCTGCAAATCCATTCTACAAACATTTATTCTGAGTCACCGACATGGCAGGCTCTAGTGCCAGATGCCAGCAAGCATGGCCCCAGCCCCGTGGAAGCTTACGCCCTAGTAGGGAATGCAGAAATACTTTCAGGTCAAGCGTAATAGAAACATAAACTCCTATGACAGTGCTTGGGAGGGTGGGAGTAGCTCAAGCTTGGGTAAGGCTCCATGGAAGAGGAGGGCTTTGACCTGAGCTTTGCGAGACAGGTAAGATTTAGACAGGCTGAGGAGGGAAGAGATGCCAGCAGAGCGGAGCCCAGGCAGAGGGGCAGAAGGGCACAGTCATATCCCAGGAAGGGTGAGCAGCCCTTTCTTGCTGGAGCTTCATGTGCGTGAGGGAAATTCAGACAAAGACCTATTCATAGAAAGTCTTCAGAATTGTAAGGAATTTGGACTTTGGGGAAGGAACTGGGAAATGGTTCTGGGACGTTCTTGAGCAGGGATGTGTCATGGTGGGACTTGTGCTTTAGGAAGAGTGATCTGTCGGCTGCAGGGCTTGAAGGAGAGCAAGAGTGGAGGCAGAAAGAACAAAGTGATTATTACAATCACCCAGATGGGTGGTCAGGGAGACCCGAACTCCAGTGGGGAGGCCGGGGCCGGAAAGGAGGGAAACTCTGGGAAGGAGCTGTAGAGGCAACAGAGTGGAGCTCCGTGCCTGATGGGATGTGGGAGTTGTAGTCTCACCGAGGACCACAGAGAGAACGTTCCAGAGGGAATCTAGCCACCTGTCCAGTCTGGGCTCACGGCAGCTTATCCTGGGGGCTGTCATGCAGAAGTGCCCTGATGTCAAGAAGTGAACAGACTTAGAGAAACTGACCTACTGTGGTAGAGTCTGTGGGTTCCCCCCCCCAATATCTGTTCTTCCTTTCCTAAAAATAGAGCCCCTAATTTTTAGTTAGACACATGCCTCCTACCCCCACTTTGAACAAAGACCCTTTCCACCTTTCCTGCAGCTAGCTGTGGTCACATGGCTACATCTGATCTGTAATCAGAAGCGTTAGACTTTTGCTTTCCTGCTGGCCAGAAGGCGATACGACTTAGGAGGATTCGGGTCTTGTTGTTACAATCAGATTTGAATCCTGCCCTTTCTGAACTTACATACTGGATGCCTTAACTGGGCAGGAATCCCTTTACAGAGAATCTTCTGCACTTCCGCTGGTGTCCATTGTTTGTATCTTTAATACTTTTACATTCACCTTACCACCTTATTTCTACGTTCTAGGGGATCCCTTGTCTTATGTACTAACTGCAGGGGACATGGACAAATGAATAGCCAAAAGTGAGTCTGATGTCAAAATGTAGCTGCTGCGGAGGATGGAGGCAGCAACTCCCACCTCCCAACCCCGTGAAGGACACCTAGAGGTGAAAATGATTTTAGTAGGGAGATGGCAGGTCAGTTCCAAGCCTGCTGAGTTGTGATTCTAATCAATAACTGATACTATTTAACATGTATTGAGCACTTACTTTGTGCCGGGCAACGTTCTAAGCACTTAGAACTGCATCACCTCACAACTACCATTTGAGGAGCTGCTAATATTACCCCCCACTCAAGACAGAGAAACTGGGAGCTAAAGAGGTGAAGCCGTTTGCTTCATTGTCCTACAGTTCACAAGTAGAAGAGCTGTCACTTGAATCCAGGTGTTTCTGATGCCTGGGCCATTAACTATTAAGTAATTGTTCTTAGGGAGTTGTTAAAAAATGCCTTTCCCACAACCTCCCTCTTATCGGAATATATCTCTCTTCTCTGATACTGATTTCATACTAGGCGGTTTATCTGAGAAAACCCCTGCTAACGGGCTGACATGGTCCATCTCCCAGGTGACAATATTTGAAGCTTGACAGGGGCTTTGCAGTGGCGTGCTGACTGATGCCCTGGAGGGGGTGGGAGAGCTCTCATTTGTAGCATTTGCCAATTTCCGTATTGTAAATGTTCCCACCGTCTATTGCAGCTTTTATTTTTTATTTTATTTTATTTTTTTAACATCTTTATTGGAGTATAATTGCTTTACAATGGTGTGTTAGTTTCTGCTTTATAACAAAGTGAATCAGTTATACATTTACATATGTTCCCATATCTCTTCCCTCTTGCATCTCCCTCCCTCCCACCCTCCCTATCCCACCCCTCTAGGTGGTCATAAAGCACCGAGCTGATCTCTCTGTGCTATTCAGCTGCTTCCCATTAGCTATCTATTTTACATTTGGTAGTCTATATATGTCCATGCCACTCTCTCGCTTTGTCACAGCTTACCCTTCCCCCTCCCCATATCCTCAAGTCCATTCTCTAGTAGGTTTGTGTCTTTATTCCCGTCTTACCCCTAGGTTCTTCATGACCTTTTTTTTTTTTTTTTAGATTCCATATATATGTGTTAGCATACGGTATATGTTTTTCTCTTTCTGACTTACTTCAGACTCTAGGTCCATCCACCTCCCTACAAATAACTCAGTTTCGTTTCTTTTTATGGCGGAGTAATATTCCATTGTATATATGTGCCACATCTTCTTTATCCATTCATCTGTTGATGGACACTTAGGTTGCTTCCATGTCCTGGCTATTGTAAATAGAGCTCCAATGAACATTTTGGTACATGACTCTTTTTTGAATTATGGTTTTCTCAGGGTATATGCCCAGTAGTGGGATTGCTGGGTCATATGGTAGTTCTATTTGTAGTTTTTTAAGGAACCTCCATACTGTTCTCCATAGTGGCTGAACCAATTCACATTCCCACCAGCAGTGCAAGAGTGTTCCCTTTTCTCCACACCCTCTCCAGCATTTATTGTTTCTAGATTTTTTGATGATGGCCATTCTGACTGGTGTGAGATGGTATCTCATTGTAGTTTTGATTTGCATTTCTCTAATGATCAATGATGTTGAGCATTCTTTCACGTGTTTGTTGGCAATCTGTATATCTTCTTTGGAGAAGTGTCTATGTAGGTCTTCTGCCCGTTTTGGGATTGGGTTTTTGTTTTTTTGTTATTGAGCTGCATGAGCTGCTTGTAAATTTTGGAGATTAATCCTTTGTCAGTTGCTTCATTTGCAAATATTTTCTCCCATTCTGAGGGTTGTCTTTTGGTCTTGTTTATGGTTTCCTTTGCTGTGCAAAAGCTTTGAAGTTTCATTAGGTCCCATTTGTTTATTTTTGTTTTTATCTCCATTTCTCTAGGAGGTGGGATCTTGCTGTGATTTATGTCATAGAGTGTTCTGCCTATGTTTTCCTCTAAGAGTTTGATAGTTTCTGGCCTTACATTTAGGTCTTTAATCCATTTTGAGCTTATTTTTGTGTATGGTGTTAGGGTGTGTTCTAATCTCATACTTTTACATGTAGCTGTCCAGTTTTCCCAGCACCACTTTGCTCCACTGTATATTCTTGCCTCCTTTATCAAAGATAAAGTGGCCATATGTGCGTGGGTTTATCTCTGGGCTTTCTACCCTGCAGCTTTTAAAATTCCTGAATATTTAATTATGGACTCTGGTGCAGCCCGCTTCAGCCCACCCCTGGGGCCCAGAGGATTGTATTGTAGCTAAAAGAGCGCCCATGCTAGCTGGGAATTCTTGGAATCCACAGCCGGACTGATAGAGTACAGGCACTGAGGGGGCTTCCAGTGCTCTTCCAGGTGTACCTTTGAGGGGGTCCCTGGCTGCTTCTCGCTAGAGGTCTGGCCCTGGGCACTCCGGGAGGCCTTGCTGTGGCTGGTGGGCTTAGCAGCCCCTGGCTTGCCCGTCAGCTTTCCTCTGGAGGCTTCAGCTCACCTCCTGAAAACAGGCCCTGCGACCAGCAGATGGCAGCACTCTGGCATTCAATACTCGGTGCCCTAGCAAAATGAGGGGCCTTTGTTCTGAACCAGAGGCGGTGTCACCAAGAGAAAGGCCCAAAGGGGCAAGCTAATCGCTTGTCCTTAACTGACCTTCGCCTAAAGAGCCAGTGGACAGGCTCCCGTAGCTTCGTATAATGAGAGTCACCTTAGCAAACGACAGAGACAGCCCAGTCTCAGCACCACCGCCTGCCCCTCCCAGGGGCTTAGCTCCGCCTGGACTGGCATCATGGAAACAGGCACTGGGGTCCTTTCAGGAAGGGAGCTAAGTGCCAAGAAGGTGTTTCCAGTTCTATGGGGGAAACTCTTTATTCCTACCTGTCACTGCCCACAGGCCACACTGTGCTGTGATTTAACTACTAGATCATTGACTCTACAGGATGGTCAACTCCTACTTAGGTGACCAGCTGTCCCAGTTTGCCTGGGACTGTCCCGGGTTTAGTACTGAAAGTCTCATGTCCTGGGAAGTTCCCAGTACCAGCAAATGTGACGGTCGGCCACCAGAACTCCCAGGCCCAGTCCATGCAGAATGCCAAGCTGGCACACAGTAGGTGCTTTATATTGTGGTTACACTGCAGACGGTGGTCCTGAAAGAGAGGGGCAAGGCGGCAGTTGAGTGGGATCACGGGGGCCGACCAAATCCAACAGACAGAATTTGATTTCATTTCATTTAAAAAACCTCCTCCCTTTGCTTTTTATCAAAGGAAAGGTCTGGAATGTGTGAGGGGGAAACTCCAGAGCAGTCCCTTTCTTCTCCCCTCTCCCCTTCCATCTTTGACCTCCCTCCCCATTTCCTTCCTCCCGCCCCCTGCCCCCACCCTCTGCAGCACAGCTTGCATCTTGTACCTGGTCCAGGGCCCTCCCATAGTCCACAGCAGAGAACTCCACGTTCCAGGGGAGGGTGGGGCCGCTTCTGGGGAAAGGGGCAGGGGTGGTGAAGCGGGCAGGCCGGAGGAGGGGTGAGGCAGGCAGAGGATCTTCCGCCCTAGAAACAGAGGAACAGGTGAGAGCTGCCCAAAGGAGCCCGAGGTTCCCTGGAGCCCTCGGCTGGTCCCCTCGACTCCGGGCAGGGCCGTGGGCATTCCTCTCTCCTCCTGTGGCTCAAGCCTCGTTGTCATGAGGCTGATCTGCTTTGTCTCGCTGAATCCTCTAGACGGTTCACTTCGACTCCAAGTGGCTAGCTCAGGAGAGTCAGGCTCCGCAAACACCAAGCTGCACTACCGCTTGAATCAGGGCAGAAAGCTTTGCTGGAACCGATGTAAGACATTTTCAGATGCTTCTTCCCTGCTCCGGACATCGGGATAAAGGGCAAGCCTTTCACCGTGGCCCCCAAGCTCTGCGCAGACTGGTCCCTGTCAATTCTCCAACCTTATCTGGTGCCGCTTTCCCCAGCGCTCACAGTGGCAGTCACCCTGGCCATCCGCCAGTGCCTAAAAATGCCACGCTCTGTCCTGCCTCAGCAGGGGGAATCTGGCTTCGATGGGGTGGTCCTAGAAGCCACTGTGAGAGGGTGAAATTGAAGTTTTGATGGGAAGGATAAGAAGGGAGCACGTCGTCAAACTGGGGAGCAGGGAGAGCAGTGAGGACGCTTTCAACATGGCAGGGATCAGCTCTTCCGGCCCCTTGGTGCTGAGAAATACAGACTTCTTATGGGGTTTTTGTTTCCAAATTTCTGAATAACCCACCACTCCTCATGTCAAAATCTATCATTCTCGGTGGGTTCATGTTTATTTTCCACTGGTGACAAATTAATGCAGGCGTAGCCCTGTTCTAGATAAAAATTGGCCACGCAGGTGAAATCCTGCTGGCTTCTGTCTCCCAGCCAATATTTGGATTTGCTGGAGCCTGAATTAACGCCGGGGTCTCCATAGGGACTCTTAGGACTTGGTGATTGTTATTAACAGGCGTAATCTTTCACCTTCAAGAACAAAGGGCAGGATTTTGAGTTATTTTCAGCCACAAGATAGTGGCAAATGAATATGGGGTTGATTGAAGAAATGCTGGGTCTGTGACAGGGCGTTTACCAGGTAAACCAAATCCTAGATAGCGAGCACAGCAGCTCTGGTTATTAAGACATGGACATCTCTAAATCTCCAAAGTTTGGAGGGGGTTGGTGAGAGCCCTTACTGGTGTCAAAGAAGGGCCTCCCCTTCATCTGCAGGGCTAGAGGAATCTTAACGCTTCCACAGGAGCCATAGCAGCTGAACCCAACGTAAGGTACATGAAGAGTACCTGGAAGGGATGCAGGCACAGAGGAGTTGCTTGTGCCAGCTCCTCACTGATGCTATATTGAGCCATGAAATGATTCCCATGGAAACTGGTGTGACTTGTCCATCTATGAACCAGTCACCCTTGGGATCCTGGGGGTGGACTGAAACCTTGGGTTTAAATGGCCTTTATCCTTTTCAAAGAGGCAGTGTCTACCACTTCTTCCTTTCCAGGCTAGCTCCAGCCACTTTCCCCTTATCCTCCTCAAAGGGGGAAGCTGAGCTTCTGGGAAGAGGTCCAGGGTCTGGGGCCTCAAGGCAGTTTCAGAGACATTGGGTCATGGCTGCTCTTGGCCTCCATCTATTACCTAAAAATGTAGACTTTCCAGGTTGTCCAGGGTGAGCAGTCAAAAGCTGGGAAGTGAAGGTATGGCGGCAGGGAGGGGAAAATGGAGGGAAAGGCTCCTCCATCCTGTGTTGGTCCCCACCATCCCCTCGGGCAGTCTTAATCCTGCCTTCCTGTCTGTGCCTGAAGAGTCCCCAGACAGCCTGCCCTTTTCACCTCCCCTGCCACTGGCTTTTCTGTAAGAAGAAGCCTCACCCTGAGCAGAACACGGAGTTCTGTCCCAGAGTCTGGGAGGCAGCCGGTGAGTGTGGAGGGGGAGGGCAGTCGGAGTTGGAAGTGAAGAGGAAAAAGGAAGAGGGACTCTTGGATTCCTCCCTTATGAACCCTGGCACCGACCTGTTGTCAGACAGCTGACGTGGCAGGGCGGTCAAATGACATCTCGTTCGCCACATTTGGTGACCCTCTGTATCTGTAATCCCCCCGACTTGGCTTCTCTGCTTCGAGACCACTACCACCTACAGTGCATTTACTGAGCGCCAGTGGATACCAGGCACTGTGCTAGGCGCACGGGCTGGGAGTTTATGCTCTGCTGGGATCCACCGTCAGGGAAACAGCTAACAGCTATTGTGGGCGTGCTACAGCGGGTGATGGAAATATAAAATCTCCCTTCTGAGAACTGGAAACACGGCATCTTTAAACAACGGTTACCTTCCTCCTTAGAGGAGCCCCAGCTGCCTCTTCCCATGATGCCACCCAGGCACGTGGGGTGGGGAAGGGGGGCTGTTGAGACTGTGCCTTCTCTGTTGACTGACGGTGTTCCCATCATATCATCCTGTCTGTCCATTTGGGTCCCCACAGGTGAAGGTCAGCAGGCTGGACAGCTTGCCCTGCAGGACCTCTTTCTTTAAGGAAAGACACACAAAGAGGCAGTGTCTACAAAGGCCCCTAGGTGGGTGGGTGAGGGCTCCGTACCCACTGGTGAGCCCCTCCTGGGATGACCGCTCCTGTAGTGGCCGTGTTGGAGTCAAGTCCACTTACCGATGGTCTTAATGTGGACGAAGAGCTGATCCGATCATTAATATTAGGTGTAAAAATATAATCAGAAATAAAATTTGTGAATCAGCTCATTCTTCCCTACGCTGGGTACGTAAACCAGCGTTTGTAGTGGAGCTTTGTGTTATTTTCCAATCGCAGAGATGATTTAACCATTACGGGGCATCCCGACCTGATTTTCTCCCCTCTGCTTTTAGGGAAGCAACTATGTGTGACGGTCCACAGGATAGCACACGGGGTTCCATAAACTGGAATCACCTGGCCCGTGATGTGATTTACAGGAGTAGATTAAGGAACAGGAAAGAGACTTCAGAGACCTGTTGAAACTGACAGGTGATTTCAATAAAGGCGATGGTGTTTTTCAAGGAGCCAGCTCTTGATTATACAGAATATGAAATTATTATAATACATCCTGATAAAAATAATGAGCAGGAGAGGCAAAAGCCTGGCTCTGGAGGGCTTATTTGCGTTGCAAATATCTTTCCCATTGGCAGTTTGGCCACCATCCCTCAGCCCATCTGTGTGCTGGTCTCAAGGGGCCGGAGCGCGAGTATGCACAGGGTGGACACCCCTTCTTGTGGGGACATCTGGATGGCCTAGCTTGGGCGAGAGGACCCAGCGAGTGAGGCCCCCTGGGCGATTGCATCAGCCATGGGCATGAGGGTGGGAGGAGGGGGTCAGAGTCTTGTAGGGCAAAGAGGAGGCTCAGCAGAAAGGAAGCACACGACTGATGCCACTGTCACCTTCCCAAACCTGTTTCCAGAAGCTCCCACCCCCCATTGCAGAGGGGTGCTGAGAGACGTGACAGTCCCAGCTGCCGAAACACCATCAGCTTGATGCCGGGCTGTTTTGTTTTGGTCTTTTATGATGGTTAGAGGTTTAGTGAGCCCCTGGGCACTACTGTACAGTTTCTCTTTGTGTATGTTGTTCTGGGGAGAAAACATGTCCTCCAATCGTCAAGGGCCCATGACTCCCCATAATACAACATAAGCAGAACCTTCTGCTAATAATCACTCCCAGGAGACCTCTCCTTAGGAGCTGACTCAACCCAACTTTCCACCAATGTGGCCCAGGGCAGGAGGAGCCCCCGCTAAATGAGCCAACACAGCCCATGGGAGAAAGGCCCGTCAGCCACCTGCACCCTTTCTCCCGACCCTTCCCTTTCTTCTTTTTCTTCTCTTTTCCTTCTCTGGTTTTGCCTCCTCTCTTCCCTTCCCACCTCCCACTGACCCCATGCTCACTCCGACATCACTTCCCTGATCACCTCTCCTGTGATATTGATTCGATATATTAATCATTACAACAGCAGCTAAGAATTCCACTGCACTTCATTAATCCGGAGGAAAATACCATGTTAGCTGATGAGTGCTCTAGGGTACACTCATACATTCTTCCCGGGGTCCAAGATAGTGGAAATTTCTCACTTTCCATTTGTCACAAAACAGGAGGCCATTATGGAAAGCCACAGTGAGCCCGGGTTGGGGATTGGCAAGGGGAGGGTGGGAACGTGGTGGGCTGCAGTCCATGAAGACATTAGTCACCCATCACGGACTCTGGCAGACCTTGGGCTGTTCAAGGACTCTCGTTGTAGAGGCTGGGTTGTAAAATCCCATTAGGGTGGCCAAGACGAGAACAGTGTGACTTTAATAAGGTTAAAGTTTGGCATTTTTACAGCTTTTATTATGATAAGGTTCTTAGTCACATGAGGGGGAAAGAACGAGAGTGGGTCTGTCCAAACTTAGCCGGTTAGACCTCAGGTATGGTCAGGCACGGCTTCCTGACAGGTGCCCCAGGTTGTCCTTTGTCATGCTGCGGGTCCCGCTTTCCAGCTACGAGTTCTTCCCTACATGTCAGAAAGCCTGTTTATCCAACTCTAGCTGCTGGGACTGGTAGGAGAAATGGGTCCAGGCAGCGATTTTCAGACAGGTAGAGTCCTTGAGACAAGCGGACTTACTGGAGAGAAGCAAGTGCCCCATTCCCTAACCAAAGGTGTCACCTGAACTTGCATTGTCATCAAGCCGTCACCCATAAGAGCAGCGGGGGAGACGATTCCATCCCCAGATCACGGTCAGGTTTGGATGCCTTTAATATCCTCCAGCCTAGAGCACTCTATTGTCCATCTGGATCTATCCAACCTTCAAACGGCCCCTCCTTTGGGAGACCTTCTCAAGCTCCATCCTCCCTTTCTGACCCCAGGAAGAATCCTCATTCCAGAGAGCTTAGGCCATAATTCTCAGCAGTGCCCATCCCAGTGTAATGTGTTCATTGTAAATACACCTTTGGTCCCACTAGACTGGGAGCCCTCCCTGCAGGGCCCACCTGTGCCTTGTTTAATTTGAGTACCCAGCCTGGCACACAGTAGGTGCCCGGAAATGTTGAATGAAGGTGCGATTTAGCAGGAGGCCCTGCCCTTTTAATTGGGAAAACAGCCTAAATGCTATGTCTTCCATATACGGATCATCTTTGCTCACAAAGAATAGTAAAAAGTACAATTTCTTTAAAAAAAATTTTTTTTTAATTGAAGTATAGTTGATTTACAATGCTGTGTCAGTTCCTGGCATACAGCAAAGTGATTCAGTTTATATATATATATACTTTGATTCTTTTCCATTATAGTTTATTCAAGATATTGAATATAGTTCCCTGTGCTATACAGTAGGACCATGTTGTTTTTGTTTGTTTGTTTGTTTTTGTTTTTTTCTTTTTGCGGTACACGGGCCTCTCACTGCCGTGGCCCCTCCCGTTGCGGAGCACAGGCTCCGGACGCGCAGGCTCAGCGGCCATGGCTCACAGGCCCAGCCGCTCCGCGGCATGTGGTATCTTCCCGGACCGGGGCACGAACCCGCGTCCCCTGCATCGGCAGGCGGACTCTCAACCACTGCGCCACCAGGGAAGCCCAGACCATGTTGTTTTATCTATTTTATATATAGTAGTGTGTATCTGCTAATCCCAAACTCCCTTTCCCCTTTGGTAACCATAAATTTGTTTTCTATGTCTGTGAGTCTGTTTTGTAAATAAGTTCATTTGTATAATTTGTTTTAGATTCCACATATAAGTGATATCATATGATATTTAGGACCAGAGGGTGACCTCTCCAGGGTGGCCGGTGCTAAGGATGGGGAAGAATCACCCACACCTCAGCTCACACAGAGCCTCGCACCCAACCTCAGCTCTGTAGTCCGCAGCACATGAGCTGGTAATATGGTGGCCGGAGCAGGTGGCACTGGGGGCTCCGCGTGACATCTGGGAACTGCCCTTCCGTGGTTGCTCCACTTGGCTTTCCTATCCAAGATGTTAGAGCACAGCCTGAGCCACCTGGTGGGGCCTTGGCCTCCTTGCGGGGTGGGAGGTGCTGTGGATGGTCTCCTGTGTTCGCTTTGGAGCCTGGACAAAGGTGGCCATTAGGAAGGGTCCAAGGACACACGACTCCCATGCGGAGAGGAGTCAGGCTGATATTACTACTACTAAATACGTGCTCTGGCTCCTAAGTCCTCCTGCAGGGGCAGGAGATCTCCCTGGAAACGCCCCTCCTGGCCCTGGAGTGCCCTCAGCTGCCCTGGAGAGGCAGGTCCCCTTTGCCTCAGGCCACTCCCTGCTCGTGAATGAGGCTTGTGACACATCTGTGGGCCAAGCAGCCACAATTAAGGGAGCCTAACTCAGATGCCAGGCAGACCCAAATAGCGCGCCTCGCTTTCCTATGAATAGCCTCCCCAGCTGTTCCGCGGGAGGCCGAGCCGTGTTCTCATCCAAAGTACATTTGTCCTTATTTACGAGCTGCATCAGGCACCATTGGCTGCCTACCTTTGGCCCCTCAAGGCCAGCTTCGTGTTCTTTGTTCCCTCAAGTCTCACCAAAGTGAAATATTAACCGGTGGTGGGACGGACAAAAGGGCCTGGGAGCCTCTGCAGGCAGGGCTGACGAAGAAGGCTACCTGGAGGGAGGGTTGTTCACTGACCTGGAATTTTCCATTCCTCTGGAGCTCACGTGACCAGGGCAGGGTTTTCTGCAAGCCACACAGCGAAGATGGGTGCCAGGGTGGCAGATGCTTAGGAACTGGACAGTGGGTGACCACAGCTGTTTGTAGCATCCTGGTCACTGGTGATACTAATCTCAGCCATGCAGGGGGTGATGGGAAGTATCAGACCCGAGAGCTGAGAGACCCCGGGGCCAGGCTGCGGCTCTGCCTTCGGGATAGCCTGGGGAGCCCTGGGGGAGACACTAGTCATCTCAGGGCTTCTGTTCCCTTGGCTGTAAAAGGAGGGACTGGATGAAGCCATAGAGGTCCTTTCTGGGAGCTTCCCTGGTGGTCCAGTGGTGAAGTCTCCATGCTCCCGGTTCAGGGGGCCCGGGTTCGTTTCCATGTCAGTGAATTAGATCCCGTATTCCGCAACTGAGACCCGGTGCAGCCAAATAAATAAATAAATAATTTGAAATCAGAAGCAACCCCCGAAAAACCCAAAGGTCCTTTCCCGCTCGGACATTTTCTGCCCTGGATGCTGAGACCAGTGAACTCCATTTGTAGCTCCTTGTAATAACGTATTGCTTTCTCTTCTATGAGAAGTTATCAGGGCCCGCCCTCGGCTACCTTTGCTTCTCTCTTCTTTCGCTTCTCTCTTCTTTCCCTTCTCTCCATTGGCCTCACTGCTGCTTGGCCTCATTCCCTTTATCTCACTTCCCTTATCTTTATATCAGGACTGGACAACTCCTTCGAAGCGGGAACACAGCTTAATCAGGTGTCTTTGAGTCAAGTGGACCCTCATTTGCCACTTTCTAGCTCTACTTCCTGGCTACGTGACCTGGGCCAAATGATTTCTCTGGGTGTCAGTTCCTCATCTATCAAAAGGGAACCATATCAGGGTTTTTGGAAGAATTACAATATCTCATACATGAAGTTTCCTTAAATATAAACCCTTATATGATTATAACTGAAAAGTTGGCACACGGTTTAGCCTCTGTTTCTGCTAATAGAGATACTCTCCTCCAATTACTGGGCTTTGGACTGCATGTCACCTTGACCTTTCTTCGCATTTGTTCCCTGCAAAAAGTATCTCTGGAAGACTTCCTTACAGCTCCCCTGGGCCTGACAGTGTGGGCAGAAGGTCTGTAGGTCCAGGGCCAAGCAAGGGTTCAGTCCTCTGCAGAGGTGGAGGTACTATCTTTGGGAATTGTGCGAAGATTTCCTCATCCAGGCACTTTTCTTGGGGGAATTAATTCAAGTCATGGTTGATTAGCCAGGATTCCCTGAACGTAGGTGTGGGCTTCATTGGTGGGGGTCACGTGGATCAGGCTACATTTTCTTTGGATTTTCTATTGACCTCCTTACTGTCCAGAGTCTGGCCTCGTGCAGATTCACGTTCCCTGGGCACTGAAGGTTGTCATGGGGCTCTTTTAGAGAGACGTGAACTTGAAACGGGTAGGGAAGGTGGGCACTTCCAGATAGCCCATATAATGCTTTGGGAATATAGTTAAAAATTGCTTCCTCTGGAAGATGCAGTTCTGTGGGCATGTAGAGAAATGTAAACTGGGTTTCAGTACCCACTCACCCCCCGTGGCCAAGAGCCTTTGTGCAGGGCCGAACCTGTCCAACCTTAAGTGCAGTCCTGACACTCAACCATTAGATTTCAAGTTCCACGAAGGTATGGTCCCTGTCTCTTTCATCAGCAAAGCCTGAATACTTAGCAAAAGGCCTGGCACGATGTAGATGCTCACTAAGTATTGTTGAATACTGAATGAATGAAGGAAAGGTGACTTCTAGCTAGGGATGCTTGATGTATTTGGGGCCCAAGAGCCCTGATGCCGACAGAGTTGGGTAGTTAAGTGCATTTGCTTTGGAATCAGACAAAACTGAGTTTGGATTTTGCCCTACCTCTTAATAGATGCATGATCGTAATTTCTTTGAGTCTCAGTTTCTCCATTTCTAGGGGCATAATAGCACCCGCCCCAGTAGTGTGGTGGTGAGGATTCACCGAGATGACATATGGAAAGCACCTAGATCAGTGTTTGAGAAAAGGTTGTGTAATTGATGTCACCCAGAGAACACCAAGGATGGCATTCCCCAGGCCCTCCCAAATCTGAATGGCTTTAGGGCTGCCAGAGCCTGGAACCTTTCCAGTCATTCTCGGTGGGAATCTCAGATATGGATTGAGGTGGCTTGTGGTCACAATGATTGCTTGCTCCTGGCATCCACCCCCACACATTTACTGGGACCTCAAAACCCATTAGGCTCGTAAGCAATCAGTACTTCAATTTCCCAGGAAAGGCATGACTTACGTTGCTTAGATTACAAATATCTTCTACAATTTACGGCTTCCCGTTACTGTACCCCTAGTTGCTCTTTCACTTGGTCTTGGAGATCAGCCATCATCATTTAGCTGATCTCATGCTATCAGCAAAGGCAAGGAAAACAATGGCCTCTCTACAGGACTCTGCCCTCCCACCAGCTCAGGGACCACAGAGCATGCAGGCTGGAGTGGAAAAGTAACCTCCCCAGCTTCTGAGGATGTTCAGCTGAGAAATATGATACATGCACGTACTCACTGGTGTCATGTCTGTGTTTTTAAAGCTCACAGCACCATCTGAGAGAGCGCGTCAATACATTTCATCCTTCAGCAGTGTTGCGAGTGGGAATTTGTAAAAGGCTCTGTAGAGGAGCTGGAGAAAAGTTGGTTAAGAAACTCAAACTAGAGGGGAAAAGTGGGAGAGAATTTTTCTATCCGTGGGTACATGTGTCTATGGGGACCTGAAGAGTGCCTTGAACTTATCAAGCCTAAAATTTGCTATTTACAACCATCACTATTGGCCCACCCATGCCAATTGATCAGGGGCTGAAGTGACTTTTCAGGGGGTGGGTGTGAGGGGGTCAGGGGCAGTAAAGGGTGGAGTTCATGGAATAATGGAACGCATGCAGGACTGCGGGTCCAAAAACTTAGGTTGAAACCTCTGTTTTGTCCTTGATTGATTATGTGTTTCATTGATCTGACATCATCTTCCAGCGCCTCTGTTTCTCTGTCGTATGCGAGCAGCACAGAGATGGGTGTGTGGCAATCATCAGAGCTTGTGGCTTTGAGTGTGTGCCCAACACGCGGTGGGTGGGAAGCCACGAGGGATGGGACCGTCTGAGCCCTGCGGTCATCCGGGGCAGGCAGCCCATATTCTTGTTCTACAGCCTCTTTGCGGGGTCCAAGGGACCCTTTTGAGAGAAGGAAACAGAAAAGAGAGCTATAGGGGATTTGGGACCTTTTTCCATGGGGGTGCTGTGTTGATGATTCAGCCAGTGAGCATGTCCTTCCCTGCCCAGATGACAGGATCTCACAGGTGTTAAAGAGCTTCTTCCATTGTAAAACAAGGCAGCTGTGAGTGGAGGGGAGAGAGGAGGGAGATGAGCAGACTGCAGAGAACACAGCCCAAGGGTGGATGTTGGGGGTGAGACGGTGTTGAGGAGAGAGAGAGAGAGATCAGAGAGGAGCAGCGGTGAGAGCAGTATGCAGGGCGCTCAAACTGCTAGAGAGGGAGGGGAAGGCAAAACTGGAAAGGCAGGAGAACCGGGGAAGCAGAGTGAGCCTTAAGGACCAGCAGTTACTCAGCCCAGATGATAACCGATGTCAAGCTGCTGCAGAGGGACTCTGAGTATCCCCTGAAACACAGGTACTGGAAGACAGACCCTGCCCCGCCAAGGGCCTCTGGCAATAGGAGTAGGCATAAAATTTTGGGGGGGGGGAGCAAAAAAAAACAAAAACAAAAGAAGCTTCAGTAATCAAAATAAATGATATCCCATAGCAATTTTTTAAATAGATTTTATTTTTTAGAGCAATTTTAGGTTCACAGCACAACTGAACAGAAGGTATAGAGATTTCCCATATATGCCCTGACCCTACCCATGCATAGCTTCCCCCATAATCAACATCCCCAGCCAGAGTGGTACATGTATTACAACTGATGAACCTACACTGATACATCATCATCACCCAAAGTCTATAATTTACATTAGGGTTTGCTCTTGGTGTTGCATATTCTAGGGGTTTGGACTAATACATAATGATGTGTATCCACCACCATAGTATCATACAGAGTCGTTTCATGACCCTAGAAATCCTCTGTGCTGCACCTGTTCGTCCCTCCCTTCTCCCTGATGCCTGGTGACCTCTATCTTTTTACCATCTTCATAGTTTTGACTTTGCCAGTTGTCGTATAGTTGGAATCATACAGTACGTAGCATTTTCAAATTGGCCTCTTTCACTTAATAATATGCATTCGATGTTCCTCCATGTCTTTTCATGCTTTGATAACTTATTTCTTTTTAGGGCTGAGTAATATTGCATTGTCTGGTTGTACCACAGTTTATTTGTCCTTCACTTACTGAAGGTCGTCTTGGTTGCTTCCAAGTTTTGTCAGTTACGAATAAAGCGGCTATAAACATTTGTGTACAGGGTTTTGTGTGACATACGTTTTCAACTCCTTTCGGTCAATGCTAAGGAGAGCAACTTCAGGATTAATGCAATATTTAAAAAAAATAAAAATTCATGAAAAATACGTACAAATGATCAAAAAGTTAAATAAAGACACAATCTGACCTTGCACTTGTGTGACTTGGCCTCCTCGCCTTCCTCTAATCCTGGCTTCGTGGCTTTTACCCCAGCAACTGAGCAGCTGTTTGAGGGAAACTTTCCTACTCAATCCACATGTCTGAGAGACTCTACCCATAGTAACTCCAGAATGATTTAGTCTTTATTGGGGTGGAGTAATACTATTAGCGGTCCTAAGTAATTCTCGGTTACTTTTCTCATTAGAGAAGATTAAACACACACCACATGTGCACACATTTTATGCCTGGTGAGGGCAGTCTGTGACCCTCAGGAGTATGTGTGCTGGGAAAAAGAGGTGTAAATATCTAGGGGGCAGGAGCGCTGCATGATTTTATGCACTGAAATACTGACTTGGGCCTAATTGTTTGCAAATGGTTTTTTTTGGTATATGTTCGGCTTCCTACTTCCTCACCAACCGGATATTGAAGGTTAGGGGCACTCCCTCATTTGTGCGTTCAGTACGTATTTGTCAAGCTCCTGTGTGAAGGGCATTGCTTGGTGCAGGGGACTCAGAGTTACACAGGCCTGACCTAGAAGTGCTTGCAGCCGGATGGGGGACATGTAAGGGACAGTGAGGGGGATGAGGACAATAAAGAATTATGATTATTAACTGGAGTCACAGTTGTATAAAAAAAGAGATTTGAAGAGTAATCCTACGGGATGCAAACTTGCTAGATTTCTAGAACATGGTGGTGGCAGTGAAATCCACCCTTCATGCTTTCCTGTCCTTCAACCCAGAACCTGAGGAGCAGGGAAATGGGAGAAACCTCTAGAACTTAAACGGGTAAAATCTGTCTCTAACGGATATGCTTAGCTATCTGCAGTTGTAAGCCAAAATGATGTATTTGACTGAAGGGTTTAGGAATACGCAAACACTAATCAAAGCGATCTTGGTGTAACCTAAGGAAGATAGGCTTGAATGGGATTGCAAATCAGAAAGCAGGAACCTAATGGCTTATACGTCACGTTACTGTATCAACTATGATGTGACACTACTTGCAAGGGGGGGGTCTACAGGGAACCCACATCAAAATTACCTGGAGATTGTGTAAGGGGAGGTATGGGTGGTTAAAATACGCATTCCAGGGTCCCATATCCCAGAACCATGAATCGGAATCATTGGCAATGAGGTCATGGAATCCGTACTTTTAAGACATACCCCAGGTTCCAGAACAACTATTTTTTAGCGTCTGTTTGATAACAGTCCACTTAGAGGCATCTCCTTAAGGCAAAAGCAACTTTGGAAAGATTTCAGAAGAAGAAATAAATGATGTAGGGAAACTAGGGCTTGTTTATCAAGGAAAATTAAATATGTATAGGATTGGACTATATGAAGTCATGACTGTGGTTTGTAAATATTTGAAAGGAACAGATTCAAGTGGTGGGATCTAGATGTTTATTCAGGTACCAGACGGCGTAAGTAGGAGTAATGGAATGACATAGGCAAAAAGCACTTGGGCTGGACATCAAGGAAAACATCCGACAGTGTAAAAAAAACTGTTATAGAATCTCTTCACATGGTTAAGTCAACCAAAATCTCAGTCCATTCAGTGGAAAAAAACAGTTGGGCAGCATTTGAAAAAACAACCAATTGAGAGCTTAAATCTTCTTTTTTTTAAATGGTTGTTTTGATGTCTGAAGGTTTGTTATTCCTAAGTCACAGGAATCAAGATGATTCTTAATAAGTGAAAATATGGCTCGTGAAAAATGTTTGGGACAGGAAGCGCCTACTGGTTCTGGCTGAGAGCTAGAACGAGGAGAAGCAGAAAGTTAGCATAAAACTGCCTCCGGCGAGCGTCTTTATGTTCCCTTAGACCCCCTGCTGGAAATGGTATGAGCATCAAAAAAAATGACTATGTGTCAGGCCCTGTCTCATTTGATCTGCACAGCTCCGTCAGATACGTGTTATTACTCCCATTTCATGGCTGAGGAAAGTCAGGCTTAAAGAGTATGAATAACTAGGAAATGAAAGCCTGGAATCTGAACTCTCATCTATATGACTCCAAAGTCCATGCTTTTTCTCTGCCAGCAGGTATTGGGTACAAAGCTCTGTAGTCCTCCTTGGTCTTTCTTTCTTTCTGTCTTTTTTTTTTTTTTAACTTTTTATTTTATATTGGAGTATAGCTGATTAACAATGTTGTATTAGTTTCAGGTGTACGACAAAGTGACTCAGTTATACATGTACATGTCTCTATTCTTTTTCAAATTCTTTTCCCAGTTTGGTTGTTACAGAATACTGAGCAGAGTTCCCTGTGCTATACAGTAGGTCCTTGTTGGTTATCCCTTTTAAATATAGTGCTGTGTACATGTCAATCCCCAACTCCCTAGCTATGCGTCCCCTGCACCCTTCCCCCTGGTAACCATAAGTTAGTTCTCTAAGTCTGTGACTCTGTTTCTGCTTTGTAAATAAGCTTACAAACTCTGTAGCCCTCCTTGGTATTTCTTTCTGTACCTAAAGGTGACAAAGTATGCTGAAGAGTAATGATACCTACAGATGATCTAACTCTCTCCGAGTGACCTTGTTACTAGGAGGCTCTGTGAGAAATCACTGTATTTGTCTCATTTCAGATCCAGCCACTGTCCACAAAAACTTGATAATTTTGAATGCTAGTAAAATCAGAGTTGATGGGGCAGCTAGTGGAAGGGAATGCTCTTTGGGCAAACTTCAAGTCAAGATCTCAGAATCAGAAGCAATAATGACAGAAACGTGTCCTTCCCTCTACCCCCCTCCCCACACTTTCCTCATCATCCTCATTTTCCACTTCTTCCTCCACCACCAACCTCATCCCCATCAGTACCAGCACCAGGACCGCTACCACCACCATCATCTGTTTATGGAGCGAAATTGAATATTATCTATTCAATGTTTGTGAACGTTACTCCTCACTACTCCCAACCCAAGGAACCCAAATCAAGGTCCTGTGCTAGATACTTTTCCCTTTCATACCAGCCACACGTTGGAAGCATGAAGTAGACCCATTATGCCCACAGAAAAACAAAAAGAGAATTACAATTCCTTACTGCAACCTTTGCAAAAGAACAAGCCGGGTGCCAAATTGCTACGGCTTCAGAATCCCTTTAAACAGATATAAAGAGAGCTCAGCTTTCTTCATGCACCCTCGGGGCAGCTACAGAATCACTGGCTTAAAGAAAGCAGTGTCTGGTAAGCCCCAGACATTATGGTGCCGATCTGTCTCTTCACATCTGGCTCTGAGTGGGAGCTCAGAGATGTGGTCTAAGAGGGTGCCTCAGAACCTGCCTCACTCATAGACACATGACAGAGTTCTGCAGCGAAGGCTCTAGCCCCACCGGGAAATCTCCAACTCGAGAACCTGCTGACATAAACAAGGGGAAAGGCTTCGTAGCAAGTCAGAAGGCTTGTTTTTGGAAGCTGCAACCTGACTTGGGCAACCATGGTTCTCCACAGCGCCCTAATTGAGGAGGCTTAGGATGCCCTCAGGGGGCCCTTGGGGTTTGTAACCAGCTCTGCTTAGGTCAGAGCTCTGTGCAAATAAGCCCCCTTGGGCCTGCAGACATGTAAACAGCTCTGCACTGACATTCAGACGTAAACTCAGCATTCACGTGACCAGATCTCAGATCCAGGAGTACAGAAGAGGGGCTGGGCCTCCACCTGTGCCGGGGGAGTGGGACCCAGAGATGGGCTGCAGGACGTTGGCTGATTTATTGGTGAGCCAAGGATGAATGATATGAAAGAGGGGGTCCAGTGAGAAGATGGAACCAGCTCGGACATGGCTTGGAAAGGGAATGTGTAGTCCACTGGGGCTGCTCTGGTAAAGACAAGTTTTGCTGACAAATTAGGAGAGTGAAAAAGAAAGAGATTGGAGAGGCAGACAGAAGAAAAGAGGGAAAGGGTAAGTTTCAGTGAAAAGCCAACTGAGACAGTCAAGTGCCTTTCCAGGAACTCACTGTCATAAAGGGCAAGGGGGAAATGTTCTTCTTTGTCTGCCAGGTCAAAATTACAATACAAAATTCAGTGGGTTTAGGGTGCAATCCCAAAGCACTGGGGTGTTTTGATCGATTAAAACAAAAAAAGAGGTTGAAAGTAAAATCTGACTGGGAAAGCACATACTGAAAAAACCTGGCCATCACTGAGGCTACATCTCCACATCCTGATGCTTTAGGCAGCTGGTAGGTCAGTGAAGGGAGAAGTAGTTTAAATACGATCGATAGGAATTTCTCTCTCCTATGGACGGCTTCGGCTTTGTGTCTTGACTTCCCATTCTGGGCATGGCCGGCATGTCACTTGCTCATAAGTATTCCCCCCAGTCTCTGATGCCTTCAGTCTTGCAAGAAATAACACTAAGTCCTGTTTTCCCCACACCGTGGTTGCCCTCAAAGGGAGGGATTCTTCCCTGAGTGGGACCTCCAACTAGGATTCCTTGGGTTGCTAAACTAGACACTGACTTCTGAGTGTCACCCTCTAAAACATCTCTTTTTCCAGCTCTGCAGCCTTCCTGTCCATCATTTTATTTTCTGTTCTCACTAGTCAGTCTCCTAAGCAGAAAGGAGCAAGAGGCCTTCCTGGTTTCATTAGAAAACAGGGAGGGGTGTGTGGTGAGGATAGAACGGGACCTGAGAGAAGCATGTACAGAATCCATAGTTCTTTAATTTCCTGCCAGCCACCCAAAAGGATTATGTTATTTTCTGATTTTAACATTTTACAATTATCTGTCATTTAATGCAAAAGAGGCATATCAGTGAGGTTGACAGTAAAGTGAGTTTCAAAAATTCCAAATCCATTTCTCACTGACCTCACATGAGACTGTAGCTGTGTTCCCGCAGGAAAAGGAAATCCTCCAATAATTGGAGATGAAAACTCTTCAGGTGAAGAGGTTAAGAAGAGGCCAGTTCTGTGGTGAACAAGATAATGTGTTATTCTAGTGGGATTATGCCTGCCTGGAATCCAGTGATGTGGGACAGGATGATACAGAGAAAAGAGTACAGGATTTGGAGTTAAGCAGGTTTGGGGCTCAGCTTTGCCTCCTATGTAACGTTACGTGTAACATTAATTTAAATTTAAATTAAATCTCTGAGCTTCAGTGTCCATACCCTTGAAAAGGTGATCATCACACTTATTTTGTAGGGTTATTATGAGGCTGAAATGAGAAAATGTTATAAAGTACTTGGTATATAGTAGGTACCCATAAACGATGCTTACGCTTACCTATCAGCTCTCTTTGCTTTAGAGATAAGAACTAACTCGTATTGAGGGCCTACTGTGTGCTGCTCACTGGCTACAGACCGTCTGCATGCCATAACAGCTGCTATTTACTGAATACATAAAAGTGACAGTCAGGTGCCTTGGGACTCCGCTGATGATACTTAACAACAACTCTGCACAGCAAGTGTCCATCTCCCCATTCTACAGATGAAAAAACGGGGACCCAGATTTTCATACAACACCCTCACGGAACTTGAGCCACTCCAGGATGCCCTTCTGTTTGTCTCCCAGCTACTCTTCTGGGTCGTGGGGGTTACTTGCATATCTTGGACTTAGGGTTACTAAACTGAGCGAAAAATACAGGATGCCTAGTTAAATTTGAATTTCAGGTAAACAGCAAAGACAATTTTGGTATAAGTATGTCCCATGCAATATTGGGGACATATTTAAACTGAAAAGAGACTTTGTTGTCCTCTGGCAGCCCTACTTGAATTCCACGTATTGCGTTCTCCTTGTCCTATCAGGACCGACCACGTCTGGAAACACTGGGCCGTGCTAGCCCACTTCTGAACAATGGTGCCTCTCCTACGTATGCTCCGGGCATGGCCTCCAGCTTCAAAGCATCAAGCATCCACCAGGGTGGATTTAAAGTGACCGTATGTGCATTTTCCTTAGAAACGAGACTTTGCATTTATTTCTGCTGAGACCTGTTTTTATTTTATTTGCTGCTGCTACTCTGTTAGAACCCCCAATTTCACCATGCTCGGATTGGCAAATAGTTGAAGTGTTTAATTTTGAAACAGTTCCAGTTCTAATTAGATATTTAACTTAATTGACTGCTAGTCAATGGTTTCAGGAAATTTATTTTTGGCTTGGTGAGAATGGCAAAGGGACCAGTTTTGTGTATAATAGCTCACTGGTTGTCCTTGTTTCTGGGGATGCCTTTGCTCTTACTGTTCCTCCTTAATGCCGTGAATACTGGTCCTCAGAAAGTTAAATATCAGGCCTGACTAGAAGCTGCTCTGATAAGACCCCTTCTATATTGAAAATGCCCATAGGGACTTCCCTGGTGGCACAGTGGTTAAGAATCCGCCTGCCAACGCAGGGGACACGGGTTCAAGCTCTGGTCCGGGAAGATCCCACACGCCGCGGAGCAACTAAGCCCGTGCGCCACAACTACTGAGCCTGCGCTCTAGAGCCCGTGAGCCATAACTACTGAGCCCGCGTGCCACAACTACTGAAGCCTATGTGCCTAGAGCCCACGCTCTGCAACGAGAAGCCACCGCAATGAGAAGCCCGTGCACCGCAACGAAGAGCAGCCCCTGCCCGCCGCAACTAGAGAAAGCCCGCATGCAGCAACGAAGGCCCAATGCAGCCAAAAATAAATAAATAAATTTATTAAAAAAGAAAGAAAGAAAATGCCCATAGAAACACTGAAGGTAGGAGAGCAGAGGGTAAGGCAGGGCAGGGGATTCAGGAAAACTGAAGCCCATTATAGAACAATCAAACTAGAACTTGACAATCTGAGAGCGGGTTCCCGAACTACCTTGGGCATGTGGGAAGCTGGGGAGGAGGGTCGGACTGACTCTTTGGCTGTGTCAGGGGAAGGGATATGAAATGTTTTAGCTCAGGATACTTCATCATGGGACCCTCAAATGCTCCCATTTGCTTTCTTCCCTGGGGAAAAAAAAAAAAAAGAAAAAAAAATGTGTAAAGGAAAAAAGTTGCCTGCCATTCCAGTTCTACAAGGATCAAGCCATTAGATACTGTAGTCAACACCGGTAATGCAAGTGCACCCTGACAGGAATTTAGTGTGGAGAAAAACAGGAACCATTCTGTACTTTGGATATACTGGCCCTTAGATAGTTAAGATGTGTATCTAAGGAAAAATTTCAAACGACCCCAGATTTTTGCATCTTCCCATCCACAGAAAAGCGCTAAAATCATTAACTTGAGATGTCTGTTCTTTGTGATGAGTGGTAATCTTTTGATGCTTGACTACATGCCTTCCTCAGCAAAAAAGTTTACGTATATCCTGACTCCTTCCTTACGTCTCAGGAGCAGTTCCTCAGAGCTGTCTGAGGGGCTGTCTCCCAGGCTATAGCCCTCCGTAAGTTCTCTGAATAAAACTTTACTCACAGGTCTTCTTTCAGTTGACATCCCAACTCCCACCAAGCACTGTACTTAAGTTGAGCAGATCCTTTGCATTCACACAGCTTATATCCCCAGATCTTGGTAAATTCTCAAACTTGCAAAGATATCCATGGCATATCATTTCTATCAGGTCTCCTGTTCCCTTTACATTTTCTCACACCTCAAGGCCACACCTTTTCATCTTTCACACAATTTTCCAGACAGATATTTGTAGAGATTCACAAATTGCTTATTCTTAGGTATTATACAGAGCTTATGGTGAACTTGTTCATGGCACGGACCTGAGTCACTGACAACTTCATTTTCTACTCCTTAATTTGTTCATAGCTCCTATTTTGAGGAAGGAATGATAATTTTTAAAAATCTCTTTGTCTCCATCACTGGCACCAGCAGTTGTAACTCTCGTGGCATCCATTTTCCAGAAAGAAACATCAGTTTTTGTTATCACAAGAGGCTCTATGTGAACAACAGCAGATAAAGGATGATAAACCCATGATGTGATGCAGGTACCAAGCAGGTGGCTCAGCTCACTCACTCACTGAGAGACCAGTGCCCATAAACTCACTTCCAAATAGTATCTATGATTCAGATTTGTGCCTCAGCGAAATTAGAAATTACTATCTGTTATGGGTCTTTAGACAGACCAGCCCGTATGAAATACAGGAACGCCAAAGGTCAGGCACTCAGAATCACTTTGTGTAGTTCTGTAACCCTGACTTGACTAGAACGGACCATTTGACTAGAACCGGCCAATCACTTTGTGTAGTTCTGTATCCCTGACTTGACTACAACTGGCCATTTACCAAGCGACCTCTTTTTCACAGTCCAATGTTACATAGTAAAAAGGTAGAAGAGTTGAGGCTATGCTGAGGTAATATATTAATCCTGCTACCGTTTGCCAAACACCTATTATATGCCAGATGTTTTCCATTAGACTCTGCATAGTGGCTACATTTCCTGGGTTTGAATCCTGACTGCAACTTACCAGTTGGATGGTCTTGGCAAAGTTACTTTCTCTCTCTGTGGCTCAACGTCCTCATCTATAAAATAAGGATATGAGCAGTGTCTGCCTCATAGGGCTGTTATGAGGGTTAAAGGAGCTTATATGGGTCAAGTGCTTAGAAGAGAGGCTGGCACATGGGAAGCACTAAGGGTCTGGAGTATGTACTCTCTGGCTGCTGAGGGATCAGGAGGAGAAAGGGAGCCTGCCTTTCCCTGAGAGGGGCCTGGAAGGGAAGGAGTGTGTCAACCAAAGAGAAACACACAACCTAAAACTTGCAAGTTACGTTTTATTTGGGGCCCTTCACTGAGGACTGTAGCCCAGGAGGCAGCCTCTCAGATAGCTCTGAGGTACTGAACTCAGAGGTAAGGGAGGAGACAGACAGGATATATAGGAATTTTTGCTGAAAAAAAAAAAGAAAGCCATGTGGTGGAACATCAAAAGATTACTGCTAATCCCAGAAAACAGACATCCCAAAGTAATGATTTTAGTGCTTTTCTTTGAATGGGAAGGTGCAAGAGTCTGAGCTCACTGAAATTATTCCTTAGATATGCATCGTAACTAGCTTGGGCCAGTATCCAGAGCACAGAATATTTCCTGCTTTTCTCCATCCTGAATTCCCCTCCGGGTACACTGTGGTGGGTGGGTGGGTGGGTAGGGTAATTGCAGAGGCTGATGGCTTGACGGTGGGCAACATTTGTTGTTTACTGGAATGGCAGGCAACTTTCCCTTTCCACAAGTGTGACACACAGAGGCAGGGAACCACACAGAGAGATGCCATCACGGACATCATGAATTTTTCACTGCAGAGCTAAGGGTCCAACTTAGCCCTGATCTTAGAGCCTCTTGAGATCTGAAGGTCCAGGAGTCTGCTCTGAGGATGGGTCAGGAAGCCCATCCCTCCAGGCTTGGTTTCTTCGGGGTCTGATGCTCCCCTTCTACCCTGTAGCGTGGGGTCCTGTTATTGAATGAAACTTGGGTCCTCTCCACAGTGTGGAGCCGATTTACTGACCCCAGGCTGTAGTGAAGGAAAGTACAGTGTTTATTGCAGTTGCCAAGCAAGGAGAACAGGCAGCTCATACTCAAAAGACACAAACTCCCCAGTGGCTTTCAAGGAAAGGCTTTCAAAGGCAACATTTGGGGTGAGGGTTGCAGGGGGCATGACTTTCTTCTGATTGCTTGATAGTGAGGTAACAGGTTGGTATTTCAGGAATCTTAATGACCAATCTTCTGGTTCCAACCAGTCTGATGTCTCCATGCTTGTGGTCAGCATGTAGTCACCATCCTCTGCCTGGGTGTGGAGGGTGTTAGCTCCTGAAGAACAACTCAAGGACCTGCGTCAGATTGTTAGGTGTATCCCTTGAGGACGCTGAACTATTTTTCTGAATGCTTTCCCTTTGTTTCTGCATTCCCTCACTTCCCTAATCAGTAACTGCTTGAGTCTACTCTTTGGAACTCAGGGAAGGTCTAGGAGACTAAAACCTTTTTCTACAAACAAGAAACGGGACACGGAGGGGCTTTTGTATCTGGGAAGGCCCTGCAGGGTCCTGCTCAGTTTTAATCTCCTCCTTTTCTTTGATACTTCTCAATCAGGAGGGGAACTGGGGGCAGGACAAGAAAGAGAATAAAGTTTTGGATAGAGAGGTTAATCATAAATTTAGCAGGGGCGCTCGGTGTTAGGGGCACTCGGTTTCAGACCCAGTGTTCCAACATCTCAGTGCACAGGTCTCATCTACAAAAGACCTGAGAATGGACCCCCCCATCTGCCTTTTTGGGGGAGGGGCATCAGGGGAGCCGAGCTATCGGGGTGGGATGCTGTCCTTCATTTCTGGGGGCTGGAATGGGGACTGCTGTGGGTTGAGCTGAGATCTTTTAAGTCCAAAAGGCTAGAATTGGGTGGTTTGCCGAATCAAAGGAGCCAGGAGCAGATAAAAGATCCTGGGTACAAAATCAGGAATTTAAGAACCAGGAGATGAGAGCAAACACCAAGTGGGCTGAGAGTCAAGAGAGGGGTGCCCTTCTCGGCTGGTGTGGTTCATGGATGGGTCAGCTGAGCTCTCGGCAAAGAGCCTAAAGCCAGGGATCTCCTGAGGCCAGTCCCTCAGCTCCCCAGCTGCACTCTTCCATCCACGGGGCCCAGCCTGGGAAGAAAGAGGTGTTGCTCCCTGGGCTTTCCATCCTGACTGTAACTACTTGAATCCTCAAGTCACATTGCTATCTCCCAAGGCTCTCACACCTGAAGGAGTGGGGATTTTATATACCGCCCTCCCTTCCCGGGCTATGGCCGCCATCACCATTGTCAGCCACGTTCCAGATGTAGCAATGATGGTTTCTTTTTCTTTCTATTTATTTATTTAGGCTGCTCCAGGTCTCAGTTGTGACATGTGAGATCTTTGTTGCGGCAGGCAGGAGTTCACACGCATATGGGATCTAGTTCCCCAACCAGGGGTCGAACCCAGGCCCCATGCATTGGTAGCACAGAGTCTTGCCCACTGGACCACCAGGGATGTCCCAATGATGGTTTCTTTTTAGTTTCTTTTTTAGGCTGGAAGCCTCTGTAACTAATCAATTCCTGTGGGTGATGGGCAGATCACCCCATGAAACCCTGCGATGGGCTAGGGTCAGGAGGAAGAGTAGGACCAATGGAAGGTGGGATCCATTGGCTACCTTTTCTTCACAGCTCCCAGGCTTATTGCAAGTGCCTGAGCGAGACTCCTGGCTGCCTGAGTTAAGATGGGCAGATCTGAACAAGGGGCATGACTGCTCTTAACAATTTGTTTTGTTTCGTGTTTACAATGGAGGATGACCCTAAAATTTTACAGATCGCATTGGCCTGATTCAATAGTTGAATCAGTGACAAAATGTGGGCATAAAATTGGTCTTCTGAGTTTTCCAAGAGGGAGGCCTATTCTGGAGTGTACTTGCTCTGTTTCTGATGGATCTCACCCGTGTACTTCCGTGCTGCAGTGGGAATTTGCCACTTCCTGCTGTGTTCCTGGGCTCTGCAAGCCTTAAAAGAACCTCAGAGATGGAGGTACCTGCCGGTGATGCCTCAGGGCCATCTGTACCCTCATGAGCTGCAGACTCTGGTCATGGAACTGTTCTTTCTGTTGTTGTTGTTGTTGTTGTTGTTGTTTTGACTGCACTGTGTGGCATGCGGGGTCATAGTTCCCTGATCAGGGATCGAACGGGCGCCTCCTGCGGTGGAAGCATGGAGTCTTAACCACTGGACTGCCAGGGAAGTCCCGGAACTGTTCTTTATTCTCTCAGGAGCACATAGGGTGACTTCAAGGCTGTTTGGGCGTCAGGCTGTTTCTGGGAAGGGATGAGGTGACAGAGGGTTGGGATTCCACTGGTCTTGCCCTGGCTGCACCCTGAATGCCATCTGCTCAAGTGCCCAAGCAACACTGACGGGAGCTCAGCAGGTGACATGCAGCTGTGAGGCGTTTATAGTGGAAAGAGAGTCGCAGATGGCCCAGCGGCCCATCCTGCTGAGTTGTTCTCTTCACACAATTTTCACAGGGGTGAGGGTAAGAGTAGCTTGTGCTATAAATAAGCTAAGTCCCCTGGCAGCCGCTGTCCAAGTTACTGGCTTTGTCTGTGAGTGTTAACATACTGGCTGAGAGAAATGAGGAATGGCAGGATCTCCCTGGAGAGAAGGGCCGAGGCTCTTTTCTTCCGGCCCTGGGGACTGGAGGCCCTCTCCCCCACTCCCTTGGCTTGTGGAAGCACATCTGGTACAGCTACCGACCTTACCCATTCACATATGATCATTCAAATGATTAATGTTAATATTGTTATTAATCATCTCGCAACTCAAAGGTAGATCATAGAAGTCTACTGACTCCAGGCAGCCCTGGATAGGTGGGGGTTTAGAAATGTTTCTGCACGCTAGATGTCTCACATCAGGGCCCTTCCCAATCTGCCATCACGTGACCCTGAGATGCTCCCTCTTCTTTGACTTGTCCCTAGATACTGGCAACTCTAGGGGGAATTATTGGGCCACACTTCTGGGCAGTGCGTGAAGAAGCAGCAGATAGGGGGAGAGGCTGGTATTAGGAGAGACCTTTAACTACAGGCCCTGTGGAAGAGAACTCAACAGTATCCAACAAAATTCCATATGCATTGACCCTTTGGCCCAGCAATAGTACTTCTAGGATGCTATCCCAAAGATAGGTTGGCAAAAAATTTAAATATGATACTCAAGGCCACTCACTGAATCCCCATTAAGAGAGTAAAAGACTGGAAATGAATCAAATGTCTGTTGGTAGAGAAATGGTTGAATAAACTATGGTATATCCACTAAATGGAACATTATGCAGCTGTGAAAAGGAATGAAGGTGATTCTATGTACTGCTGTGCAGTTATCTCCAGGATACAATGTTAACTCAAGTTAGAAAGAGCAATGTACAGCATTTTCCCTTTTATCTAAGAAAGGGAGGATATGAATATTTACACATATTTGCTTATTATTTAATGGAAACATAAATCATTAAATAAATTAAAAGATTACTAATGGAGGAGAGAGTGGACAGGGAAGAGGGGACTGAATCAGGGGTGGATTGACTGAAAAGGTAATAAAACTTAAGCTTCAGGACCCCTTGTGTGTAAACACCTTTTTCAAGGCCCTGAGAGAAGTCCAAGCAACTTCTTACTCCTTTTCTTAAAGAGGCATAAAAATTTCCATACAATTCCTTCTTTAGACAGCTTCTATTGTGCCTCAGTTGCAGGTGACACCCAAAAGGGCTTGTTGAATGTATGCACAGAATAGAGTATGCTGATGGTCAATCAGCCGCATCATAGTACCACTTTTGATCCTCATTCTAATGGCCTGGAGAAACACGGAACAACAACCCACTTCCTCTTCCATGTACCCTCTACCCAGCCTTCAAATATTTAAACACCAAGTATTCTCCTCTGGTAGTCTCAATGACTCTTACTCGTGATAAGTGATTGGGATCTCCTTTCAATCCTGACATTTTCCTCTGAACGAGCTTCAGTTTTTCTAGAAATGGTAAGAAAGGCACACACTAAAATGGAGCCATTGCTTCAGAGCTGTCTTCAGAATCCAAATGCATAAGGATGTTATCTGAGAAGACTAACCCATTAGTTTATGGCCATCAAAGTTCATTTCAATTTCTCTCATTCTCTCATTCATTCACCTATTTATTTATTCAATAACATTTATTTGGCACCTGTAACTTGCTGGCACTAAGTCAGCTCTGGGGCATACAACAGTGGATAAAGTCTGTCCCCCTCTAGCTTTAGAATACTAAAAATGAGAGCAGCCAAGTGAAAAAAGGCTTTGAGATGTTGGCACTTGTACTTTTTGCCGTGTAACCTTGGGCATGTTATTTAACCTCTGAGCTTCAGGTTCTTATTTACAAAATGGTGGTACCAACAACTACCCCGGAGGGTTGTTATAAGGTGGATGATATGCCGTTTGTAAAGTGCTTATTACTGTGACTGGAATGTAGTTGATCAGTTAGTTAATATTCTTTCCCTTCTGAAGGACTCACAGTTTGGCTGTTGAAATATGTATAATGGTGTTGCAGGAAAATGAGGTGAAAGAGGACGGTTGTGGCCCAGGTCTTGAGTGAGTCCCTGGGACAGGCCGCCAAGTGAGGGTCCTTGGCTTTGCCGAGGAAAGAATTCAAGAGTGAGCCATAGTAAAGTGAAAGTAGTTTATTGAGAGAGACACACATTCCATAGACAGAATGCGGTCCATCTCAGAAGGCGAGAGTGGCCCAAAGTATGGGGTGGTTAGTTTTTATGGGCTGGGTCATTTCATAGGCTAACGAGTGGAGGATTATTGCAACTATTTGGGGGGAGGGGTGGGGATTTCCAGGAATTGAGCCACTGCCCACTTTTTTGGCCTTTTATGGTCAGGACCATCCTGGCACCTGTGGGTGTGTCATGTAGCATATGCTAACGTATTACAGTGAGCATATAATGAGGCTACTGGAAGTCAAATCTTCCGCCATCTTGAGCCTAATCAGTTCTAACCAGTTTATGTCGTATCCTCAAGGGCTACGTCATGCTTTTTTTTTTTTTTTTTTTTTTTTTGCAGTACGCGGGCCTCTCACTGTTGTGGCCTCTCCCGTTGCGGAGCAACAGGCTCCGGACGCGCAGACTCAGCGGCCATGACTCACGGGCCCAGCCGCTCCGCGGCATGTGGGATCTTCCCAGATCGGGCCACGAACCCGCGTCCCCTGCATCGGCAGGCGGACTCTCAACCACTGCGCCACCAGGGAAGCCCCGTCATGCTTTTAATGGTTGTGCCCCGCCCCCCTTCCCTCCTCTCTCAACGGGAGTGGGGGAAGGGAAGTATGGGTTAATTTTGGAGGGAGCGGGTAGGGGTTTAGGAAATTTGGAACATGGGGCACTGCGCAGGGTGAGGCACCTTAGACGGCTAGAGCAGCATGTGGGTTTGGGGCACTTGCCAGCATGAAGGTCAAATATGGGGGTCACCAAGGGTGTGTCTGTGTATTGAGGTTGAGTGGGAGGGAAAGAGGCTGAAGGCCACCGTCGCCATTTTGCTCAAAACCAGGCCATGGTCCGTGAGCAGTAAACTGAGACTCTGCTTTTGTTTGTTTTCCCATCACTTGAGAACTTATTTTATTTGTTTGATTGAGCATGGGTAGATCTAAAGTACGACATCCTTCCTAGTGGAGTGGCCACAGAAGCATGGTTCTAGATGTCCCTTTGGGGCAGGTTTAGGGCAGCTCACAGGCCAGCTCTGGAGGTCTGACAGTCCACAGTGGGCCTGGGACCACAGAAGAAACCTCTTCGGGGCCTTCGTGCACAGTGGATGAGAGGGGCTGAAGGGTGGGGAGGAAGGATGGAGACTGCTTTGGGGCTGGCCTCAGGCAGGCCCACCCTGAGGAGGAAGAGGCCGGAGCAGGGCGGGGACAGTGAAAGAAGACGCTGGCTCCCCACTTAGGGCGCGTCCCTGCTCAGCCCCGTAGGAAGAGTTCCTCGGGGAAGGCCTCTGGCTTGGCCTTGCTAGCTAACCACCCTCTCCCGACCCTCCCCACTTCTCCAGAGAGCGCTCGAGTCTGGACAGTCCCAGCTTCTGAGCTTGCCTGCAGCCTCTTCTGCTCTGTCTGGACCTGGTGTTTGGTCCAGGCCTGCCTATTTCATTTCTGACTATATTAAAGACTCACCCCTCTGGAATTGCCTCTAGTTTCCATCCCCAGCCTGGGCCTCAGAGACGCACGGCAGGCAGACTGAACATCTACCTTCATCTGGTGTCTGTCTGTGCTGCCCGCACCCTTCTCTTCTCACCCCTTCTGAAGCCCTCTCCCCTCTTCTCCTCTCCCTCCCATCCTCTCTGTCCCTCCTCCCTCCCCCTTTGGTATCTCCTGCCCGGGTTGCCCACACTGAGGGCTGGGCCCAAGCAAGCAGCCAGGACAGTGAGCGCAGTGGCCTCGGCTGAGATGGGCACCTTCGGTGAGGGGTGAGGCGTACCCTTGGGCAGTCTTTGCCTCCCAACAAAGCCCCACGTGGAATCTTACGAATCTGCTGCTGAGTGAGTCTGTCCTGACAGAAAAGATGCTTCTCTGGCCTGAAGGCAGGTTATGGGGCCTCCAGGTCTACACAGCCTCAAGTCATTCCTCCCCACTCCCCGGTGGCAGAAAACCATCTCTCCTCCTTTTCCACTGCTGTGCCCCCCACCGCCATAACCACACCAGGGGGAGGGATCCAAATTCAGCTCATCTCAAGCCATTGAAAAGACCAACACAGGTCCAAAGTACGCTGCAGGCTGCCAGAGGTGAGTTTGCAGAAACCAGCTCTCTGGCAAGGTTATTAGCCTTGGCGCTGGGGGTGACACAGGCAACGTTTACATAATCCCTGGACTCAAGTCTCAAGAGAAAGCAGCAGAAACAAGAGGGGTCATGAGGCTTTCTAGTGTAAGACTTGGAGAGTGGAGTTTCCATCCATCTTGTTTACCCAGTTGTAAAGTGGGGAAGTTTTACAGCAGGACAGACAGGTTAAATGAGTTGGGGGTAAGCAGTAGTAACTGCTCCGTAAATATGGCTGCTGGAATCATAATTACCCTTCTTCAGCCTGCCGCCCGGCTAGCACTGAGCCACGGCATCCACAGAGCTTTGGTTCTTCTCCACTCCCTTCTGGCAAGGCTGCTAGGAAGAGAGATGCTTTAGCGTTCCGCCCCTTATGGCCTAGGAAAGTCACACTGGTTCAGAATTAGCCATCCTCCTGCCCTTGTCTTCAGAACCAGTGCTCGCCCTGCGGAAAATTTAGCTCTGGATCCAAATCCTGTCTCTGCCCCTAGCTTTGTGACCAATTTGGATGGATAACTCCCCTCTCTGACTCCTTCCTTCTTTATCTGTAAAATTCCTATCTGATAGGAATGGTTTGAGGATTCCATGAGATAATACCTATAGAGAGGGTAACACAGAGCTAATCTGGCCAGAGCAAGGGTTCAATAAGCAGTATTAGTAATTAGCAGCATAATTAGAATTCATGCTCATTTGAGGGAGCTCGAGGTTCTAAGAAGTAAGGAATATTCAACTCTCAAAAAAAAAGAAAAAAGAAAAGAAAAGCAGATTTCTTAATGTGTGCTGACCTTATTCTAGATCTGTGGTCTTCAGCCTGCAAATTCACTGTCTAAATCCTCCTTGGGCAGATTTCTATTGTCTGAAAAAGAATTTCATGGTGTTTGAGTCTCTGGCCCATCTTGTCAGAGTAGATATTAATACTCCCATTTTGAAGACAAGAAAACTGAGATTCACGAAGGTGAAGTGATTATCTAAAGCCTCATGTCTGGTATTCTAGAGAGCCAGGACCCCAATCCAGGTCCTCTACTGCAAACCCCAGCCCTCCCTCTGTCACTGACAGTGCCTCATAGCTGCTCTGCCCCTCCGTCTCCTGGGCCACTCCAGTACTCCCCGACCCAGAGCAGCCCCTAGCTGATGAGATCATGTCTTCGAAAGGCTCCTCTTTGGTTCCACTTTGCCATCAGTCTAACACTTTGGGAACCTCAAAACTGACAAGTCCCAGACTTTATGATTATGAAAAATCAGAATCCTGTTGGGATTTTCTTGTATTAAGTCATCAAACTATTCCATTTGTATAACAGGAAAACTGTCTACTCCTGGGCACTGTGTCTCTTGACAAAATCCCTGATGCCAGTATATATCTCCTTTATCTTTTGCCCTCTGGTCTCTCTCTCTCTCTGTTCTATTTCATAGGCAGAGCAAAGGAATCTCCCAAATCGACAAGATCGCTATCTAATAAACGGGGGAAAATATTCGTCACGGTAGGGCTCAGAAGTGAACTGATTTTCCGGCAGGCTGAGACTCCTAAGATCCACTTAGGGCGGTATTAGCGGAGCCTGTAAGATGCTGGCTTTGTAAAGTGGTGTGACATGTTGGCAACACTGGAGAATCAATGGTTAGCCTGAATTCAGTGGAGAAATGCAGAGATGAGAATGCTGGGAGGGACCAGACACCTGATTTCTTGGGCCCACTGCAAAGCCTCAGGTGAGGGTCTGCAGTGGGCAGATGAGTGCAGATGTGGAATGGGCCAAAGGACACTGCCTTGCAGACTGTGTCAGGAGCCCAGCAGTTCACCTTTTGTCATCGTTCATCGTATGTAGCAGACTTCACGTACCCACATATTATTGATTGTCTGCTCTGTGCTGGGCAACCACTCTCCCTCTGAGTTTCCATAGCACTTCACTTGAAGCTCATCTAAAGTACCTATGTCATTCTTCCTGGTATTATAGTCAGCTTTTTATAATCTTCCACTGGGTTTTAAGTTTCTTCATATCAGGAGTTGTGTCTTACTCATCTCTGGCCTTTGAGCCTTGCGGGAGTGAGGCTCACTTGTATACATCTGCTGAATAAATGAATTAAGGAATCAATGAACCAGTCGGTTGCTTAGTAAATATTTATGGACTATGTACTATAATAGGGTTTTGCCCGAAGCTCCTTAGCAGAGTCCACTTTATAAAGAGGCTGTCCTTTGTTATCAATACTTGACTGTTCCTTAAAGTAGTAGAAACTTCTAGGCATAACTATGAAACTGGCTGATGCAAAGTGATTATATCCCCAATACTTTGGTAGGTGGGGTTAAGTGACTATGCTGTGGTTGAAATGTTAAGAGCCTAATTTCTTTTAGCTAAATGTTTTTGAAAGTTTGGGGAGTTATTTGTGCATGGGCAGCCCAGTCCTTGAATGGATGGTCATTCTCATTAAGAATCCAGATGATAGGCCTTCCCTGGTGGCGCAGTGGTTGAGAATCTGCCTGCCAATGCAGGGGACAGAGCTTCGAGCCCTGGTCTGGGAAGATCCCACATGCCGCGGAGCAACTGGGCCCGTGAGCCACAATTACTGAGCCTGCGCGTCTGGAGCCCGTGCTCCGCAACGAGAGGCCGCGATAGTGAGAGGCCCGCGCACCGCGATGAAGAGTGGCCCCCACTTGCCACAACTAGAGAAAGCCCTCGCACAGAAACGAAGACCCAACACAGCCATAAATAAATAAATAAATAAATTTAAATCATATGAGGTTCTAAGAAGACCTCTGCTTAAAAAAAAAAAAAAAAGAAGAAGAGGGGCTTCCCTGGTGGCGCAGTGGTTGAGAGTCCGCCTGCCGATGCAGGGGACACGGGTTCGTGCCCCGGTCCGGGAGGATCCCGCATGCTGCAGAGCGCCTGGGCCCGTGAGCCATGGCCGCTGAGCCTGCGCGTCCGGAGCCTGTGCTCCGCAGCGGGAGAGGCCACAGGAGTGAGAGCCCGCGTACCGCAAAAAAAAAGAAAAAGAATCCAGATGATAACCAGCTGGCCGCATGAGAGATGGCCAGTGTGACTGCTTCTTGGGACAGGCTGAAGCCTCTGACACTTCTCTACCTGGTATGGGCTGCTTAGGTTGGATCAATCTTTGGAAGTTTTTTTCTTCCCCCACTTGGAAAGATAGTTTCCTGGGGTGTGACTCTTAGGCTATTGGAATGAACCCCCATACACACTTTTCACCTCAGCTTGTACCACACCCTGAATGGATGAGAGGAGACCATATCCCTTAATTCACCTTTTGTCTGGATATCCTCTCTCTCTTTCCTAATGGATCTTGGGAGGATGAAAACAGAATGCAACTATGCTTGTGTTTTACCAATGTCTGAGTCTTCATGTAAAGGACCATTTGCTAGAAAATTAGTTCTGAAGCAGAATTTTAAAATAACTGGCATTACCATAGAACTCTTAGGAGAGAACATAGGCAAAACATTCTCAGACATAAATTGTAGCAATATTTTCTTAGACCAGTCTCCCAAGGCAAAAGAAACAAAAGCAAAAATAAACAAATGGGACCTAATCAAACTTAAAAGCTTTTTCACAGCAAAGGAAATCATCAACAAAATGAAAAAACAACCTGCAGAATGGGAGAAGATATTTTCAAACTATGCGACTGACAAGGGCTTAATTTCCAAAATATACAAACAGCTCATACAACTCAATATCAAAAAAACAACCTAATCAAAAAATGGGCAGAAGACCTAAGTAAACATTTCTCCAAAGAAATACAGATGGCCAACAGGCACATGAGAAGATGCTCAACATCGCTAATTATTAAAGAAATGCAAATCAAAACCACAATGAGGTATCACCTCACACCAGTCAGAATGACCGTCATTAAAAAGTCTACAAACAATAAGTGCTGAAGAGGGTGTGGAGAAAAGGGAACCCTCCTACACTGTTGGTGGGAATGTAATTTGGTGCAACTACTATGGAAAACAGTATGGAAGGTCCTTAAAAAACTAAAAATAGAGCTGTAATATGATCCAGCAATCCCACTCCTGGACATATATCCAGAAAAGATGAGAACTCTAATTTGAAAAGATACATGCACCCCCAGTGTTTATAGCAGCACTATTTACAAGACATGGAAGCAACCTAAGTGTCCAACAACAGATGAATGGATAAAGAAGATGTGGTATATATGTATATGCAATTGAATACTATTCAGCCACAAAAAGAATGAAATATTGCCATTTACAGCAACATGGTTGGACCTAGAGAATATCATAGTAAGTGAATTAAGTCAGACAGAGAAAGGCAAATGTTATATGATATCACTTACATGTGGAATCTAAAAAAATAATACAAATGAATTTATTTACAAAACAGAAACAGACGTACAGACATAGAAAACAAACTTATGGTTACCAAAGGGGATAAGGGGAGGGGATAAATTAGGATTATGGAATTAACAGATACACACTACTATATGTAGAATAGATAAGCAGCAAGGATTTACTGTATAGCATAGGGAACTATATTCAACATCTTGTAATAACCTATAATGGAAAATAATATGAAAAGATGCAAATATAACTGAATCACTTTGCCGTACACTTGAAACTAACACAATATTGTAAGTCAACTATACTTCAATAAAAAAAACCTGTCATTTGTTGAGCTTTTATCTGCCAGCCACTGATAAACACTTTGCATGTGTCATCTTCCTTTAATTCACAAAGCACCATTAGGAGGCTTTTTTTTTTTTGCGGTACGCGGGCCTCTCACTGTTGTGGCCTCTCCCGTTGCGGAGCACAGGCTCCGGACGCGCAGGCTCAGCGGCCATGGCTCACGGGCCCAGCCGCTCCGCGGCATGTGGGATCTTCCCGGACCGGGACACGAACCCGTGTCCCCTGCATCAGCAGGCGGACTCTCAACCACTGCGCCACCAGGGAAGCCCCCTAGGAGGCATTTTAATTCCTATTTTGCAGATGAAGAAATGGTTCATGAGGTCATGGTACTTGTTAACTTTCCCAGAGTCACATGGTGATTAAATGGCTGAACCAGGACTCCATCCTAAGCCTCTCGTCATAACCACTGTTTCACTGGGTGCCGTGTCAATGGCCGTGAGTATCCAAGGATGAGCGTCTTCTGCTTCTCTGGATGCTTAAGGGACAAACAGGCTAACTTCACAGGAATGGATCTTAGTCCTCACACCATCAGATATTCTTACTCTGTTGCACTATGCGTTTACATGCGGTTCCTCGGACACACCCTATACACACTCTGTAATGGTTAATTCAGAGGGAAGCTCAGAGTATCCTTTGTTGAGACTGTTTTAAAAATTAGGTGCTGGGTTGTTTCTGTTTTCCTCTTTGATGAGCTGAAGGCCCTTAGCTACGAATGGCCTTTTGAGGTATGTGTTTTCCTGCCCATCTGGCTTTGCCTGAGCTCCTGTGGAATAGATGTTTGCAGGGAACTGCACCAGTTATCCCAAAGGGACAGCAGGCAGGGACAGGCCCTCAGTGGCATCCACTAAATGAGACTGGAGCTTCAATTAATCTTTGGGGAATAGGCCTTCCTACATAGGAAAGGGGTCCTCTGACCTCAGGTTTGAATATGTTGAAAGCCAGTGAGGCAGAATGCTCCAGATGTGGAAATATAGTCCCCTGAAGGAGGTGAGTGACCTTTCACATACTACCGTCCTTTGGTCCTGGAGCGCTCTTGCTAGAAAGTCCCCTGAACTCCACCTGCGCTTACCCCCGCCAGCTTGGTCAGTGGTGTTTGAAATTCCTTTAAGATATAAGGTTTAAAATGCAGCTGCTCCTTGAAAATGTGGACTCCTATTCACACTGCTATGACTACTCCTCCCATTTATGTGGAACTTTACAGTGTGTAAATCATTTGCGTTACCTTATGTCATTGTGAATGCTCACAGCAATCTGTGGGGTATGCCCTGCTCATGTCTCAGTTTATATAAAGAGAGCAAGAGAAGTAGAGTTGTATGTGTCACCAAAGGCAGTAGGTGACAGAGATAGAATTAAGACCTGGATTTCATGGTTCTAAGTCCAGAACTCTTTCACTATAGCAGAACTGCTTCTTACTCATATACATACACTGAGCTATAAGTGGCCATTATCCCCAAAGCTAGAATTGCTGATAGGAAGAGACATCCACAGCCTTAGAACTTAGGTACCTGCAGGTAGCGGGTCTCCTGAAAGATGCAGGAGGAGTGGAGGTAGAGAAGATGCAGGAAGTGTAGGGAGCATCCTAGGAGAGGTCTGCCAGCTTTACACCCCTGCCAAGGAGTGAGTCTGCTGGTAGCTCAGAAGTGGCCACAGAACGCCCCCAGTCCTAAAAGACTTTTAAAAATGTTGTTTTGGGGGACTTCCCTGGTGGTGCAGTGGTTAAGAATCTGCCTGCCAATGTAAGGGACATGGGTTCGAGCCCCTGGTCCGGGAAGATCCCACATGCCACGGAGCAACTAAGCCTATGTGCCACAACTACTGAGCCCGTGTACCACAACTACTGAAGCCCGCGCACTCTAGGGCCCATGTGCCGCAAGGACTGAGCCCACGTGCTGCAACTACTGAAGCCTGCGCGCCTAGAGCCCGTGCTCCGCAACAAGAGAAGCCACTGCAATGAGAAGCCTGCGCACCGCAATGAACAGTAGTGCCTGCTTGCCGCAACTAGCAAAAGCCCGCGTGCAGCAACGAAGACCCAACACAGCCAAATATAAATAAATTAATTTAAATTTTTTTTTAAATTAAAATGATGTTGTTGTTATTTTATGACTTGCCTGGAGCATTTTCTCCAGATATGCAGTAATGGAAGACAGTGAGCAAATGCCAACTCGGTGATCCCCTGGGAACCCTTCTGGGCAGTGGTGTTTACATGGGATGAGATTGGAAGAGCTGCTACCGGCCGGCAGGCACTGGGAGTACAGAGTGCATGCGGGAGCTGCAGAGTCTGGAGCCCCGGCTGCAGGGCACAGGCAGTCTTTCTCAGCAACCAGAGGCGTGGTGAGAGTCATTTAAATTTCTTGCCTTGGGTACTTCAAAGCAGATTAATAGCAGAGCACTTTGTATTCTCAACAGGAAAAAAGGTAGAAGGAGTAACTGCCACTGCACTGATGCTCACTTTGTCTTCATTCATTCTGTCCATAGATGTTTCTCCATATAACTGCACTGGGAAGGTGCTGGGGATTCTCTAATCTCATCCACAAGTAGCTCACAGTCTAGGTGGGGAGACAGATATGTCAATAAAGGAATGATAATTCAGAGGGTTAAACACCAAAAAAAGCAGATTGAACCAGGCAGAGTGGCAACAGGAAAGGCGCAGAATTAACTCTAAGGGAGGGTATCCACAAAGTCTTCCTGGAGCTGAGCTCGCATGTGAGCTTCAGCATACAAAAAAAACTGTACACGTCGTTACTATACAATTTGATGAGTTTTCACAATTGGAATAAACCTGTGGAACTAGCACCCAGATCAAGAAACACGACCAGGGCTTCCCTGGTGGCGCAGTGGTTGAGAGTCCGCCTGTCGATGCAGGGGACTCGGGTTCGTGCCCCGGTCCGGGAAGATCCCACATGCTGCGGAGCAGCTGGGCCCGTGAGCCATGGCCACTGACCCTGCGCGTCCAGAGCCTGTGCTCCGCAACGGGAGAGGCCACAAGAGTGAAAGGCCCACATGCAGCAAAAAGAAAAAGAAACACAACCAGCATCCCAGAAGGCCCACTTGTCCACTCCCCATTGCTAGCCGCCTCCCTCCCTGGCCTCCAAGGAGTAGCCTCTCTCCTGACCCTAAAGCATAGATTTGTTTTGCCTGTTTTGAACTTCATGTAAGTCGAGCCATTCTACATAAGCTCCTTGATGTCCGAGACAGAGCTAAAAGGACAAATAGGAATTCATCAGGGGGCAGGGTAGAGAAGTGCATTGTGGGAAGAAGGGGTAGTGTGCTCAAAGCAGAGGTGGAATAACAGCCTGTGTGAGAACTGTCAGCTTTCAGCAGTGCTGGAGCATAACATTCAAGAGGGGGAAGGGGCACGGAAGGTTACCAGAGAGGAAGGCAGGGGGAGGTACATCATGGACAGACTTCCATACCATGCAAAGGCATTGGGATTTTAGCCTGGAAACCTGTGGTTCCCAAAGCTGACTGATCATCAAGGTCACCTGGGCAACTTTTAAGGCACACAGATCCTAGGACCCACCATCAGAGAGTTGAGTTTTGTAAAGTTCTTCCCAGAGGGTTCTCATAATTAGCTGAGTTTGGAAACCATTTTATAGATACATTGGAGAGCCACTGAAGGATTATAAGCAAGGGAGTGGGAGGATCTGACTTGAGTTTTTTGTTTGTTTGTTTGTTTTACATCTTTATTGGAGTATAATTGCTTTACAATGGTGTGTTAGTTTCTGCTTTATAACAAAGTGTATCAGTTATACATATGTTCCCATATCTCTTCCCTCTTGCGTCTCCCTCCCTCCCATCCTCCCTATCCCACCCCTGCAGGCAGTCACAAAGCACCCAGCTGATCTCCCTGTGCTATGCGGCTGCTTGCCACTAGCTATCTATTTTATGTTTGGTAGTGTATATATGTCCATGCCTCTCTCTCGCTTTGTCACAGCTTACCCTTCCCCCTCCCCATATCCTCAAGGCCATTCTCTAGTAGGTCTGTGTCTTTATTCCTGTCTTACCCCTAGGTTCTTCATGACATTTTTTTTCTTACATTCCGTATATATGTGTTAGCATACGGTATTTGTCTTTCTCTTTCTGACTTACTTCACTCTGTATGACAGACTCTAGGTCTATCCACCTCATTACAAATAGCTCAATTTCGTTTCTTTTTATGGCTGAGTAATATTCCATTGTATATACGTGCCACATCTTCTTTATCCATTCATCCGATGATGGACACTTAGGTTGTTTCCATCTCCGGGCTATTGTAAATAGAGCTGCAATGAACATTTTCATACATGACTCTTTTTGAATTATGGTTTTCTCAGGGTATATGCCCAGTAGTGAGATTGCTGGGTCATATGGTAGTTCTATTTTTAGTTTTTAAAGGACCCTCCATACTGTTCTCCATAGTGGCTGTATCAATTTACATTCCCACCAGCAGTGCAAGAGGGCTCCCTTTTCTCCACACCCTCTCCAGCATTTATTGTTTGTAGATTTTTTGATGATGGCCATTCTGACTGGTGTGAGATGATATTTCATTGTAGTTTTGATTTGCATTTCTCTAGTGACTAATGATGTTGAGCATTCTTTCATGTGTTTGTTGGCAGTCTGTATATCTTCTTTGGAGAAATGTCTATTTAGCTGACTTGAGTTTTGAAGGATGATGTAGGTTGTTTAATGAGGAGGCTGTGACAGTAGACACGAGATGCCCCAGCCTGATCTGGGATGTGGCACAGGGTGTGGAGTGAGGAGGACAATCTTGAGAGATAATTAGGAGGCAGAAGGAACCAAATGTGTTGATCAGTTGGCCATGGAAGGCAGTGGAGAGGGAGGACCCGAGGAAGATACCCAGGTTTCTGGCTTGTGCCTATTCCACAGGCATGAGCAGACTTTGGGGGCAGAAAAAGTAACATCATATTTTTGTTTAATTAACTTATCTATAATAACTTCACCCCAATTTCTCTACATATATTTATTCATTCAGCAAATGTTTTTTAAATGCCAAATATATATCTGACACTGTTCCAAGCACTGAATCATATGTAAGAGACAGAATCAAAAGGATACAAAATATTGAGAATTCACTGTTAGTGTTTGAGAAAAAATATTGGCCTTTTTATTCCTTTCAATTCACTAAATATATGCCATGAAACAGTCATATGTCAAGTTAGATCCAAGAGGAGCATATATGGGTTAGTGATGTGGGCTGGGGAGACGGAAGAGGGCTAGAACCACCCAGAGGTGGGTAACAGTGGTTATTTCAACCTTGTGTTAAGAGCCTACAATATTATTCTGCTCCTTATAGCAACTCTATATTTATTGTATTTATTTTCTACATTTGTACAGATGAGGAAATGAATAATTCATCCTCAGGTGCACAGCTAATAAGTAATAATGCTAAGATTCAAACAGGATGATGTGCCTCCCTGCAAACCAGAATGTAGGGAGAAAAGGTCCCTCGTTTTCATATGAGGAAACTGAAGCTGTGAGTGGTTTGGTTTTTGACCCAAGGTTGAATGGCAAACTAATGGCAAAGCCCAGCTGAGTAGACATAGGCCTTGATCTGTAGCCCTGGCCTGTGACCACACTCAGCTCAGTCACTACAGGAAGCTCAGCCCATCCTGAGCATGACCCAGGGTTCTGTAAGCCGCAGTTCAGGGTTCTGAACGTTTTATTGTTGGGAGAAGGCTGGAGGTCAGCTTTAGGACTGGGCTGAGTTTGGGGTGTCTCTTTGCTGGAGAGTCTTCCGCAAGCCAAGGACAGGGCACAGTGGGTCAGGAAAGCACCGCCTATCCTTTCTAGAACTTTTGCCAAAATATACTCCAGGTGGTTAGGGGCACAGCCTTGACCCCAGATTCTGGGTAATCCTCTCATGTGTTGAGTTAGACTGGGGCCAATCTAGAAAAGGAGTCCACAATTAGCACAGATTTCTTTAGCCATCTGCAATCAACAAAGTAAGAGGGCTTCCCTGGTGGCGCAGTGGTTGAGAGTCTGCCTGCCAATGCAGGGGACACGGGTTCGTGCCCCGGTCCGGGAAGATCCCACATGCTGCGGAGCGGCTGCGCCCGTGAGCCATGGCCGCTGGGCCTGCGCGTCCAGAGCCTGTGCTCTGCGACGGGAGAGGCCGCGGCAGTGAGAGGCCCGCGTACCGCAAAAAAAAAAAAAAAAAAGAAAAAAAGAAAGTAAGAGAGCTCTGCTCTGAATTGGGAAGTAGGGGAATCAAAGAACAACTCAAGACACACATTGCACTCAGAGGAACTTCAGCCCGCCCTTCCCTCAGTTTGCTCTTTCCTACAGCCTGCCTCTTCCCCGGAAAGAAGTACTTGGACATCGAGGACACAAAGTTTCCTGAAGGAACTTATTACAGGGGTTGTTGGAACAGGTGCTGAGGAGGAGACAAGAGACTGGATTATCCAAAACTCAGGGATTGAGGTCAGGCAGGATGGCAGACACATAGGGCAGGGTTTTTTTTTAATTAATTAATTTATTTATGTATTTATTTATTTTTGGCCGTGTTGGGTCTTAGTTGCTGCTCACGGGCTTTCTCTAGTTGCCGTGAGTGGGGGTTACTCTTCGTTGAAGTGCACGGGCTTCTCACTGTTGTGGCTTTTCTTGTTGCAGAGCATGGGCTCTAGGCGCGCAGGCTTCAGTAGTTGTGGCACATGGGCTCAGTAGTTGTGGCGCACAGGCTTAGTTGCTCCGCGGCATGTGAGATCTTCCTGGGCCAGGGCTTGAACCTGTGTCCCTTGCATTGGCAGGTGGATCCTTAACCACTGTGCCATCAGGGAAGTCCAACACAGGGCAGTTTTTAATAGTCAGTGCTGACCTCCCGTTTTCAAAAGGGCCAGGTCTCTTCATCCAAACTTACAGGCTGGGGGCCACCTTGCAGAGGAGCAGGAGGGCACAGTGGCCTCACACGCACCCTCCCAGGGTGCTCTTTCATGCCTCTGCTCACTTCTGGGCGAGGTCACCATCACTGAGGACACACTCTCCACCTCCATCCTCCACTCCCAACTGGCTCCTGGAAAGATGATTTCTCTCAGAGCACTCTGAATGGTTAGGATGCTTCAAGGGAACTTATCCTAAAGAAAATCCTAACCAAATGATCAGAAGACAAAAGGATGTTAGGACAAATGTCTACATCATCTGAACTGGACAAATCTGACATCAAGCCACGGGGTGGAGCTGCAATAACTTCCATTTTAAAATGGCTGTTGCCAGAGAGGCCGCGATAGTGAGAGGCCCGCGCACCACGATGAAGAGTGGCCCCCGCTCGCCACAACTAGAGAAAGCCCTCGCACAGAAGCGGAGACCCAACACAGCCATAAATAAATATAAATAAATAAATAAAATGGCTGTTGCTGAGAAGTGACTCAGGAAAGCAATGGAGAGTGGAGGGAGAAAGCGGTAAATTCAGCCAGGATCTGGTTTGCTGGCATGTTGCCTCCCTTCTCTGCAAAAATCCACGTATATGTTATATAAAAGCCTCCAACATCAGGCTAATAGGAGTTTCTGAAAGAGAGAAGAATTAAATCAGATGAGAGGAGATGATAAAAAACAATAGTACAAGAACAGTTCTGCAAACTGAAGCACATGTCTTCAGAATGAAAGAGGCCTTGGAGTGTCTGCTACAATGAATGAATAAAATCCCAGACCAATGCACTTTATTGTTGAATTTCAGAACACAGCAGGTAAAGAGAAGCTCATGTATTATTCTGGAGAGAAAAAGAGGTCCATGCAATCAAGAATCAGAACGTTATCAGACATCTCAACAACAACACTAGAAGGGAGAATACAATGAAGAAATGCATTAAAAACTTGGAGGGAAAATTATTTTCAATCTAGGTTTCTATATCCAGCTAAACTATTAATCAAATATGAGAATAGAATAATTCATTTGGGGGCATCAATGGATTTGAAAATAACTTGACACATATTCTTTTTTAAAAAGGTACCAGAGAATGCACTCCAGAAAAATCAGGAGTAAATTAAAAAGAAAAAAACTTGGTATCTAGGAACCTGGGCTATAATATAGGGGAGCATTGAAAGGAAGTCCTAGAATCACAACCATGTCACAGTCCTGGAGAGCAACTAGTCCAGTTGGAAAAGAATATAGAGGACTTTCCTTAGGTTTAGGAAATATCCAGGACAAAAAATGGAATGGATGCTTTTGAGCATATGAAAAGTTTGATAGGAATTTAGTATAATTGTTAGAGAATTTAATTAAAAGAGACAATATGGAGGGGCTTCCCTGGTGGCGCAGTGGTTGAGAGTCTGCCTGCCGATGCAGGGGGCGGGGGTTCGTGCCCCGGTCCGGGAGGATCCAACGTGCCACAGAGCGGCTGGGCCCGTGAGCCGTGGCCGCTGGGCCTGCGCGTCCGGAGCCTGTGCTCCGCAACAGGAGAGGCCGCAGAGGTGAGAGGCCCGCGTACCGAAAAAAAAAAAAAAGAGACAATATGGAAATAGACCAAAAAAATTTTAAAGGCAATTAACTCCAGGGGAAGTTTTTAACAAGAAAGGAAATGTAGGGACTTCCCTGGTGGCTCAGTGGATAGGATTCCACGCTCTCAATGAAGGGGGCTTGGGTTCAATCCCTGATCAGGGAACTAGATCCCACGTGCATGCTACAACTAAGAGTTCGAATGCCGCAACTAAGGAGCTGGCTAGCTGCAACTAAGAAGCCCTTGAGCTGCAGCTAAGAAGCCCACCTGCCTCAAAACGACCTGGTAAAACCAAATAAATAATTGTTTTTTTTTTAAAAAAGAAAGGAAATGTAAAAATAAGCATGGCACAGGAATCTACTATATTCTAGACTTTATTCTGAAAGCAGCATGAGTCCATGAACAATTTCTGTTTTATTGTATTCTCAGGACAGAGCACAGTGCCTGACACATAATGGGAACTAAATAAATATTATTTGAATGAATGAAGAAAAGTGCTAGGTTCTAGGAAGAAAGCAAAATGAAGTAGACATACTCCCTGCTATCTAGGAGATCACAACTGAAACCAAGTACTCATCAAATGTCCAAGCCCAGTGTCCTACTCTATTGGATTTTGTGAGTCATGAAGAGAATGGGGCATGGGAAGAGACACCACTTTTTTGAATGTGAACTTTAAGTGGGCTGTGACTTCTGTTGGTGGAAGAAAATAGTCCTAATGTGGCCAAGGCTACATGTTTGAGCTCAGGAGGAGTACTTAGCAGGCAGAAAGCTATGGTGTAACAGCTGTATTAGATTGTTTTATTCCTCTCTTCTTTCTCTCTCTTTGCTTTAGTTTTATAATATTCAAAAGTTGTTATGGTATTCAGGATATATAAAAAATACTCAAAATTCAACAGGAAAAAAACAAACAGGCCAGTGGAAAAAATGGGCAAAAGACTTGAACAGAAATTTCACCGAAGAGGATGTGTTGATGGCAATTAAGCTCATGAAAATGTGTCAAGTGTTATTAGCTATTAGGGAAATGCAAATTAAACCACAATGAGATACCATTACCCACCTATTAGAATGGCTAAAATAAAAATAATAAAAACACCGAGTGTGGGTGAGGATGTGGAGTGACAGGAACTGTCATATACTACTGGTGAGAATGCAAATGGTACAGCCATTCTGGAAAACAGGTTAGCAGTATCTTTTTTTAAATTTTATTTATTTATTTTTGGCTGTGTTGGGTCTTCGTTGCTGCGCATGGGCTTTCTCTAGTTGCAGTGAGTGGGGGCTACTCTTCCTTGCGGTGTGCGGGCTTCTCATTGCAGTGGCTTCCCTTGTTGCAGAGCACGGGCTCTAGGCGCGTGGGCTTCAGGAGTTGCAGCACGCAGGCTCAGTAGTTGTGACTCACGGGCTCTAGAGCACAGGCTCAGTAGTTGTGGTGCACGGACTTAGCTGCTCCGCGGCGTGTGGGATCTTCCCGGACCAGGGCTCAAACCCGTGTCCCCTGCATTGGCAGGCGGATTCTCAACCACTGCGCCACCAGGGAAACCCAGCAGTTTCTTATAAAGTTTAACATACAATCCAGCAATTCTACTCCTGGGTGTTTGCCATAGAAAAATAAAAACTTGTGTTCATGCAAAACTCTGTGCATGAATATTTATAGCAGCTCTTTTCATAAGCCCCCAAACTAGAAAAACCAAAATTTCCTTCAAAAGATGAATGTATAGACAAACTGGTACATGTAATAGAATACTCAGCAATTTAAAAAAGAAAAAGAGAGAGAGAGAACAAAATATTGATACACAGAACAGCATAGATGAATCCCAAAGGGCTTATGTTGAGTAGAAGAAGCCGGTCTCAAAGGCTACATAGCAACTTCTGCTTCTGGGAAGATGGAGTACTTTCCCCTATTCCTCTAAGAAGTAGCCTGGAAATTATATATAAAGGAAACATAAAAAGATTCTCTGAGAGTTGAGAGAAGGGATTTTTTTCCCCCTGATATATCTACGAATGCTGGCACCCTGGATATGCCAGTGGGTGCAGACCAAACAAGTTCTAAGAAAAGTCTGCTCTCTTAGCCAAATGACCAGGGAAAGGGCAACCTTGCAAGAGAGAAGACTTTAAGGAATTAATTGCTCTACTTCAGACATCCTGGCAAAAACTGTAGTTCCCACAACAGCAAATGTCAGATGTGGAGCCTAAACTCTCACATCCAACAGGTTGTAACGAGGTGCCCCTCCTGCTTCCCAGTGCAGTAGTGTCAGAACTAGTGGAGTGTCTAGACTTACATCACTATTCAATGGTAAATACACCACCCACCCCCAAGGGACCGGTGGTGGCCATGTGGGGAGCAGTAATGAAATAACCTAGTCTCTCCCAGCCAGGAAGATATCAGTGGAGACATAGTGAGGAGCTGGAGCTCCCATCTCTGCCCAGCACTGATGAGGAACCCCTGCCCTCAAGTGTCAGCAGAGACCAAGCAGGGGACCATCTTCTGTACCCACCTATAGGGGACTGTAATGAAGTGGCCCACTCAGCCTCTCTTTCCATGCTGCAGCAGTGTCAGAGAAAGCCAGTTAAAACAGAAAGCTTCAATAAGATTCAGAATTTCCCAACTCTATACCCCAAATGCCCATGTTTCAATAGAAAAATCACTCATTATACCAAGAACCATGAGGATCTCACACTGAATGAAAGAAGACAACAGATGCCAACACTAAGGTGACAGAAATTTTTAATTTTATATAACAAAGATTTTAAAACAGCCATCATAAAAAAGCAATTATGAACATGCTTGAAACAAGTGAAAATACAAAGAGTCTCAGTGAAGAAATAGAAAGTCTCAGCAAAGGAATAGAAGATATAAAGAAGAACCAAATAGAAATTTTAGAACTGAAAAATACAATAACTAAAATAAAAAGCTCATTGAATGGGCTCAACAAGAAAATGGAAGGGAAAGAGGAAAGGATCAGTGAGCTTGAAGATAGAACAACAGAAATTACCCAAATTAGTGTCACTCTAAATAAAAAAGGTAAAATACACTGAGAAAAAAAATATATAAACAGAACCTTGGTACTAGTGGGACCATAATAAAGGATCAAACATTTGTGTCACTGGAGTCCAAATGGGAGAGGAGAAAAAGGGTAAGCCTGAAAAAGTACTCAAAGAACTAATGACTGAAAATTCCCCAAATTTGGCAAAATACAAAACCCTACAGATTCAAAAAGGTAAGTGAATCCCAAACAGGTTAAAACCAAAAAAAGTCATGCCCAGATATATTTTAGTAAAACGTCAGAAAACTAAAAATGAAGAAAAAAATCTTAAAAGCACAGATAGGAACAATGCTTTATCTCTAGGGGAAAAACAATTCAAATGACAGTGGATTTCTCATTAGAAGCCACGGAGGTCAGAAGGAAGTGACACGTTTCTCACGTGCTGAAAGATGTCCTGTAGACATCTTTCCAGAATCCCGTATCCGAGGAAAATATCCTTCAGGAATCAAGGGAAAATGAAGACATTCTTATATGAAGTAAAACTAAGGTAACTTGTCACCAGCAGACCTACTCTAAAAGAATGGCTGAAAGAGGTTTTTTTAACAGAAGGAAACAATAAATGGAGGAATCTTGAAACATCAGGAAGAGCAAAAGAACATGGTAAGAAAAATATGGGCAAAGACTCCTCTGGAGTCTTCTAGATTAGGTTTGATGACTGAAACACAAATTATAACACTTCTGATGTGGTTCTACGTATGTAGAGAAAATATCTAAGAAAAGAAGGGGGGAGGGTAAAAAGACATAAAAGGAGGTAAGGTTTCTACACTTACTTGAACTGGTAAAATTATGGCACCAGTAGACTGTGGTGTTACATATGTATAGTATAATACCAAGAGCAAACCACTAAAAAAGCTACATAAGGAGATATGCTTGAGGACAAGATAGGTAAATAAAAGTGGGAATCTAAAAAATGGTTAAGTAACCCACAGGAAGGCAGGAAAAAGAAAACAGAGAAATGAAAATCAGAGAGAAGAAACAGACAACAAAAAATAAAATGGAAGACTTAAGTCCTAACATACTAATTACATTAAATGTAAATGTACTGAATACCTCAATTAAAAGATAGATTGGCAGAGTGGAGTAAAACAAAATCAACTACATGCTGTCGACAGGACACTCACTTCAAATATAACAATACAGACAGGCTGAAAGCAAAATGCTATGAAAATATTTATCATGCAAACATTAATTTAAAAAAAGCAGGAATAACTGTATCAATATAGAATAAAGTAGACTTCAGAGCAAATAAAATTACCAGAATCAGAGAGGGACATTACAATGAGAGGGCCAATCTACCAAGGAAGGAAACATGGAAATACTAAATGTATATGCACCGAACAATGTAGATGCGAATTATGCAAAGCAAGAACTGATAGAACTAAAAGGAGAAATGGACAAATCCACAAATACAGTTGGAGATTTCAGCACCCTTCTCTCAACAATTGATAGAACAACTAGACATAAAGTCAGAAAGGATATAGAACTCAGCAACGCCATCAAATAACAGGACCTAATCAGTGTTTGTAGAAAACTCCACCCAGTAACGGCAAAATACGTATTCTTTTCAATTGTCCGTGGGACAAACATAGGTCTTATCCTGGTCCATAAAATAAATATCAACAGACTAAAAAGAACTGAAATAATGCAGAGTGTATTCCCTGGCCACAGGGAACTCAAACTGGTAATCAATGACGGAAAGATAAAAGGAACATGCCCCAAAGTTGTAAATTAAATAACACACTTCTAAATAATTCATAAGGCAAAGAGGATTTTTAAAAATACTTGAGTATTTTTAAAAATACTTGAGTATTTTTAAAAATACTTGAAAGGATTTTTAAAAATACTTGAAACTAAATGTAAATTAAAATGCAACATAGCAAAGCAGAAACAGACTTAAAGATACAGAGATACAGAGAATAAGAGAGAACAGGCTGGTGGTTACCAGTGGGAAGAGGTGAGATGGGGGTAGGGGACTGAGAGGTACAAACTACTATGTATAAAGTGAATAGGCTACAGGGATGTATTGTACAGCAGAAAGAAATATAACCATTATTTTGTAGTGACTTTAAATGGAGCATAATCTATAAAAATGTTGAGTAGCTATGTTGTATACCTGAAGCAAATATGGTGTTGTAAATCAACTATACTTCAGTAAAAGCACTTAAGACAAACAAACAAACAAAAAGAAATGCAACAAAGTGTTTTGTGGGATACAGCTAAAGCAATGTTGACAGGGAAATTTATAACACTAATGCATACATTACAAAAGAAGAAGAGCCTCAAATCAATCATCTAAGCTGAAGACGTGCTTAACTTTTTATAGGTTTAGAAGACGTTCGGTGTGGTGCAGTGGAAAGGGGACAAAATCTGGAGTCAGTGTGTTATTGTATCTTGGCTCTACCATTTCCTAAGTGTATAATCTTGCTGATCGTCATTATTTTCGTTTGTAAAATGGGAAAACTACCCACATCACAGGGTTATTTTGAGGCTTCAATTGCATGAGAGAACCTAGAGTTCTTGCAGAAGGCCTGTAAATCCAGAAGGATGCCAAGCGTTTTTGGATAGAAAATAAATTGTACACTGTGAACATTTTAAAATGTATTTAAGCGCGATTGTAACCAATAAAATAAAAATATATAATTTAAAATTAGTTTTATGCTTTTATATATTTTCCAGTATAAAGAGTCTTTATACTTGAAAATATTGGAAATCAGTGAGAGATGTCTGGCACATGAAGCAGCTGCTCAGTGCATGGCCGTTGCTGTTGGTAGTAGCAGTAGCAATAGTCGTAGCAGTGATAACAGTAGTAGTTGTAATCATTGTCACCCTCCTAATAGTATTTCACTATTGCATTGTTTTATTTCATCTGCACAGTGGTCTGTGAGGGACCAAGGGCAGAGATCATAAGCTCCATTTTATGGTGAGAACATGGAGGGTGGAGAGGGTGTCTTCTTTTCCAAGACCTTACAGTTTGAAGTTGCTGTACCTGGGAGTAGAACCCAGGTCTTCCAACTCTGAAAGCATGGGCTAGAGGAGCAGGGAAGGCGGCTGTCATAATCTGCTTGGGCTGCTGTAACAGAATACCACAGGCTGCATGGCTTAAACCACAGACATTTATTTCTCACAGTTCTGGAGGCTAGAAGTCCAAGAGCGAGGCTCCTGCAGTTTCAGTATCGGATGAGGGAGATCTTTTCCTGACTTGCAGATGGCCACTTTCTCACTTTGTCCTCACCTGGTAGAGAGAGAGAGCTCTGTTCTCTATCTCTTCTTTTTTTTTTTTTAATAAATGTATTTATTTATTTATTTTTGGCTGCATTGGGTCTTCTTTGTTGGGTTTTTGTTGCTACGCGCAGGCTTTCTCTAGTTGTGGCGAGTGGGGGCTGCTCTTTGTTGTGGTTCACAGGTTTCTCACTGCGGTGGCTTCTCTTATTTCGGGCTTCAGTAGTTGTGGCACACGGGCTCAGTAGTTGTGGCTTGCGGGCTTAGTTGTTCCGCGGCATGTGGGATCTTCCCCGACCAGGGTTCAAACCCGTGTCCCCTGCATTGGCAGGCAGATTCTTAACCACTGCGCCACCAGAGAAGTCCCTCCATCTCTTCTTACAAGGGTACTAATCCCATGATGGGGACCCTACCCTCATGACCTCATCTAAACCTAATCACCTCCCAAAGGCCCCATCTCCAAATGTCATCACATTGGAGGTTAAGGCTTCCGTATATAAATTTGGGGGAGACACATTCAGTCCGTAGCAGTAGCCATATTAGTATTTCAGGGATGTATTTTTCATCCAGAGAGCATGCATTTTACAGGTAACTGATCCCTCAGTAGACTCACAGTGTAGTTAAGCAGGACAAGCAACATCCCGGGGTGCTTCCTGTTTCCTGCACTTGGCTTTGGGCAAGTAAAGCCACTCGCTTTGGAAAGCAATCAGGCAGGACTGCGAGTCAACCTAGAGTTAAGTGTATCTTCATGAAGAACCCCTCCCCCACGGGCTTCTCTGGGAGGTGGTCTGGGCCCTGAGGTGGGGCTGCTGTAACCACCAGGGTCCTGGGGCAGCTTAGCCCTGGTACCAGAAAGGACACTGCTCTGGGGGCAGGGACCCTAGGTCTGAGTGTGGCTGCATCTCTGACTCCATCACCTTTCTCTTTTTTAATTTTTTAATTTTATTATTTTTTTATTTTTTGCGGTACGCAGGCCTCTCACTGTTGCGGCCTCTCCCGTTACGGAGCACAGGCTCCGGATGCGCAGGCTCAGCGGCCACGGCTCACGGGCCCAGCCGCTCCGCGGCATGTGGGATCCTCCCGGACCGGGGCACGAACCTGTGTCCGTTGCATCAGCAGGCGGACTCTCAACCACTGCGCCACCAGGGAAGCCCATCCATCACCTTAAAACCTGGGGTTGGACTTGTTCTCGGGCCCATCCAGCTCCTGTGTTCCAAGATTCCCATGCCTGAGGTCATGAGGTCTACCTCTGTGCGGGGAGCTCTGTAAGCAGACCAAGGGCAGGGCTGGGGTTGGCCACCGGTTCTGTGCTCAAGACAACAAAGAGAAGGTGCAGCCTGAGCAAAGAGGGGGTAGCGGAGGGAATGCCGTGTCATCTGATCCATAGCTGATTAAGCCTTTGAAAATGCGCTCTGGGAACATGTCCGTGAAGGACGTCACTGAGGTGGGGGAAGAATGCCGCCTGTTGTCTGGGCCCAGGACACAAAGGCCTATCTGTGCGCACGTGGGCACTCCCGATCCAGGCTGGATCAGCTGCTCTTGTTTCCTCCTTCGCCATCACAATACAACTACAGAGTTACAGTCTGCCCTTCCACCCCAACCCAGGAGAGCTGGGCAATGGGATCTCTGCCCACTGGGTGCCCGCTGAGCACAGCCGGTGACACCAGCCTCCCGGCCCAGTTGGCTGCTGGCAAGTCTAGAATTTCAATAGCCTGCTTCTCCCTGCCCTCATTTACTGCCCTCTCTCGTCTTCTCTTTCTCTCACCCTCCCCTGCACACGTGTGAGTGGCAGATCCAGGGTGATCTGGACCCAGTTGATTGCCGAGGGAGCCAAGCCTGGACACTTGACAGATAAGCGGCTGGGCAGTGGCCAGCCGTGGCGCAGTGGAACACTTTCCTCGGGCGGTGGAGTGGCAGCTGCCCTGGTCCCCCACCCTGGTCCATAGGAAACGGGGCTAGGAGCATTCTCTCCCAGATGGAGTCCCCTGGCAATGCTCAGCGGAGAGCCCGTGCGGCATCAGAGGCAGAAGGCCTGGGATGCGAACGTGGGCTCCAACGCTCTGGCTTGTACTAGCAGAGGCAAGGCTCTTAACCCCTGTGAGTCTTCGTTTCCTCATTTATGTAAAATGAGGACCATAGTTCTTACCCCATGGGTTGTTAAGAACCTTCCATGGGCATCAAGCAGTGCTTAGCACAGGGTAGACTTATTACCAAGCATGGACACACCACACACACACACACACACACACACACACACACACACACACGTTGATTTCCTTAGAAGGAATGAGAATCCTCAGGGAAGATACACCCACAGAAGGAGGAGGTATCTTTCCCTTACTGCCATATACTCTGCAAGTCCTTTATTGCCCACAGTGGAGTTGGTACTTCACACAACCCAGCCCATCGCTGTCAGAGAGAACAACTGGCATTTGCATAGAAAACACACAGATTGCATGTCACACTCCCGTGAGAGGAACAGAGTTTCCGAGGCTGTATTGTTGTTGGTGATTGAGGAGAGCCAGTGGCCCTTGTGTGGCAGGGACCAGCCTGTACCACCGCTGCCTGCAGTTGTTTTGGTTGTTTTTGTGTATCTCGCTTTTCCCCACCTCTCCTTTCAAATTATACCCTTTGGCCTGCAAATGAGTCCTTTCTCATTCTTCTGAGTGAGTTTCTGGAGGCAACCCTGCTTTTTTTTTCCTCTGAGGTTGACTTGTCCTGTCAGGCTGCCAGCCTGAGGATGAAGCCGTGAGAGCAGGTCCAGAAAGCAGAGCCCAGCCCCAGGCTGGAGCCGCCCCCAGGCCCACCCATCGCCCCTGGGACTGCAGTCTCCTGGGACAGGAGGCTGGGACAGGAAGGTGTGGGACCAGCCAAGGTTCTTGCTTTATTCTCCCAGATCCCGTTTTGTGGTTTGGGGAAGGGGGTATCTTTTCTTGAGGGTCTGAGATTTTCTGCTCGGGTGATATGATTCCTCCCATCATTCTGAGGGCTGGTCCCAGGACTCTGGAACTCCCCCTTTTACTGTCCCCCCGGGGCTCTGTCTCCGGTGCTCTCCTACCCCTAGGTGCCACTCCAAGCTCCAGTGCTCAGGGCCATATCATAAAACAATACCATCCGATACGGCTTGGGCCTCCTTTATGTGGGTCAAGCCACACAGGCCTTCTGGAAACATGGCCTGTTTTCTGACCTGCTAGTATCCGTGGAATGGATATTTCAGGGGGTGGTTTTGGGCCATTGTTAGTGCAGGTCCTCTGAGAAGCAGAGGGCAAGATGGGATTAAACTGCAAGGATTGTAGCAGGGGAAATGGTTTGTGAAATAAATAGATAGGAAGTCAGATAAGGCTGGAGGGCCATCAGACGCTGCATGCCTGACCCTAAGTGAAGGAGAGAGAGAAAGAAGATTGAGTGGAAAAATCCTGGACAACCCTACAGTCTAAGGAAGGTTCAGCAAGGCCACCAGCAGGTCCTCGGGCCAAAGGCAGCTGTCAGAGGAGTCTGGGCGTCCCAGGATTGGGTCTGCCTTAGTATCCCCAGTGTGCTCAGTCACTGCCAGGGAGCAGCCCATGAGAAAAGTGATTTGGTGCAAATGTAGCTGTTGGTTCCAAATGTACCACTGGGGCCCTTGGTTAATTATGCTCTAGTAGTTGGAAGTCTGCAAGCTACATTCTTAGGGCCAGTCATAAACATACCTCTTCAGATCGCTGCATGGCACTGAGTCTTTGGAAATGGCCAGGTCCCTCCTAGGAGCTCCACATCAGGTGTATGTGAGTGTCAAACTCACGTTTTAGGGTCGCCAGCCTATCCAGTGGTCTCACAGAGACCAAACACACAGCACGAATGACTATCAAAGTGCAGCCTGTTGACTACTTATAGCAGAATCATCAGGAATGTTTGCTTAAGGCACAGATCTCTGGACTTCAGTCAGACCTACCCAAACGCATCTCTGAGGGATGGCCTAGGAATTGGCATTTAACCAAGAACATATGCCAATACACGCATGTGATTCTCGTGCCTTCTAAATGTTGAAAATCACTTCTGATGCCAGAAACTCAGCCTCTGTGCACCAGTGCTGAACTGAATCTAGAGACAGAGTTTTGGATGAAGTAGAGAAGAATAGCTTTATTGCTTTGCCAGGCAAAGGGGGACACAGCAGGCTCCTGCCCTCCAAAACTCTGTGTCCCACCCAGAAGGATTTGGTGAGGAGTTTTATAGCAATGGTTCAAGGGTGGGGTTGCTGATAAGATAAGGGTGTGTGCAGGCCCTGCACTCCTTTAATCTGGTTTCAGGTAATCTCTTGATGAGCTTCTCTGGTTTCTTTTAATCTGTCTTCAGATGGTCTTTTCTGGAATGAAGAATGCTGACATCTTCCATTTATTGGGGGTTTTAGTTCTATAAGGAGCTCAAAAGATACCCTTATATGTATCCCTGAGGTGGAACCAGGACCTGCCCCAAGGCTGCACTGTTGTTTCTTGGCTGCCCCTCCCTTGTCTCTGCATCCCCTCCCTTCCCTGATCAGCAACTGTTCGAATCTGCCCTTTGGGACTCAGGGAAGTTCACGGAGGCTGGCGTCTATTCCCTACAAACAAGAAAGGGGGACAGAAAGGCTTCCGTGCCCAGGAGCCCCACAGGGTCCTGCTGTTTCGCTTCCTCACACCATGAGTAGGCGATTGACTCCAGGTCCCCCATTTCCTGGTCAGTTCCAATTTTAAATACTTTGTACTAATTCTCTGAGAATGCGCCTACATATCAGAACTTGAGTCTCAGTGTCTGGATTAGAAACGATGTGTGGGGACCACAGACTTCTGAACCGATGGGAGCTCTGGGAGACCCGTGCTTTCTGGCCTAGCTAAGCACAGGTGCCTATACATCACCTTTCCCAAAACAGTATACCAGATGTAGAATTTCCTGGGGCCTCCAAGTTAGGAATTTCAGTCTCTTGCTTTCTCTCTCTACACACCATATAGCACTACATCTTTTCAATCTGGGGATTGTCTCCTCCTTATAAGGATATTGGCATTCTAAATCTCCAAAGAGGTGTCTTCTAAATTCTCCATGGAAAGGTTTGCTTTGGGGACCCTTCCTTTTATCACTCTTACACCCACTGACTGTCAGGGTCCACGGGCTGGGCTTCCATGTGCTTTCCCCACCTGTCACCTGCTCTTCCTTTCTTCCACCAGCACCAGCTAGTTACTCAAGCCTCAGAGATCTCTTGTCTTATCCATGCTTTATCTGCAGCATGCCTGGAGGTTCAAAGTGCATTCTGCAGCCCCGCTTCTTGCAGCCGTGAGCCCCTGGAACACTTATGCTTTTGTTGGTTTCCTTATCTCTGCCCTCCTTGACCTTAGATGTCCTTTCTTGCCTTTGGGTTCATTCAGCCAAGTTGCTTGGCCCTGCCCTGTTCCCAGCTAAACCCAGCCCACTCATTCTCTGGATGAATATTTGTAGAAGGATAAACTCTAAAAACCAGTCCAATTGGTATAAAACCCAATAATACTCAGTGCTAGCGATGGTACTGAAAATCTGGTCTCCTTGTGTCTGGTTGTGGTAGATACTGTTATAATTCCTTAGGAATATACTTTGGCAATACACGTGAAGTATGAAGAGATCTAAGGGTGTTTATACCCTTTGATTTGGGAATCTAACTTTTGGGAATTTAGCTAAAGAAAATAAACCTAAATGGGAAAATATTTCACATAAAGGAAAACACAGAAATTTATAATAAGGAAGAACTGAAAATAATAACAATGACTCATATTCATTGAGTGTTTATTATGTACTAGGCACCACTGAATTCTTTATATTTATTTTTTTATCGAATCCTCACCATCTCTCTATAAGATAGGAACAACTATGATCTGGTAAGAACTGCAATTACCTCCACATAACTTCTGTAATTTCCTCCAGATACCTAGTAAAAGGGAGGTGTACTGTAGTTTGGACCCTGGCCTGAGACTGCCCTACAGCTAGGTTCATTCCCTTACATTTGGACATGACCATTCCCTCTCCCTCCTTCTCCTCAGTAATTAGAATACAACAGGGTAAGTGTCATCACATAGCCAATTAATGACACGAATCGCTAAGAAGAAAGTTCTCCCTCTCCTCCTTATAAAGTTGGATTTATGAATCTGAGAAGACTTTAAATGAATTGGCTTAACTTGAGTAAATGGGGGAGGGCATCATTTTAGATCTAGTCCCTCATTTAAACCCTCAAGATTTTCTGGACCCTGATCCTTTCATTTAGTATAGTAACTCTCTCAAGTTTTGTTTTTTTTTTAACTACAGATCCTATGACACACTCTCTAAGTCTCCATTCCAGATGTTGATTAGCTTAGGGCCAGGAGGGCAGTGCAAGAGACCCTCTCTAGTTCAAGATGATCATGCCCAAACTCATCCACTCCAACCTTTAAAAAACACATCTTAAATTACTTATAAACTCCTTATATATAAAGCCACAAATTGAGCTTTTAACAACCGTCTGTTAGCTCCACACCACGATCTGAGTACTGGATCAGTTCTTTGGTGGGGAACTGCCTCCATTTCCTCACCTCGAATAAGACGGGTCATTCCAACGTCACAGCATTGCTGTGAAGATGATGGAGAAATGGGTAACAGTGCCTTCTGCAGCCCTTGGCAGGTAGATGGCTCTCAGTACACATTCATTCATTCAAGCCAGCTTCTCCTCCTTCTTCATTCATTCAACATGTTGGGAATGTGGACGCAGAGCTGAACCAGCCCTGAGCCCCGCCCACCCTGTGGGGAGCTACTGGTTACTGTGGAAACCTCAGCAGGGAAGAAGAGCCCAGATTTGAGCACTTTCAGCACCTGATTTTTCTATCAAAAAAGGCAGGCGCCTTTATACCCTGCAGGTCAAGGAGGGAGGCACAGGTGAGAGATAAAGGAAGTGGTGAAGAAAGAAGTGCTATCCTGATGAAGAGAATATCTTGTCCTGTATGGTGATTTTTGGCTTTGAGTTAGTCAATAACTTTTTTTTTTTGGTAGGGGTGGGAAAATGATCTTTACTGAATATATGTACTTCAAAGGCAAGGAGTGTTTTACAATTCAAATTAATAGTCCTTTTTAGGAGTAATTACTGCCCATGGAGACTTAGAACATGCTAAGATCACAATCTCTTCAGCAGTTACATTTTTTGAAAAATGGAGTGGGTTGTTTCCTAAAGGAAGATGCTCTTGTACCCATGTAGGTAAATTCTTCTTCCGGTGGTACCCCCTCCTTCCCCCCTTCTTGTCACCAACACCCCTGAGTAATACTTACTGTCCTTGAAGTGGTTGGAGGGACAGGGACAAAGCAGAATCCCTAGAGGTGGTGTCTTAAGGAAATGCCAGAATCACTCATTCACTCAACAAAGACCTTGAAGGTAGACACTTTTCTTTGTCTTAGAGAGCTTTGTCTTTGTCTTAATGAACAACACCACCTATAACCTTGCACTCACTAGGAACCCACCTTCTGGTGGGAAGAGGCCGACAACAAACACATGATAAAGAGGATGATTTCAGAAGGTCAAAAATGCCATGAAGAGGATAAAATGAGGCTTTGATGGATTAAATAATGTGCTCAAGTTCATGTATTAGTAGGGGACAAAGTCAGGACACAACAGCTTATTTATCTGTACCAAAATTCACGTTTCCGATTCTGTGCTACACAGGCTGGCCTGCATAGCTAGTCCTTCCATCACAACTGAACGAGGATTAGAGCTCACCTTTGCATAGCATTTTATCCTCTTCCAAGCTATTTCTAGCACATCACCTCATTTCACCTTGGGACATTATTATTTCCAGCTTCTCCTCTGAGGCCTGCCACGAATGCAAAGGAAAATGGCAGGAGCAGATCCTCTAGCAGAGGAGCCAATTAAGCTTCCCGCAAATGTAGAACAGTGAAATTCCCATGATGTGTAGCACCAAGAAAAGCCTTGAGTTGGCCATGTGTAGAGCAAACCCTGGTGGACCTGGATTTAAATAGGAGAAGGCCTTTCCTTTCTCCTCCTGCGACTCACAGAAACTGGATCTTACGCAGTCTCCTCGATGTTGAAAGAAGGTGCTAATGGGAAGTTTGGGCAGAGGTTCTCAGGTGCTGTGGGAACAGGAGACAATGGCAGACATGCTCCACTTTTCCCTGCATCTCCAGGGAATTGCACCTTCCACTCTCAGTAGAGCTGTGCTTATTCCTTCAAGCTCCCAGTCTTAGCAATAAGGTCAGCAGTTGACTGTTTACAAAGTACTTGATCTTGATTGAGGTTCACACGAACCCTCCTGGGTGGGTTCTAATATTCCTCTTAATTACAAAGGAGGAAAGTGAGGGCCAGAGAAGGCAACTGATTCAGTGTGTTTCTGTGGGGTTTGCAGGTGAGGTGGGCCTTGAGACTTCTGATGCCACTTGCTCCACTGTGCTGCCACTTGCTTTGGTGAAGGCTTTGGAAGGAACTCTTTCTAAAACGTATTACATACTTGCCTGCCTTTTGAAGCAGAGGATGCTGTGGGTGGGGAATGTGTGCTGTGGTGTAACATTTTCTTGATGAATAAAGGTACCTTGGTGAGCACATGTCTTTCTGTTCCGCTCAGCAATGGACCTGTGTTATCAGTTTTTCTTACTCTGCTTTTGATGTCACTGGGCCTTCTCATTGCAGTCCTTGTCTTCTTTTTGTATGTTGAAGCTTCCACTCAGAAGTCAAGCTTCTTACAAGTTGCTGTAGACAAATCTAGTAGGAGTGGAAGCTGATATAACCCTCCTGAGGGACAGTTATGCAACGAGTTAAAGAAGCTTTTAAAATGTTCATAATTTTTGATTCTTTCTAGACATGTAGCCTAAGAAAATATTCAGGAATGTGCAAAAATATTTCTGTACAAGATTATTTATCATGGAATTCCCTGGTGGTCCAGTGGTTAGGCCTCAGCGTTTTCACTGTGGAGGGCCCCGGGTTCCATCCCTGGTCGGGGAACTAAGATCCCACAAGCTGCGTGGCGCGTCCAAAAAAAAAAAATTATTTATCATGACACCATTTTATAAATTTACAAATTGAAAGTAGTTGATAGAAGGAAGAATTGGGCATTAATTAAATAAAATATATTAAGTCCATGTGATAGACTATTATACGTACAAGCCATTGAAATTGCAAAAGATTATCTCATGGCATTATGATATATTCATAACATGTTAAGCAGGTTGTAAAACAACATGTACGTTGTGACGACAATCTTGAAAAAAGTCATAAACAGAAAAATAACAGGAGAATATATATCAACATTTCTCAGGAGTTACTTACTTCTGGGTGTGGGTTATATATGGGTTTTTTATTTCTGTATGATTTTCTTATTTTCTACATTGAGTAAGTGTTGTTTTTCAAATAAAACACTTAAATTCTATTTCTGCCTGAAATATTGGCTACATGTTAAATATTCAGGGAGGCCCTGAGTAACGGCCAGGCTTGTGGATATGATATTAGACATGACCATGATTTCATAAGGCAGAGAAAATATTTCTGCTGATTTCTGAATCGTGGGCTGTGTTCTGAAGGTTTCAGGAAAGCTGTTATGGAAAAAGAAATACTCTCTTCCTCAAGCATTTTCATCTGACTGGGGAGAAAACACCACATCGAAGCATGAGAGAACAGGGAAAAAGGAGGGCGTGTCGGCGTGAGTCCAACAGTGATGAGGTGGCAAGATGCCGCCTGCGGGCAGCTGGGCCTTGAAGCGTAGTCAGAAAGCCAGGGGGAGGCAGGAAGGGGTGAGCAGACCGCCTAGGTGGGAAGAGGTGTTTCCTCCTGCTTCTGCCCTAGATAGCCAAGCCGCCTGTTGTAACTCTGCTCAGACCAGTGAACCCTGTACAGCTGTGTCCTTGGTTGTGAGACCATCTGTGAGAAACCTGACCTGGGTGGGCGTGCTATCGGGGCACCCTGCAGGAGAGCGCGGCCCTGCCTAGCACCAGCTGGGAGGGCACCTGCCCACCTGCCCACTGCCCTTCACGAATCTGGGTTATACCTGCCAAAGCAGTTGGCCCTGTACTTGTGCTGTTGGCTGAGCTGCCCAGTGCCAGCCAGGGCAAGAGCGTGGGTGGTGCACGAGGTGTGGGTGGAGGCGGAGGCCTCAGATGCTGAGGCATCTGACATCAGGATGAGAGCTCCAAATGCCTGCGTGGCTCCTTATTACCGATAATACACTCGGGTTACGGGCAACAGGCTCACTGGAATACTAAGTGCACATGGGATGCATGAGCCCCAGGCTACCACCCCACACCTGCCTGCCCCCCAATACATCTACATTCAGGCCCTGTACTCCTCACTGCCGAGCATCCCTTAGATTGATGTGTCGATGGAATGCAGCCCCTCTCCCCTCCCGCCCCCCGGTTGGTTCTGCAGCTGAGCTCACAGGAGACATCCTTGTGAGGCCCCATCTTGTCTGATGGGCTCCTGGCAGCTCCATCTTCTGGAGTGAGTCAGCCAGATTGTAGGGCCTTCACTGCTCTGAGAATCTACAGAGTCAAGATAAGCCTTTTTTCCCTGGATGACTTGGGGAGGCGCACACTCATTCTGTCCGCCCACCCCAGCTTCCTCAGCTTCCCAGGAAGGTTGGGGCAGGTGAGCTGATGGACCCTACGCTTACCTCAACCTAAATAAGCCACTAAGAGAACTGTGTTCAGGTTTAACTGCCAGTAGTAGTTGTTAAAGTTGGTGTATTTTGTAGTAACCCAGAAAACACCTTCTAAGAAAATGAGATGCTTTTATTCATTCATGTTTTCAACAAATATTCATTCATTCAACAGATATTTATTCATTTTAGTTGCTAGGAGAAATGGAGATGAATAGTAAAAGATATAGCCATTTCACATCTTGGTATATCCCCAAGATAATTGAAAACACACATCCATACAGAAAGTTGTATGTGAGTGTTCACAGCAGCCTTGTTCATCATAGCCCAAAAGTTGTAACAAGCCAAATGTCCTACATGTGTTGAATGTATAGATAAAATGGGGTATATCTGTAATGGAATATTATTGGGCCATAAAAAAGGAATGAAGTACTGATAATACTACAGAATGGATGAACCTTGAAGATATTATGCTAAGTGAAAGATGGAGACAAAATGTCTCACTCATCGCATGATTCCATTTACATGTGATGCCCAGACAGGCAAATCTCTATAGATTTCTATAGGCAGAAAGTAGATTAGTGGTTGCCTAGGTTTGAAGAGGTAATAGGAAGGGCTGGAAGGTGATGGCTAAGGGGAGCAGAATTTCTTTTTGGGGGTGATAAAATGTTCTAAACTTAATCATGGTGCAGAGGTGAATGGGGTTCTACCTCTAAGAACCCAGCTCCAGATTGGAGGTGGGGAGGGGAAGGTACTAGGAGCATCACTCGGTTGGCTGGGCTCTGACTTTATTGTTCCCTTTGGTGGTCCAGGGGGTGGCCTGACTCCAAGCAGGCTCATTGCAGTGGTTGCTAGACCACAACAAAACCTTAGTTCCTGAAGGCAAAGGCTAAAACTTAAGGTCAGACCACACACAGGGCAACGATTCCTCTAACTGTTAGAAAACCAGGCTACAACAGGCATTCGTTCCTCCCTCTGCAGGGTCCTTGAAGTATGGGACTAGAGGCAAGGACAGATGATGTGACCTGATAGGATATCCCTCTGCTTCACAGCTACCCCGAGTCCACAGTGCTGCAGCAACATCTGGGCCCCCATCTCAACCCAGCCCCAGCCTCCCTTTTTCTAGCACTATAATTCCAAGCAACTCACCCTTCCTCCAAACACCCCGTTATCTTCTGGTCTTCATCCATTTGTTCATACTCTTTCCTCTGCCCTGATGCCCCTTCTCCATCATTCCCTGTTAAGACCCCACTCCTCCTTCAAGATGGGGACCAAATACATCTTCCTCCACCTACCGTGTGTTCCTACACTGTTTGCTTTCCTCCTGCCATCAAGCATCAGAACGTATCTCCTCCTCCTCTGTGACTCCCACCCAACCCCATGATCCTCTGTGGCTGGGTGACAGCACCACCCCATCTGCCTGTCATGGACATTTCAGGAAGGTGATGCCGATTTGTATCCTCCCTGGTGCCCAATGCAATGTCTTGCCCATAGTATGCCTTCAGGAAATGTCTGCTGGTATGGCATTTTTCTAACCGGATGGGCTGTGCTCTGCAGAAACTCAGTGTACAGGAATTCACTGTTAGCGAGTCTGACACTCAGGGAACTGATTTCACAGATGGAAACTGTTTGCAGAATTTTCAGCTCCCTCAGCCCATTTGTTGACTTAGGGCTATGTTCAGTGGTCACTTCTGCATCTCCGTATCTCCCTGTACCTTCCCTCAGATCAGCAAGTACGTTGCAAAATGCCAGCAGCTTCTGCAGGGCGCCCTGGGAACAGGGTTTGTGCAGCGCTGAGTGTTCTGTAAGAACTGGCGAGAGAGTTGCCAAAGCTGAGGGATGTTCATTTCATTACGTTCTGTTCAGTTAAGCCATCACGGTATTTCTTCTTTAGACCTTTATGCTTTTCTGCCAAACATAAAAATATTTCAACCATTTGCATCCACATTGGTGAATTGCAGAGAGTAACACAACGAATCTTTCGGCAGAAAACTGTTGTTTTTCCTCTGTGTGGTTTTCAAAGGTCTGTTGTCCTTTTGCACAGAATTTTATCATGTGTTGGTGCCAATTTGTTTTCCAGAGGAGCACATCTCCAAATTTATAATGAAAGTCAAGCAGAGTGGGACTTCACGGCCTTGGCTGGACACCAAGTATTTGCTAATTTTTGCAGCAAGGAAGACAAAATAACAAGTCCCTGAATTGCAATTTGAGTTTCTCCTTCTGTTCCCAAACAAAATGGTTTAAATAACAAACGCCTGCCTTGATCATACTTATTAGTTAATGAAAGTGTGTCTGTATTTCAAAAGTATAGTTTTGTTTTTTAGATCTTAAATGCCATCCTGGGATGGGCAAATCCTTGGGGGCTGTTACCTTTGATTAAGGCAGAGGACTCTGGTTAAACGAATTAACAGTTCATTTAACTTAATGAGCTGGAAGAGCAAACAGATACCCAGTTTACTAATTTTCACTCTTTACGGTTGACATCAGCTGTCAATTAGCCTTTAGCCAGTACACAAAAATGGCAGTATGTCCATTTTATAGAATGAAGGAGTAAGATTTATGCTTGAAACTATATATTTTATACTTACTTGATTACTTACAGACTCTGAAATAAGGAATGTCATTGTAACACAAACGCTATGAATCATTTTGGAATCTTATTTGCTTCTAAGAACAAATGAAGATATTAATTTACTTAATTTCTTATGTCAGGGTAGAAACTTTATATAGCCCTAGAGAACCCCTCCGTGCCCCCATCCCCTTGCCTCTCATGGTTGTTCTTGGTTGCTCAGGCCCCTCTGCATACTGTGAAGACTACCTTGCACACACACGTACACACACATGTGCACACACATGAACACATGCACACAAACTCCTATTTAAACACACAGAGTCTTTCCTGTTCTTCTCTCCCTTAACTAAGCTCCTCTCTGAAGTGGTCTATTCTTTGTGCATTCTGATCTCTGCTTCAGCCTCCAAGAGGACTAATGGCCTAATGTATTTTTCATCTTCCAAGTCCTATCCATATTTGTTCAAATCTAAGATGTCATCGATTGCTAGATGCTCCATTAGTTTGTGTGCCGTTAAGAAAAAACAATCATACTTGCCAGACTCTAGAGAACTTAAGTTATGTCCTGATTTTAAAGATGTTTAAATATGGCACTATCTGAGACTTAGACTCAATGATATATGGTAATTGAATTTTTTTTTTTGGCCCCGTTGGGTCTTTGTTGCTGCGCGTGGGCTTTCTCTAGTTGTGGTGAGCACGGGCTACTCTTTGTTGTGGTGCACGGGCTTCTCATTGCGGTGGCTTCTCTTGTTGCAGAGCACAGGCTCTAGGCGCACAGGCTTCAGTAGTTGTGGCTCGCAGGCTCTAGAGCAGGGGCTCAGTAGTTGTGGTGCACAGGCTTAGCTGCTCCGCGGCATCTGGGATCTTCCTGGACGAGGGATCGAACCTGTGTCCCCTGCATTGGCAGGTGGATTCTTAACCGCTGTGCTACCAGGGAAGCCCCTGGTAATTGAATTTTGAAGGGAGCCTTCCTGAGGTAATGCCTTGGTGACTCCCATGGTGGAGTGTCAGGCTCCTTGGCAGGTGGGTGGAGAAAGGTTGGAGTCAGTTGGTACTTTTGTTGCCCACATGAATCACACCATGCAGTAAGCTGCCTGTACAGAGTGGCCATGAGTGAGAAGACCCGGTACATAACAACAAAAGAAAACATGAACCTAACTATGAAAATAAAGAGGTAGATCTGCCTGTAGGAAATTCACAGATGTTCTGCTACATAAATCTCATTGATTGGAGGCAGCAGGGAAAGTCTGTCCATACGGAATATTCTTAGAAGGGCTCACAGTAAATTTCTCTGCTTAGGCTTCAGACCTGAGTTCTTGTTTTTGCTTTGCTGCTCTCAGGGGCCCAGTGACCTAGGTCTGTGGCTTCCAAACTTCATCCTCATTTCTGGAGCCCCTCAGGTGAGGGGAAAGAAAAGGAACCTTGGACTTCAATCAGAACAGCTCCACTTTTACCTGACTTGGATATTAAATGTCATTATTTCCTACTTGAGAAAAGCAGAGTTCCTCTGATAAAAGCAAGCTTGAAAATGATTAAGAGAGATGAACCCTACACTCTCTTCTACTGCTAAAGTTATCAGATTGAGTATTTCACTCCAAGAAGTAGGTTATAGAGAAATACTAAAATCTCTCTCCTTGGATAATAGTACCAAGACAAGAATGCTGTCTTAATCAGTTTGGGCTGCTATAACAAAGTACCATAAACTGGGTGGCTTTATTTCTTAAGTTTTGGAGGCTGGAAGTTCAAGGTCAGGGTACCAGCATGGTCAGGTTCTGGTGAGACTTGCTGACTGCCATCTTCTCATACATTCACATGGCAGGAAGAGGATGAGGGATCTCTCTGGAATCTCTTTTATAAGAACACTAATCCCATTCATGAGGGCTCTACCTTCGTGGTCTAATAACCTCCCAAAGGCCCCACGTCCAGGGCTTCCCTGGTGGCGCAGTGGTTGAGAGTCTGCCTGCCGATGCAGGGGACACGGGTTCGTGCCCTGGTCCGGGAAGATCCCACATGCCACGGAGCGGCTGGGCCCATGAGCCATGGCCGCTGAGTCTGCGCATCCGGAGCCTGTGCTCTGCAATGGGAGAGGCCACAACAGTGAGAGTCCCGTGTAACACAAAACAAAACAAAACAAAACAAAAACAAAGGCCCCACGTCCAAATACCATCACATTGGAGCTTAGGATTTCAACATATGAATGGGGGGTGGGAGGGACACAAACATTCAGTCTATAAGAAGGACCAAGGGTAATTCCTGTGAGAATTGTACCAGCTGCTTTCTTCTCATTGTTCCTGCTGAGGCCTCCTTCCCCTATAAGTGACCCCTTGGGATCACTAAAGAAGTGGAATTGCTTAGTGTGTTAGTTTCCCATTGTTGCTGTAACAAATTACTGCAAATGTAATGGCTTAAAACAGTACAAACTGATTATTTTACCATTCTGTAGGCTGGAAATCTGACCCGGGCCTCACTGGGCTAAAAATAAGGTACCGGCAGGGCTGGATTCCTTTCAGGAGGCTCTATGGGAGAAGCCATTTGCTTACCTTTTCCAGTTTCTGGAGGCCATCTGTGTTCCTGGGCTTGCAGCCCCTTCCTTCATCTTCAGAGCCAGCTATGGTGAATAGAGTACTTCTCAAATTGCATCTTTCTGACGCTCTTCTGTAGTCATATCTCACTCTGACTCTCTTCTTCTGCCTCCCTATTCTGCTTTAAAGGATCCTTGCGATTACATCAAGCCCAGTATAATTTTCATGTTTTTAGATCACCTAATTATCAACCTTAATTCCATCTGCAATCTTAATTCCCCTTTGCTATGTAATTAACATATTCACAGGTCCTAGGTATTAGCACACAGACATCTTTGGGGGCCATTATTCTGTCTACCATACCTAGAAACAGGTATCACAACGTGGCAGGTCATGGGAGAAAAGAGAAGTGACACAAAAGAAGCTACAGAGACATAAATAAGCCTATTTTGATTTATGACTATCCTCGTATTATTTCTAGATAATGTTAACTGAAGAGGGACCTAGAGAGTAGTGAGTGACTATTTCATGGGGGATTCGGTCACAGGTTGGATTCCCCCAGACGATGGTGATTTCCATGCAGGATACTTATTAGGTAGCACTCTTGGGATCAGCCTTTGGAAGGGCCGGGAAAAGAGAAAGGTGGTTTGGGCAGTGAACGATGTTGGACGACAAAGCAATCTCAACAAAGGCCACAGCTGATCCCCTGGAGAGCTCTGAAGCTGAGGTACGGGTACCAGAGCTTTATACCCACGTTGGGTGCCGGACTGCCCTAGGAAGAGGGTGTGACCTCGAAGAGGCCTCTCACTCTGCAGAGAGACTTCCTAGAGAAGACTGACAACCTAGGGCTATCTGCCAGCCACCCCCAGTAGCTAGGGGGTAAATCCATCAGTTCTGGAGTGGTGCATTCTTCCCATGCAAAGCCATTTGGCAAGAATACTGAAAAAGCCCTTACAAACGTTCATACCCTCTGACCTAGTAATTCTACTCCTGTGTGTATAACCTAAGAAAATTGGTCTAAATACTGAGAGGACTTTGTTCACAAGAACGTTTATCACAAAATAATTCATAATGGTGTAACTCTGGAAACCACTTGAATGTTAAACGTTTGGAAAATGCTCAGGTAAATACTAGCATATGCACCCAATGAAAAAATAGCCTGTCGTTAAATATTATGGTTAGAGTCTGTAATAATATAACAAAAACATTTATGTTATAAAAGTGAAAACAAGCCTTGATTCACATTAGTAGGTGCATTTTCACAGCTGTGTAAAAATAAATCCATATACATAGAATGAAGCGAAAATATATGTAAACGGCAACAGTGATTCGCTTAGCGGTAGAATTAGGTGAGCTCGTAAAATCATTTTATTGTTCTCAGTATTTTCCAAGATGTGATGACTGGAATGCTTCTGTGCTGCACTATGGTTTTAAGCCTGGTGCATAAGCGCACAGAACTCTCCCGCCAGTCGGTTCCCAGCACGACTCCTGGAGCGGGTAACAGATTCTCTAGGGGGAGGCGACCAAAGTCAAGTGGCGGCCGTGGGCGCAGGAGCCCTGGCGAGGGATCTGAGGGCCCGGAGCGGGGACAAAGGACCCTTTGCATTCCCCGCTGGCCGAGGCCGGGGTGGCTTTGGAGACCTAGGTCGGCGTTCCCGCGGCCCTGGCCAGGGCCGGAGGAGCCGCCGCGAAGCTCCGGGCTCTGCGGCAGGACCCTCGGCGGCCGCCGTAGCGCGGAGCCGACCCCGCGCATCCCGAGCGCTGCTGTTGCTACGCTGTCGGACCAACCTGGGGAGCTCGGGTGCATCGTTAGAGCCTAGGGACCTTGCTTTCCTCACCTGTAAAATGGCTTCCTACTTCATGGGCCGTGTGAGGACTGAATGAGGTAATGCATATGCAGTAGTAAAGTGCTTTTCACAGTGCCCAAGCCCGATGTGGGCAGCCAGCCCAAAGAGGAGCTTCCAGATGCACCCCTGTTAGGGACACTCCCGGCACTAGCCAGGGGATAGTGTGGGCTCTCCAAAGAGATACCAAATCCCTTTACCCTAGAATAAGGATGATACTTCTGGAGTGTGAAAAGGAATAAACGAGATTATATCTAAAGGGGTTAGCCCCATGGCTGATGCTAAAATAAATCATTTTCTCTGCTGCCACTGCCACTTACAACTGGACGTCTGCAACAGCCTCCTGGTGAGTCTCCTCATTTGTAAGCTGGAGTCAATAGATGTGCTGTGAAAATTAAGTGAGAAAATACACATACAGAACCTGCATTTAATTAGGCCTTAGGAAATGGTAGCAGTTCTTTTTTCACTACATAAGCGGCACCATTGGAAACACCCACCCTTAGCAGCTGCTTCTCGTGAGTTGGGAGCTGGGGCAGAGAGAAGGCAGATGCTGTGAGAATTGAGAGAGCCAGAGGGGAGACAGCCGTGCCCAGGCAGCCAGCAGTGTGTCTGCTCTCTGCCGGGCCCTGCCTGCTGTTTGCATTTGCTGCACCCATCAGTTCCCACACCTGTTCTCTGAGGCAGGGAGCACGAGGACAGCTTGTCCTGATTGAGCAGAGAGTGCAGCACACACCCACGGCAGTATCCCTCAAAGTCAGCAGGTGAAGGCCCCGTAAGCTCCAGGTCAGTGAGGCCCTCCAGGTTAGCTACTTGGAAATAGCCAGCTCAGGGGCCTGCCAAGGTCAGTCCCTCCTTTCTGCAGTAAATCAGACTTTATAGGGTACTGAAGAAAAGAAAATCGGCATGCCTTTATTCCACTGTCCAAAGGAAAGACGTTTCACTTGCCTTTAAAGTGAACTGTAGTACCAGCTACTTTCATAGAACCCTATCTCTTTGTAGTCATTGTACTAAGTGCTCTGTAATCTCATTTAACTCTCATAACCACCCTCACAATGTCCTATCCAGTTTACATATTGGAAAACTAAGACTCAGAGATTGAGAGACTTGTTGAAGGTCGCAGCTGGCAAATAGCAGAGCCAGAATGTGAATTGGGCTGATTTATAAACAGTACGCTCTTAACAACTACACTACTCTAAATGTATACCCATATTCTCCACTTTAAATAAAATGCTTTCGGTATCTTCATTTTCAGGCCTCTAATAAAGTCTTTTGCAGAACACATTTTCTAGATTCTCCTTCACCCGCTGAAACCAGGCTTCCTTCGCTAACCTTTTATTCATTGTAAGCACATAATACACGCATGCTGAATTGGTGAGCCTAGCACCATGATTGATCACCCATGCTAAGCAGAGTTTGGTTAGGGAATTCAGCTGCAAACCACCGGCTGCCCAGCCGAGTCCTCAGAGCGAAATCCGGGGGTACAAGGCCCCTCAGCTCTGCAGTTGCAACGACACCCTGATATGGCCTCCCTGGGTCCTGCCTCAGAGGTCCCTCCGTCCACCTGTTAAGTGAATGCACTTCCCCTTCCCCACCAGTTATTGGGACAAAATGTCCTATGCTTTCACCTTTATGGGGCTCCAGATGTTGGATTTAATTTTTTAAAAAATTCTGCAGCAGAAATGTGGCGGTGAGTCTGGGATGCGTGCGTATGTGTATGCTCCTCTGTGTGTGAAGCCAGTCTCTCAGCAGCAGCTAAAAATGTGAAGCAGCCAGTCTGTGCTGGGAATTGAGGACACCGTATGCGTGCATTTCTAGGTCTTCCTAAGGGTTATATAACTACCCCCGAAGCCAGGGGGCAGGAGCAGGGCCAGCTGTGGGAGATGTCTCCAAAGAGGAATGCTGAGGAAGGACTGACCTTGCGAAGATGGGGAGTTGGCCAAGCCATGGAATGTTCCCAGCCTTGGGGCTTAAACAAAAACTGTATTCAGAGAGTGAGGGCTCTGTTGAGAACAAACCCTGTCTGTCTCCCTGCTTTGTCTTGGGGGCTTATCAAGGTGAACCCTTACCCTGTGGGGCACTGGATATTGAATTTAGATCTGGGCACAGCTGCCAGAGCAGAGCCCTGGTAATCCTCCCAGCCATCTCTAATTAGCAGACTTTAGGGCATCTTGAGGGCCCGGCAGAAGTGAGATAAGAGCTCCAGCCTCATCTATTCACAGAATTCTTGGGGGAGGAGAGCCGTGGGAGGGAACACAGCTAATCAGCAAAGGCTTATCAAGGGCTCACTCTGTGATCATCCTTCGGGGAGGGAGGTATCTGATTGGCCCCTTCCCCTTGGGGGCCTTGTAGAAAAAACTCTGTTTGCCACTCTCCCTGCCCACTGTCTTACTTGACGAATGCTTATTTTTCAGGCCTCAGCTCAGAGGGCTGAGACCTAGAGCAGCGTTTTTCAATCTGTGGGTCATGACCCATTAGTCGCTTGTATAATCAATTTAGTGGGTCACACCCAGCATTGAAAAGAATAGCATAGACCATCTGAGCACATCAGATGTAATAAAGATACCTGTTGTTTCAGTTACGTGTATGAAATGAATTCTCATTGGTCATTTCAAAAAATTGAAAGCCTTTGGCTTAGAGCTATATCTGTCCGTATCCTTCTCACCACAGACATCAGAAACCCTGGCTCAATCTAGTTTGGACAAGAAGGATATTTATTATTTCACTTAAAAGGAAGTCCAAAGGTGGGGCAGGCCTCAGGATACAGGATCCACTTTGATTCAGGCTCCTCTATGCCACCAAGGATGGCAAGCCTTCATGAGGGGTTGGTTGTCCTCAGGCTGGTAGCAACATGGCTACGGAAGCTTCATGTCACATCACGAGAACATCACGGAAAGCAGAGACTGGCTCTCGTGGCTCTGAAGAGTGAGGAAGTCTGGCTGACTTCTCTAGCTCAGTGGGGAATTGGTCACAACCGTATTCCTAAATGTATCACTGGCAAGAAGTATATGACTCCCATGAAGAGAGAGACTGAGCAGGATATCACCCTGGAGCTGGAGATGGGAGGGAAGGGGGGCTACCTAATCAAAGTAGCATTCTGACCATGGACCAGAGGACAGAATGGGTGAAGATGCTTGCAATATCGAAGCTGATTTCTAGGATATACAAGAAATTCCTACACACCCAGGAAAAAAGAGAGCAACCCCAAGAGAAAAATGGGCAAAAGATATGAACAGGGCTTCCCTGGTGGTGCAGTGGTTGAGAGTCCGCCTGCCGATGCATGGGACACGGGTTCGTGCCCCGGTCCGGGAAGATCCCACATGCCGCGGAGCGGCTGTGCCCGTGAGTCATGGCCACTGAGCCTGCGCGTCCAGAGCCTATGCTCCGCAGCAGGAGAGGCCACAGCAGTGAGAGGCCCGTGTACCGCAAAAAAAAAAAAAAAGATATGAACATGCAATTTTCAGAAGAGGTAACACTAAAAGCTAAGAAACAGATGACAAAATATTCAAAATCATTGCTAATCACCAAAGAAATGAATTCAAATGAATTTTTATATACATTAGATTAACAATTAAAAAGCTGGGCAATTCTAGTTGTTGATGTGGGGACATGGGAACCCATACACACTGCCTGTAGGAGTGTGGACCGGTGCAGCCATTCTGGAGGGCAGTCTGGTCTTCTTGGTCAAATTATGTAAATGCACATACCACGTGACCAGCAATTCCACTTGCAGGCAAGTTCTCACAAAGGCCACTTTGTGAGAGGGGACGTGTGAGGGTATTCCCTGCAGCTTTGCCTGTGGTGGAGGGACGTTGTCCACAACCCCATGTCCATCACTGAGAGAAGGAAGAGGTCAAATGTGGGTGCACCAACAAGGCCCTAGGCAGCAGTTAGAAGTGATGGATCAGAGGTACCCATGGAACATGTGTGGATCTTAAAAACAATGTATTTGGGGGAAAAGAATTCTACTTGGTGGCTGTGAGTTTTTTAAAAGGTCATTTTCTGTTTGAGATGCCTACTGAAGTATAGCTGGATGAAATGACATGATGTCTAGAATTTGTCTTAAAATACTCCTCAAAGAAAAAAGTGAGCATGGAGCGGGGTAAAGAGATGAAACAAACTTGGCAAAATGTTGGTAGTTGTTCAAACTAGGTCATGGCTATGTGGAGCTTTGTTATATTATCTCTACTTTTGTGTATCTTGGAGATTTTTCATAATTAAAATTTAAAACAACACACAAAAAACAATACCCATGTTGTGGGAAGACATTGAAATAAAAAGATACACATTAAAATGGTACCTATAAGGCAGAAGAAAGGAATGGGGGTTGGAGATGGTGAATAAAAGGGAGAGGAAAATAGAGAAACTATTTGGTGTTCCATCAGGAAGGCCCAGAAAACTCAGGATGCCCCCAGTGGAGCCTGGGATGCATAAGGGCAAAAGGGGGGCGGGGCGGATGTGTGTTTGCAGGCAAACAGGATCTGCGCAGCGCCCATGTTGATTTCCTCACGGAGCCTTCTTCCAACCGCCAAGGCTTGGTTAGGCTCCTCCTGTGAGTTTCTGCAGCAAGTGGGTCGGGTGGCAAGGGCGCAGGAGTGGGGAGGGGTCTTTGTTGGCACTTACTTCACAATATCTTAAGATCTGCTGACTGCATGGTCTTCCCCGGCAGACTGGGAGTTACAGGGTGTGGGGCTGTGTGTTGTGTTTTGCACAGCAGTGCATCCCTGGCACGTGGTACAGGGTCCACCACACCAGTGTACTCTACAACTTCCGTTTATTAAAAAACAATAGCCAGGGCTTGTTGAGCATTGTCTCATTTTTATGTTCACAAACAACGCTATGAAGTAGGAAATAGTACTTTCCCCATTTGGTCAACAGGAACATGGAGGCTCAGAGAGGTTAAGAAACGTGTTCAAAGTCACACAGCTAAAGCTCGGCAGAGCAGGGCCCAGTTAGACCATCTGCCATTGGAACCAATACCCTCAATCACTGTACCACACTGTCTTGAGGGAGAGAGTGAGGCCACTTGTGTTACAAGAAGCAAACACACCTGCAGCACTTTGCAAGCACCAGAAGACACTCCCAAACCAAGAGCTAAAGGTGGTGGTAAGGCTCTGGGGTACAGGCATGGTTGAGAAGGAAAGAGCCTGATTAGGGAGATGGGAAACCAAGGGAAAGAGCTTGCTAAAGACAGCGGTGGGAGACCAGCACATGATTGCAATTGAACCCAAGAGCATCTTCTTCAAATTGCTGTGGGGCTGAGATGGTAGGCTGAGCCCAGCCCTCCCCCTTGGTGTGTCTCTTCCCTTCTAGATAGTTCTTAATCAGCGCTTCTGAACTGGGAGTGGCTTTGCCTTCCAGGAGACATTTGGCGATACCTAGGGGGAGAGTGTGTGACTAATGGCATCTAGCGGGTAGAGGCCAGGGGTGCTGCTAAACATGCAATGGTGCCCAGGGCAGAGGACAGTCCCCACAAGCAAGAATGACCTGACCCGACATGTCAACAGCACCAAGGTTGGGAAACCCTGCCCTGAATCTATCAGTCACTCTTAACCTGTAAGAAAGTTCTGACAATTCACCCCCTCTGCTTCCTACAGTCCCCCTCTCTCAGCTTCCAGAAGCTCTAAATACAAGGACTTGGCCAAGACAGGGTTTGTCAGAAAAACCCGAGTGCGGGCTGGGTCTAGGGAGCTTCACACGTTGTTGGCATTTCTCTTGACGGTTCATTACAGCCCAGCGTTGGGGCACCGTGCTGCCTTCTCATGCTGATACTTGGGCCTAACAGTGTGCTGGTTAATGTTTAACAGCCGGCACTCTGCGAAAACAAGCCATGGTTTGCAGCATTTGACGACTTCCATGGTGTAAATATTCTAGCCTCCGCCAATTTCAAGCTACTGTTAGACTTGCAAAATTCCCGAAAATGGATCAATCAAGTGAGCTGGTAGGAGCCAGCTCTCACATGCCACTGCTTGGTCCCACCTTCAGATCTTCCATTTTCTCTATTAAGCTTCGCAAACACTGACCTACTGAACCAGTGGCTTAACAAATCGAAGTTTATTTCTCACTCAGACTCCAATACGGGTATTCCTGATACAGCAGCTCAGGACCCAGGCTCCTTCTGTCTTGCAGCTACCTTCCCCTAGGGCAGTGGCTCTCAAACTTCAGTGTGCATCAGAATCAGCTGCAGAGGTGAAAACGTGCTTCCCCAGAGTTCTGACTCAGCAGGTCTAGGATGGGGCCTGAGGATGTGCATTTTCTTACAAGTTCCCAGGTGATGCTGATGCTGCCGGACAGGGTACACATGCTGAGAACCGCCGCTCTAGGGCAATACCTCTTAACCTTGGCTACAGAGAGGAATCACCCAACTCCTGATGGCTGGGTTCCACTTCCTGAGCTCCCGATGTAACGTGTCTAGGAGGCACCCTGGTCCTGGAGATCATTAAAGCTCTCCAGGTAATTTCACTGTGCCGCCAAGGAGGAGAACCACTGCTTTAGGGCCTTACTGTCACTTCCTCCATGCGCAGGTGGTTGTGGAAAGAGAGTGAGGACTTTACATGGAAGCGTTTATGGGCCAGGCCCGGAAGTGATCTATTGGAGCCTGGCTGCATCTCACATGGCAGGCTGGGAAGTGTGGTTTCACTGGGAGCTCAGGAGGAAAGGGGGCATGGTTTGCTGAAAAACTAGTGAGTTGCTGCCGTAGCTACTTCCTTCCTGCTGCTTTGGAACAAGTATACCTGGAGGGATGCCCATACATCTGGATCCAACGAGTCTCTGTGAGCCGAGATGAGCGTGTAGGAGTCCCTGGCTTTAGGGTACGTCCGGATAAAATCTACCAATGGCAACATGGGGCGCTTTTATGTCCTTAGAGGAAGGCAGCCTGATGTGGTAGAAAGAATCAAGGCTTACACACCTGTGCTCCCTTCCTCAACCGCCCTTTACAATTGACAAATCTCCCCGAGCCTCAGAGTCCCTTCTCTGTAAAGTGGGAACAGTATCTATCCATCTGCTTCAGAGGATTAAGTGAAATTAGTATAAAGCCCAAAGAGTGCTGTAGGCATATAGTATCTGTCCCATAAACATCAGTTCCCTTTCCTTTAGAAAATACTGCCCTGTTAGCACCAGAGATAAGGGAACTGAAACAGGTGACCTGCCGAGACTCTGGGTCTCTCCCCCAGCACATGCATGTGTGGTGAAGCACTGGCTGTGAGTGTTTCGCTCTCTGTTCTTTGGGAGAGAAACCCTCACAGAACTCATTATAGTAAAGGATGAAACTATATTTCTGGGACAGTATTTTGTTGGCAATCATGTCCTCACATGTCTGTCATTTTAGGAAAAAATTAAAACCCTGCAACTAGTTTTAAAGGGAGCAATTATTTACACTACAAAAAGATTCTTTGCGTTACTCAACAACCCCTTCAAACAGCTTTGCTTTCCTGCGCACAAATTAAGCACACCAGGGCAGCCAGGAATGCTGGAAGGGAGGGATCCTTCCTTTCTCCAGAAGGCAGAGCTGGGAAGGGCAGTCATCAACGCAGAGCCTGCAGGACGTAAGGGACCCGCCATCCTTCAGCTCACAGTTCTGCCACAGCCTGGGAAGCAGATCTGCCACTAGCCTAACGGGAGAGGCAGCACAGAGCTGGCCGGGATTAGAGCTGCCTGCCTTCATGCTGCCCAGTTACGCAAACTGCAGGTTTAGTTACCCAGCACCTCCTGGGGGCAAATCCATTTGAGTAACTGTTCAACGGTGTGTGCTTAATTTTCAAGAAACTTTCCACGATCTTATGTTTTAGCACCAACTCTAACCTTCCCTATTCTTTGTTTTCCATAAAAACTGCCCTTCTCCAGTTCTTGGCCCTGGCACTAGCCTTCTGTCACAATGCCAACACATCCGTAGCACTTGCTAAATATGGGCCAGGTACAGAGTCTTAGGAGTCTGGGCTCCGAGCTCAACTGTCTGGGTTCAAGGCAGACTCGCCCACCTCTGCCACTTCTTAGCTGTGTGACTTCAGGCAAGTGACTCCACTTCTCTGAGGCTCAGTTTTCTCATTTGTAAAATGGTTGTAGTTTGAGCCATTGCCTAGCCCACGTAGCTATTTCTGTTCCGGGAACACCAAGTCTGCTCTCCTAGGTTTGTCTTCAGGGGACACTTGGAGCACAGCGCAGATGCGCTGGTGGGCGAGTGTGGGAAGTGAGTTACCCTTTAATGAACGCTGATGAAGAGTCGGGCTCTTTTCATCTAATCTTCACAGCACGCTCATATGGTAGGGGAGGCAGTTGCCTCCATTGTGCAGGCAGAAAGAGAGGTTTGGAGAAAGTCCGTTACTTGTCCAGATCTCCCATTTAACAAGCTGAGGAAACAGACTTCCCAAACCACTGCTGAGACCACTTCTCTCTACGCACACAGGCTGAGAGGGACAAGGAATAAAAAAGAAACCCGGGCTTCCCTGGTGGCACAGTGGTTAAGAATTTGCCTGCCAATGCAGGGGACATGGGTTTGAGCCCTGGTCCGGGAAGATCCCACGTGCCGCGGAGCAACTAAGCCCGTGCGCCACAACTACTGAAACCTGCACTCTAGAGCCTGTGAGCCACAGCTACTGAGCCCGAGTGCCACAACTACTGAAGCCCACGTGCCTAGAGCCCGTGCTCCACAACAAGAAAAGCCACCGCTCGCCGCAACTAGAGAAAGACTACACGCAGCAACAAAGACCCAAACACAGCCAAAAATAAAATTAATTAAAAAAAACCCAAACAAACAAAACAGAAAAAAAGAAAAGAAACCCAGCTCCTGAAACTCTCTGAGCCCAGATGCCAGGCAGCCTCACAATCAAACGCAAGCCCACCCAGGAGGCTCTTCACCTCTGCAGCTCTGCGCGCCCGGGTCGGCCTCCCGGAGGGCAGGGAGCAGGAGACCCACCAGCTAAGCCTTGCCTCTTCTTCTCAGCTACACGAGATCGTGGCAAGTCTCTCTGTCTCTCTGACCTTCTCTTTATTTATGACACATCAAATGATTTTATTTTATTTATTTTTTATTGAGGTATAATAAACATATTATTAGTTTCAGGTGTACAACATACTGGTTCAGTATTTGTATGTCTTGTGAAACGATCACCACAATAAGTCTAGTTTATTTAGCCTTACATAGTTACAATTTTTTTTCTTGTAATGAGAACTTTTAAGATATATGATTAGCAACTTTCAAATATGGTCTACAATATTACTGACTATAATTGCCATGACATTTCTTTTATAACTGGAAGTTCATATCTTTTGACCCCTTTCACCCATTTCACTGCCCCCCTCCCCCACCTCTGGCAACCACTAATCTATTCTCTATCTATGAGCTCTGTTCACTGTTTTGTTTTGGTTTGCAGATTCCACATTTAAGTGAGATCATTTGTCTGAGTCATTTCATGTAGCATGATGCCCTCAAGGTCCATGTATGTTGTTTCAAATGTCAAGATTCCACTCTTCTTTATGTCTGAGTCATATTCCATTTGTGTGTGTGTGTGTGTGTGTGTGTGTGTGTGTGTGTGTGTGTGTGTACGACCGTGCATGTGTATGTGTGTATATCAAAGGACGCTTAGGTTGTTTCCATATATTACCTACCAAGTTGATCCTTGAACAATATGGGTTTGAACTAACTGTGTGGGTCCACTGACATGTGGATTATTTTTGCTAAATATGTGTACAGTACTATACCATCTGTGGGTGGTTGAATCCATGGATGTAGAGCCTTGGATACAGAGGAGGAACTGTGAAGTTTTATTCGGGTTTTCAACTGTGTGGGGAGTTGTCACCCCAAACCCCATGTTGTTCAAGGGTCAAATGTGGTGCTGCAGTGAACAAGGTTATGCATTTATCTTTTCAAGTTAGTGTTTTCATTTTCTTTGGATAAATACCCAGGAGTGGAATTGCTGAATCATATGGTAGTTCTATTTTTAATTTTTCGAGGAAACTCCACACTGTTTTGCATAATGGCTACACTAATTTACATTCCCACCAACAATGCACAAGGGTTCCCTTTTCTCCACATCCTTGCCAACACTTGCTATTTCTTATCTTTTTGATAATAGCCATTCTAGCAGGTGTGAGGTGATAACTTATTGTGGTTTTGATTTGCATTTCCTTGATGATGTTTCAGTGATGTTGAGTACCTTTAACAGTACATATAGGCCATCTGTATGTCTTCTTTGGAAAAACGTCTAGTCAGGTCCTCTGTCCATTTTATGATTGGATCATTTGTGTTTTTGCTATTGAGTTCTTTTTTTATTTTGTATATTAGCTTCTTATCAGATATATGATTTGTGAATACTTTCTCATTCAGTAGTTTCCCTTTTCCATTTTGTTGATGGTTTCCTTCGCTGTGCAGAAGGTTTGATGTAGTCCCACTTGTTTATTTTGCTTTTGTTGCCTCTGCTTTTGGTGTCAAATCCAGTAAATCAGATTGATGTCAAGGAGCTTACCACCTATGCTTTCTTTTAGGAGTTTTATGGTTTCAGGTCTTTTTCAAATATTTAATCCATTTTTAGTTAATTTTTGTGTGTAGTATAAAATAGTAGTCCAGTTTCATTCTCTTGCACGTGACCATTCAGTTTTCCCAACACCATTTGTTGAAGAGACTGTCCTTTCCCTACTGTATACCATTGGCTCCTTTGTTGCAAATTAATTGACCATATATGCATGGATTTATTTCTGGGCTCTCTATTCTGTTTCATTGATCTATATGTCTGTTTTCAATGACAATACCATACTGGTTTTATTACTATAGTTTTGTAATGTAGTTTGAAATCAGGACACATGATTCCTCCAACTTTGTTCTTCTTTCTCAAGATTCCTTTGGATATACCAGGTCTTTTGTGGTTTCTTGCAAATTTTGGGATTATTTGTTCTATTTCTGCAAAAAATGCCATTGGAATTTTGATAGGGATTGCATTGAATCTATTCATTGCTTTGGGTACTATGGACATTTTAACAGTATTAATTCCTGCAATCCATGAGCATGGAATATTTTTTCATTTATTTGTGTCTTCTTCAATCTCTTTCATCAGTGTCTTATAGTTTTCCATGTACAGGTCTTTTACCTTCTTAGTTAATTTTATTCCTAAGTATTTTATTCTTTTTGATGCCCTTGTAAATGGAACTGTTTTCTTAATTTCTATTTCTGATAGTTTATAAGTGCATATAAACACAACAAATTATTTTTTTTATTTTTATTTTTTTTGCGGTACGCGGGCCTCTCACTGTTGTGGCCTCTTCCGTTGCGGAGCACAGCCTCCGGACGTGCAGGCTTAGCAGCCATGGCTCATGGGTCTAGCTGCTCCACGGCATGTGGGATCTTCCCGGACCGGGGCACGAACCCGTGTCCCCTGCATCGGCAGGCGGACTCTCAACCACTGCACCACCAGGGAAGCCCAAACACGACAAATTTTTTTATGTTGATTTTGTATTCTGCAACTTTATTGAATTTGTTTATCAGTTCTAACAGTTTTTGGTGGCATTTTTAGGGTTTTCTATGTATAGTATCATGTCATCTGCAAATAGTGACAGTTTTACTTCTTCCTTTCCAATTTGGATGCCTTTTTTTTTTTTTTTCCTAATTGCTCTGTCTAGAACTTCCAATACTATATTGAATTAAAACGGCAAGAATGGGCATCCTTGTCTTGTACCTAATCTTAGAGGAAAAGCTTTCAGTTTTTCACTGTTGAGTATGATGTTAGCTGTGGGCTTGTCATATACAGCCTTTATTATGTTTAGATACGTTCCCTCTACACCCACTTAGAATTTTTATCATAAATTGATGTTGAATTTTGTCAGATGCCTTTTCTGCATCTATTGAGATGATCGTATGGTTTTAACTCCTCATTTTGTTAATGTGGTATATCACATTTATTGATTTGTGGATGTTGAATCATCCTTGAATCCCTGGAAGAAATCATCCTTGATCATGGTGTATGATCATTTTAGTATTGTTTAATTCAGTTTGCTAAAATTTTTTTGAGGACTTTTGCATCTATGTTCCTTAGGGTTGTTGACCTGTACTTTTCTTGTGGCATCCTTGTCTGGTTTTGGTGTCATGGTAACACTGGCCTCATAAATTATGTTTGGAAGTATTCCTTCCTCTTCTGTTTTTTGGAAGAGTTTGAGAAGGATTGGTATTAATTCTTCTTTAAATGTTTTGTAGAATTCACCAGTGAAGCCGTTTGGTCCTGGACATTTATTGGGAGGTGTTTGATTACTGATTCAACGTCCCTACTAGTAATAGGTCTGTTCAGATTTTCTATTTCTTTATGAGTCAGTCGTGGTAGGTTTATATTTTTAGGAATTTATTAATTTCTTCTAGGTTGTCCAATTTGTTGGAGTATAATTGTTCATGTCTTTTATGATTCTTTGTATTTCTGTGGTATTGGTTGTAATATCTCCTCTTTTATTTCTGATTTTATTTATCCAAGTCCTCTCTTTTCTCTTGATGAGTCTAGTTAAAGGTATACCAATTTTTTTAATCTTTTCAAATAACCAGCTCTTATTTTCATTGATCGCTTTTTTTTTTTTTTTTAGTCTCTATTTCCTTTATTTCTGCTCTGATCTTGTTATTTCCTTTCTTCTAATAACATCAGGCTTTGTTTGTTCTTGTTTTTTGGGTTTTTTTGTGTTTTTTTTTGGCTGCATTGGATCTTTGTTGCTGTGCACAGGCTTTTCTCTAGTTGCTGTGAGCAGGGCTATTCTTCATTGCAGTGCACAGGCTTCTCATTGCAGTGGCTTCTCTTGTTGCAGAGCATGGACTCTAGGCATGAGGGCTTCAGTAGTCGCGGCACATCGGCTCAGTAGTTGTGGTGCGCAGGCTTAGTTGCTCTGCAGCATGTGGGATCTTCCTGGACCAGGGCTCAAACCCTTGTCCCCTGCATTGGCAGGCTGATTCTTAACCACTGTGCCACCAGAGAAGCCCTGTTATTCTTTTTCTAGTTCCTTGAGGTGTAGAGTTAGGTCATTTATTTGAGACTTTTCTTATTTCTTGATATAGTGATTTATTGCTATGAACTTCCCTTTTAAAACTGTTTTTGCTGCATCTCATAAGTTTTGGTATGTTGTATATCCATTTTTATTTGTCTCAAGGTATTTTTAAATTTCTCTTGATTTCTTCTTTGTCCCATGGTTGTTCAGTGGCATGTTGTTTAATCTCCACATATTTGTGAATTTTCCAGTTTTCTTCTTATAATTGTTTTCTAGTTTCATACCACTGTGGCCAGAAAAGATGCTTGATATGACTTCAATCTTCATAAATTTATTAAGGCTTGTTTTGTGGCCTAACATATGATCTATCCTGGAGAATATTCCACGTGCACTTGAGAAGATAGTTGCTTTTGGATGGAATGTTCTGTGTGTATTTGTTAACTCTATCTGATCTAACATGTTGTTTAAGTCAGTCTTTCCATATTGATTTTCTGTCTGGATGATCTAGCCATTGATGAAAGTGGGGTATTTAAAGTTCCCTACTATTATTGTATTGCTGTCTATTTCTCCCTTTAGGTTTGTTAATATTTAGGTGCTCCTATGCTGGGTACATAAATATTTACAAATGTGTTGTCCTTTTGTTGGATTGACCCCTTTATATAATGTCTTTCTTTGTCTCTTATTACAGTCTTTGTTTTTAAATCTGTTTTGTCTGATACAAGTATAGCTACCTAAACTTGCATGGAATATATTTTTCCATCACTTTACTTTCAGTCACTTACATCTGAAGTGAGTCTCTTGTAGGCAGCATACAGATGGGTCTTGTTTTTGTTTTAAATCCATTCAGCCACTCAATGTCTTTTGATTGGAGCATTTAGTCCATTTGCATTTATAATAATTATTTATAGGTATGTACTTATTGCCATTTAGCTAATTGTTTTCTGGCTGTTTTGTAGTTTCTCTGTTCCTTCTTTGTTCTCTTCTTTTATAATTTGATGATTTCCTTTAGTGCTGTGCTTAAAGTCCTTTGTGTTTTGTGTACCTAGGGCAGGTTTTTGCTTTGTGGTTACCATGAAGCTTACATACAAAGATTATAACAGTCTGTTTTAAGTTGATAATAATTTAAGTATGAATGCATTCTAAAGCTCTACATTTTTAGTCTCCTCCTCTTGTATTTTATGTTTTTGATGTCACATTTTACATCTTTTTATTTTGTATATCCCTTAACTAATTTTTGTATTTATAGTCATTTTTACTACTTTTAACCTTTATACTAGCTTTATAAGTGATTAATCCACCATTTTTACAACATTAGATTATTCTAACTTTTACTATATGTTTACCTTTACTAGTGAGATTTATACTTTTATATGTTTTCCTGTTATAATTAGTACCCTTTTCAGCTTAAAGAAGCTCCCTTAACATGTCTTGTAAGCCAGTTTTGTGATGATGAACTCCTTCAGCTTTTTCTTGTCTAAAGAACTCTTCATCTCTCCTTCAATTCTGAATGACAACTTTACTGGATAAGAGTATTCTTGTTTAGAAGTATTTCTTTCAGCAATTCAAATATATCATGCCACTCCCTTCTGGCCTGCAAAGTTTCTGCTGAAAAATCTGTTGGTAGCCTTATGGAGCTTCTCTTGTACCAACAAATTGTTTTTCTCCTGCTGCTTTTAAATTCTCTCCCTGTCTTTAACTTTTGACATTTTAATTATAATGTGTCTTGGTGTGGGTCACTTTGGGTTCATCTTATTTAGAACTCTCTGGGCTTCCAGGATCTGGACGTCCATTTCCTTCCACAGGTTAGGGAAGTTTTCAGCCATTATTTCTTCAGATATATTCTCTGCCCCTTTCTCCCTTTCTTCTCCTTCTTGGACCTCTATAATGTGAATATTAGTCCACTGGATGTTTTCCTATAAGTCCCTTAAGCCATTGTTGTTTTTGTTTCCTGTTTTTTTCTATTTGCTGCTCTGATTGGGTAGGTTCCACTGTCCTGTCTTTGAGTTCACTGATCCTTTCTTTACTTCGTCTAGTCTACTGCTGAACCCCCCTAGTGTTTTTTTTTCGGTTCAGTTATTGTATTCTTCAGCTCTGTGACTTCTATCTGGTACTTTCTTATATCTCTTTGTTGAAGTTCTCACTGTGCTCATCCATTCTTCTCCCAAGTTGGGTGAACATCTTTATGACCATTATTTTGAACTCTTTTCAGGTAAATCACTTATCTTTATTTTCTTAAGAACTTTTTCTGGGATTTTATCTTGTTCTTTCATTTGGAACATATTCCTCTGTTTCTTCATTTCCCTTGACTTTCTGTTGACTTTTATGCATTAGATAAAACAGCCACCTCTCCCAGTCTTGAAAGAGTGCCCTCGTGTAGGAGATGAACCTTATTGTTCAAACTTTCCCTAGCTCTCGGTTGTCTCTCAAACTTCTGTGATTGCCTAAGCAGTCTATCTTTAGTGGCTCCCAGTAGTTAAAGGTATGCCAAGACCTGTCAGTGTCCCAAAGGAAAGTATCTCAGCACCTAGATTCAGGCTGACTGGAAGCCAGACCCTCAGGCAGCAGATTTTTTTTTTAATTTATTTATTTTTGGCTGCATTGGGTCTTCATTTCTGTGCGTGGGCTTTCTCTAGTTGTGGCAAGCGGGGGCCACTCTTCATCACAGTGCGCGGGCCTCTCACTATCGCGGCCTTTCTTGTTGCGGAGTACAGACTCCAGACGCGCAGGCTCAGTAGTCGTGGCTCACGGGTGTAGTTGCTCCGCGGCATGTGGGATCTTCCCAGACCAGGGCTCGAACCCGTGTCCCCTGCATTAGCAGGCAGATTCTCAACCACTGCGCCACCAGGGAAGCCCCAGGCAGCAGATTTTAAAGTATGCAAATACTATACAGTCCTGTGGGACTACAAACGTAAGTCCCACTGGCCATTAGAGCCAGGCGATGTGGATATGTCCTCTGGGTAGCCGTTGCAAAAATGGGGGTGCTAAATGATTGTATAAGTTCCTTTCTGGGAGAAACCAGTTACCTGGAACAAGGCAGAAGGAGAGCACAAAGATGGCCTCCATCGTCCCTCAAATGCACCTTGGTGGGCTCCTAGATGAGTGCCAGACCAGAAGTCTGCTCCTCAGGCTGAAGCTCCAGGACAAGAAAATAGGCCTCTTCCTCAGAGCGACTGGGTGTATATTTCAGTCTGCTGTTTGTGCTGTGCCGTGGGGTGGTAGCCAGCCAAACGCATTCTCTCTGATTGTCATAGGCCTGTGAAGCTCAAGGATGCAAGCCTTTCTGGCCATGAGAGCCAGGCCATCAAGGAGTGTCCCCTGGGCACCAGACCGAAAACCTGGGGCACCTGTCACATGCAGAAGCTCGCCTCCAGGAGATACTGATGCTCTGAAGTATGCAGATGGAGAATGTAAAGCCAGTGCCCGTCTCCTGAGATCTCTGGAAAGGATTTCTGTAGGACCTTAGATGTGTGTCTAATTAGCACCCTCAGGCCACAGCCTATAGGCCTCTTTCATAGGAAGACTGGGCTCCTTGGACTGTTGCCTCATGCCATGCCCTGGAGGTGATGGCTGTTTAAAAACTCTTTCTCCCTTGGTTAGAGTTTTGTGGGACCCTTGAGCATAAGTCTCAATGGCCACCAGAGCCAGGTGGTCTAAAGGTGTTCCTTGGGGGGCAGCCACAAAAATCAGGGTGTTGGAGGGGAGGGTACAGGTTCCTTCCCGGGAGATACTAGCAAGCTGGCAGAGGAAGAGCGCAGATGGTGCCTGCCAGCAGCCTTCATCCCTAGGAAGAACCCTGCGGGCCCTTAGGTGTGTGTTAAATTAGATGTCTGCCCTCAGGCTGATGCTTTAAGGCAAGCAAATACGCCTCTTTCACATAAGGTCTGGGCCTCTTTCACATAAGGTCTGGACGCCTCTCAGTCAGCTCCACGCTGTTCTCTGGGGTAAGTGAGTCCAAACATATGAGCCCTTTAAGAGCTGTTTCTCCATTCATTATAGCCTGTGAGTCTTGTGGACACAAGCCCCGTTGGCTTTCCAAGCTAGACGTTTTGCGGGCTTGTCTCTCAGATGCAGGTCTTAAAGTTGGGGTGCCTTTGCTCCTCAGGGAGAAGCTCTGGACTTTAGATTCCTTCCTGATTGTGGGTCATCACACTGAGGGTAGAGTTTACGGCCAGATTGTGTCTCAGCCTTTCCTCTCTGCTTCAATGTGCTTTGCCTGATGTGTAGGAGTTGCTCAGCTAGTTTTTAGGGTTTTTCTTTCAGAGGAAATTGTTCCATATGTAGCTGTAGGTTCGGCATGTCTGTGGGAGGAGGCGAATTCAGGATCTTCCTACGTCGTCCTCTTGAGCCGGAACCCGCCCTTCTCTTTAAATAGGGAGTGTTGGCCACTGTGCTAAGTGCCAACTTCTCTTTTTAAGGCGCTGAACTGAGCACCAGGGATAAAATGGAAAAGAACAGACCAGCTCCCAGACCTCATAGGGCTTATAGGTTAGCAGGCAAAAATGGATGTTAGATTATTACATAATTGAGTAATAAATAGTTAGAACTGTGAGTTCTATGAAGCAGCAGAGTACTAATCAACTACCTAATAGGAGATTCCAACCTAGCTGGAGGGTGGGAAGGGTTTCTTGTGAGATTATCTGAGGCTCAGGACAGGGATTTGAAAGCTCTGGAACCTAGGCAGGTCCGAGGACCTGTGTCTCTTTCAGTGTCTGTGTGTAGATCTCCTCACCTTGTTTACCTTCTTGTGTCACTTGCCGTGGTCTCCTAGTCCATTTCTGGCCATCCTAATTCCCTCCATGACTAAGGGTTATGTCATGAGGGTTAAATGCCACTGACAAACAGTAATTGGTATACATTTAAGCACTCAATAAATTTGTCTATCAGGAGGAGTTTGGTCATAAAGGGAGATGGTAGATAGATTCAGAAGGGAAATGTGAGAATTCGTTTAGAATGAACAGTTTCGAGGAAGATAACAACTGAAAGGGGTGTCCTCCTTCCCATTCAGCTGCTAGAAAAAGAGGTTTTTTTTTTTTTTTTTGTGGTACAGGGGCCTCTCACTGCTGTGGCCTCTCCCGTTGCGGAACACAGGCTCCGGAGGCGCAGGCTCAGCGGCCATGGCTCACGGGCCCAGCCACTCCGTGGCATGTGGGATCTTCCCGGACCGGGGCACGAACCCATGTCCCCTGCATCAGCAGGCAGACTCTCAACCACTGCGCCACCAGGGAAGCCCCATGACTCATTCTTAATACTCTCTGATTTCCAACTTCAGAGTCTTGAGAGATGGAGAGAGACCCTAACTCATAGATCTCTGGCAAGCCTGGGCATGGATTTCCTTTGGGTGGTATCAGTTCTGATCCAGAAGCAGAGACTCAAGAGATGAGGGTGAAATGTTAAAAATATGGCTGCTTGGGCAGCAGAAAAAAAAAGCCTGGTAAAGAGCATGCTTTAATTCATTCAACAGGCACTGATTGTGCCAGATGTTGGGGTGGGTGTGGCCTGATCCACACACTCAGGAACTCTAGTTCCCTGATAAGGGAACAAACCAATAAACAGAGGCCTAGGGGCTAACAGTAAGGTGTGCAAAAACGAGGGCCCATTGAACCTTTCCCAGGGAACAAAGGCCTGAATAGTATCTGCAAAGGTGAGTCGGTTAGCCAGGAGAATGCAGGTTGGGCCAAGGTTGGGTTGGAAGGGGGATGCCAAGGGGACGTGTAGGATGGCAGGGGAAGCAGTGTGGAGCACATTTGTACTGCCCGGGAGTTTGGATGGCCGAGCAGAGATGGGTTTCTGTGCTGAGGTCAGGGATGAAGACATGCATTGGCGAGAGGCAGCCAAGGGGAGTTTGGAAGATGGCGTAGGGCAATGGTTCTTAGATTTTGACATGCATCAGAATCACCTGGAAGGCTTATTAAAACAGATCACTCGTTCTCTCCCCACCCCCCAGAGTTTCTGATTCAGGAGGTCTGAATTAGAATGCACTTTCTAGTAAGTTCCCAGGTGATGCTGGCCTAGAAATGACACTTTGAGAGCTGCTGAATTAGAGGAAGGCAGAAAGTAAGGAGACCAGTCAGGAAGCTGTTGCCGATGCCCAGATGTGAAAGGCAGCGGTGGCAGAGAAAAGGATTTATAGTGCCAGCCGCTGTGCTAATCCCTTTACATATAATCTCACATAATCCTTTTAACAACTCTGAAACACCACCCTTATTCTAGAGTAAGTGAAGCACAAAGAGACTAAATTCCGTGCCTGTGGTCGACGGGGCCACTGTGCCCAGGGTGTTAAGACACAAAGCCCAGGCTCTCAGCCACCACACTGGAACCAGCAGTGGTCGGTGACCGGCAGGGTGGCGGGGCCACAGCAAGGTAGGGGAGAGAAGCCTCCCGTGACTTCCAGGGTTCTAAAGGGGCAACAGGGCAACAGATGTCTTTGCCTAGAGCATGTTCATTGTGAGGGACCTCAGACTCGGGTTTGTTACTGGGGTTAAGACTCTATAGGGTGCTGTGCTCTTTCTGAAAAAATACAGATGTCCAGGAGACAACTGGATTTATGGGTCTGGGGCTCAGGAGGGAGGACCAGATTGGAGAGTTGGGAAGCATCATGGAGGTGGTCCGTTGTGAAACCCCAGGAAGAATAGGAGGCGGGAGTGGGTGAGGACCTCCCGAGCAGCCAAGGGGCAGGTGGAGATGAGGGGAAAGGTGAGCAGAGAGCAGAGGTGATGTCGGAGAGACACGGCGGCTGTTTCAGGAGGCGTGTGATGGAGTCACAGGTGCTGCAGAGGCCAAGGAAGGACAGGGGCGTGCCCAGTGGATTAACAGTCAGATCAGTGACGACCTCAACCAGGACAACTTCGGTGGACCAGTGTTAATGGGAGCTGGCAGGAGGCAGAGGGATGAAGTGATGGGCACTCTCCTTAGAAGCTTGTCCATCAAAGGAAGGAGGGTGAGAGCTAAAGCGATAAGGAAGCAGTAAGGATGTTGGAAATGGCAAGAGCTCAGATTATCGACGTGGCCAAAGGGGCAGGTGGTCGAAAGTGTTGGGAGGGCATCACAGAGGGTGACCAAGAGGGCATGACCCTGGGGATGTCTGGAGGGCATTGCAGGGGAGGGGAGGGGGGGAGTCAAGGGGGCTCAGCTGCGTATTTGTGGGGTAGACCGCTTCCATTGTTCTGGAGCAAATTTTAGCTCCTCCGGACGGGGCTGAAGTTAGCGGGTGAATGTAAAGGCGTATGAGGAAGCCCGGGCACTTACTCTTGCTGCGAGTAGGAAGCCTGGAAAAATCTGGCCCTTTGGAAGGCCTGGCTTTGGTGCCAGCTTTGCCTGTTGCTTATCTGCGGCATCTAGATCAAACGTTTGGCTTGTAAAACTTTTTATTCAAGGGATTGTCAAACAGAGAAAGGGCAGAGGTATTCTGGTGGAAAGACGGCGGGAGGTTCCGCTCTGCCCTTGTCCTGCTCTGCCTTGCCCGCCGTGTTCCCAGAAGTCCAGGGCTGCAGAGGCCTGGCCAGAAAGCTATCCGGGGTCACCTCCAGAGTCTATGGTCTCAGGCTGCTTCAAATGCCTCTAGGTAGGGAATACCCATGACCTTCATCTGGGGTGTGTTCACTGGTCAGCTGTCAGGCGTGCCAGGGAACAGACGCTCAGGGAGTAGAGGAGAGGCCAGCAAGCCTCTGACAAGGCTGCGCCAGTCTAAGCACATGGGGCAGCCTCATTCTTGCCCTCAGAGCTATGTCCTCAGGGAGGACTCAGGAACCACCGGCCCTGAGCCTGAGCTCTCTGTTAGTTCTTAGCTTTATCCTAGGTTCCTTATGTTCGGCTGAACAAGTGTCTCTTTAAAAATGACTTGCCTACAGGCACAGAGATCATCCTGGAAGAAAGTGCCCAGGGAAAGACTGGTGGGTTGGACTAAGGCGGCACAGACCACCTGGCCCTCCCAGTGCCCCTAGCAGGAGAGGCTGGGGGTAATGACTGGCTGGGATGTGGGCGTCAGCCGTTCCCTTCCCATCTGCACAGCTTGGAAGTGAGCACAAGAGGCATGAGCAATGAATTAAGCTTTTCAGAGAAAAAATACTCGAACCCAATCTACGACCACCTGGCAGGCCATGATCATTGATGCCCGAAGTAAGGACTCCTCATTGCATTGGCTTGAAGCAAGGACAGCCTTCAAGTACAGGTAGTTAACAGCACGCAGGATGGATTACTGAGCGATGGGACTTGAGGGGGCCTTTTACACTCACTCTTTGAAAGCCGGAGGTATACTTGACCTTGAAGTAAACAGATCTTTCACCTTTTTTTCTTAAGTAGCTTCTGGAAAATAAGCACTCTCTGAAATGGAGCCATTCGATGCTAAATTAGGAACGAGTTACGTGGAAGGGAAGCTCTTTGTGATGTCCTAACAGACTGTGTATAATAGGTAGGTTTCTGCTTCTCAGACAGATCTTCGTCTAGAGACACTTGAGGCTGTCGTGGTGGCGGTGATGATCTAAGAGACCACAGGTGGGGCTGTGACCAGGACGGGAAGAGGAGGCCCTCCCCTGAGGGTCTGAAAATCCTTCTCGTGAAGGGTGTGTCCGTCAAGAAGCAGATGTGAAGGCAGCAGGGGGAGTTCCAGCCATACCACCCGCACTGGCCCACGGGAAAATGGGGAGGTAAGCTCACCTACTCAGACCACGAAAGCACGGGCAGAAAGTTTCCCCTTAATCTGTGGTCCTTAAACTTGAATGTGCAATCAGAATCACCTGGAGACTTATTAAACAGATTGTGGGTTAGCTTCCGGTTCAGTGGCCCCGGCTTTGCTGTGCTAGCAAGTTCCAATGATGCGGATGAAGCCCCTGGCCAGGGACTCGGGTGCTGGGAACCACGGCTCCAGACCGATCACATAAGACAATCTGGACCATGGAAGTGATGAGGGCATGAGACCAGTTCCATTATAATAGCCATCTTTATTTGTAAAAATCCAGATATAAAATGTATTCTTTCAGTCTTTCCGAGTTTTCCTTTTTACAAAAACAACAAGGCACATAAAAACCTTCCCCGATGTTGTTCCCACAGACGGATGTTTCTCGGGCAGCCCTCCCCCCTCCCCCCCATATAGCTACATGCTTCATTCCGGGACATCTCGCTTCTTCCCCCACATGCTTCGGTGCTTTCCTACCAGGGTAGAATTCCGAATTCCGAGACTGAAGTACACAAAGAGGGGGTGGGTGGTGGGTGCAGAGTGTGTGGCGTGATGCTCCCCGGCGTGCAGGAGGGGGTCTAGTAGTAGGTCTCCTTCTCTACCCAGCCTGGGGGGGCCACAGAAAGAGAGAGAGAGAAGCGACAGTGAGTCTTCCTCCTCGGGAGAGGGCAGAGGGAAAGACAGACAGAATGGACCTTAGGGGAACAAAGCCAATGGCGGGGTGGGGAGTTTGACCCAAATTCAATCTGGGCCCTCAACTGTATTTATTTAAATGCTTTTAAGAGTAATGCGTTAATTGGAAAGATGGTTTTGATTTCTGACCACGTTTCCACTGCATCCTATTCGGTTTGTATTTGGTCAGTTCTGAAACCTCAACTGAGATCTCCATCCTGAAGATGGGCTGTGACTCAAGTCAGTTTACAGTTGGCTTCCAATGGACTTAGCCAAGCAGACTGACGGTGGAGGAGCCCAAACACTTCAAAGGAAACAAAGCAAAAGCCAGCGGCCCCACAGGCACCCCTCCGCAGCCCGCACCCCCAACTACAAATGCCTGTTCTTACCGCCAGGGCGTCGCCTGATGATGAGCTTTCGGACTTCGTCATACACAAAGATGAGAAGAGAGTAGGGGAAGGCACAGAACCACCAGGTAGGTCTGGAAGTAGAAGCAAGTGACAATTTATACGTGTACGCGCAACTCAAAGGAAAAAGAAACCGCACGCCAGCATGGTGATCACGAACTAATCAGCCTGAAAGGAGAAGCCAAGTACAGTCATGGGTAGCCGGCCGAGCACGGACACAGAACACGTGATGAAAACAGCCCGCTGCTGCGCGCTCAGGGCCCGGAGCGGCAGGAGAAAGCGGACTGCCACCTTCAGTTGGGTTTTCCATGAGAACTGGTTTGTAGGTCAGCTTAGATTTTTTTGTTGTTGACGATTCCAGAGCAACTGGACATTTTCTTTCTTCCGTTTCTAAAGTATTTAAGAAGCTCGCTCAAGTTTATCTGTCTGATGTCCTGGCACCTGAAGATAAAGAACTGCCGGTGTGGGTCACAACCAGTTGAATCATCCCCCGAATGTGGTCTCTGACAGTGGGGCAGTCAGGAGTGCGCTGAGTCCCAAACCTGGGGAACGAGAAGCTGAACCCTAGCAGAGATCCGAGGCCTTTGGGGGCCCAGGGGCTGCTGCCACAGCCCCCAGCCTGGAAACAGGCTCCCCAGGCGGCCTCCAAAGGAGGCTGACGCTTTCTTGACTACCAGCTTCCCGCAGCAACCACTGGAGGAAGACTGTCCCAAGACAGAGCTCTGGCATCTCCTCCTCCTCTTCCTGTCTCGTGTGTCCTCCACATGCTAGAAGATGACCTCGTTTGACTTGGGGACCCTTGTAATTAACTAAGCCACCTTCCACACTGGGCAGAACCTATTGGGAACAAGTTCTCTAGTCATAGCAAAAGATGCCCTGAGGCACCACCAGCCTGTTGTAGGCTGAGATTTTCCATTTGGGCCTTTTAGAGAGCTCTGATCCTCCTGGCCTCCTCTTAACAAACAATGGCCCAAGATGACAGGATTCACCTTGGATAAGACTTGCCCCTGTTTTGTGCCAGCTCTGTGCAGGGGGCTGGAGACACAAAGTCAAAACAGATGTTGTGGTCCATGCTCTGAAAATAACAATCTATGCGAGCAGAAGTGACAATAATGGCAAAGGAGGGCTGCTGCTGCACATGCCCAGGAGGGTGAGATCACATGGGGACAAGCCCTGAGGAAACCAACCTTGAAGAACGATCGGGATTGATGGGGTGAGAAGGGAACAGCCTTCCCAAACATGCAGGCAGAAGAGAAGTACTGAATTCACCTAACATAAGCCTGGATGGGTATAAGGCTAGGAAGACAGGCTGGCACAGTAACAAGACCCTGGATGCCAGGCTCCCCTTGCACCACAGATAGGCAGTCAGGGAAGCCAACAGGGTTTGGTTACTTTTGGGATGAGATCAGTGAGAGGAGGTGAAGGGCAACAGGCTAGTCGAGAGTCCATATGGGTCTGAGTGAGCATGGGAAGACTGATGTTTAGATCAAAAGCTTGACTCGTAGGGTCCCATTTTCTGTGGTTTAGCATATTTTAATAGGTTGCAGCTGCCTAACCTTAACCAGCTGGCAGACACCACAAACGCACTCAATGCTTCAAAACACTACTAGAGTTTGTGGCAAATCCTGTATGTGAAAAGTCAGGTGTATCAAAAGTGCAGTCATTCACCATGTCTAAGGCCAGTCTGGTTCTGGCCAAAGACTAGTGGTCAGTCTCCTCCGATCCTCCACCCATGATCTCCTAACACTACCCGTGCTCGACTGTAAAGTAAAAGGACCTCGGACCTGCTCCACCATTGTCCTTCGAGAGCAGAAGAGTCAGAGGCCCACAGAGGTGAGGGACTTGCCAGGCGACGCAGTGACTGGGTGGGCCAATCAAGACTGGAACCTGTGCCCACAAACTCCAGCATATCCCCCACTGGCCTCAAGACGACGGGGCTGTGGCCATGGGGGACCTGAGCGCTCAGTGCAGTTGGCTGGTGAGCAAGCCCAAGGGCCAGAGCCCGGCTGGCCCTAGTGACAGCAAATCCTAAGCACAGTCTGGGGATTTGCTGGTCTGCATTACTGAGTCAGCCTTTCCTCATTCTCCAATCCAGAGGAACTCTTGTACACATCACCCAAGAGTTCCCAAAATAACAGCTACTAACGTGTGTCATGAGAGGAAAAGCCACACTTACTATTTCCCACTTTCTGGAGCTAAAAGAGGATGCACTTACTTGAGGGGATACATCCTCAGGGCAACACCCATTCCAGGGCAGTAGGAAAGGAAAGCAGCAAGGGCCGTCTCTTCGAAGAGGCCAAATATTAAGATCTTGTTCCTAAAAAAACAAGGAGTGGGGAAAAGTTAAAAAACACGAACAGAAGTGTATCTTCTAATGCTACGTGTCAAATGGCAGGTCGATGTCTTTATGTATTATTAGTTGTACTTAGGAACCTGACTGAGGTCAGATGAAAAAACCTAGAAAACATTTTGCTTCCTCAATTTGCTCCACAAATAAGTTTCCAGAAACTCTGCCCTGGGTGTCAGGTGCTGGGCTTTTGGCAAAGGGTTTAGATGTCACCAGACCCCTTCTTTGAGCCAGAACCCCCTGACTGTGCCCTACTCACTTCATCCCCTGCTGGAAGACAGAATTCCTCCTGGTCTTGCAGATGACCAAGTCGGCCCACTGCACCACCACGATGCTGACAAAGAAGGCGGTGTGGCAGGTGAACTCCACGATCTTCCTCTGTTCGTAGGTCTGAAATGCATAAGGCAGACAGATGAGCATGCGTGTCCGGAGGCCATGTGGCCCCACCCCGTGGGGCTGGAGGAGCTCCGTCCAGCACTGGTCAGGCGGGCAGCCCTCACTCACCCACTGCTGCCCGTAGCTATCTTCCACGTCGTTGATCCAGCGGTCATCCCAGTCTACTCGGACGCCCAGCAGGTGAGTCGGGAGGAAGCCGTTCTCAGCCATAATCACAAAGTAAGTGAAGAAGCCCCCCAGGGCCTGGATCATACCTGAGAGGTTGGAAAGACAACTTGAATGCCAGGGCCTGGAGGAAGGTCTTGGTCACTCACAGGCTATGACCGGTGGGACGGACGACCCGGGACACACTCCTCGCTCACACCTGCTCCACTATGAGTCACTTTTTAGAGCTTAGAAGACGGTACCCGGGCCTTGCTCTTCAACACCCGTCTCTATTACTCGAGCATCTGCTTCTATAAGGGCATGACCCTTGGGGGTAAAAATCCATTTCCCTACATTTTAATTTCTGAAACATTGTGACTTTCCCTCCCGTGTCTCAACACGTTTGCACACCGCCTTTTTCCCAGCCGCTGTGGAGATCATGAAAGCGGCACTTTCTGACCTAATCTTCCCCCTCCCCCACTTTCAGGGTCGTTCTCCCCAGGACCCAATCCAATCACTATGCCCTCAACTTCCTGGGGTGGGATTTCATCCCACGCTCTGGACACAGTCTTCCTTCTGCTCAAAATTAGGCCTTTCTGGCCATCAGCCAATTACTTTGTTGTCAGCAACTGTCAAATTAATCTTTTCCACGTTTCCATAATGTACTAATCTGTCCCATTTTACCCGAGTGTTCGCAGTGATGTAACCCATGACTCCAGAAGAACAAGTTGCTAATGGTGGCTTCACCAAGTTTTCCTAAAGGCAGAGGATTTAGGATCCAAGGGTATTTTCACTGCCCACCGCCTAGACCACCTGTGAGCTGGTCATGCGCCACTGGTGGAACAGAAATCAAGCACTGGGGGTGGGGAGAGTGGGTGTGCGGAGTAGCCACTTGGCAGTGACCTATTAGCCAAACCTGCAAACTCTGGACAGTGAGTTAGGGTTTGCAGAGTCAAATGAGTGACAGATACTAGGCTTCCCCAGGAAAAGCCGCCTTTGAGTTAAGGAACTGTGCCTGGCACTGGACAGGCTCTGTGAGCAGGGGCATCCTCAGTCCTAGGGCAGATGAGCTCAGTCGCAGGTGCCCAGTCTAGAGAACTATGGGTTCTTGGCAGACGGCAAAAGATTTATTTTCACTTGGAAAGGAATCTAAAAAAAAATCCCCAGTCTCACCCTAGGTCATGGCTCATCCTAGATTTGAAAGTCACCCAACACTTGAAGTCTCAGAAGGCAGACACCACCCCTCCAGATACTTTAAATCTGCCGGCTCACCAATCTGTCCGTAGGCCATGCTGATCAACCGCTCGTTCACGAGTTTGTCCGTCTGGGGGTTTCTGGGCTGTCTCTTCATGATGTCGCTCTCAGCCTGCTCGTAAGCCAGGGAGATGGCAGGAACCTGGGGAGGAGGGGCGAGAAGGGATTTAAAATGATCAGAAACCAGCAAGCTGATGTTGTGAACCTTTTGTTTTAAAATTCTTGCCCTCCCTTTAAAAAATGTTTTTCATGGGCTTCCCTGGTGGCACAGTGGTTGAGAGTCTGCCTGCCGATGCGGGGGACACAGGTTCGTGCCCCGGTCCGGGAAGATCCCACATGCCGCAGAGCGGCTAGGCCCGTGAGCCACGGCCGCTGAGCCTGCGCGTCTGGAGCCTGTGCTCCGCAACGGGAAAGGCCACAACAGTGAGAGGCCCGCGTACCGCAAAAAAAAAAAAAAAAAGTTTTTCATAACATGAGATATTATGAGTCCCACTTTCAAAAAAAAAAAAAAGGGGGCAAAATTATACAAAAGGGAAGATTTCTATCTGATAAATAGATGTCGTCAGCCGTCTTGAGGAATGATAACACTCAGTCTTTGATGCTGAGGCTGCCACACGTTGGAAATGTCACTACCGAGAATTTCTTTTCCTTACAGTGGCCACGGGGACCCAGAGAGCACAGCGGTGCATGCTAATGCCACACCTTAACACTATGATGTGTGGAAGCCGTGACAGTCACTCACCATGTCTGTTCCCAAGTCGATGCAGAGGATGGTGACAGTCCCCAGGGGTAGTGGAATGTTGGCAATAATAAATATCAGGAAGGGGGTGATCTCTGGAATGTTACTGGTGAGGGTGTAGGCAATGGATTTCTTCAAGTTATCAAAAATCAGACGACCTACGAAAGCAAAAGACTGTTTTTACTGTAGAGCTTAACAGGAGGGACCAGATCCTGCACACACCCCTTAAGCGCACAGACACGGACACGGCTCGGCAGCATCCGGGTGAGGTTTTGGTGGTCGCTTTACACGCAGCACGCTCACCTTCCTCTACTCCAGTCACAATTGAGGCAAAGTTGTCATCCAGGAGAATCATGTCGGCAGCTTGCTTGGACACATCTGAGCCAGCAATCCCCATGGCAACCCCGATGTCAGCCTTCTTCAAAGCCGGAGAGTCATTGACACCGTCGCCAGTTACAGCCACAATGGCGCCCTGCCGGAAAAAGGAGGGATGCGGGTTAGGAATCGTGTAGTCTAGCGATGGGTATAAGGGAGGTGCAGCCTCCAGTCGCCTCTCAAGACAGACACTGCTCCTTTCCCACTGAGACTCTACAGAGACGCGGAACCGTCTCAGCCAGGAATGCACACAGCCAGAGTCCAGGAGTGACAGCAGATGTGTCCCTTACCTTGTTCACAAGGGCTACTCCAAGTCATGACTTGGGTGAGTGGCGCTTTGGAAAGCCCCCCCACCCCCACCCCCAGGTCTTTCCCAGGTCTGGGATGCGAGTCTCCTGGACAGTCACATCTCCAGTGTACACATTAGGACCCTGCTCTGCTACTCCAGGCGAGTGCCGAAGCTCCGGCCGTGGGCCACAGCGAAACCCTGTGCAGTGGAGTCCCTGTCTCGGCTGAGCCGTGAGCCAGTCACCACCCTTCTCTCTATGCCTGGAGTGTCTCACTGGCACGTGTATACCGAGACCGAGAGAAACTGGCTCATGTTTCCACCACTGTTGCTTTGTTTTTTGTTTTTACTGGAACTGCCTTCACCGAGGTCAGTGGCGCCTGAAAGAGCCCGGCCCCGGCTGTGCGCTGACCTGTCTCTGGCAGCCTTCCACAATGATGAGCTTCTGCTGCGGAGAGGTCCTGGCAAACACGATCTCCGTGTGGTACTTCAGAATGTCATCCAGCTGCTCGGAAGTCATGTCCTTCAGATCACTCCCATGTACCACGCAGGCCTTGGCATCCCTACCATTAGGACCGAAAGACAAGTCACCTGTCACGTCACCAGCACGGTGCTCATCCCCAAGAAGGAATGTTGCCACACTACGCAGAACACTTCGTAAACACCACGAAGCCAGAGGGAACTGTCCCCATTGTGTATTATCTGTGCAGTGTTTTACAGGTTACAAAGCATTTTCATATATATTATCTCATTCAAGACTCACAATAATCACTGGGCAGGCCTGCCTCTCATCTTCCTTTCCCCATCTTTATAAGACGCATTGAAATAACATAACTAAGTTTTAGGCGGTGACAGAGCTGACGGAAAACCAAACCCAAAGTAGGGTTTGGCTGGGGGTGAGTGGGGGCGGCCCTAAACCTGAACAAAACATTAAAAACAAAGTTGTCTCAAGTTATCTATTCTACTTTATTACCAAGATCTCCCTTTCTGGCCTGAGCTACCTGGACAATGGTGCCTTGCCCATTTTATTTTGTTAGTGTGGACCTGAAAATGACAAGGTGCTGGGTGCAGGGCCGTGTGCGCAGTGGTTAACAGTGTGAACGCAGAAGCTAGACTGCCGAGTGTACTGCGTGACTCGGCCTCGGCCTCCCTGCTCCGCAAGGTGGGAGTATCACCTACCTTCGCAGGTACCGCAGCAAGTGCTTAGAACGGCAGGCACCATCTAAGTGTTGCTTATGGTGACCGCTCTTATTGAAAACCCTCCCTAGGAACAAGGCTGTTTTCTGGCACTGGAGGGGCGTCCCTAACCCAGAGCAAGCCTAGAAGAAAACTGTGTAGAACCAAGCTGAAGATGCCCAACTTCCAGCACCTGCACGTTCAAGGCAACAGGGGTCTGACCTTCCTGCCTTACCTGGGGTTCACCTGGCTCACTGGAATGTTGAGGCGGGCAGCGATGTCTTCTACAGTCTCGTTTCCTTCCGAGATTATGCCCACACCTTTGGCAATGGCTTTGGCTGTGATTGGATGGTCTCCGGTGACCATGATGACCTGTGACAAGGAAGAGGACGATTTATTGAACGCAGCTGCCTAGCAAATGACCTTGAGAAGTCTTACGAGTACGCAAGAATAAATGTCAAGGATGATTCGGCTTGTAATATCAAAGGGAAAGAAATGCAAATATAAAACCGATAAACACGAACTAGCCCGAAATATAGACGTGAGTTCACAGAAGACACAAAGCAATACCCAGCTTTCATCTTGGCGCACAATCACACAGAGTAAACAGTATCTTTGTCCTTTTACACCATCACAGAAAAATACTCAAATTTACTGAAACCACCAACAACAAAAAAACGATAAACATCTGATGCTGGTGAGTAAAGGGTCAGCATTCTGAAACTGGCCCAATCTGGAGGGAAAGCAGTAAGTAACAAGAATTCAAATCAGTCACTGCTCTTTCTGACCCCAGATTATATTTAGAATACAGTCGAGGTGGTAGGAGGATAATTTTTACAAAGTTTTCAGGGCAGTAGTACTCATGAGAATGAGAAGGCGGAGAATCAAACAGCCAGCAACAAGACAGACCACACGAACTACACTGAACCACGCTGTATCAGCGCACCTGAACAATACTCTGCAACTTAAGACCAATACAGAGTACACCAAACATTCCTTCCAAAACCAGTTAACTGAAAACACACAACACATGCCATTCACTGCATGAAGTGTATTAATTTAGAACAAGGCAAATATTTCAAAATAACACTCTATGACATAAATCACAGCAAGATCCTTTTTGACCCACCTCTTAAAGAAATGGAAATAAAAACAAAAATAAACAAATGGGACCTAATAAAACTTAAAAAGCTTTTGCACAGCAAAGGAAATCGTAAACAAGACGAAAAGACAACTCTCAGAATGGGAGAAAATATTTGCAAACGAAGCAACTGACAGAGGATTAATCTCCAAAATATACAGGCAGCTCATGCAGCTCGATATCAAAAAAACAAACAACCCAATCCAAAAATGGGCAGAAGACCTAAATAGACATTTCTCCAAAGAAGACATACAGACTGCCAACAAACACATGAAAGGATGAGCAACATCACTAATCATTAGAGACATGCAAATCAAAACTACAATGAGGTATCACCTCACACCGGTCAGAATGGCCATCATCAAAAAGTCTACAAACAATAAATGCTGGAGAGGGTGTGGAGAAAAGCGGAACCCTCTTGCACTGCTGGTGGGAATGTAAATTGATACAGCCACTATGGAGAACAGTGTGGAGGTTCCTTAAAAAACTACAAACAGAACTACCATACGACCCAGCAATCCCATTACTGGGCATATACCCTGAGAAAACCATAATTCAAAAAGAGTCATGTACCACAGTGTTCACTGCAGCTCTATTTACAATAGCCGGGACATGGAAGCAACCTAAGTGTCCATCGACAGATGAATGGATAAAGAAGATGTGGCACATATACACAATGGAATATTACTCAGCCATGAAAAGAAACGAAATTGAGTTATTTGTAGTGAGGTGGATGGACCTAGAGACTGTCATACAGAATGAAGTAAGTCAGAAAGAGAAAAACAAATACCGTATGCTAACACATATATATGGAATCTAAAAAAAAAAAAAAAAAAAAAGGTTCTTCAGAACCTAGGGGCAGGACAGGAATAAAGACACAGACGTAGAGAATGGACTTAAGGACACGGGGAGGGGGAAGGGTAGGCTGAGACGAAGTGAGAGAGTGGCATGGACATATATACACTACCAAACGTAAAACAGACAGCTAGTGGGAAGCAGCCACATAGCACAGGGAGATCAGCTCGGTGCTTTGTGACCACTTAGCGGGGTGGGATAGGGAGGGTGGGAGGGAGATGCAAGAGGGAGGGGATATGGGGATATATGTATATGTATAGCTGATTCACTTTGTTATACAGCGAAAACTAACACAACACTGTTAAGCAATTATACTCCAATAAAGATGTTAAAGGAAAAAAAAAGTGCCTATGTAACTTTGTTGAATATGTTAAACCATACTACTTTTAAATTTATTTTATTAAAAAAAAAAAAACTTACCAAGTCTTCTGCTCTTTTTAATTTGCTACATTACATTTCCCTTAAAAAGCTGATTTTTTTTTTTTTTATTCCCTCTTCTGCAGTTTACACCAACATTTTAATACCAGTTGGTCTTCTCTGGTGGTAACTAAAAAGCTTTGGAGATGAGAAATTGATACTCCAGGTGAGAAACACCAGCTGCCACATGGACCCCACAAGGCAACGTCACTAAGTAGGGTGCCCCGAGCTGCTGAGAGGTGATGCCAAAAAGGGGGGCGGGGCATTACCTTAATTCCAGCACTTCGACATTTGCCCACGGCATCAGGGACGGCAGCCCGTGGTGGGTCGATCATGGAGATGAGGCCCACGAAGCAGAGATTATCAACAGGGAAATTCACATCATCGGTGTCAAACTGGAAGCCTTCGGGAAACTGTTCATCTGGCAGGGAAAGGTGGCAGAAACCTGCAGGAGGGCAGGGAGCCTGTGAGGACTTCTAGTAACAGAGGCAGCAGCAGGACAGCGACTTATTATTCACTTAGTTTGGAAGGTTTTTTAAAGTCTACATTTATAACCAAGTGAGTTTTATCGATCGTTTATGAATGACACAGAATGCCTAGAAGAAAAACTGTGCAAAAGACAGACTCCATCACTAAGCCTCAGAGGAAGAGGCTTTGTTCAATGTAGAGCAGACTGACTCTTGCACCAGGGTTTCCGGCTCCTAGACCTGCCCACTCAGTTACTGAGACGTGGCACGTCATGTCATTATTTGTCTCCACTTCGGTCTCTGGGAAAAATCAAGGCCACATCTCTGCTCACTGTTCATCTAACCAAAGTATACCGCTGAGCACCCACGTGGGCCATCGTGCCAGCTTCTTTGAGGATAAATGCAGATCAGACACGTTCTGCCCAAGGGGTTTATATCTAGTATTACTGTTCACACAAGAATCATGATATTCAGGATATTTCTTTCGATGTTGTGTGAAGGTTACAGTGTACTTTAAAGTGGTATCAAGTGGAGTTCATATAAGAGAGGCTGCTTCTACTCTGGGGTGGGAGGTGCAGAAACAAAAACCACTTAAGAGCGACCCTTCAGTTGGATAGACTTAAGACACCTCAAGTTAGACGAGAGCAGGTAAGAACATGAGTAAGGGACCAGTGCTAAGTTACCCAAACTAAGAACAGAAGAATTACATCAATAACGAATTTTTATCTGTCAGCCTACAAGATTATAAATGCCACTTTCTCAATGACACAGTGGGTGAATGTACTTCTAATCCGAGGTGGCTGACAGAGCAGGAAGGACAGGTGGCATCCTGGGCCCTGAGTTTACCGTTCATCTAATTTATGCGCTGGTGGCACAAGTGCCCGTGTAAATTCACAGCCATTCCGTGGCAGTCAGGAAGTGGCTTTATTCTAGATGCCCTAGGGAATTCCTTTTCATTTCATTAAGTTTACAGATCACGGGCACAGCAACAAAAGCCAGATCATAAAACTCTTTTCCCCTCTTTTTTTGAGCAAACAGAACTGACCAGCACGAGACCAAAGGTCAAAGTCAGAAGCAAACCAGCAGCATTTTGCTGCCCAGTGTCTCCAGCGCTTATTGTTTTCAAAACAATAGGGGGCAAGTAAAGGGAAGTTAACGAGAAACAGAGGTTAACCCAGTAACTTGCAATCGTCTCCCAGACTTGTTTGCGGCCCTGTTGCCAGGCTATCTGCATACCCAGGACGCGCTCTCCAAGACCACCCAGCTCCAGGTAGGCGTTCTGAAAGGCGTCCTTCAGCTCCTCGTCCAGGGGCTGCTCCTTGCCGTGGATGAGGATGGAGCTGCAGCGGTCCAGGATCCTTTCCGGGGCACCTTTCATCACCAGCAGGTGCCGGGGCTCAGCTGTGTTGGGGTTCTTGTGGATGGACAACTGTGAAGGATGGTGGAGATGCAAACGATGGACGGCTGGGCCGGACAGCCCAGGGAGGGAATTTTTTTCTTTTTTTGGCCGCGTCGCGCAGCTTGTGGGATCTTAGTTCCCCGACCAGGGATGTAACCCAGGCCCCTGTTAGTGAAAGGGTGGAGTCCTAACCACTGGACCACCAGGTAAGTCCCTAGTAGTTGTTTTCAAAAATATCCAAGATGCCCTATTTCTGAACTTTGAAGTGTCTCGCACCTTGTAACACACTTTGAATGCTACAGAAGAAACAAACGTGGCGAGGTGCTCATACATCCCTGACACGTGTTCATGTACACGATTTTTCCGAAGAAAATTCAGAAAAGGGACTGGCACACGTGTGTGCACCTGCAGCCCCACCCAGCCCCTCTCCAAACGCCCACACCCACTCCAAGCGACAAGTGAGAATTCAAAAGGGCCCGGACGACGTATTAGAAGAGGCTTCATTTATCCTACTAATACTCAAATAGATTAGGATTTTCTATACGGAGGAGTCAGGGTAAGATGTAAAGTTAAAGCATTCATAAAGGCTGTGACTCATTCGTTTCTAGAAAGCAGTTCAGCGTGGAAAATTCCAAAAGGGATGATGGATCTTTTTCCAGCGTATGTCCTTCTCGTCTGTCCCCTCGGGCCCCCCACAAGCTCCCCAGACCCTCAGACCTGGTACTTGTTGGTGGAGTTGAAGGGTATCTCAACGATCTTGGTGTATCTCTCTCTCATCTCCTTCACAGAACCGCAGCACAGCTCAATGCACTTCAGGAGCGCGGACTCGGACGCATCGCCTGCAACAGCCCGCTGTGAACAGAGACGCCTCTGTTAGTCACCCTGAAAGCGCTCTACCCAGGCATCCCTGAAAGCCAGAGAAGACTCAGAATGTCTTCCCACCCATCAGGAGGAGAGGGGAGCTGGCAAGGAGGAGCACAGTTGTGGCGAGTGACCACGGCGTCATAGCCCCTAAGCTCCAACCTCCTCCTTGCCAGCCTCCTGGCCTCCCACCCCACCCAGAGGCCCCCCCCCAAACCGGCGCAAGAAGGTGTCACCTACGCTTGGGAGAAGCACAACACACTCTTCCAGCCTACTCCGGCCTTTTTTTTACCTTCCCTGGGCCTGCTGAGAAGTCTCAAAGCCGACCATTCCCAACCACCTATTTCTAGTTATGAATCTGAAAATACAGAGTGAGAATGTAAATATTTACGGTACCCTTCACTGCCCTGCAATTTAAAAAAGAAAACGCCTTGGGTTCTCAGGACGGCGGGCAAGCTGTCTGTGTCAAGGGCAAAACAGGACTTCACATTCTAAACTAATTCAATTGTGCAGGATTGTCTGGGCCTGAACGATACGAACTGAAAGCTATTATTAGCTCCAACGGTAATGTAATCAGCCACCATTTTAGTTAATGCGTACATGTTCGGTAACACATATATTTTGTGAGATACACTGTAACACTTATGTTTTGACACACTAAAAACATTTTCGGCTACAGCAAACTTTTACACAGATAAACATTTTAGAACTCTGGCATGCCAGGCCGCATGTGCAAATAGCAAGTTTATGCTCATTTACAAATATAGTAGCCCTGTTTAACGAGAAATCTGGTGAAGTTTGGTAAGAAGCATGAAATAAGTGGGATCACTTTAATAAAGGCCAGTTACTAAAGCAGAATAGGGCTGCATGCCTTTTTTTTTTTTTTTTTTTGATAATGCCACTAATGGCATTATCCCCCTGAAATAACTTAGAAATAACATCTCATGCTACCTTTCTGGAGCTTTTAAATGAGCAAGACTGGATATTTATGAGTCCCTGTGCTCAAAGACTAGAAAATTTCCACTTTGAGGTAAGAAAAACGATGAAGCTGGCATCTCAAGTTTTATCCCAAGATCAACAACATCCTCCTCAAAACAACATCAATTCAATGCCAAGAGAATCTCCTTTAAAGAATAAAGGAATCCTATCTTCACAACAGAAGCCATCTCGGTTCCGTCGGAGCCACATTCTCTTCGACAACCCAGTTTCGACCCAGAACCACCACAGGCAGCTTTGGGGAGAGGGAGCCGCCCAGAGGGCCCCATGCAGCTCCTCTTGTCCGCAAGGACCTTGTGCAGCTTGTGACCTTTCTGGGACCAAGTCTTTACTGGGCCACACAGAAAAATCTCTCAGTCATTTCAAATTTCATGCAAATTCCACCGGGCTACGCTTAGCTTATTTCTGCAACATTAGTAGCCAGCTAAGAACAAATAAGATAAGAGAAATAACTGAGCTATTTTAAGAAAATAAATGGCTTAAGGGATTGACTGGAATCTGCTGTATCCTAATATGCAAATGCAATTCTTAAGTCACAAAAGTAGCCCTCACTGTCTGCTAGGTTAGGTGATCATCACATAAACTCAAAAGAGGAGTAAAGCTGGATTTTACTAATTAGGTTTTTCACCAGTAAAGATTGCCTCCCACCTCCTCCAACTCCTCTCTGGTCAGTTTTTACTGTATATTCCACTTTTACTGACCTATATTGACCGCAGGGTACTCAAAGTGTTTGGGGTCTACAGGCAACACAACTCAAGTTACACATAGCAAAGCAGCCCATGGACCATTCCAAGTGTCCCAATTACTCTACAGCCCCCAAAGGTCACGTGCTCTTCAAACAGAACCCTCAGGTGGTGGTTCTTGGGTGGCATCTGCACACCTCAAAGGCAACCTTAACAGAACTGCTGAGCCGACCTTCAGGATAGGCAGGTTCTCCTGGTTAGCCTGGAACACGGCCCTGTTACAAAGCCCTGCAATTCTGGACAGAGCGAGCCAGGTGGCCGAGGTCTTGTCGAATGAGACACCTGGTGGAAGCAAAAAGAGGAAAATAATGCACTGGCTTTGTACTAAGGGCCCACAGAGATGTGAGGTGACACATCTCATTTCCCAATGAACAAAACTAGTCAGGTTTTAGGCATTTTCCAACCATGTTTGTACTGACATGCAAACAAAACCCCAAAAGACAAAAAACCTAAACCATCTAAAACCCTGACTCTTTACCAAATGATAAAAAGCAAGCAAGCAGGTAGGCTCAGGTGTGGGCCGGGCCCTGGTCTTACCACTCTGATTCTCCGTCGTGTCGGCCTCGTGGATCTGATTGTCGAACCACATGTGGGCCACCGTCATCCGGTTCTGGGTCAGGGTTCCAGTTTTGTCTGAGCAGATGGTGGACGTGGACCCCAAGGTCTCCACAGCCTCCAGGTTCTTCACTAAGCAGTTCTTCCTGGCCATGCGCTTGGCGGTCAGGGTCAGGCACACCTAAAGCGTTGGGGCCAGATTACTTCTAACTTGACCAGGCGGCTGTTCCATACTAACTCTGGCGACCCTCTAACATGGGAGAAATTTGCCTAAAACTAAATCTCTCCAAGCTTCCTCTGAAGTTGGAGGAAATAATAATGGTAACGTGTACGTGGGGCTTCCCCCACCCCTCTCCAAAAAGCAGACTATTAAGAAAAGTGAAAATATCCAGGATGTACCAGTCTGTTTTCCCTACTTACCCCCAAGTTCTTCTCCTTTCTGTGCTACACTGTTCTGGATCATGTGATAAAATTCAAGGGGAAAAAAAGTATGCTTCTGGGTTACTATCTTCCGTATAAAAACATGCTGAGGTCTTTTCACTGTCTAACCCTACCAGGTGGCTCTGAAGAAAACCCACATACAAACACATGCAAAAAAAACCTAAGTCGGCAGCCCCCGCAGTCCCTGAGGAAAGCGTAGCGGATGACTCTCACACTCAGGCAGGCCGTCAGAGCGAGCAAGCATCGCCTTCCCCAAGCCTCTTACCGTGACGGTGGCCAGCAAACCTTCTGGCACATTGGCTACAATGATGCCGATGAGGAAGATGACGGCCTCAAGCCAGGTGTACTCAAGGATCAGAGAAAGGATGAAGAACGACACGCCCAGGAACACGGCCACACCCGTGATGATGTGGATAAAATGTTCAATTTCCGCGGCAATGGGAGTCTGGCCCCCTTCCAGCCCAGAAGCGAGCGTGGCGATTCTGCCCATCACGGTGCGATCCCCCGTGTACACGACAATGCCACGTGCAGTACCTTAAAAGGAGGAGGAGGGGGAATTGTACTAAATTTTACCAATGAAGCCGCAGAATCTGCACAATTACCTGGCAGGGTTTAAAAAAAAGAGACAGAAACACACATGTTTTTAAGGGCCGGCTCCTTGGTGGTACACGCCATCTGTTCTAAACTATAGGGACTGTAGCAAAGGGATTTCTCTCCATTAGCAGGACAGCGGCTCCGAACCCCATGCTAGCTTAGCACTGCCAACAGAAGAGGCACGCAGAGGTGGAGAGAAGAGGGAAAAAACAGCCCCGAGGCCTCCTGGGTCTTCCTGCCAGCAAGTCAACTGCTTCTGCTCTGTGCCTAACTGAAGTGGTCAGAAATGGGGCCAATAAGACAAAAAGAGAAATCGTGGCCGTGGGTTTATTTTGGTGGTGGTTGTTAATGCCCAAAATAAATGCCACGCCGTGCTGAAGAGTGCTTGAAAACGGTCTACCTTCAACGCAGTTGGTTGAAAAAAAGGCAATGTTCCGTGTCTCCAGGGGGTTTTCATTGGTGAAGTCCGGAGACCTGGTCTGCGGTTCTGATTCTCCAGTGAGTGAGGAGTTATCCACCTGCCCGTGAGAAAAGTAAGACGCGTCATGTGAGCAACACGAGCCTCATCCCGGGCTGCTGGCCCACTCAACTCACTCTGTCCGGAACTGTGGAGACTCTGTTTAAACCTACCTTGCAGCCGTTCGCAGAGATGATTCTGAGATCAGCAGGGATTCGATCCCCTCCTTTCACTTCCACCAGATCCCCAACGACAACTTCTTCTGCATTTATGCTCATTTTTTCACCATTTCGAATCACGAGGGCTTGCTTTTGGAAGGAGAATACAGTTTACACCATTCCATCAGATAAAAACCAATACCAGCAAGAAGGTAGTGTCAAAATTACAAAATGATCTGTAATCCTAATTATCTGAATGTACAGCAAAGATATCAGTCTGTTTACTTATACAAGTTACAGAAGCTTGCTCGAGTTATCTATGAGGCAGTCCGCACGTTGCCATCGTGCTGTGTACATTCAGAGGGAAGACACGCACTTTTTGGGGTATAAGAAAAACAGATCTGGTTTTGGGTGTGGGGAGAAGGCATCCCCCTCTCTCTGATGGAGCCACTGAATATTTGGAAAACCTTAACTTCACACCAGCTCACATTCTTGGGGCTGTCAAGTCACCTGATGGGGAAGGACAAAGCGGCAGGTACCTGAGGAACCATGTTTTTGAAGGACTCCATGATCTTTGAGCTTTTAGCTTCTTGATAATAGGAGAAACACCCAGTTATGATGACGACGGCAGACAGCACCACACCAAGATACAGCTGGGACAGAACAAACAAGTTAGGATGCATGGCTCTTGGTAAAGAATTGGGAACATTCAGTTAATTTTCGACTGAGTAAAAACCAGACTTTTAACAGAGATCAAGGCTTCAGAAATACAGAACTCATGTCTTCATGTTTATCTTCCGCGAGACGGTGTACAAGAGTGTCAGAAATGGAGTCACACTGACGCTTGGTCACTAGCTTGACAGACTTTGGGAAATATTCTCCATGAATCAGTTTCTCCTGCTTTATTAAAGAAAGATATTTTCAAAACAACTTGTGACTTCTGAAGAACGGCTACCAAACATTTCTGGACGTGTGTAATGTTCCAATATTAAAAGCTGTGCTCTTCCGCTCAGTGGCAGCAAGACCTGAGCCAGGGCCCGAGCAGAGCTGCTTGTTCACAGAAACATCATGCAGGGCAGAGGCCCAGCTTGGAAGAACATCTACACACAGGGCAGGAGATGGGAGAGAGAACTTGAAACGAAGAAGGAAGAACGGATGGGCCTTGAAGGCAATCGTTGCTGATGCTACTTTTCCCCAGTGTTTAAAACCATCAAGTAACCAGTGGTAACTGAAAATAAGTAGGTGGCAAAGACAGAGGATACTTTATGCATACCTAATAATCCAAATTAGAAACGACGGCACTCACATTATCATTTTGAGGTTCCTCTTCTGTAGCAGCTTGGATGCCATAGGCCAAGAAACAAAGAATTGCTCCAATCCACAGCAACATTGAGAACCCCCCAAACAGCTGCCGACAGAACTTGATCCACTCGGGGGTTGTGGGAGGAGGAGTGAGGGCGTTGGGACCGTCTCGGGCCAGGATCTCAGCAGCTCGGGCAGTTGTTAAGCCCTGAGAAATAGAGGAACATAAATAAGACAAACTGCTTCAGGACTTACAAGCTAATATAGCCACCTGACAGCTGGGAAGCTGCAATAAAAGAGTTGAGGAGAAAACTAAATGTCCCAGGGCAATGTAGAAGCTGGAAAATTCTGATGATTCCCCGCCTAACCCCCGCCCACGTCTGCAACGGTTCAGGCAGACAACAGCCCAAGTTTCCTGAGGAACCTACAACACCCAAACTAAAATTCTTTTAAAATTGATCCACGGACAGACTGGAATCTGGTCCGGTCTCTTCCGAGTTTTAGATAAGGGATTCATGCCAAACTGCATTTTTACCAAAAAGATATCAATCTTAACTAATCGATTCAGTTTTGCAAATTAAGAGCTTAAGAGTTTCCTATGTATTGAATCTGTCAGGGACGGCGGGGCGGGCGGGGGGGCGGGAATCACTCTATTAATATCAAAGGAGGAAAAAAAAATATCTGTCAGAATCCAACCTGTTATTGGGTTAACTTGCCAAGCTTCAGTATAGAACTTTATTCTTTGGACGGCAATTAAAATACTTGTCTGGGGCTTCCCTGGTGGCGCAGCGGTTGAGAGTCCGCCTGCCGATGCAGGGGACGCGGGTTTGTGGCCCGGTCCGGGAAGATCCCACATGCCGCAGAGCGGCTGGGCCCCTGAGCCATGGCCGCTGAGCCTGCGCGTCTGGAGCCTGTGCTCCGCAACAGGAGAGGCCACAACAGCGAGAGGCCCGCGTACCGAAAAAAAAGAACTTGTCTGGCAGGGAAGGGTTCACACATGTGCGTATTTGAGCTAACCCCCCGGACACCTGTCAGTTGAAAAGTATTCACTGGAAGAAGCATCCACTGTACTGAGGCCCTGCTGTTTTCTAATGGGCCTTAAAACCAAGATGCAATGACAGCAGACAAGAGACATGAGGCTCCCGGCCATGAGGGGAAAATGTGATTACTTTCATCATAGGATACCAACTCATAAAAAAGACATAAAACACATTTTTGCCTGAAGTGTGTACATATATTTTGTTTTCATGTTATTTTTAATATTGGAGTTAACTAGGGAGTATAGGGAAAGGGATAAAGAACATGAAATGGTTCAAGGAAAACAAGGACTTATTTAGGACCCTCCCCTGCCTCAAGTTCGTGATGTGGTCCCTGGACAGAATAACCACCACCACCACCAGCCATCTGAGCTGTCTCTACTTGTCGAGCACTGAGTCAATCCAGTGCTTCCAATTAATTGCTTAATTCTCACCACAACCCATTTTACAAGTAAGAAAACAGACCCTAAGTAACTTAGGGTCCCAAAGAACATACTTCATAGGAATCTAATGAAAACTCCAGTGAGATGACCCGTGTGATGTGCGCAGAGAGGAACTGCCTGCTGGGTCTTAGAGTCAGGCCTCCTCTCAGAGCTTAAGGCCCCCAGACTTCTCAGAACTTCTTGATAATTTATTGAAACAATAGCTACATATTAGCTGGCGCTCTAGTCATTCCTCAGACTTTCTAGTGATTGTCTAGAAAATAACAAACTCCACCCCTGCGCCTGACTGTTTACTTTTATATTGTCTGTGGCAAAGTTAATATCAAAATCCCCTCGATAACAAGGATACACAATACATACTTTATTTAAAGGTTTCTTTGAGCTGTTCAAAAAACAAGTTTCAAATAAATGATAGAATAAACCAAAGGCTCTGACAAACAGCAATGAGCTAGCTGGTAAAAGTGCAACAATCTGAATCGTTCAAGATTCAACTAGTTGAAATAACTCAATTTCACAAATGTAGAAGAGTAAAGAGAAGATGTGTAATCACAAGGTCAGGGGATGAGCATGGCTTTGGAGCTTTTCAGTTTCAAATCCTGGGACTCCCACCTAGTGGCTGTCACCTGCTATAAGATGGGGAAAGTAACATGCACTTCCAAAAAGTTTCAGGGGAAACAAAATAGTAAACAGCATATAAGAGCCCCGGTCCTGGGACTTCCCTGGTGGTCCAGTGGTTAAGACTTGGTCTTCCAATGCAGGGGGTATGGGTTTGAGCTCTGGTCAGAGAGCTAAGATCCTACATGCCTCGCAGCCAAAAAACCAAAACGTAAAACAGAAGCAATGTTGTAACAACAACAAAAAAGGGGCCCAAGCTTTGTGCACGTCATGTAGCAGACACTCAGATGGTGGCTGTCCTTGTTCTCCTTGAGTCCCTAAGGTTAGGCCTGTGATACTGGCGAAAACGGGATAGGCAAAAGCAGGATTCTATACAACCAATTAGAACATACTCGGCTCAAGTCCGTTCCGTATTTGCGATGAAGCTCATCAAGGCTAAGTTTATGGTCATCCTAAGAGAAAACAGAAGGAAAAGAATTAATCACTGTACCATTAAAACAAACAAACAAAAAGATTTTAAAACGCATCAATATCATCACTCCTCACTATCATTAGGCTCAGAAGACAAGTTTTTCTTCAGTGCACAAGTTAGTACACTTCCACCATTGCTGCCCAATGGCTTGGCAACCATACAGCTGCCTACTGAATAGTCTTCACTGGAGAATGGCCCAAGCTGTGTGATGGCAGCCCGACTGTCTGCCACCTGTCGTCAGAGAAACCCAACAGTCTTAGAGACCTACGAGACCTCATCTACCTTCTCTGATGACAAGGCAGATTATAGACAGGTCGCATCTGTGGACGCCTCCATGGCCTGCAGAGGTTGGAAGTTCTCCGTGTTCAGTATGATGCAGAAACACAAAAGCAAAGGCCCACGATAATACCATCCACAGTTCCTCTGTGGACCTTTGGTTATGCCGGAGTGTTGAGTAACTTGTCCAACCCTCTAACGGCTTTTATAATGAAATTTTTCCATAGCAACGTCTACAATTCAGTAAAATCTGTACAACTGCTGTAATCTCTTTACTTTGAAAATGAAGCAAGTCTCTGACTGAAGGATGACTGGGGGGAGGGGTACCATAACACTCAAAGCAGGTAAGACACAATTAATTTTTAAGACGAACAAAGAGCAGCCTTCCTCCTAGTACTTTACCATGGAAACTTCCTTCTTCAGCTCATCCATATCCCTCTCTTTCTTGGCCTTCTTTTTGTCGCCATGCTCTGAAACAGCTGCGGGTTCATATTTATCACGTCCAACCTACAGAGGAATGTGGGAAACGTGTGGTTGTGAATTCAGAACAGCATTTCGAAACTCAAGATTGTGGAGAAAGGATCTTCAGCAGTTTTAGGAGAGACATCATTTTGAAGAGTCACTGGGCTAATATCCATGGAAATACATGTTCTAAGGCTGCATACTCAACAGCAGTCTAGGATTAATACTGCCATCATTAGCTCAGGTCAGGCCATCTGCACCCTAGGGCATTAAGACCAATGGGAAAGTCCTGTCAGGCCTCAGAGTGGCCCTGCCAGTTGCTTCCATTTGGGGTAAATGGGGGGAGAGGGTTGTGCTGTCATTTCCATGCCATGGCCCTCCATCTTCCCCACTGAAAGAATGAAACTATCTTCACATCACTAACTTAGAGTACAGTATAGTACTTATGCACTTGGATTCTGAATCAGACAGGTTCATACCCTGGGCTCCACCACTTGATAGCTGTGTGTCCTTGGGCAAGTCACTAATTCTGAAATTCTTCTGTTCTCTTCCCTAGAATGGAGCTAATGGCGCCTACCTCCTTAGAGGTTTGAGAGGATTAACTGATACACACACCTAAATGCGAATGACTTTTATTATGACGTTTAAATTCTTATCTTTGCAAAGAAGTCATTTCGGATCAACTTTAAATATCTTTAGGGTTTGCCTTAAGAGCACTGACCTTTTCATCTTATTAAAAAAAGTCAGCCCAAGGATCCTTCAAATTCTTCAAGTGAAAGACAGAAAAAGGGAGTCCCCACCCCAATCTGCAGCCCGAGAATAAAGCCCCCAAATGCAAGTCCCTGGAAATATTTTGACACAACCAGGATGTAGGAAAAGCATGTGCATTATCTCACAGTTCGCAGGATCCACCTACGCCTCTTGAAAACTGGAACAATTTTTAGAGAAAACGTTGATTCCACAGTTTAAATTTAGATTGTTCCACTCCCCCACCTCCTGTTGAAAACGCCTGAGCTCAGCTACACAAAGCCTGAACTTGGTGCTCCCAAGGCTAGTAGTCCCTGGAGAGAAGGCGCCCCTCACTCCAGAGGCCCCCAGCCCACAAACTGATAATATCACCTAAGAAGGGCAAAGAAAGGCAGTTATAGTAGCAATTTTCTTACAATGGATGCTATGCGGTGCTGTCTGTATTCATTTGTGGCTCTCCCTTAATCATTTCTGATTTTCAGGAGTGCCTCACCAGCTACTAAAGCAACAAGTAGAAACACTGTCTAGATTAAAATTGTACTGTGCTGAATATAAAATAAATTTAAAAAAAATCAAAGCATATAGGTGTCTTTCAGTCATAGCTGATATGGTTGCAAATAAATACAATATTCACTTGAATTTGAAAATACCTTCTTAAGACTCTAAAGAGATCCTGGCCCCAGGTTAGTTCGTGTTGCCAAAACACAGAGACATGTACAGTATTCACGTTGCTCAACTTGTGTGGTCACATTTACAGTGTTCCCTGCCCATTAACTCTTTCAGAGTGTTCTTTAGTTTCTGTATCTTGTCTGTTAAGAATGAAGCAAGTCTAAAGATAGTCAACATTCTCCACATTCTCTCCACTACACAGCAACCACACGTTGCTGAGAGCCTCTCTGGGAGAGCTCTGGGGCCAGAGTTAAAATGAAACATCATCACACACACTGGAAGCAAACAGACAAACAAAACAAAGGACGGGGCTCCCACCAGAGAGGAACTAAAGTGGGACTTCCTTCATATATTTAATAAGGAAGCACAATACTTCCTTCATATATTTAATAAGGAAGCACGTCAAAGACATTGACTAGGGATCTCTAAAAGACTCACATGGCCCGTTTGTATTGATTTCTTAAATTCAGTTCACAAATTCTCATTGAGCAAGTTGAGTATCATTAAAACATATCTAACTTCAAGATATGAAAATCAGAGTTAAAAGCCCTCTGCCTCACCATCTGTAGGCTTTGGTTATTCTCCGACTTTCAATATTTTCCACTCCAAAAGAGGGGGAGAGAATTATTGGAGCAGCTAGACCTTGGACATGTTCCAGAGTTTTATCCCCATTTACAAAACAGATCTCCTGCCTGAAGCTTCTCAGTTATCAGTGGTTAAGGTAGCTGGAAATCAAGATTCCCTAATAACCCTCCCCATTCTTCATCCCTTCATGGCATATAAGGGGTGGTGGTTTAAAACAGGATATCTGTGAAAGAGACAGGGGAAGTGCTAACAAGCGATATTTCTTCTCCTTCAAGTTTTAATTGTTTCACTAGGCAATGTCCAGAAGACCAGGCAGCTTATGCAATTCAGTGCTTCCCTATAAGTAAAACAATACTACTAGCTTATCTTGATGGGAACCAAATATTACTCGAGTCCCTACCAATCTCAAATACTAGTTTCAAAGCAGAAAAAAAATCTGTGTGTGTGTGTTTGGGGTGGGGTGCAGTGGTGCAGGGTAGGACAGGGAACAACCTAAAATTGGGTAGACAGCATTTTCTTTATTATTTCTTTTAAAAGCATTTGGGAAAAACAAAGGTCATGAAAAGGGGAATGATAATATGGTCTCCCGCATCTACTGCGATGACCTGCCCACTCCTCTGGGCACTGGGCACACAATTCCCACTGTTTCCATTAGGAAATGCAGGTCAGTTCTCCTTCCTCCACGGAAGACAGGCAGTGACCGGGCTCCCTGCAACAGCACCCTTGGGCACCACCGCTGTGCGGTCTCTGAGAAAGGGGAAGGGTACACAATGGACGCTCAAGGCCACTGTCATACCACCCCCCCAAAAGGGCCACTTGTGAACATTTGTTTATCCCTTTCTAATTTAGGAAGTGGGAGGTCACAACAAGGGCAGGGGCTTGCCCAGTGTGACACAGCCTAAAATAAAGTGTCATTACTTCACCCTGTGCTTCCTGGGGATTTCATCCTCTCAACGGTTCACTATGAGTTTTGCCACCAGTTGATCTGGGTAGAGGGCAAGGGTGCTCAGGAGATGGAGTGAGAAAATTCTTCACAGGAGGAACCAAGGTTGAAACCTGGAGCAAGGTGCGCTTGTTTATTATTATTATTTTTTTTAGTTGTTTCAAACTAGTTTCTTTAGGGGTTCCATTTTCACTCCTCAATGGATTTTATGCATTTCTCAGATGCTTCTTCACTCATTAGTTCATCTAGTTCTGAAGGGTTACTGAGTGTCACCTTGATCAGCCAACCATCTTCATAACAAGATCTGTTGACAAGCCCTGGATTTTCTGCAAAAGCTTCATTAATTTCAGTTACTTCTCCTGATAGAGGAGAAGAGAGTTCACTAGCAGCTTTTTCACTTTGCAAAGCACCAAACTCCTCATTTGTTCAATTCTGTCCCAGCTTCAGGGAGACTACAGTCAGTAAACATCTCCCAAAGCTTCCTGTGCAAAATTGCTGATTCCCACCATTCTAACACTATTTTCTGTTGTCATCCATTCACATCTGTCTGTGAATTTACGCACAGCGTGGGGCTGGTGTGCAACGCTGGGAAGGTGCCCACCCTCAGCCACCAGGGCTGAGGCCCCAACGTTCACTTTTTTAAAAACACAGACCAAATCCTTACAATGAGCAAGGCCTGCTAGGGCTGGAGATGCTCCTTCCTCTTCTTCAGTAATTAACAATTTAAAGGGGGTGGCGTGGGAAGCGGATATGACAGGTGCAGAGAAACATCCCAAAAATTTTTACAAAGGCGCACAAAGAAGGTGCAATGAGTTTAGGAGACAAGTTTCCATCCTGGACGTGAGTCACCTGACGTCTTCGTCAGCTGAAGCTGCCCCGAGGCCTTCGGACCCATCTCAACCGGCCCCCATCAGGCCTTAGAGGCTTTCTCAACTGTGCCGTGTGATGTCTGGCCACGGCTCCCACCACATCAGCACAATGCCCTGTGGCCAGCCGGGAGGTCAGAGGTCTTCAGACTTCCGAAACTGCTGCTGATAAAGTCTGGAGGGTACCTGGAAGCAGAGATGTCCACACCCTTTGGACAGGACTATGGATGGTACTTTTAAGTCAGTCCCAAGTCACTCTAGCTCTGCCATGTGCCAGCTATACGACCCTGAACAGTCAGCCTCAGGTTCCTCGTTGCCTAAAATGGGAATAACACTCGGTGTAACTACTAAAGACTCTAGAGAGGCATCTCTGATAGATGAATCAAGGGGCTGCCATCAAAGCCAAAGACAAAACACCTAAAAACAGCACTGTTTCCAAAACCGACAAAGCTTTGGACTATCAAGAGGGGCCAGAGGAGGGTAAAAGTAATTGCCCCAAATGCAGCGCATTTCAAAGCTGGCCAAGAGGGTTGTAGAAAAGATACCTCTGAACCCAATTTGGCAAATTCCACCTTAGCAGGAAGTTGAAGGGATGGTCTCCGATCCTCACTGGTTACCTAGAGGCACTGCCTAGTCTGGGCTACATCTTTCCTTTATGTAAAAAGGGGGGCGCGGGTAGGCTTTCCAGTCTCCCCGGGATGATATATGATTAATCATTATCAAATACAAACGTGTATGTGAAGGTACTCTGCAAGGCACTACACAAAGGTTATTATAACTTGGTTTTAATGAACATGTAAATCACTGCCACTCGTCACTTACTATGAAAAGTCTTTATGAATTAAAAAAAAAACACCTCATTTGGGGCATTTTTTATTTCATCGTCAATTGAAACTTATAAAGATATAAGACATGACCAATCGCAGTTCCTCACACCTCCGATGGCTCCTAAATGATTAAGTAGTTTAGTTTATGCACAAGGATTTTCCATCCAGGGAGCTGAGGGTGGAGACGGCTGGGGCTGAAAGAGGGTGGCACTGCAGGGCTCTGCAGCCCAGAGCAGCGTTTAGGGCAGAGAAGGAAGAGGACGTGATCCGAGGGACACCTGGCCTTCACAGTCCTTCTCTCACTCACCTAAACCTGCTGCGAGGTGGGGAATATCAAGTAGCCAGGCCAAAGCAGTGGGTCTCTTTGTGAGCCCAGCTCAGTCCCTCCAAACTTGGGCTGCAGCCCATCAGCCAGCAGGGGGCAAAGAAAACAGCTCCAGTTCTAGCCAGCGGGTTCCCTCAGCCCAAAATGAACAAGACTTAACCTTCCTCCCCAATCTGCCTGCATGTGAAATTTCAACGAGACTGCCAGTCCACCCTACCTGCAATAGTTAGTATACATCCATGATCATTCAAAACGATTCTATGGGACTTCCCTGGTGGCTCAGTGGTTGAGAGTCCGCCTGCCGATGCAGGGGACACGGGTTCGTGCCCCGGTCCGGGAGGATCCCACGCGCTGAGGAGCGGCTGGGCCCGTGAGCCATGGCCGCTGAGCCTGCGCGTCTGGAGCCTGTGCTCCGCAACGGGAGAGGCCACAACAGTGAGAGGCCCGCGTACCAAAAAAAAAAAAACCATTCTAAACATCTAAATAATCAATATACTTTAGATTTATGACCTCTTTAAAAATGTGCTTTTTCAGTTAACTAAAATTAAAAAAACTTGTTTTTTCAATGGGGTTTTCTACCTCTACATTAGGTACCTGGGTAATGAAGAGTTAAAATGTTCTGCCTGTTTCCACCCATTTGCTGCCCTCCTCATGCCTTTTTTCATTTTGTCAGGCCACTCTTTAGCTGGTGCTACTCAAAAGAAGTTGTTGGTTTGAGAGACCCTGGCTTAACAACCAGCACAAGCATTAAAAGGGGACTGAATCAATTTCCAGTAAGTCCTGATCACTCCTCAACTGGTACCTTGAAGCCTAGGGTGGGAAGTAAAACAGCTGCTGGGCTGAAGAGGACAAAGGCAGTGACAGGCCCTAGAGAAATAGGGAAATAGAACTCTCAAGAAATAACTTGAGAGTTCTGCGTATCACGCAATGTTAGGGAGTGAGTGAGTGTTCAGGCTGGGAGACCACCGGCTGCTCACGAATCAGGAACGTCTGGTGGGTCACTAGAGAAATGCCACCTGAGTTGAAACCAATAAAACCAACATGGCACCTTAGCAAGCATCTAAGCATCATGTGGAGGATAAAGGAAGAACACCAGAAGATAACACCCCAAGTGCGTGAGGCCCTGCCCTCACCACGATGACAAACCGGCAGGATAAACCAAGCACTAAGTGTCAACGATCCACAAAACCGTAACACGCTGATCATCAGGCCCCCAAACAATCCAGGTCCCAAAGACAAAAACACAAGCCATCAAGGGTCAACTTTTCAGATCACCAACCAAAAACGTCTACCAGCCGTTACTGGACAGGGTTGGAATAAAACCAGGTACAGAGATAATCAATGCTCAGATATAATCCACTGTAAAGTCACAAAGGAACTAAGGAATGGGGCCCACTGGCCAAAATCCCCTGGGCTCAGGATCCAAATGAAACCAGAGAGAAAAACTGCAGGGTGGGTTGGGGGGTAGAGTGGGGTGCTTCTATTCTCACTGACAGAATCTGCTATCTGAAACATTAGTCAAATAAATGTGAAGAACTGCTTGTGGATTCCTGACGACAGATTTAAACACAACTAAGGAGGTGACTCATAGGCAAAGAACAGTCTCTCTGTGACTACAGCCAAAGAACACACTTCCTCTCACACACATTCGATTCATAGCAACGTGAGAAAGCTCAGACCTGACTTGGTTATGGCTCCTTTTCCAAAAATATATAAACGAAGGAGAGTTTTAAAAAAAGTAGTGGATTTTAAAATTCTCTGTCCTTCACATTATCACTTACTGGACACGTAATTTCAGCGGAATCCAAAATTGGACAGCTCTGGCAGGGATGGGGAAACATTCTGCCCTGTGCTTTGCTGGCCAAAAGCAGCAACTCTGATTACTGTGAGCCCATCTGATCTGACACTCGTGTTTCTTCTTCTGGCCTGCTGGCTGGCAGAGCGCCCTGGGCGTCTAGAAGAAGGTACCACAGCACAAATGTTCACCCTCCTGTCCCTCACAGTGGGCTGAAAAGCCCATTTCATTTCACAAGACTTTGACCAAGACTCTAAAAATGCCTTTTACTTGGAAAGTGAAAGTAAACGAGAACTCGAAGATGCCGTTAATAGCATCCCAGCAGTGTCCAATGACACTTCCCCTCAGCTTCCCTTTGGAGGGTAATTCATAGTATTCAATATTTCCCATTCTTTTCAATCTTCAGTAGTTTTTTTTCAGCTGAAAGAAAAATCATTTTCTAGTTTTGAAAAGACTTAAGACTGACGAACAGCAAAAACCCATAGTTTATAAAGATTAGATCTCTCAACGCCAAATGCTTTAAAATCCCAACAACAGCTGCCGCTCACACTTCCCCTGTACCCTCTCTAAACGGAACACAGGTGACTTTCACTTGGGTGAGTACTCTACCTAAGAGCCAGATGAGAAACTGACACTTCAGGGCTTTAAAAAACTTTGTTTTAAATAAAGAAACTAATTTTACTTACTTTTCCATACAAAATCCTTCGAAAACTATTTTCCTTAAAGCCTCTTTCACTCTTAAGTTTGGATATGCTATGTGAAAGAACATAGCCTGGACTTCGCTGGTGGCGCAGGAGTTAAGAATCCGCCTGGGGACACGGGTTCAAGCCCTGGTCCGGGAAGATCCCACATGCCACGGAGCAACTAAGCCCCATGCACCACAACAACTGAGCCTGTGCTCTATAGAGCCCGCGAGCCACAACTACTGAGCCTGTGCGCCACAACTACTGAAGCCCGCATGCCTAGAGCCCGTGCTCCACAAGAGAAGCCACTGCAGTGAGAAGCCCACGCACTGCAACAAAGAGTAGCCCCCACTCGCCGCAACTAGAGAAAGCCTGCGCGCAGCAACGAAGACCCAATGCAACCTCCCAAAAAAAGGAACATAGCCTGACTGAACAGAAAGTCACTTATCTGTTCATTTGTTGCTAAAATAATCAGAAAACAATGCTTTAGAAGGGTTCTGGGATGGAGAATGGATGGGTACCCAGTCTATTGGGCTTTATAATGTTGAATTCACTTTTTTTTTTTTTTTGCGGTACGCGGGCCTCTCACTGTTGTGGCCTCTCCCGTGCTCCGGACGCGCAGGCTCAGCGGCCATGGCTCATGGGCCCAGCTGCTCCGCGGCATGTGGGATCTTCCCGGACCGGGACGCGAACCCGTATCCCCTGCATCGGCAGGCAGACTCTGAACCACTGAGCCACCAGGGAAGCCCGAATTCACTTTTTTTAAGTGCAATTTAGGAATAACACTTCCAGGGGTCTGGATATTTTAAGTTTTATTCCTCCCCTAAATAAACATTTTACTGCATTTTAAAAAATTCCTCGCCCCCTTTTGGGGACGGGGGTTGTCAGGCTTAGCCTACTCTCAATCTCCTCAGACTTATGATGCAGACCTCCCCCTTTCCTACCCTCCCACCCAAAGGTGAGTCACCAGAGTGTTACAAACTTCCTGGCAGAGAAAACTACAAATTAACAAACAGTAAGTTACCCAAAGAGAATACACCCTCAGAGCAGGGTACAGAAAGGCGAGGGGGGTGGGGGCTGTTCGTCACTTATACACTGAACACTTGACAGGGGCAAACGGTGTGATGCATCCCCAACCTTCTTCTCTGTCCCTAGGGCTAGTTAACCAGTTCCTCCCGTAACCACTCCACTTGCTCGGGCCAGGACTGGGCAACCTTCCACTCTGAGGACTCTGCCGTGCGATGTTTTCAGTCTAAAGTACTAGCTTTATAGCAGCCAGAGGGAATTTAGTCACACTTTCAAGCTGAGCTCCCAAAGGGCAGCTGATAGTGCTACCGTACAACCAGGATTTCTGCTGACATCTGTATCCCTTGTGCAACCTTCACCTGCACCTTTTCCCAGGCTCCTCTTTAAATCACTACCCATAAACCATGGTTTCTTTTCTAGGTAACTAAGTTAATGTTCAAACGATGGAGAACTGCAGTGAAGGAGCAGGTGACATCTCTCCTCCCCTCATTTTTTGTAAACTTGAGAAAAAAGAAAGTTTCTTGCGTACCTTTGGTGAGCTAAAGGATTGTGGGTGGTAGGCCTAGCTGTGGATTTAAGCCAAGTGACTGGCAGAAACACCCAGTATGAAAAAAAGGACAAAATCCTATTTCATCCAGGAATGATTCAGCAGGAGCTGTTCTTCCATTTCTTTACCAAAAGCTTAGGAGATCGATTTTTAAGGAGAAATAAAATCACCTGAAATATCACCAAAACCTGGGCTCCCAACAGTAATGGGAAGGGGAGGGGAAGAAATTAACAATGACCTTAAAAATTAGCTGCCAGCACTGGCTTCCTAGTTAACCAATTATCAGCAGGGCTTCAGTCACCACTCCACCCACATTCTAATCCCCATGTGGAAAAATCCCAACATTTGAGCATAAAATATCCTTCTGAACATTTGGACTATCACCGTAAGTCATTGGGGACAAAGGGGTAACTTTATCCCAGGGGAATCACCCCCCCCCACACACACCACCCCCCCTTGTTTAATTTATCAGAGTACCCAAAATACTAACTACAACCCAGCAGATAAGCAGCATATCAGCCTGTGTTAACCAGTTACAATTCAATTTTGTGTTTGCCAGCCACTAGGCATTTTATTAAAAATCCATAAGACATCTAGGTTGAACCTCCACGACCCAGGTATGTTGCTTTCTTTACCACCACTGTGCATGTGTGTGGTTACGAAAGGGACATATAGATCTATGGACATAACTTAGTTATTCAAACATCTCTCTGGTCCATTAATCCAGCCTCACAAACACCCAGTTTCATCTGAAAAATAACTTGAGAGTTCTGCGTATCAGGCAATGTTAAGGAGTGAGTGAGTTTTCAGGCTGGGAGACCACAGGCTGTTCACGAATCAGGAACGTCTGGTGTGTCACTAACCAACCATTTGACCTTGAGCAAATCACTTCACCTTCCTAGGCCCCGGGTACATATCTACGATCTCTACAGCCCTCCAGTCAGTAATGCGAGGCTCAAGAAATAAACTTTTTTTTGAGGGGAAAGAGACAAAGAAATGAGCTTTAAAAAGCTTGTTTACTGGAATGACTTAGGGTTTGATAGTGTGGTACAAGCACAGGCCACTAACCCAGTTTTCATCCTGGAAGTACAGAGGCTGGCACTCAGCTCTTTTCAGCTACTTGACCTGAGCCAGCCCTCCACATTTTGTGCTTTTAGAAGATGCCAGTTGTGCATTCCCACCTCTCCTTACTTTCTCGACCAGGTCCAAGCCTTTCAATGACCTCCTTCAAAATCTATTTAGAGTCCCCAAAGAATGCACCGTCCCTCTTCGCCCATCACTCACTGCACACCGAGGAGCCCTCAGAACCTTCAAAGACCTACTAACCGCCAAGGCACTGAGCAAGTCCTGGACACAATGGAGTGGATTCTCTCCTACCAGTATTCTCTTGACCTGGTCATTTTATCTCATCAACTTCTTTTGTATAAACTTTTCTCGACTGGACTTTGGCCCCGTTGGGGTCTGCCACCCAGTCTCTTGCCGTGGCTACGGGTTATCACAGCTCCAAGTTACAGAAATGCAGGAACCAGCCGTCGTTCTGGTATCCCCACAGCGCTCGCCTCTCCTGCCCAGGGGACCTCCCTCGTTCCTTCGGGAACACCCCTCTTCCGCAGGTCGGCACTCCTACTGCGTACTGCCCCGACTTCCCGTCCTTTTTCGTGTTTATAGTACCCGGAGACCCTGGTGGATCAGCCTGTGCTCCTTCCTGGATCATCCCTCAAAAAAATCTACACACACCCTCCCCACCATTAAGATAACCATTCCAGTTGCTCCAGCTGCCCCGGGCGCATCCCATGTTTATGGAAAGGGGCCCATTAAAGCTCTCAAAAGTATACCTTAAAGGCCATCCTAGGGCAAAGACACACCCTTTCTGGCACCAGCCTGCCCGACCGGCTCCACAGTAAGGGGAAGCCAGTTTTTTCCTTTAGGGGAGGGCGGCCGCCTCTGCGGGCAACTGGCTAAGACCGAAGCCTCCAGAAGGAGCCTGGGACCCTAAGGCCGCCCCCGCGTCGCAAGCCCCCCAGCGCCGGGCAGGAGCCGCGGCGGGAACGGCAGTCCGGGAAGTGGCCGAGCAGAGCGCCCCAGGATAAGGGGAGGAGCACGCCTTTCCTCGGGGCAAGAAAGGCGGAGAAAAAAAGGAAGGCGAGAGACGCGAGGTGAGGGCGGGCGGAGGGAGGGAGGGAGGGAAGGAGCGGGTTGGGGATGCCGCCGGCGGCCCGCTCCTTGCCGGGGCCGCCCAGCAGCCGTCCTCCCTCCTCCTCCTGGGCCCGCGGCTCCCGAGCGCCGCCTCCAGGAGCCCGGACCCCGGGCGCGCTCGGACTCGAGGGCCCGCAGCCCCTCTCCAGGGTGTGAGCGCTGCCCGGCGCTGCCGCCCTCCGTCCCCCCAGCGCTCCCTTCCCCCGCCCGCCCCTCATTACTGCGCTTCCTCCATTTCCAAAGTGCGTCGTCTTTTAAGCCTCACCGCTCTGCCAACCCATTCCGCGCCCCGCCGCTTCCTCCTCCTCCGCCTCCCGCTGGCTGTGGTCGCCCTCCTGACTTCCTCCTCTTCCTCCTCCTCCCCTCCAGGGCTCCCGGTGCCCCTCCCCTGGCTCCCCGGACACTCACCCCCTTCCCCATACTGGCGGTGGTCTGTGCCCCGCGCCGGGTCCTGTTGCTTGAGAATCAGAAAGAAACGAAGAGAGCGGCTCCCGCCCGAGCAAGCGCGACCAGGGGAGCGGAGAGAAGGGAGCTAGGGCTGCCGCGGGGCGGGAAGGAGGGAAGACGGCCGGCGGCTCGGGCCGATGCCTTTTCTGCCGCCGCTGCCGGGGCTGCTACCGCTGCTGCTGCCACGTGTCCGCCTCCTCCCGCCGCAGCTCTGCGCCCCAGACCCAGCCGCAGCTCAAGCCCGCGCCTCCTCCTCACTTCCTAAAATATGCAACCTGCGTGCTAGCCCCGCCCACGCCGCGACACGTCACCGTTACCGGAGCAACCTGACACCGGCCGCGGGCCTGGCTCCGCCCCCGCCCCAAGCCCCACCCCCCAGGCCGGGGCCGCGCCGGCTGCGGCCGGTCCGGGCTCCCGGCAGGAGGGCGCCGGGGCCTGGGGCGCGTGTGCCCACGTCCCGGGAGGCCGCGGCCGCGCCACTCCCGGGCGCGCCGGCTGGCTGGGCAGCGGGAACTCGGCGGCCATGCAGCTCCCGCGCCCCCCTCCCGCCGCCCTGCGTGACGGGCCTGCTTTGGAGGGCACGCAAGGTCCTCGGTGGGTGCGGGGACGTCCACGGAACTGGGTCCCCGAATCTCCGCGGACCCGGGGCAGAAACCTTGCGCGGAGGGGCTTTTCTGGGCATCGGGAAGCTCCTCTGGGATTAAGGGAAGTACCGGGATGGGGGTGAGGGGTCGGATGTGCCTGCAGCCAGCGCCCGCAGGAGGGACTGCGCCCCCCCCTGCGGAGTCCAGGCCCCCGCGCCCACCTGCGATGGCCTCCCCGGCCAGCCTCTTGGTGCCCTCCCGAATGCCTCCCGTGGTCTTGGTATCCCCGTTATCCATATTCCCCCAGGGCCTGAGCTGGCCTTGCCGGAGGTCCCAAGTGCCTTCTCCCTCCTTTGCTTCAAGACCCCCAAATGATAATCCAAAGGGCCTGCTGTGAATTCATTCACGCTACTGTGTGAATGAAAGCTGCTTTTCCAGTTTGGGGATTCATTTTGCGGGGGAGGAATAACTGAAACCTAAGGGAATGCATATCCTTAGCAAAAGGGGCTCCTCCGAGGAGGAGATGTTTGAGGGCCTGTCTCATGCCTCTCCTTGCCCCCAACCTGGCACAGCAGGGCCTTTGGTGCTGTGAAGGACCTGGGCCTGGAGTGTGGTGAGGAGTCCAGGAACCCCCCAGAGGGCCCTGGCCTGGCTGCACTGTGTGGCTTTCTCCCATTACAGCTTCTGCAGAGGCTGCAATGGCTGAAGGTCTCCTACAGTTAAAAAGCGAAGTATTATTAACAATGTTTTGGGGAAGTCAAGCATACTCTGGGAAAGCACGATTTGCAGGAGAAAGTCACTCCATGTCTCTGGGAATTCCGACTAGAAACAAGGAAAACATTAACTTCCTAAGCAAGTTAAAACCGGCCCTATCAACTCCAAGTATTAATTTAACGTGAGTAAAGATGTGAAACTTGAAAGAAACGGGGAAGGGGGGAAGGAAGAAAGAAAAACAAAGGGGGAAAACGTAGCAACTGTGTTATCAGTTAGACCATTAGCCTAAGTCTTGTTCCTTCTTAGAAGAAACTGTTTCTTTCCTCTTGCCCAAGAATGCATTAAGGGCTGGTGCCTCCTCCAGCGACCTTCAACCTTGGTTAAATCAGTGCGGGCCCTGAAGAGCAGAGGAATGGCCAACTGAATTCAAATTCGTGACTGCTGGGGAAAGAACCCCCAAATCCAGAACAGAGTTCCCAATGCTGCTAATTCAACAGAAGGAATTTATGAAGAGTTATCAGGGCTCTGTCTCCAAGGGTCTAGGAAATGCTTTATTGACATGCCCTACATCCACCATTACCGCTAACCTGTAGGAAGCTTTTGCTTGCTAAAGATCTCTCAGCTTGTTTGAGATTCATTATCCCTTGGGCCCTGGTCTGCATGGAAAAAACACAGCAAGAACAACAACAAAATGTAGAAAGCAAAAGTCTGAACAATGGAGGTTTCTCCTGCTAGCGGATCACCTTTTCCTCCCTTCATAAGTAAAATTATCAATTTTTTTTCCCCATTCAACAACATAAACCTGATAAATCAAGGCATTTCCCTTGGTCTCTACAGCTGTTCATTTGGTAGCTGAAGATTACCGAAGGTCCTTTCCGGAGGACCTCAAAGTTCTAGCTATATGCCAGAGAGGGGAAAAGGCATAAAAATAAATATTAAAATCCAAAATTTGTCATCACCTCCACATAGCACTTTTACATATAAAATCCGCTAGAATTCTCACAAGTCCAAAAGGTAAAGGGCTTTAGCCGCACTTTCCAGCGTGGGAAACTGGAGGTTTGAGGACTTCCTTCTAACAAGGCCACTCAGCTAGCAATGGGGGAGCCTGGCCTCAAAATTGCAAGATGGGAACCCATCTTCCTGCTTGTAAAATGTGGTCTCTGAGCATAGCACCAAGGAAGTTTTGGTGGAAGAATACTAATTGCTTTCAACATGGCTGTCCTCACAAATACAGAGAGAGGGTTTCCACGTGCCTCTCCTCTCGGCAAGAGCCTTTTCTGCTAATTTCTGCTCTTCATCAGTCTACTGTGTGCATCATCGTGAGGCAGAGAACCATTTCTTTTATAAAAATGACTGATATAGATCAACAAACACTCCTCCACCACTGTTCTGACCCACCTGATCCCACCTCTAGAGGCAAATCCCATTCCATTTTCAAGTCATTTGATAATCCATTTTTCATTGCAGTCCCGTTGAAAGAAACATAATTCAACAAAAACAGGTCAGAATATCAGAAAGGGCCTTGCTATTACTCCTCTAAAGTTGATGTTTCTACAAATGCTACAGCCAAGTGTTATGGTCTCGGCACTTATGGGCAATTTTCAGGGGTGTTTTTAGGGGTAAAGTTTATTGCCAGGTGTTGAGGACAAATTTTAAGAGGTGAAGGGAAAAAACGTGATAAGGAAGCAGGAGCTGAAAACTTTTTATGGGAAAGAATGTTGTAAAGAACGCCTGCCAGGTTGTACTATGGAGCCCTGAACACGCCTATAAAATTAAGACAAAGGGACATTGTGGCCAGAATTGAGGTGCAGACATCTCAGATGTGAGAGAGATGCTTTGGAACATAGGTGACCAAAGGGGGAAATATCCTTTTTGGGGGACAGGCTTCTTTCCTCCTCTTGGGAGAGGTTTCTGAATGGAACCTTGGAGAGTAAACATTCCCGTCATTTTACATGAAGAAACTGAGGCCCAGGGAGTGATTGGCACTGGATAGTCCCAGGACACTGGCAGCACTACTGTGCATCTTTTCAAACTCCCAGAGCAATGCTGAGGATAAAAGAAACTTCCAGAAGAGAAGGTAGGGCAAATTCTGCCTCTCTATTCTATCTACCTCTTACTCTATCAGCTCTTATTAAACTCCTAGCTTGGGAAACAATTAAACTGATTGGTCCAGAGACTCAGCACTTACAGCCCTCAAGGCTGCCAAGTGTGGATGGCTTTGAGGAGGATTTGACACACCATGGAGGGCTGGCCCAGTCATTGTGAATAGTCAGCAGATGTCTGAAAAATATGATGCAAGTCAGTATTTTGAGCCAAGTGTGCTAGCACTTTGAGTAAGTACTTGCTGAAATGAATAAATATGCCATTGCAATTAAGGGCTTTAGAATAAGAGTTGGAACCTACGTGAAGTTAGCATTTTTCCATTGGAAGCAAACATTTGCGAGATCAATGAGCTGGGGATCTGGAAGGACAGAAGTCTCTTTGGCCCAGCTTGCACTAAAGGTTGCATGGAAACAATCTTAAGCATGCATCTTTATCTTTTACCATTCCCTTGGTACCCCAGAAAGCCACTTAGCTGCCACTATCACTGTATTAAAGCCAACCCTTGACACCATTCCAAAGTTCCTCCTAGCCAATGTCCAGCTCGCCATTGCAAATCTCTTTTTTCCTGTCTAGCAGCAGACATCTTACCTCCTGCTTTAAAAGCACAGTTCTAGGCAGACCACTGACCATCAGAAATCTGTCAGCTAAAGAATTCTGACCCCTGAAACTTTTCCTCCCTGACTGTGTTTTCCAGTCATCTCTTAACTCCCTATCAGAGCTCTTTAGTATGCTTGTAAACATATTTTCTTCTGTTAATGATTTTTGAAGCCCTTAGGTTTTGCCTCTGGTTATTTAGAAAAGTCAACGTTTTCTTGGTCCCTGTCTTGGAGGCTGTTATTAAACACACAGAGTCAAGTCCTCATCCGTCTTTTCCTCAGCATTCCTTTAATACAACTGCCACTTAAATAATTTGCTCTTAATAATAGCAGTCTTTGTAAATGAAACAATTATGAAGTTGTTCCCCAGGTGTTCTACACTGAGTCCTGAAATTCAGAGTCACGTTGAGTCTTCTTTTCTAGACTAGTGTACTCTAGTGTACTCTCCCCACAGTACACTGCTACTCCCCTCACCCCAGTTCAAAACATTATTAAATTTTACAATATCCTGGAATGTAAAAACTCATCCCTTGTAAAACCCATGTAAAAACTCATCGCTTGTTCTCTATAAATCAACAACCACTGGGGCATTGCAAACAAAAATTAAATGGCAACAAACAAGGGATCTGGAGCTTAAAATAGTCTATTGCCAGAGTCCTATCTGTGTCCAGGCAGTAGAGACGTGGCTTCAGGCAGGCTTACAAGCCAGCACGGGCAAGCCGAAGGCAGAGAAGAGGCAGCAGATAAGTGTCATCGAACCCTTCTTGTTCTCAGGGGAATACAGCATGAGCACTAAGGAAATGAGTGCTACCATTGGGGTAGATAGATTTGCTATTCTTGGCCTTTAAATCCTGCATGGAAAAACAATCGAGAAAGTTCTGTGAAAGCTGGTTCCACTGAGAACAGCACTCTTCCCTAGATGACTTTGCACTAAAATTGGGTTTCAGGGACTGTGCAGATTTTCCCTTCAGTGGAGTGAAAAGCCACCATAATAGGAGAGAATACAAAACCATCCAAAAGTGGTTTGGTTCATTTACAAGAGTCTGGGAGTTTTTGTAGAAAGTAACCCAAAAATAGGTCAGGTACAAAAATAGTAACCAGCTCAATTCATTTCTAACAGCTTAGGTTTTACTCTGGAGTCTGCCATTTGGTTGATGGGTAACCTCTACATGTGAACTCTTACTGATAAGCCCCTAAGAAAGTCCCCTCTCTTTCTTCCCTTCTCCCGCCCCTACCTCTGGCACTCTACACTGTTTAACAGAAGTAAGAGCTAGTTCGTGCAAAAAAACAAACAAAACAAAAAACAAAACAAAACAGAAAAACCCCAAGAATAGCCATTACTGGGCATCTACTCTGAGCCTAACATGGTGTTTGCTGCTGGCATAAAACGACAACGAAGACGCATTCTCTACCCTCATAGAGTTCACCATTTGGCATAGAGAAAGACACGCAAAGAGATATTAGCAGCGCAGTGAGAGGTGCTATATCTATGCAGCGTATCATGGGGCCATAAAGGAAGAAGTGGTCAGTTCTGCCTGCGGAGCTGGAAAGGCTCCCTTGGCTGGATCTTGAAAGATGGGTGGGAGTCCATTAAGTGGAGCCTCGTGCGGGTGCACGTGTGTATGTGTTTGTGTAGCAGGGGTTGGTTGCAAGCAAAAGCAGCAGCATGGGTTAAGACCCTCAGCACCTAAGCAAACTTAGTCTGTTGGAAGACTGGCCGGTAGTTTAAAATCGCTAGAGCGTAGGCTGTGAGAGAGAATGCAGCAGGAGATGAGCCTGGAGAGGCGAGCAGGGTCCAGATTGTGGAGGACTTGGGTGCCCATTCTGAGGGCTTGGACTTTATCCTGTAGCCCACAGGGAGACACTGCAGGATCTTAAGCAGGGAGGTGGCATGATCAGATTTGCGCTTTGGAAATATTCCGCTGGTAGTACCAGAACCGTGGGATAAGCTTTCACAATCAGTGCATTTACCCAAGCTCTTCTGATGGTATTACTGAATTCAGAATCTCAAGACATCCGCGTTTCCCCATATAGCTTTGAGATGGCATGTTAATTTTATTTTCTTCCTTTTTTGTGTACACACATGCATGTCTTGATCCCCATTATAATCCCAATCATTCACTGCTTCTCCCAAACAGAGGATTTCAAGTTGCTGGACACAGTGGAAAACTGGGATTTGGACATAATTTTAACAATCTGTTAGTATACAAGTCTCTGACCTTGGAAGATGGTTCAATCTGCAGGGATGGTACGAGCAGTTTACCCAGTTTTCCTAATATTTTTTTGCTATGCCGAATTCCAAATAGACCGAGGACTTGGTTGGCTTCCACTTCTCCCAGAGGCCAGTTCTTTTTTTTTTTTTTAACATCTTTATTGGAGTATAATTGCTTTACAATGGTGTGTTAGTTTCTGCTTTATAACAAAGTGAATCAGCTATACATATAAATATGTTCCCATATCTCGTCCCTCTTGCGTCTCCCTGAGAGACCAGTTCTTGATGCAGTTCCACTGACTAAAGAAAATTTAAGCTGCCTGGCTCCCCATCTCACATATAAGAACCAGCAATCTAAAGGATAGTGATGATAGAGTAAGAGGCCAAATGAATGAATAATTTGGCTTCCATGGTCGAGACAGTTCAAATAAAAGATGTCCCCGTGTCAACAAATTTCAGCTCTTTATTTCTTTGACAACTCTCTGTCGCTTTGACACTTCGCATCTGGTAGTGGGCATGGCAGTAGAGACAGGGTGGAGATGCTGGTGGGGTGGTGATGACGGAGGTGGTGGGTAGGGGCGGCAACGATGCTAAAGGGGGTGGACCCAAAACAGCTGATCCAATAACAGGCTCCCAATCGAATAATTCCTTCAAGCAATTGCATCTTCCTCCTCACATGAAGCTTTTGAGTCTATTTTATCTGTAACCATATCACCGGGCTGCCGTGAGAGTCAACTGACATGATACTCTTAAGGAAACATCAGGCCTGTTGCATAGTAACTGTTCAAAAAGTGTAAGGAATGATCTTGTCTTGATTTCAAATTCCTATTCAGCCTGGGAGAAACAAGGTTCAAGGAAGGATGAAAGCATCCATGAAAATTTGTCTAGAGGAGGAGGGAGTGAGAACAGAATCTGCTTTTTGCTGGCTTTTCTCTGCCCCCACCAACCTCCTGTATCCAACAGCGGGCCTGTCTGCGGACACACAGCCAGCTTGTAGCAGAAACCAGAGTACAGAGTGCAGGAGCTAGGTAAGCAAGGTTAGGGCAACACTCCACCTATCTGGATTGGTCTAGTTATCACCAAACCACAGATGAGGACCAGGGAACTAAGCCCTGCACTAAAGCATTGCAGCACTGGCCTCATGGAGAAATTTTCACCTTCAGAATAAGAAGCTTGACTATCCATGTTCTGGACTGCAGGGGCTGATACAGCACAACCTCCTTGGGAAAAAGAAAGCATTTAAGAAAGCACTTGGAAGTGCAACTTAAAACCATCAAAGCCTTTTCTTATTTTCTCCTTTTTACTTAAAAAAACAAAAAACAAAAGAAAGAAAGAAAGGAAGGAAGGAAGAAAGAAAGAAAGAAAGATAGATACCATCTGCTAATGCAGTTGCTAATCGGCAAGGGAGAGTTCCTCTTCCTAAGAACAGGCCCAAGAGAATGCTGTGTTTCGGGGCCATCACTCCCGATCCTGGAAAAAGCAGCTGAGTCTTCCAGGCACCATGCTGCAGACTGGAGCTGCAGGGAGCTAGGTGGGCCCAGGGATCCACTTCTCTCTCATGCCTTTAACCTTATCAACCAGAGTGCGCAAACTCAATGTATTCTCTTTCCCCTTTGCTTTTTTCATAATGGAAGGAAAAAAAAAAAAAAGGTGATGTTAAAGTTTTGAATTAAGAAACAGTTGCCATCTGGGTAATTGACTTCTGCTTGAAGCAGCCCACCGGGTTCTCATCAGTGGCTCCTGACAGGTATGCAAGTGTCAGCCGAAGTCTTACATTGACTTCTAAACGCAAGCTCGTGGTCCATGCACAATACAGAAACCTTAATTCCTGAATAGCGAAAGCAGTTTTCTCTCAGGTTACCTCAACGCATGGTAGATTTCTTAGGTAGATTCTAAATGCAGACATTTAGAATGAAAGCAGTCATGTTGGTCTCATCCATTCCTGGTCATATGCTGCCTTAAGAAAACAAAAAATGAAAAGCCAGGTTTGTCTTCCTGTTTGGACATCCACATGATAGAAATATGTACGACTGAAATCACCTTGCTCTCTTAGAGGATTCAGGAGTCTGAGTGTTTCCAACTCCTCAAATAGTGGAAAGAGGGGTGGGCAGCCTGGGAGGAATATCAGGTGTCCATCTATGGGTTGGATGCCATGTCCTGCCCTTCTCAGCAGGCTTCACGGTTGCCAGCCACTCCTGTTCCCCAAAGGGAGGAACCATCAAGCAGCACAAATGGGGTTGCAGTCCCATTCCCTGACCTGAGATGCCCGCATGGCAGGAAAAGGGTCACTAGCTTTGCATACAACTCGCAGCCTCACCTTCTGTTTTCGTGCACAGCAGAGCTGGTGTCAAGCAGGACGGTTGGCGAGGACAAGATATAAAAGGAAACAGAATGCTGGGAACTTGGGTGGTCTTGAGCAAGTCCTTGTACTTTCCTTCAAGTCTGTTTCCCTGGATCTGAAATGTCTAGAACTGAGTACAATTAGGAGCCTGTGCTCAGGCAACATGGGATGCTTGAGTTGGGAGGGGAGCTCTGCATTGGACAGAAATCTCACTCGCAGGCAGTTTGGGTTTTACAAGGGACACTGAGCTTATGAAATGAGAATTCTACACCACAGATAACCTGGTCTGCTCTCCTCTTTTACAGAGGAATTGAGCCTGTGAGGCTGCATGTGCTTTTCCCAGGGTCACAAACCACCTGCTTAATGTCAAATCGAGACCCCAGCCGCTTCTCTTTCCACTACATCGTGCCGTTTCCTTAGCTTTAGGACAACTCGGAAACATCTACTTAAGGACAGAGATGTTTCGCTTCCAAACCAAGAACTGAGGGTTATCCAAAACATGCAATTTAAAGGATCAACTTTTTGAAAATAGAATTTTCCATGTTGCTCTGGGTACTCATATAGGTTCATCTTAAAAATCTCGCTCGACCTCTTTTCACTCATGTCTCAATGGAGCTATGTCTGAATACACACACACACACACACACACACACACACACACACACACACAGACAAATACACACATTATTGTTTTGAATTTGAGAAAATTCAAGGAAGCCTTGAACGGTGTCAAGGTAAAATTAAATTAAAATCTCTTGCAGGGGTCCCAGGCTCAGGACGAGACTCCTCAAACTCCTTTCCTGGGAAGCCTGCTCTGTGTCCGATGACAGTTTCCTGGACTCTGCATCACACCTGTATGGGGTTTCCTCGAGCTGCTGGGTGACCAGCTCCACTCCATGGCCCTCTTGGCTCCAACATCTGCAGACTTTTCTCTTCCTTCTGCCAACTGATGGAGGAGCATGCTGAAAAGAACATGGAGGGCAGTAGCATGGGGGCAAGGGCCTGGGAGTGGAGCTGGGGTAAGGCTTGGGCAGACAGTGGAGGCCGAGGGGGGAGTCCGAGGCAGCCAGAGCAGCCTCCAGTAGCCTGGTCCAACTCCCAGCAGGCTCCGTTCTGCTCCCTTGGCCTGGCTTAGATCTCTTTTCTTAATCCAATAAAGGGGCACTTGCCTAAATTTGAAAAGCTGCCATAAGATTATTTCATCCACCATATCCTGTCCTGAAGCAGCTAAGCTCCAATTTCCTCTTCAAAACTGGCTTCTGTCTGATAGGGCTCTTTTGATATCGATCTAGAATCACTAACATTTTATAGCCTCTAAGGCATTATTGTCTCTTTACTCTCCTGTTTCTTGCCAAATGGACAGTGTCTCAGATCTCCTTGTTCCTTCGCCCACTCTTGTTTCTCTCTCTGCTGCTACAACAGCCAGCTACCCACAGCCCTGCCTTTCCACAGAGCAGCCTCTCCTCCTGGCTCCTCTGAAAATTCTAATCAGAAGAACTCCATCTACCTGCATCTGGATCATGCTTAATGTACAGGAAATCAGATCCCCACACTTTAGAATAGTGGTGGTGGATGGTGAAGTACTGATTCTAGATCCTGTTGCAGGGGGGCTGGTGGGACCTATGAGCCCCAGTGCCCTGGGGGCAAGAGTTGCTGGTATAGCAGCAAAATTCCTACCATTTTCAATGCATGGATCAGAGATTTCTTTGGTAACCTTATTTTCCTATTTAAAGCTGCCCTTCTTACCATAAATCATACCCCACCGATGATAAAAGGTTGGCTTTTTGTGGTAGAAACATATTGTGATTTTGCCTGGGTGTTGCCCACAGCCTCTAAAAACATCAAGAAAACAGATCTGGTGAAATATTGAACATTTTCACCCTAAGGTTGGGAATGAATGACTGTTACCCATTACCACCACTTCTACCATCATAACAGAAGTCCTGAGACCAGCTGTTCAGCCCACGCCTCTAGCAACTTTCCCCTCCACTCAGTGGCAGGCTATTCCTAAAACTCAGCTGTAGCTCAGACCCTCCTGTTTTTCCATCACTGCTGGACTGCAGGTTTCTGTGGCAGCCACACCTCCAAAGAAGTCTGAATCTCAGCCTCTTTTGAGGGGGTCCTTTTTTTTTTTTTTTTTTTTTTGCGGTACGCAGGCCTCTCACTGTTGTGGCCTCTCCCGTTGCGGAGCACAGGCTCCGGACGCGCAGGCTCAGCGGCCATGGCTCACGGGCCCGGCCGCTCCGCGGCATGTGGGATCCTCCCGGACCAGGGCACGAACCTGCGTCCCCTGCATCGGCAGGCGGACCCTCAACCACTGTGCCACCAGGGAAGCCCTTAAGGGGGCCCTTTTAAGTTTCCAAGTTTTAAGTTTTAAGTTTCCAAGTATCTTCACATTCGCGATCCCTCTGCCCCAGAGGTCACAGCTGCTCTCTTCTGTACCCCTTAGATGCATCTTCTACCCTTTTGAGTAGTTATTCACCTTTTTACTAGCTGTAAGAGATTTTTTATATTAAAATGTTTCTGTTCAAAGTACTGGTCTGGTTTTCAGCAATTCACTGGACTCTGACTGATACAAGACCTAAATAAATGCAGGAATAAATAATGTCCATGGATTGGAAGACTCACTATTGCAAAGAAGTCATTCTCCCTAAACTGAGCTACAGATTTAAGAAAACACGCCTCTCCCAGGTGCTTCTTTTGAAGGTACCGGGGTGTTAGACAAATATAAAATATCCAAAATTACTTGGTTGTTGCTGCAGTACATTTCTGGAAACCACATGGAAAGTCCTAAATCTGATTTTACCCATGGAATCTGTGTTCTAATTGGATGTTGAATTCTTGACCAAAGACTTGGCATCAGATAAATCAGAGATACTAAATATATCATAGAGAAAAAGATTCAGAGTTTAAATTAGTAGTGCTCAACCCTGGATGAGCATTAGAATTATCAAGGAAGATTTAAAAAAACAAACAAACCAGTGCCTGGGCCCTGCTGGCACCCAGCTGAAGCCAAATCTTTATAGGTGAGCCCAGGTAATCAATATATTTCGTTTCTTCATCAAGATCAATAAGCAAAGGAGGGGCTTCCCTGGTGGCGCAGTGGTTGAGAGTCCGCCTGCCAATGCAGGGGACATGGGTTCGTGCCCCGGTCCGGGAGGATCCCACATGCCGCGGAGCGGCTGGGCCCGTGAGCCATGTCCGGAGCCTGTGCTCCGCAACGGGAGAGGCCACAACTGTGAGAGGCCCGCGTACAGCAAAAAAAAAAAAAAAAAAAAAACAATAACCAAAGGAAAGAAATAGCTGTCATTTGGCACTTCAGGGAAAAAAAAAAAAAAAAAAAAAAGAGCCACCTGAAAGCAAATCATAAGAGTTATTGCTTCTCCAAGGGGAAATTTAGAGATCCCACACTGATGAATGAGTCATCGCACATGGTAATAAGACATTGCGTATTGCACCTACGGTCCACCAAGTCTGAATGTGATCTCGTGCCCTCAAGGTACAATGTTCTAAGGCTGATGGTCAACGAGTTAATGAGTATTTAGAAAGATTCCACGGCAAGTGTAATATCACTGTATGAGGAATTTGCCTAGGAGACTCTGGAAGAGAATACACACAGTCCCTGTTCTTAAGAGGTGTTCAAGGTGACAAGAGCACAATGATTCTAAAGTTAGGCTTCCAGGAATTTAAAACATGGAATGTTGGCCTTTGCTGATGATAGCATTTATATCTGAAATGATCTCAACCAGGTAGATCCAGTTATTTGGAAATTGTGGTAATCCAGAGATACATTTCAGGATTCTTCCCTTCCCTTGGCAAAAGGCTGGAGAGGGCTGACCCAGGGAAGGGGAGCCTCTGCTCAGCTTCGGGGTCTCCTCCAGGTGCTGTCATTGCAGAGAGGAAGGCAGTCCCCGAGAGCCAGCCACCAAGAGACTCCGAGGAGAGACCAGCCCTGGAGCTTATACAAACTGAAGAGATTGGCTTCTCTGTTATTTTTTTAATTAAAGAAATTTTTTTGGCTGCGTTGGGTCTTCGTGGCTGAGTGCAGGCTTTCTCTAGTTGCAGCGAGCGGGGGCTACTCTTCGCTGCGGTGAGTGCGCTTCTCACTTGCAGTGGCTTCTCTTTTTTTGGCGCTCAGGCTCTAGGCGTGCGGGCTTCAGTAGTTGTGGTCCACGGGCTTAGATGCTCTGCGGCATGTGGAATCCTCCCGGACAATGGATCAATCCTGTGTCCCCTGCATTGGCAGGCGGATTCTTGAACACTGCACCACCAGGGAAGTCCTGGCTTCTCTTTTAGATTCCGGTTCTCTGTCATGAATTATGTGATCTGAAGCAGGGCACTTCATGACACCTCAGTATATCCACTTTAAAGTAGAAAAATTGTGTCTATTCCTTACCTACCTCTAAAGATACTTTAAAGACAAATTAAATTCTATTGAAAAGATATCTGAGCATTTTAATAATTTTTTTTCTGATTATAAGAGTGACATTTATTGAACAGAATATGGACATTACAGAGAAATATTTATATAATTAAGAAAATAAAACTCACCCATAATCACACTCATAATCCCACCATCACTATTTTAAACGAAACACAAATGAAGAACATTCTCTATATGCAGTTTTCTATCCTGTTTTTTAATATAAGATTACATAATGAACATTACCATAATCTTAAAATTTTCTTTAAAAGTACTATTTAATGGCTGCATAATATTCCATTTTATGGCAATAGCATGATTTGCTTATTCATGGTGAGATATACAACATGAATATTTTAAAAATATAAGGGAAAGTTAATAATCCAAGAAATTTTGGTTACTATTATTTATAACAGTATATTTGGAGATTTAAAAAATATCCAGATAACAGTTGGAAACAATCTCAGAAGCACAGAAAATGAGATGTATAAAACACAATCAAGAGCAATTTTATTTTTAAAGGTCAATTCACTTACAAAGGACACAGAGAACACGCAATAATTTCCTATAACTACATTTCCATTGACTTCTGAGTGGTAATTTTATCTTTAATACCCCCTACTGGTTTGCCTTATGGTTGTAGTGTTATCATTTTCTTTTAGAAAAATATTGTGATTTCATTAGAAATCTGCCATCTTTCCAGTCCTATGCTCTTCCTTCTTTCTCTCAAAAAATAAAGTGAGAGGGGTAGGAACAAAGGAAAAAAAGAATAACTGATTATTGCTTTATATAAATCCCTCCTCCCCCCACCCCCAACCCCCACCATATGCAATGAATAGAGGCTGGAGAAGCCCAAGAGAATAAGGACATAGCCTCAAACTTTCTTTTAAGAACTTTGTAACTTGTTGCATTACTCATTCATTCAAGACCATTGCCATAGGCTCTACATTTCAGATTACTGAAAGATAAACTCAGGAATGTGTGGATTCCCAGGAACCCAGGGGTTAAAGTCAAGTCAGGGCCAACGTGTGTTCATCCTTAATGCTAGAATTCCAGGCAGAGCAATTCAAAGTGCTTCTTGAGATAGCACTTAACTGAGTAGTTGCTTATTATAGCAAGTTCCATCCAGCAACTCCACTTCCTGCCACAAAGGTCAGCTGATGCCCGTGTGTGATGTGAGGAAACAAGAAGGAGCTATCGCTCCATTTCTGATAGATCTGGGCTCCCTTCATTCATTCAAAAAGCATTCATTGAGAGTCCACTCTGCATGGCACCAGGTCTAAGCACACTAACAAGACAGACCAGGTCCCTGCTCTTGTGGAGTTTCTAGCCTAGTGGAAAAGATGAACAATAACAAAGCAAAAAGAGGGATTCCTATTTGTTTCAACTATGCTCTAAACACCTGCAACATCTGCATTTGAATACAGATAACTCTAGGTATTTGGGATTCTGCTCAAACTATCTCTTTGCAGAAGAGTATCTCATCACCCACAGCAGCTTCCTCCTACACCTAAAAGACCAGATTTTCAGAGCAAGTGTTTTCTGGACTTCTTTAGAAAGCCCAGGGCCAGTGGTTGTCTTCATGGGATGGAAGCTTCTCCTTTTAGCCACAAATTTTAAAAACCTCTGATGAAAGCATTTGGTTTCTGGAGACACAATTATAAATTGTCATTGATGTCCTTGGCTGGTGTAAATGTGGTAGGAATTTTTAATTGTTGGGAACAGTTTTTGGAGTTCATAATTCTTTCCTGTCATTGCTCTCCTTTTGGCTGCAGCTGATTTAAGTATTTTTTGCCTTCAGATTCAAATAGCAGGTATTGCCTCTACATGCCAAATTCTGTGCAAGATACATCTATTTCTTCTTTGAATTTTTGTAATAACTTCATTAGTCCTGTGCTAGGAATGGGGAAGGAGAGACTCAGAGGGATTAGGGACTACTTCAAAGTCAGAGATAGAGGAAGGATTACACTCAAGCCTTTGGATTCCAAGTCCACTGTGTGCCCCTCAGGCTGAAGCTGTCTCCTTCTGTCTATGTGCATATATACACAGCACTGAGCTAGATCTTGAGGAAAGTAATGTGAAATGCAATGGGCAGGTATCCATCTTAATGAAGATTACGATCTCATTGGGACCACTGGCCACCAATGAAACATTAGGTTAGAGACATTTAATGTATATTTGAATATATTAAATATTCCCTCAGCTATTGGCTGCCTCTCCTCAAATACAACCTTGAAGAGACCACAGGAGTATAAATAGAAAATATAATATTAATTTATAAAATTATATCTATCAATATATGATATAATTTACATATACTGTAAGTCCAATCAAAATCACAGCAGGAATTTCTGGGATTATGATAAACTGATTTTAAATTTTATATTGAAGAGTAAGGATCTTGAGTAACTAAGCAACTTTGGAAAAGAAGGACAAAGGGAAGGAACAATTCTACTTGAAAATGAGACATTTGAGAAAGACACAGTAACTAAAGTTATAAGATTTATAAGACCTAAATCTTATAGCTCCTAGAACAAGCTGATCTGTTTCTTGCAGAACAAGAAAATAGATCAATGGAAAGAATAAAGAGTCTCAAAATGAAACTATGCATCTATGAGAAATATATGATAAAGACAAGTGTGTGGTAAAAGCATAGACTATTTAGAAAATTTGGGAGAAAATGGTCTTACTATATGGAGAAAAATAAACGTGAATCCCTAACTTGACCCATTTTAAAAAGCCCTCAAAATGTGAAAGTAAAACTATAAAGCTAATAGAAGAAAATATTGGGGAATATCTGTTAGCCCTTGGATGGTAGAGACATTGCTAAAGAAAACCTCATACGTTTGAGGTGACAAGAAATAAATTGATGAATATGACAATAATAAAAAATGAAAGACGAGTTCAATGAAGGACTTCATAGACAAAGTTAACAGTGACAGGTGGCTGGTGACAGCGTAGAAGATATTTGCAATACCTAAAATCTTTAAGGTATTAACGGCCAGCATGTACAGGGAATTAGTGCAAGTCAGCAAACAAAAGGTAGAAAAAAAGGACAATGGATATGCAAAGGCATGTCACAGAAGAGGAATCCTGAGTGGCTAATAACCATACAAGGAGATAAATGTTCAACCTGACCAGCAATCAGAGAAGAACCAGACTGACCATCACTGAGATGTTACTTCACATCATCAGACTGGCAAAAACTCTAAAGTCTGACAATACCAAGTGCTGGTGAGAATGACTTGAAACAAACCTTTGCACCACTGGTGTGGGAAGGTCAACCACTGCAGCTCTTGTAAGGAACAATCTGGCAATTGTTATTGAAGTTATGTAGACATGATCCTATGACTCAGCAATCTCCCTCCTGGGTACATACCTCAGAGAAACAGTCCATAAGGAGAAACTGCAACTTTCTCTCTATGGACAGTTTCTCTGACCAGCATAGAGACCACTGCAAGTACAGTCAATTTACATAGACGTTCATGGAAGTGTTTTGGAGGCAACCTGAGGGTCCATCATGAAGAATACAGGTAAGTACACTTTGTATGTGCATTTGATAGAATAGTATGCAACAGGCAGAAGTGTTGTACTAGATTTACATGTAGCACATGGATATCTCTCAAAAACATGTTCGAGGATTAAAGTAAGAACCAAAATAAGATTTGTAGCACAATATTATTTATGTAATTTTAAAACAGACATATAAACAGTTTTTTATGGATACACATTTATCTAAACAAACATATACTAGTCAGACTGGAAGGACACACATTAAATGCACCAGAGGGGTGCTGGAGAAGGGAAGGAAGTGGAAATTGAAGACGAGAGTGAAAGGGAGAAAATAAACAAAGATAAACCATGAAGGATATGCTTTGGACTGAGGAGAATGAGGAATTCTATTCTGCATAGGAACTGCAGAGAGGGAAAAGATCAGAGTGGTTTGGGAAGACCCAAAAGACTTTTCAAGGAAGATGTGAGATGTGAGTGGGTTAGGGGTAAAGCAATTAATGCATAAAGTGGCAACAAATTACTTCCAGCATTTCCAGAAAAAAAATTCCCACTAAAAATGAAATCAGAAAGACTCAAAATATAATAGAATACCCTATATATGAAACGTTTGCACTTCAGTGACATTATATATCTTTCTCTTCTCATCAATCTCATTTTTAAAAACATAAATTCAGGTACTTCCCTGGTGGTCCAGTGGTAAAGAAACCACATCCCAATGCACGGGACGTGGGTTCGACCCCAGTCATGGAACTAAGATCCCACATGCCACGGGGCAACTAAGCCCACGTGCCACAACTACTGAGCTTGCGTGCCTCAACAAGAAAGCCCATGTGCTCTGGAACCCGCGCACCACAACTACAGAGCCTACGTGCCCTGGAGCCCGTGCGCCACAACTAGAGAGAGAAAACCTGCACGCCACAACTAGAGAGAAGCCCACACGCCACAACGAAGACGCGACACAGCCAATAAATAAATAAATTAAATATTTTAAAAAAACATAAATTCATTAAAAGTGGCTACTACTATGAAACAAAGTTGAATGTCAGTGCTTACTTTTAACAACTTTTCATATATTAGAGATATGGTCCTGTGTTGATGAAAAATTAAAATGTAGATTTTTATTAATCTCCTATATTATTTTTATTTTTTTAATTTTTTTATTTTTCGGTACGCGGGCCTCTCACTCTTGTGGCCTCTCCCGTTGCGGAGCACAGGCTCTGGATGCGCAGGCTCAGCGGCCGTGGCTCACGGGCCCAGCCGCTCCACGGCATGTGGGATCTTCCCGGACCGGGGCACGAACCCGTGTCCTCTGCATCAGCAGGCGGACTCTCAACCACTGCACCACCAGGGAAGCCCTAGTTTTATTTTTGAGGTACTTATTTTGTTTAACAAATTTCAAGCACTGGAATTGAGTCTTCATATTGCTTATGGAAGGTATGAATTCATTTTGATTCTGAAAAGACAAAAATGTAATGATTTTTTTAAATCCCCCATTTTTAGATATTTTGACATAAAAAATGAGGTTGCCAGGTACGTAAAGTCTGTCATCTGACAGACAATATAAAATGTTTTTACAGGTGGCAACATTAGGTCTACACTGACAAGATAAAATTCAACAGGGATAAATGTCAGCTCCAGCATTTAAGCTCAATAAAATCAATTACTCAAATAGAGAATGGGAGAAACCCAGCTCCACGATAATCAGTGAGAACAGGATCTGGGGAATTTAGTTAAGTGCAGGCTTAATTTGAGGCTATAATATGATGTGCCTTCTACAAAAGTTGCTCAATATTTGCCTGCATTAGTAAAAGTGCAGCTCGTAAGTCATAGGCATCCACACTTACTGTACTCTACGCTGGTCAGACGTCATCCGGATGATTATGTCCAATGCTAGGTACCAAGTGTTTTTAAATGATAGTTTTGTTTGTTATAAAGATAATACATATTGAAAAAAAGATTTACAAGTGGTCAATAAGCACAGGAGAAGACTCAATATCATTAGTCATTAAGAAATGCAAATCAAAATCATAATGAAATACCACTTCACAACCACTGGAATAGCTATAATAAAAATGATGGACAATCACAAGTGTTGACGAGAATGTGGAGAAATCAAAACATTTATAACTTGCGTGTGGAAATGTAAAATGGTGCACTTACTTTGGGAAAACATTTTGACAGTTTCTTAAAAAGTTAAATATAGGACTTCCCTGGTGGTGTAGTGGTTAAGAATCCACCTGCCAATGCAGGGGACACAGTTCGATCCCTGATCCAGGAAGATACCACATGCCGTGGAGCAAATAAGCCCATGTGCCACAACTACTGAAGCCTGCACAACTAGAGCCCGTGCTCCACACAAGAGAAGCCACTGCAATGAGAGGCACATGCACCACAATGAAAAGTAGCCCCAGCTCTCAGCAACTAGA